>NC_045558.1:21616603-22216603 GCF_009769535.1 Thamnophis elegans | reverse complement strand
GATGTTGGCTCCTCCAACCCCTTTGTATAGTTCTTAATGCAGAACGTACGATGCTATACTCAACGACTTATTTTTATTTTTAATTTTTTTTTTAAAATTCATTTTTGTATTAATAGTTTATGCTCCCTCTCCATATAGTTGGTCATCTCTTCAACTAACTTATAATTGAAGACAGTTGCTTTGGGTATCCAAATTGCACCTGGGAGACAAAGTAATGTGAAATAGAGAATGAGTGTTTCCAGTATGGCATCTACTTTATTTTCTGCTCCATGATGAGATTTTTTTTCCTTTATAGACTAGGGATGAAGCACAAATTGAAGCCGCTGGGTGAGATCATTCGCCGGCACGGGATCAAGTACCACCAATATGCAGATGATACTCAATTGTATCTGTCCACCCCGTGCCAACTCAGCGAAGCAGTGGAAGTGATGTGCCAGTGGAGGCTGTTAGGGTCTGGATGGAGGCTGTTAGGGTCTGGATGGGAGTAAACAAGTTGGCACTCAATCCAGACAAGACCGAGTGGCTTTTGATATTTCCTCCCAAGGATAGTCTGGATTTTCCATCTATTAGCCTGGGGGGTGAAAGCTTACACCTCTCAAGAGAGGGTGCGCAACTTGGGTGTCCCCCTGGATCCGCAGCTGACTTTAGAACATCATTTGTCGGCTGTGACCAGGGGGCCTTTTGCCCAGGTTCGCCTGGTGCACCAGTTGCGACCCTATCTGGACCAGGAGGCACTTCAAATGGTCACTCATACCCTCGTCACCTCAAGGCTTGACTACTGCAACACACTCTACATGGGGCTGCCCTTGAAGAGTGTTCAGAGACTGCAGTTGGTCCAGAATGCAGCCGCGCGAGCGATATCGGGTGTACCTCGG
This sequence comes from Thamnophis elegans, assembly GCF_009769535.1. NCBI lineage: Eukaryota > Metazoa > Chordata > Lepidosauria > Squamata > Natricidae > Thamnophis > Thamnophis elegans. The sequence goes on along the minus strand of NC_045558.1, from coordinate 22,215,728 downwards.
TACACCCATGTCACACCTATCCTCCGCGAGCTGCACTGGCTCCCCATTAGTCTCTGGACGCGTTACAAAGTGCTGGTGATTACCTTTAAAGTCCTACATGGCATTGGACCTGGATATCTGAGAGACAGTCTCCTGCTACACACCTCCCAACGTCTGATAAGAACCCACAGGCTAGGCCTCTTCCGGGTGCCATTGACCGGACAATACCGACTGGCGACCACTCGGGGGAGAGCCTTTTCTGTAGCTGCTCCTGCTCTGTGGAATGAGCTACCAGCAGAGATCCGGACCCTTCCCACCCTCGTGGCCTTCCAAAAAGCCACCAAAACTTGGCTGTTCCGACAGGCCTGGGGTTGCTGACTTTCAAACCAGGTTCAACCCCCAATTAAACCGAATGTATGTTGTGTTTTTTAAATTGTTTGTATTGTTTGTATTCTCCCCCCCTGTGTGTTATTTTATTTCATTTCGTATTTGTAAGCTGCCCGGAGTCCCCCAGGATTGGGCGGCATATAAACCCATTAAATTGTGAATTGCAAATTGCAAATTGCAAATTAACTCGCCAAAAAGTTTATGTGACATTAAAGATATAATAATGTAGGAAACTGCTCACATATACATATGCTGAAATGTTGCATTTTTTCAAAATAATGTAATGAGATTTGCTATGGAAAATATATGCATTAATTTATTCATAAAATAGACAAAGGAGTGTGGATAATATATAAGGACTGGGTCTGAAAATGCATATTTTATGTTCGTACCCTGAGTCTACTGAGTTTGCAAATGGTGAAGACATGAAGAAAATTAACATTTGATAAAATGAATTTCTAGCAAAAATTGGGGGAGGGGGAATTATTTTTTCCCCCAAATGATTGAACTTAAACCCTAGCTAAGAGCCTTAAAACATGGTATTAATTGGCTGATTGAGTCTAGGTTAGGAAGCTAAGTAGGGTCATGCTTGGTTTGTATTTATAGGAAACTTTCAGAATGTTCCAGGACTATAAACAAGACCAGTGCTTCTCAACATTGGCAGTTTGAAAATGTGTGGACTTCAATTCTCAGAATTCCCCAGCCATCAGGTGGAGACTGAATTGAGATCAAACACAGAGACGCAAATCAGAAATTAGATCTTCATTATCTTCAACACCTGCCTTTTCAATCACCTGGCTCTTTCCTGTTCTTCAGCTCATTTTCTCCATATACCAAAGTGTTGTGGCCCAGCAGGAGCCATTGGAGCTGCCACCAGACTCTGACAGCGAGAGGCCCGATCAGTCTGCTCTGGAGGATATGGAGGACCCTGGACAGGGTTCTGACTCCAAGCAGGGTGCAGAGAGGCTGGTTGGCCACCAAGAGGTGCCTGAGCCTTGGACCAGTGGGGAGGAGACAAGGGAGAGTGAGCTGGATGCCAGTAGTGAGATGTTCCTGGATGCACGGCACCGAAGAGCTAATAGGCGTCAGGAACAGTTGCGCAGTTATAGGAGGTAATTGCATTCAGCTGGTGGTCATTAGGCTCCTCTCCAGACTATAAAAAGACTACTTGTGCACACGCCCTTCTTGCAGAAGTCAACGTAGGAACGAATGTCGGAGAACATTGTTATGAGCTTGGCAGGCTGGATTGCTGCCAAACCTTATCTGTGTTTATTGCTGCCCAAGCTTGTCTGTGCCGGTTTGCTGCCAAGGACCTGTCTGTCTGTTAATTAAATGCTGTAACTTATCTTTGGCTCGGAGTGTGCTTTGGTGTGGAACGAGGGGGGGTCAGAACACCAAACTATGGAAAGTTAGTTTAAAATGAACTATATTAATTACAACTATCTTATTTCATTGGAATGGTAGCTTTAATAACTTTCTCTGGACTAATACTAGCTGGGCTCGTTGGCCAATCATACTCTATTTGCATTTAACCAAACATCACAGCAATAAATATTCAAGGAACCTAACCAATATAACCTTTTTAATTTCCTAAAAAGAAAATTTGAGCACATGATGCAAATAGTCAAGGAATATAATTGATGGATACATTCAAAAAATCCAATAAATTATATCCTGACATTGACTTAAAATAACAGACAACTCCCAGGTCAGTTCCTGGACAAATGTGCCATTTATCACGCAGATGGATCAGACTAGCTGCACTTCCTGTAGCTCGGCTGAGGACATTCCACTGGGATGGTACAAACTTGCAATACAAAAAAAAAAAAAGAAAGAAAAGAAAAGAAAAAAAAAACCCATCCCAGTCCAATTTGCTTGCTTGATAGCAAGTGAGAGCTACAGGCAAATGGTTTAGACCTGAGATATCCAACCAAACCTTGGTATACAATGGAGGACATGGCAACTCATGATTCATTTCTACTGGTTTGTTATAGAACAGTGGTTCTCAACCTTCCCAATGCCGCGACCCTTTAGTACAGTTCCTCATATTGTGGTGACCCCCAACCATAAAATTATTTTTGTTGCTACTTCAAAACCGTAATTTTGCTGCTGTTATGAATCATAATGTAAATATCTGATATGCAGGATATATTTTCATTATTACAAATTGAACATAATTAAAGCATAGTGATTAATCACATAAAGAATATGTAATTATATATTGTGAAATGGTTTGCTAATGAAAATAATATATATATAATATAATATAATATAATATAATGTAATGTAATGTAATGTAATGTAATGTAATGTAATGTAATGTAATATAATATAATATAATATAATATAATATAATATAATACAATATAATTAATATAATATAATTAATATAATTAATATAATATAATTAATATAATATAATATAATAACCTCTAACCTTGTTACAAAAAGTCCATGAAACATTTCAGTTGGTAACAAAATAAAAATAAAACAGAGAAGAAAGACAGTAAAAAAAAATGGGTTAAAGAGAAATTCAGTACTAGGTTGAATATCCCCTCCTATTTTTCATCTTGTCATACTGGTTCTTTGTTGTTTGTAACTAATGATTATAACTATTATTATGACCTATGACCTATTACTTGCTGTTTATATGTACACTGTGATTTGGTGCACTGGAGACAAATTCCTTGTGTGTCTTATCACACTTCACCAATAAACATTTCTATTTCACTCTATTTCTATTTCATTCTATCCTATCCTATTCCTATTCCTATTCCTATTCCCATTCCCATTCCATTTTCCTATTCCCATTCTCATTCCATTCCATTCCATTTTCCTATTCCATTCCATTCTATTCTAAGCATGGAAGCTTAAAACTTAAAACAAAAAGATTTAGTGCTTTATTTTTTTTCAAAGTGGCTGCGGAAGATGTTTTGTGATGGCTACCTTTTTCTTCCTCCACTCCTAAACTCCTGGAATCCTCTCGCTCCTAAGTTTTCCAACCACTCATTCATTCATAGATATCGTGGGAAGGAAATGAAGGCGGGTCTCCTTGTGAATGGGCAGAAGTTTTTACAGAAAAGGGAAAACCCGAACGTCTGGAGCCAGCTGCTGCAGAGCACCCGTGTGAACTTCCGAGTCTCCGAGGAGGTGGAAGGGACATCATTGCCTCCTTCCTGCCTTGGTTCTTTTTGCATCTTGGAGCGAGGAGGAAGGACGCGACAAGAGGATAAACTAAGCAGCAACCTTTATTCAACAAAGTAACTACGATTCAACGTGGCATGGTTCGCGCCAAACATTTATACCTCCGAGTTTAAGCAAGGAGCCAATGGGGCGTCGAGTAACTCGACCAATCAGACGAGGATTGAACCGGCTCCGCCCAAGAACCAACCAGCCAGAGAGAGGCCTCATTTCTCGCGCTAGTATTCAACACCCCTCCCCCCCCTAGTGGAGATACCCTTAGATGGGGCAAACATAGTCTTGTAAGTAGGTGGGACGGTGACGCTCTCGTCCCGACCTTCGTAACTCCCCGGCAGTTGTCGTCGGGGGGGAAATTGCCGGCGGAAACGTGTCCCTGGCGGGGCGGTGAGTCGGCGACGCGGCCCCGAGAGATGGCGCTGGCCCCGGGCCCCGTGCCTGATGTCCGTTTGTCCGCGATGGCGTCTCCGTGGCAACAAGGGTGTCCGACAATGGCCCCATACCATCCGGTTGAGATGTAGGTTCAGAGTCTCGGTAAGGGCTTCGAGGAGAAAGATAGCCGGATGAAGCACATCTGTCCGAAATGCTCGCATCGGCTTGTCCTCCGTTCCCCGCGTGGAGGCAGTCCATTGGGGAAAAGGTCATCGAGGGTAGCTCATGCTGAGAACGAATGTCTGTGAGGCTCGGGCCGTCTGCTTCCGCGGGGAGGCGTCGCCTTAACTGGTCCAGGTGGCGCCTCCATTGTGTTCCGTCGGCCAGGCCGGCCCTGAAGGAACAGGGGCCAGTCAGGGCTGTGATGGTTGCGGGAACCCACCGTGGATCCCCAGAAAAGGAACGGGCCCATACGGGATCCCCTAACTTAAACGCGTGGGAAGGAAGGGCCCCCAGGCTGCCCGGCAAATCCCCTGCGTAAAGTGGATGGAGTCTGTCTAGGGGGGTTCGCAATCTCCTACCCATCAAGAGCTCCGCCGGACTTTTATTAGTCGTTGGACAGGGTGTGGAGTGTTGGCTGAAAAGGTAAGCCGCCACTCTTTCTTGCCAATCGCCCTGATCCATGCGGCCCAAGGCTTCTTTGGCTGAGCGAACTGCGCGCTCCGCCCGGCCGTTACTCGCTGGATGATAAGGGGCTGTGGCTGCGTGTCTGATTCCTTGTTTGGCCAGGAATTCTTGGAATGTGGTGGAAGTAAACTGGGGCCCATTATCTGAGACTATCACATCCGGTAACCCATGTGTGGCAAACATCTTACGGAGGGCCCTCACTGTGCTCTCTGCTGTAGTGGAAGTCATGATTACCAGCTCCACCCACTTAGAGTAAGCATCGACTACTATCATGAAGTTTCGGCCACGGAAGGGGCCGGCAAAGTCAATGTGTAGACGGGACCATGGGCCTCTAGGAATTTCCCACTCACGAGGAGCGGCTGTGGGGGGATTCGGCCTAGAATTTTGGCATATCTTGCATCGGCCTACGTAATCTGCAATTTCCGAATCTAGCAAGGGCCACCACACATAACTGCGGGCTAAGGCTTTCATTCTCGCTATGCCTGGATGGTTTTTGTGGAGTGCGGGCAGGATTCGTGCCCGTAGGGCTGTGGGAATCACTACCCTATCCCCCCAAACAAGACAACCCCCGTGAAGAGCAAGTTCGGCTTGTCGCGCTTTAAATGGTCGGAATCCTTCCGCTACCTTTTCCGCGGGCCAGCCCCTCAAAACCCATGAAGCTACTTGGGATAAGACGGGGTCGGCCTTTGTACAAGCTGCAACGTCCGCAGCAGAGACGGGGAGGTCGGATTCGGCAATGGACAAGATAGAAAGAGCGGGCATGTGGGCTGTATCCGTCTGTGGCAAGGGGCAACGGCTCAGGGCGTCTGCGTGCCCTAACTGCTTACCCGGACGGTATAACAGCGTATACGAATACGCTGTTAGGAACTCAGTCCAACGTGTCATACGGGGAGACAAGATGGGGGGGGGGTTGGCTTGTCGCCTGCCAATAGCCCCAGGAGCGGCTTGTGATCCGTGACAAGGGTGAAATTCCTGCCATAGAGGTAATCATGGAATCGCTTAACGCCGGACACTGCAGCCAGAGCTTCTTTATCAATTTGGCTGTAGTTCCGCTCCGTAGAGGAGAGTGTCCGGGAGTAGAAAGCTATAGGAGCCTCTGAGCCGTTTGGGAGAGCATGGCTCAGAACCGCCCCTATGCCATAGGGGGAGGCGTCGCACGTCAAGACTAGAGGCATCCTATCGCTATATTGAATTAGGACTGCCGACGAGGTTAAAATATCTTTTATAGCCGCGAACGCGTGCGTTTCACGGCTACCCCATTTCCAGGCCGCTGACCGATCAAGCAGTCGGTGTAGCGGCTCAGCTAACGACGCCTTGTGGGGGATAAAAGGGGCATAGAAATTTAAAAGCCCCAGGAACGCCTGCAATTCCGCCCTAGAGGTGGGTGCCGGTGCGTTTTTGATGGCGGCAACTTTGGAAGGAGTGGGGTGGATGCCTTGTGCATCGATGAGAAATCCCAAAAATTCTACCTTGGGGACAGCGATTTCGCATTTGCTGCGCTTTAGTTTCAATCCTGCCTCCCTAAAACGTGTGAGGACCTCCCGCAGTATTTTTAGGAGTTCCGAGTGGCTGGGGGCTGCGACCAGGACGTCGTCAAAATAAGGAACGACGCCTGGGAGCCCATGGAGCAACCGCTCCATGAGGCTCTGAAAAATCCCCGGGGCAACCGAAACGCCGAATTGAAGACGGCGGCAACGGAAGGCCCCGCAGTGAGTGACGATGGTCTGGGCTGTAGCCGCATCATCATCTACGGGGAGCTGCTGGTAGGCCTGTGCCATATCTAACTTGGCGAAAATACGGCCTTGCCCTAAGGAGTGGAGTAGGTGTTGTACTACGGGAACAGGATAAGGATTTGCCTGCAGGGCCAAATTGATGGTCGACTTATAGTCGGCACATATTCTCACCGATCCATCGGGTTTGACCGGGAGAACTATGGGGGTTTCCCAACAGGCATGATCCACAGGCTCAATTACCCCCTGCTCTATAAGCTTATCAAGTTCCGCGTCTACCTTTGCTCTCAATGCGAAAGGGACCCTACGTGCCTTCAGCCTGATGGGCACGACCTGGGGATCGAGGCAAAGGGAAATAGGGGTACCCTTATAACAGCCCAATTTCCCATCGAACACATCTGCGAACTCATCTAAAACGCTGTCTACGGTGCAGGGAACTACCCTGTGCACCCCCTCTATAGTGAGGCCCAAGGCAGGAAACCAATCCAACCCAAGGAGAGGGGGCAGGTCATTCCTGACAATTAAAACTGGAAGTTTCCCCTTAAAATCTCCGTATTCCACCCGAATGTGGAATATTCCTGCCGTGGGAATCCCATTTCCCTGGTAGTCTAAGAGGGAGACCCCAACGGGGCGCAATTTACTCTGGGGAACCCTAGGGCAAAGGCGGGAAAACAGGGCCCAAGATAAAAGGGAACGGGAAGACCCAGAGTCCACCTCCATTCGGCAAAGCTGACCTTCAAGTCGGACGGCGGTGCTAATTTTGCGATCGCCGGCGGGGACGTGGGTAGCCTGGTAAACCACGCAGTCAGCGCTAGAGAGCTGGTAGGTAGAATGGCAGTCCTCAGCTCGCCTCGCAGGACGTGGTTGTTGGCGGCGTTGCGGTGCCTGGCGTTGGTCGCTGGGCTGCATAAATGATGGAGCTGGCACAAGAGCCCGGCAGACCCTGGCGAGGTGTCCTTCTCCTCGGCAGCGACGGCAAACAGCGGAACGGAACGGGCAGGATGCGCGGCTGTGGCGGCCGCCGCATCCGCGGCAAGGTGCGTTTGAGACTGGCTGAGCGGACGTCGGTGGTTGCTGGTGTGGTCTCCGCTTCGACTGCGTCCTCATTTGCCCGACGGTTTCCTCCTCCTCATCTTCCGTAGGAGGGAGGTCGTCGACGAGGTTCGTCTGGGTGGAAGGCCCCGCAGCAGTTTGCGCGGGGGGTTTCAGCTGGAGGCGCTCGATGTCGGCCGTGGATTGTTCGGAGAGCTCTGCTGCTCGTGCGGTCTCCACGGCTTGCACCAAAGTAATTTTATGATTCCGGAGCATACGGCTGCGCAATTGCACGTCACGGACCCCGCATACAAACTGCTCCACGAGGTTCTCCTCCAGGTCTGCAAAGTCGCACTGGGCGGCCACTGTGCGCAAGGCCTCTAGGAACTGGCTGATGGATTCGTTGGGCTTTTGCACTCGGCGGCGGAAGGTGAAACGACGTGCGATCAGAGAAGGTGAGGGAGCGTAGTGATCCCTCAACCTGGACATTAGCTCATCCCACCCAAGTTTGTAAGCTGGCCTCGGGGCGGCCAGAGCTCTCGCAGAGGCGAACATGGAAGGCTCACAACAAGACAAGAAGAAACTGCACTTCTCTTCATCGGTCTGTGCCCGGTTCTTCGATGCAATTAAATAGCACTCGAAACGCTCCATGAAGCCATCCCATGATTCTCCGGCAGATCCGAACGGCGCAAAAGGAGGGAGCGCTGATGCCATTGTGGTACGGAACAGGCGGAAAAATTTTACATTCGCTGCCGGGGTTCTCAGCCTGAAGAGCTATCCGTGCTGGTTCAGACGCGGTGGCAAGCTGGCTTATTCTTCTCCGTAGTCGCGGGGATCTAATCCCACCCTCGTCGCCAGTTTTGCATCTTGGAGCGAGGAGGAAGGACGCGACAAGAGGATAAACTAAGCAGCAACCTTTATTCAACAAAGTAACTACGATTCAACGTGGCGTGGTTCGCGCCAAACATTTATACCTCCGAGTTTAAGCAAGGAGCCAATGGGGCGTCGAGTAACTCGACCAATCAGACGAGGATTGAACCGGCTCCGCCCAAGAACCAACCAGCCAGAGAGAGGCCTCATTTCTCGCGCTAGTATTCAACAGTTCTCAGCTCTTTCTTCCCGGTACCCCCTCCCCTCCCTGCTGGGAGACCGAACTAAGCCTGGCCACCTCTCAGGGTGCTGCCTCGCCGGCACTCAGGCGCTCCATTCTCCCCCCTCCCCTCGTGAAGCGCAGCCATCTGATCTGCCCACCGGTGCCTCTTGTGTCGCAATTGGCTGGGCGCCGGTTGTCCTCGGGCCGCCGCTCTTGTCAAATAGCCCCACCCTTTTGCAAGGCAGTGCCCGCCACTGCCACTTCCCTGGCTCTAAACACTGGCACACAGTTGTCTCGGTTCCTAAGACCATCAAAAATATGTTTTTTCCAATGGTCTTAGGCGACCCCTGTGAAAGGGTTGTTTGACCCCCAAAGGAGTCATGACCCACAGGTTGAGAACCGCTGTTCTAGAGACTCTGGATAATCATCCACTTATCAACTATCAGATGTTGCTACTGCATTTATACTATGTTATTTCATATTTTTAAAAGTGATTATTTTAGCTGAGTTTTTTAAAACAATGCAAGTGATAAAATTCAGAACTTAAAATTTAGAAAATTTGGGTCGTTTAATATTATGATTATCGAAAGAGAACTCTGAGAACTCTTTCACTGTGTAATACGTGGTGAAAGAAAACATTAATTAAAGAGAGACGGAAAAACTGTATGTACATACCATGACCATTTCAGAATTTCATTACTTTTCTAAAGATCAAAAAATGATATCCTATTTATAGAAATTATTAACAGAATTGTTATGTATGATCTGTGGCTCCAAACTCAGTTCATAGTCTGGGAACTGACAAATTTCACCAATTCAACCTTTAGTGTCAGGAACACAAATATCCTTCCAGGAATTCTTAAGCAACTTTTTCACAACAGTCCTCTCAGAAAGCTCTCAGAAAGAGACAAATTCCAAACTTTTGAATGCAATTCAACAACACATTAATTAACAAGTCATTTCCTATTCTGTCAGTCTGTAAATGTTAAAGGGATAAATGCTTGTTTCAGACGAACAGCAGAAATGGTGCTTTTCTTTTCAAATCTGTTTTTATTTACACAAATATTTTTTGCATTGGCTAATTGCGGTTATGATTTATGTTATTTTGTTGACATGGCTTGAATATTTATTAGGAAGGGTGTGCTCTAAATGTGTCATTAGCTACTAACCACATAGCTGGATGCATATCCAGAAAAAGTTAGTTTCTAGGCATACCAGATTTTCAGACTGGAGAATAATAATCACAAACATTTATTTTGAAAAAGAAGATACACAACACCCCACCATGCTCCCTGATTTTCTTCAGGTTAGTTTTTGTTTTTAAATGAGATTTTATTCATAGTATTATTATAGAATAATAAACATTTTTGGAACCCATTTATTTTAATATTTATTATTTTTCAGCAATGATAGCAGTCAAAGGAAATAAAGAGTTACAAATTCCAAGGACAACTACATTCAATTTCTGAATGATATAATGATGATGATGATGATGATGATGATAATAATAATAATAATAATAATAATAATAATAATAATAATAATAATACGGAATAAAGTGTTTAGTGAAGTTGAATTTGAGGAAATTTAGGCAAATTGCAAAACCAAAAAAACAATATCACAAGCAGAAATAACTGATATTCAAGACACAACTAAAGACATTATAGTAGAACTCCCAGAAGAAGCTCTTGGGGAGGAAATAACACCACCACCACTAGAACCAGTTATCACTGAACCAACTGATAAACTAACTCAAAAACAAAAAGAATTGAAGGATAAGATCATGGAGCATTTTCTGCTTAATGAGGAAAAGCAACGTTTACCATCACTAAAAACTGTGCCTAAGAAAAATTTGGCCCCTATCATGAAAATGGTTAATGCAGTGTTTTCAACAATTGAATCGGGATCCATCTTGGAAACGAACCAGTTAATGTACAGCACAGCTGTAATAGTCACTAATGAACTAGGCATTAAAATTAAAGTACCTAGTCACACAACAGAAAAAGCATCAAAGCCAAAGTGGAAAATCCGATTAGAACAAAAAGTCAAAAAATTAAGGGCAGATGCTAGTAATTTAAAGAACATGCATGAGCAATGGCTTAAAAAAAAAAACACCATAGATCGGCTAATCAGAAGATATAGATTGGATACAAGAAACATCAATGAAGCTGTAGAGATTGTAAAACAGCGGGTAACAGCAACAGCTAGAAAAATTGAAAGATATGAGGCACGAATCATCCAATATAAACAAAATCAGCAATTTCGATCAGACCAATGGCATTTTTATCAAAGTCTTAATGTGAATGGTGACACCAAAAGTGAAAAACCAGAAAAGCAGGCCACAGTTGAATTCTGGAAAGATTTGTGGGAAAATGCAAAGGACTACAATAAGGAAGCAAAGTGGATACATGACTTTGAGAAAAGCATTGGCAACAAACAAATGCAAGTATTAGAAATAACAACTGAGATGGTCAAAAATCGAGTAAAATGGTAAAGAATTGGACATCACCTGGAAAAGACCAATTACATGGCTTCTGGCTCAAATATCTGACCAGTTTACATGCAATATTGGCCAGGCAACTGAATGAAATTTTACAAAAGGGCCAAATTGATGAATGGTTGACAACTGGAAAAACATACTTGATTCAGAAAGATGCATCTAAAGGAACAACACCTGAAAACTACAGACCAATAACATGCTTGCCAACAATCTTCAAATTACTCACAGGCATTGTTGCAGATAACATGATGGATTATTTGGAAACAAACAACATCTTGCCAGTAGAGCAAAAAGGCAACAAAAGAAGGAGCAGGAGCACAAAAGATCAGCTCCTAATTGATAAAATGATATTAGAAAATTGTAAGAACAGAAAAACGAACTTGAATATGGTCTAGATTGATTTAAAAAAGGCATTTGACTCACTGCCACATAGTTGGATCATAAAATGCTTAGAAACAACTGGCATTAGCAAAAATATTACATCCTTTACTGAAAAGGCAATGAAACAATGGAGAACTGAGTTGGCAGTAGGGAATGAGATCTATGGAATGGTTAATATCAAGCGAGGAATTTTCCAGGGTGATTCACTTTCACCTCTTCTCTTCATCATCGCAAAGATCCCACTATCAGTAATCTTTAAAAAAATGAAATTAGACTACCAAACAGCCAAAGAAGCTGAAAAAATTTCGCATTTACTATATATGGATGATTTGAAACTCTATGGAAAGTCAGAAATAGAAATCCAATCATTGACAAACACAGTCTGAGTATTCAGCACCGATATTTCAATGCAGTTTGGCATAGAAAAATGTGCCACTGTATCCATAAAAAGAGGCAAAATCACTGCATGTGAGGGAATTGAAATGCCCAATGGCTAACTAATTAAATGCAACAAAAATGAAGCCTACAAATACTTAGGCATTCTGGAGTTGGATAATATCAAGCATGGAGAAGTAAAAACTATTGTCAGGCGAGAGTACACCAACAGAGTTAGGAAAATTTTGAAATCTAAATTGAATGGTGGAAATACAGTCAAGGCCATAAATACCTGGGCAATACCAGTTATAAGATGCACAGCTGGTATAGTTAACTGGACACAAGCTGATTTGGACATTTTGGACCGAAAAACCCGGAAACTAATGACAATGCACTATAGTTTACATCCACGTGGTGATACTGATAGACTATATCTGCCCCGAAAATCAGGTGGCAGAGGATTATTACAAGTGAAGCAAACAGTTGAAGAAGAAAAATATGCACTGGCTGATTATTTAAAAGAAAGTCAAGAACATCTATTAATCGAAGTAAAGAACAAAAATCTACCGAAGGCCCAACAGATGAAACAAGAATACAGAAAAGATGTGCTAAAATCAAGAATGGAGAGTTGGCAGAACAAAGCACTGCATGGCCAATTTCTGAAAAAAATAAAAGATAAAGTGGACAGTGAACAAACTTGGTTATGGTTAACAACAGGTACATTAAAGAAAGAAACAGAATCACTAATCCTGGCTGCGCAAGAACAAGCTATCCACACAAATGCCATTAAGGCCAAAATCGAAAAATCCTCTGATGTTGCCAAATGCAGACTTTGCAAAGAAGCTGATGAAACTGTTGATCATATACTCAGCTGCTGTAAAAAAAATCGCGCAGACTGATTATAAATTGCGGCACAATTCAGTAGCACAAATGATCTATTGGAATTTGTGCAAAAATTATAATATTAAAACAGCAACAAACTGGTGGGAACCTGAGCCTGAAAAAGTCACCGAAAATCAGATGGTCAAGATCTTGTGGGATTTCCGTATACAAATGGACAAAATATCAGCGCATAATACACCAGACATCACACTGGTTGAGAAAAATAAGGTCACAATCATAGACATCGCAATACCAGGTGATAGCAGGGTCGCCGAGAAGGAACATGAAAAAATTGCAAAATACCAGGACTTAAAAATTGAAATTCAACGACTATGGCACAAACCAGCAGTGGTATTTCCAGTGGTAATTGGCACACTGGGTGCTATTCCAAAAGCACTACATTTAAATTACATTTAAAACAGTTAAAAATTGACAAAATCACCATCAGTCAAATGCAAAAAGCCGCACTGCTTGGATCTGCACGCATATTATGAAAATACGTTACGACGTCCTAGGCCCCTAGGTGAGGCCCGACTAGTAGCCAATGCCAAATCCGGCGAAACAACTGGCCGCTGTGATACAATTGTAGAATAATAATATATCTGTATCACCATCAAACATCCACATCTGCCTAACCTAAATCCTTGAAAAAGATGTGACAGGTAGACAAAACTTCCAAATCTAATCTGAACATCTGGCTGATAGTGTGACGAACTATAAATAAAAACATTGCTGACTCAGTGAACCGATTTTAGTGTCAATTTTACATGAGTGTTTTCATTAATCAACTCTGTCTTGCTCCTACAATCTTCACTTTTTAAAAAAAACTTGTCTCTAAATTCATTGTGTAATATTTAAACACAAAGTATATACTTAAAGTATATCCAGTTTAGAGCTGAGGTGGCGCGGTGGTTAGGGTGCTGTACTGCAGGCCACTTCAGCTGACTGTTATCTGCAGTTCAGCGGTTCTAATCTCACCGGCTCAAGGTTGACTCAGCCTTCCATCCTTCCGAGGTGGGTGAAATGAGGACCCAGACTGTGGGGGCAATATGCTGACTCTGTAAAACGCTTAGAGAGGGCTGAAAGCCCTATGAAGCGGTATATAAGTCTAACTCTTTGCTTTGCTTTGTTTTTGCTTTTTAATATAGTTATTTTATTTATTTATTTTGTCAAGCATGTATAAGATAATAGATATAAGTATATACAAGATTATGAATACGTGAAATGGATATAAATAAATAGGGTTGTTAGGACAGGGATGGTAGGCACATTGGTGCACTTATGCATGCCCCTTACAGGCCTCTTAGGAATGGGGTGAGGTCAACAGCAGGCAGTCTAAGGTTAAAGTTGTGGGAGTTTGGGGAAGAAACCACTGAGTCAGGTAGTACATTGCAGGCATTGACCACTTTGTTGTTTAAGTTGTATTTTCTGCAATCCAGTTTGGTATGGTTTACCTTACGTTTGTATCTATTATGTGCTCGTGTATTGTTGTGGTATTTCATTTTGTATTTTTATTTTTATGGCATTGTTTTTGTATTGTGAAAGTATTTTGCACTTTCTCATAAATTGTGCATTTCTAAATGTACTTATATTTTAATTTTGCTATTCAAACATAAATAGAATAACTAAATCTAGCTTGCAAAACCCTAGATAAACCAATAAATGGAAGCAAAAAGTTAGTGTTTCTAGGCTCCCATCTCACGCTTGTTCAGAATTCTCCAACTCAGATCTGGCTTATCTTGGAAACAATAGGACAGTTTTTTGTTGATCGCTTGTTCTGTTGCTTGTAACTCTTTATGTTATGATGGATATAGTTCAATAGGATAGTAGTCAGGAATATTTCTTTGAATTTTTGTAAGCTCATGCTCATGATAAGAAATAGCTCTTGCCTTCTGCTGGCCTCTTTTTGTATTGGATTTGATTTTTTTTTCAAGTATTAGGATCTTCTCAATAAACTGTTCCAAATTGTATGTAGAATTAGTAATGAATAAATTGAAGCATTTTATTTTAGTTTATCTAGTATACATTTCTTTTTCTTGCTGAGGAAACTGATTTGTTTTTCAAGATCTTCAGCCTTTCTGATATTACAGCTTTCATACTTATATATCACATCTTGGATGTAGGCATTGATAATGCCTACTTTTCCTGGTAGTGTGCTTTAATATTTTAGCAGATAAAAAATATAATCAAAAAGATTATATTTTTATTTCATAATTACCATCACCTTTTCTGAGCCCAGGACAATAAAATCAGTCACTGCTTCCATTTCTTCTTCACTTGCTTACATTAATTGGCAGTGGCAATTGATAAATTTTAGTTTGTTTAATATTAGTGGCGAATCATCTTTTGCTCTCCTTTCCTTCACCTTCAATAAACAGTCACTTAAGTCTTCCTCGGATTCTACCAGGAAAACAATACCATTAACATAACTGAGGTTGTTAATATTTCTTCCAACAATGTTAATTCCAGTTTCTGCTTTTTCTAATGCAGGGCTTCTCATTTCTGCTTATAAATTAAATAGATAAGGAGACAATATGTAACAATCTTGGCATACTCCTTTCTAAATTTTGAACCAATTAGTTGTTTCATACTCTGTTCATATTGTGGTTTCCTGGTCAGCTTATAAATTCTTCAGTTGAGGTGGTCCAATGCACCCATGTTTTAAAGAGCTGTTCATAATTTGTTGTGGTCTATGCAGTCAAAAGGCTTAGTATAATCAATAAAGTAAAAATAAATGTCTTTTTGGAACTCTTTTGCCTTTTCCATTATCCCTCAGATGTTTGCAATGGGATCCCAACTAATTAAAACCATCATCTTGATTTCATTCGGGCATATGCATGAATATTTTCTCGGAACAGAGGTAACTCTTAACCTTGTGCAGATTGGCCATGCTGTTGCACGCTATGAAGGTGCGGGGGGTGTTCTTTTTCGTTCAGGATTTCTCCACACAGAACTGAGGCATAATTTAAAAAATTAACTTTCAGATTGATAGCAAAGATCATTATGAAAACATGCAAGCTGCAGACTTCCTCATTATCACTAAGAGACCCATGTCATTGACTGATTACAAAATGGCAACTAAACAGAAAAGTAATTGTTCTAAAAAGAAAATAGCTTAGCTGCTGGAGTTCTTGAAACCACATTGCTTTCTCAGATAAACAGAACTCTGTGAGATTCTGGATAAAGGAAACTCTGTAAAATTCAATATTTACTCAATAAATTTATGTTACCCATCTCATTATCCAAAGCAACTCTGGATTCTTACTTGGTAGTATTCAAGAATCTGACATTGGGAATTTAATCAGTCCCTTTGCTTCAATAACAGATTCCCATGCCATGGTTTGCACAGGCACAAAATCATATGTCTGAAAGAGTCACAATTCTGTCTTTCAATATTTAGCAAAGGAGTGATACTTTGCTCTGGAGGAGTTTTTTGTTCAAAGCTGGGATATAGCAGAGGGCCCCTTCAAAGCAGTGTATAATCCTAGTCAGTGCACATGAACCTTTAGGACATTTGAAAATATCTTCCATGCATTTCTATTGTTTTTCTATAATTTCTGTTTCACATAACCTTTGGGATGTCACCAACATAGTTGAGCTCAACAAGGTCATTTGTGTGGGGTTCTTGGTGCTCTCTGAACTTGGCTGTTTTCTTGCATATGTTTCAGCACTAAGCACCAATAAGGTAAAGGTAAAGTTTCCCCTCGCACATATGTGCTAGTCGTTCCCGACACTAGGGGGCAGTGCTCATAGGAGACTTCCTACCAATTCGGCCCGGTTCGGCCCGGTTTGGCCGAATAGATAGTAACTTAGCAGCCTGGGTGCTGGAACAGGCAGCGACCCAGGCCTGCCACATCCCAGAACCGGTTCTCTTGGAGCCGCCATAGGTGCTGCCATTTTGATTTGGGCTTCTACACATGTGCAGAAGCATTTTTAGTACTGCGCATGTGTGCATAGCACACATCAAGTGTGTGCGTGTGCAGTGCATCCCTGAGAGAACTGGCAGTAGCAGCAGGTGTAATCCACCCCTGGCAGTGCTTATCTCCGTTTCAAAGTCGAAGAGCCAGCGCTGTCCAAAGACGTCTCCATGGTCATGTGGCCAGCATGAATAAATGCCAAAGGGGCCCAGAATACTGTTAACTTCACACCAAAGACGGTCTCTATTTTTCTGTTTGCATTTTTACGTGCTTTCAAACTGCTAGGTTGGCAGAAGCTGGGACAAGTAATGGGAACTTACCCAGTTACATGGCATTAGGGATTTGAACTGTCGAACTGCCGATCTTTCAATTGACAAGTCTTAGCCACTGAGCCACTGAGTCACTGAGCCACTGCGTCCAATAGCATCGATAGTGTTACATAACTTGGGTAATGAAATGTCTGAAGAATGCAGCCAAGCTTGGGGAGCATCAAGGACCTCTCATGTCAAAGGTACAAATATTCTGAGGTACAAATATTCCCCTTTAAAAGTCATTTCTTATTTTGAGGAATGAGAACTGGTATTATGTATCATAATAGTATCATTTGCCTAAGGAAAAAGACAGATTTTATTACTTATTTAACCATTTATCTCCTGCTTTAGTTAATACATAACTCAAGGTGGTGAACATACTTAATGCTCCTCCCTCTAATATTTTCCCCACAACAACCCTGTAAAGTGGGCTGAATTGACAAAGAATGCTTAATCCAATGTTACCAAGTTGCCTTTCAGGCCTAAGGCAGTACTAGAACTCACAGTCTACTGCAGGGATTTCATTGAGGGCCGCATCAGGGTTGTGTTTGACTTGGGGGGGGGCATGGGGGCATGGCCAGGATGGACAGGGCCAGCTTGATTTCATTTGTGTTGGGGGCACCTCTGGTGGTCCGAGCACTCTGCCACCGAAAATGGGCTCCCGAGCTCCGTTTTTGGCTGGGATGGCCTCCTGCAACGCTCTGCCAGCGAAAACGGCACTTGAGAGGGGGGTGCGTGCATGACCTCCATTTTTGCTGACAGAGTCACCAAGGGCCAGTCCCTTTGCCTTTTCCAGGGCAGCCCCATGAGCGAGATCTAAGCACCCCATGGGCCAGATGTGGCCCGCGGGCCTTGAGTTTGACAGCCCTGGTCTACTGGTTTGTAAGTTCACCACTGGCTCTCAACACATATCCACAATATTGGTATCAGGAGCCTGAAAGTGAATGTGTTCCCACTTCACTTCTCCTTCTAAGCGACATCATTTAATTGTCTAGGTACCTTTATGGGTGGAGGTTAGTTGCTTGTTTAGAGCTTCCTTTGAGGCAAGAGGATTACATGTGTTCTGTCAGTTATGATGAATGAATAACATATTTTGAGTTTTATCTTTTCCCTGGATTTTCAGAGCTTTCTCTGAACTTACATTTTAAAGAAGGCATTTATGATTTCTCTGAAAGCATAATTCTGCTTTTTGGATAAATGAGCAAAAGAAGCTGCTGGTTGTAAAAAAGAAAATTTGTATTGCTTTATGACAAGAATGTAATAACTATTTCAAGAAGCTTATTAGAGGTACTTGCTCATATGCTATTTATATGGCTGACTTATTTGTTCAGTCCACAAATGTCATAGCTGATTTTTTTAAATCTAATCTAAATAGGGTTCATTGAAAAAAAATAATTGTTTGTTTTATATATGTTTATTGCAATGACCTTTTGCTAAATGCAAATGAGGGATGACTGACTCACTTGTAACTATGTTGGAGAGAAAATATCTGCCAAGTACGTGTACCATAGTTTGCAGCACATTCACACAAAAGATTCACACGTTCACTCACATTTGTTCTCTGGATCCAGTTTTGTATGGCAGCAGCTATGAAAATCAAGGCTGTTTGCAAAAGAAGAGGTATAAAACAACAAGATTTTAGAATATTGTGTTAGAATATTCTAAAATCATAATCAGCCTTAGAAAGGATGGTAAGGCTTTCTCCAGAATTGTTTACAGAAAGTCTTCCATCCATAAAATCTGTAGCACATTTGCAAGTCAGCCTGTTTTAATGCATTTTGAGGGAGATTACGAGTGCAACTTTGCTTTCTGTAAAAAAACAAACTTTACAGAGTACACTATGGACTGTTGGGTCACACTCTGTCTTGCTAGATATCCAGAAAGTGATTTGTAGTAATAAACCAGAGGAAGCGATTGAAAAGAACAAAACAGATCAGAAAAAAATGCTTATTTTTGTTAGCAAAAGAAGAGTTGAATGTATTGAAAAGCAGCCGAGGTGGCGCAGTGGTTAGTGTGCAGTACTGAAGGCCACTACAGCTGACTGTTATCTGCAGTTCAGCGGTTGTAATCTCACCGGCTCAAGGTTAACTCAGCCTTCTATCCTTCCGAGGTAGGTGAAATGAGGACCCAGACTGTGGGGGCAATATGCTGACTCTGTAAAACGCTTAGAGAGGGCTGAAAGCCCTATGAAGCGGTATATAAGTCTAACTGCTATTGCTATTGCTAAAAATTCTCATTTTACTCGTATTTAAAGAATTTTGATCACTTTGCAGCGGAGTCCACTGGACTTTGCTTCAGAATGGTGTGGAATGAAATCCAAGAGGATCTCTGAGTTCTTCAGGGAAGAATTCTTTCATAATTTCACAATTCTTAATGTTTTAAATACTTTAGGCAAGAATTGGCTCTTTGCAGTTTGATTCTGCTCTTACCAGGACTGCCCTCAGGGAGCAGTTAAAAGAAAAATCAAGATGGCAACTGCAAATATGCAATTGAAGTGTTGACTACCCTAAAGACATCTCTACTTTCATAGAATAGAAAGATCTAGCCTCTCTCTTTCTGTTTAAACAGAAGAACACGTTGAGAGCAGCGAGAACAGAAGATTCTCCTATATCTGTGATGGCGAATCTATGGCATGAGCATGTGCGCCAGCAAGCTGATCAACGCGTGTACATGTGCAGCAGTAACCAGAAGTCCTGCCGGCTGGCGCACATCCGCACAGTAGAAACCAGAAGCACATTTTCCAGTGTGGCATGCCACCTGGGCAACTCCTCCTCCTGGTCATGGCCCAGATGAGTGTGCATGCACAAAGCGTGCACATATGTGCAAAGTGCTCCCTTTTCAGCACTTGGTGCTACGCATGTCCTTTTCGGCACTTTCGGCTGAAAAGGTTCACCATCACTGTCCTATATTCTGTCTATTTCTGAAATTTTTATGTTAATCAGATATGATGTGCTGAGTGGTATACTCTCTGAATGCATTAAGGATAGCATTTCTTCTTTATTATGAAACTGAGCTGCACATGCCCATGAAACAAATACAGATAATCCTCAATTTACAAACAATCCTTTAGCAATCATTCAAAATTACAATGGTACTAAAAAAGGGAATTATGAAGGATCCTTACAAAAGTTCAGCATCCCCAAAGTCAGGTGATTAAGATCTGGATGCTTGACAACTGGCGTGTATTTACAATGATTGCATCCAGGTTGCACATGATTGACGAACTGGTGTTCAATGAACAAGATCAATGTGGGAAGCAGATTCGCTTAACACTTACAAGATTTGCTTAAAAGTTGCAGTGATTTGCTTAACAACTGTGGCAAAAAGGTCATAAAATTGGGCATGACTCACTTAACAACTGGCTTGTGATGGACATTTTCACTCAACTGTGGTAGTAAGCTGAGGACTACGAATGGATTTTGTTGAAGACAATTGGTTTTTAAGAGAAGGGTTACCCTATCTTGTTTGGAAAAATCCAGTTGACAGATATATAGCACTAAAGAGATTTTAAAAAGTACTCTACATGCTAAGCACCATATATAAGCAGAACTTAACACATATTGCATCAAGCCACAGTGTAGCATTTTTGTAATATGTTGTACTGTACTAGCCCAGACATTAATTTATGAACTATAGTTTATGATTTAGCATGTTGACCAAACCCAACCAGCTGTGGTTTCTTCAACAAACATGTGCTCTAGTTGGACATTACACTCAGTTACTGAAAAATAATTGATTTATTGACATGAGAAAAATGTATTAAGTAGTAGGCGGATAAACTTTATTATGGCCAGAACAAACAAACATACAAATATAAAAATCGAACCTGATGGAACCTGATCTTTAGGAAGACACATCCTCAAAGCTAAGCAGTAAAATCTGGTGAGATTATAGGTGATCCGAAAGTTTTTGTTAATTAGTAGAAAAGCCATGGAATCTTTATATAACTGTCTGTATAGAAAAGGGAGAATTGCATTTAATGTAAACCCAATAATATTCAAGCAGTGCTATAGAAACATCATTGTATTGAAACAATATATTGTAATGTATTAAGATTTATAACAATCTAACCTTAAAAAGGAGGGAGAGAGAAAATGCTTTGAGTCTCCCATCAAGTAAAGTTAGGGTCCTGCAAAAGTTGGAAAAATGAATCAGATTAAATTATAGTTCAGGATCCAGGAGCTATTGTATACTCCCTTTATTAACGTGGTCTGTTTTCAATATACACTAATTGGCTGGGAGTGTATTTCCTGTATTAGGGCCTTCTTCCAATTGCATTAAAAACTTAAAATGAGCTGGGTCAAACACAACAGAATCCATTAAACCAGAGGTGGCTTGCACCCGGTTCGTACTGGTTTGGCTGAACCAGTAGTGGAAGCAGTGGGAGGCTCCGCCCCCCCAGATGCTTTGGCGCATGTGCAGAAACGTCACACGTGTGTGAGAGCGAACTAGTAGTAAAACCGGTAGAAATCCACCACTGAACCAGGGGTGGGTTCTGGATCCGATTGCAACTAGTACGCTGCAACGGGGGCCTGTGTCCACCATGTGCACACGTGCAGTAAGTGCGCAGCGTGCGCATGCCTACTTACCACCCATGACACTTCAGCTGCTTGGCGGAGCGTCGTGCAAGCGCCGTACACTCTGTGCACAAAAGCCCTGATTGGCTCAAATACAGGTATGGAACGCGGGCGGGTCCTATGGAGCATTGTACTGGAATGGTACTTGCTGCTTCCAGCAGGCACTGGTACGCCTGTACCGGGGCATACCGGTTGTATCCCACCACTGCACTGTATTAAACATATGCCAGTAATTCATTGCTGCTACTCACACTCTACTTACTATTCTGGCAAGCTCGTCTCTAATCTAAGGACAGTCTCAGTGACACATTTAGGTGTGCAAAAACAGCTCAAGAAACCTAGATTTCATTGTCTCAAATGGTCTAAAATTGTTATATAGGCCAAGGACCATCACAAATAGAAATTATATCAGAGTCTTTGATGTGCTTACCAGGAGTCTGGCACTGTCCAGGACAGGATTCAAGAAGAGAAGGCAGTGGCTATGGCTTTGTAACCAAAGCCTCATGTTGAGATTACATGATCAGATGCTTCAGTGGTGGGTGGCAGGCGGTACTCCCCATACGCATGTACTGGTGCCTGCTGGAAGCAGCAGCCACCGGTTTGGAGGGCCTGCCCGTCCTCGTTCCTTACCTATAATTGAAGGAAATGGGCACACGCGCACCACGTATGGTGCCTGAGTGATGCTCCGCTGAGCAGCTGAAGCATGGCAGGCAGTGAATGTGCATGTGTGCAGTGCGCGTGCCCGTGGTGCACACTTGGCTCCTGTTGCAGCGTATCAGGTTGCAACGGGAGCCGAAACCCATCACTGATGTGTTTGATCATGCAATCATATCCACCATCTTGACTTTTGGTTACTCTTGAAGATGCTTCTATTGGAATCCGTTTGGCCTTCAGGTTTATTTATTTATTTTGATAACTGCACACACTTTCTACTCCAGTATAACACAATCTGCTTAATGTTACTGCAAAATCCTGGTTTATGGAACTTGATCCCAAATGTCAGGTGTTAGCTATTACTTGTAGCACTGTGGAAAAATTGTGAAAACTGGCTATGCAAACAGCTCCCTCCACCCCCTTTTTTTTCCAGGCTGAGATCAAGTTTAATGACTATTTTCAGATGAATTATTCCAAAGAATAGAAAATGTACACTGCGGCACATTATTTAGATTTATTAACATAGTAGATCTATTTACATGTGAATATCTGTCCAGAATATGGATATGACAATTGGATTGTCCTAATAAAGTTCTCGCTTCATATCAGTTTGCATGACCCAACAGCATTGCTACATGAATAGTTGCAGATGTGCAGAAACAATAAAATCACATATTATGTAAGCATGTTTAGTTTCAGCCTGGGAACTGTTCAAATTCTGATTTTTAAGTGAGAGAGGATTGGAAATCCTTAAAATAAACAAATAATTAGAAATCCATCCATATTCTTTTTATCCCATACATCTTTCTTTACATACTACTACCACCCTTTAAAAAAAGGGGGGGGAATGCATTATCATCTGAACATTTTTTTTCAGGTAAACATTTGGCAATTAACACATAAGAAATTTACTATAAGCCTGATCACAGACAGAATAATATTTTTTTAAAAAAAACCTACCTCAGCAGGCAGTTTTCACAGTCTTTGTATTCCAATTAATAAATCATACCTAACCACTGATTGTAAAGTTGATGATTTCTTTTACAGCTTCAAGTTATTAAATCATTTGAATGTACTATGCAAAGATTTAAGATCAGCTATGCTGAAAACCTCTTGTCAGATTTATCTGTTCTCCTTCATTATATCCCACCACAATTTGTATGGCCAATCAAAAACTACGGTTGCCATATATACGAACAGTCAGAGGAGAACAAGGACAATTGGAAAGGAGAACAAATGAGGGGAAGGACGACACATTAACTGTTTGACTTTCTTGGCATCCGTGACAAAAACTACAATGGAAAACTGCAAAAAAATTATATATACTTAGGCTGACATATATATGAAATTACTTTTTCCAGCACCAGAAAGGCTGGTTTTTCAATCACAGGAATATGCCAAGGTTGATTAGGAGGCAAAAGCCTTCGATGTGTAGCTGACTTTAAGGAGATACCCACTAGAAGTCATGAGAACAGAAGGAGAACATGTCTGCTTTTTGATGGATGCTTGGTAGCCCTAATCACAGCTGGTTCAAGGATGATTCTAAAATTTCCTATGCGCAAAACTGGGACTGCAGTGGAAATGGGACAGCTTCCTAAATTGTTTTTAAATAAATGTGAAACTCTTTATGTTCTTGAAGACTTAACAAATTCTAGTCTAAGTTTAGCTGGGCTGGATTGTGATCTGTGATAAGAGCTAAAAGTATCTCTTTTTTCAGAACAGAGCGGTGCTTTCAATGAGTTCAAATAAAACTCCCCAGGCCCATGTAGAATAGAATAAAATAAAATAAAATAAAATAGAACAGAAGAGAACAAAGTAACAGAATTGGAAGGTACCTTGGAGGTCTTCTAGTCCAACCCCCTGCTCAGGCAGGAAACTCTACATCACTTCAGATAAATGGTTATTCAACCTCTTCTTAATAACTTCCAATGTTGGAGCATTCACAACTTCTGGAAGCAAGTTGTTCCACTGATTAATTGTTCTAACTGTCAGAGAAACTGTCTAACTTTCTCCTCAGTTCTCAGTCGTTTCTCTCCTTGATTAGTTTCCACCCATTGCTTCTTGTCCTGCCCTTGGGTGCTTTGAAGAATAGCTTGACTCCTTCTTTGTGGCAGCCCCTGAGATATTTGAACACTGCTATCATGTCTCCCGTAGCCCTTCTTTTCATTAAACTAGACATACCCAGTTTCTGCAACCGTTCTTCATATGTTTTGGCCTCCAGTTTTAATTGAAATTAATTTGAATATTTACCTGTTGACTCCCAGGTCTTTCTTCTTCCAGCTACTGTATACTTATATTTCAGGGCCATTTTTCCTGGTGAGAGCTCTTTTCTTCATGCTCCACCAGAGGTCATCTGGTGAATGGTTTCATAATATAGGATTATGGTATATACTTAATTGACTTTGACTACATTCTGAATCAATGAGAGAAACTTCCAGGACTAATTATATCAGGCAACTGTTCCTCATTAGACAAAGGGTTTCATTTACTTTTATAGCAATGAACTAGTAATGGCAGCAACAATAGAAAAGATAAGATTTAGATAGTGATAAAACGGTCACAATACTCTCCACACTCAAACAGACTTTTCAGTTGAGTTCTTGCTAGTCTTAACATCCATAAATTTAATATGTCCATTACTACACCAGCATTAGTACCAGTATGAGTGCCACTTTAAAGTTGTATTTTATGCTTTTTAAAAAACAATCTCAATTAGTCAGTGGATAGAAGCAGCTTAAAACAAAATGGCTATAAATTGAAGTACTGGTTCTTCATTTGATAAGTAGAAAATATCCTATATAGGATAGGATAAGGAGCTGAACTTCAATTTTTATGCTTTGATAAAAATGGTTATTCTCTGAATCAAGAAACTGCTTGTAAGCTTATATTCAGATATATATTCCATATATCTGAGAACCTCCAGACTGGGGATAAATTTTGGCAGTAAATCCAAAGACACATTCAAAAGACAAATTCAGACATTGGTCCCTAAATAAATAGGCCTCAGTGCATAAGAGGTTAGAAATACTCTTTGAAAACTAGTTTTTTCTATGTCTCTCCAGCATTATCATATTGTAATTGGGATGTCATGATTTAGGGTCCTTCCACAATCATTGGTTTTCATTCCTAATCTTCTAGAAGCATCTCCTCACTGTGATATGAATGCCTGCATGGCTTGTCTGGTTCTCTGCTCTCCATGATACACCTAACAATTGTAGATGACCAGGCTGAGTCCAAAGGATGGCCAAACATATTATTAGTTATAAATCCCTGTGTGCCCATAAGAGATATAAGTTCAGCCCACTTGAATTCCTTCTACTCTTATCTCCTGCTAATTTCCCTTGGCTGTTAGTAGTTCAGATTCTTGTAAAGCACTCAAGTTTACAATCAATTTTGTGCCCATTTGAACTGCCTGGAACTCCTGGTTTGCTCTCTGAGCTTGACAGTTAGCTCCTGAATGTTTCATTACCAGGCTCAGTAACTTCAGCACTGGAACTTTGAAAGAAGGGTTTGGTTCTATTCTTTAACTTATATATGTCTGCTTATTTTCAGGATAGCAGCAAAGTCATCGCGACTTTGGCGACTTTAGGTCCTATGGACTTCAACACACAGCTCTGTGCTGACCTCTAAACTAGTCTGCTGCTCTGAATTAAAACTGAAACTTCTCTCCTCTTTGCTATCACGCTGGAAAAACCTGTTTTTGGTATTGTATGTTTACTTCATGTGTTATATTATATTAAGGTGACCAGACGTCCCGCTTTTGGTGGAACAGTCCCGATTATTAATAATTTGTCCTGCATCCCGCAGCGTTTCAAAAAAGTCCCAATTTTTTGCACAGCCACGCACGTCGGCAAGAAAACACCGTGCGGCAGTTTGCAACTGCTGTGCAGTGATTTCTACTGTCAGAGGCTCCGGAAGCTGGGGAGGTCCTTTGCAGGCAGCTAGAACTGGCCGCCCGCAAAGGATCTCCCCGGACTTGTTTTGATGAGCATGGGGCGACTGACAGTAGTTTGTGCTGGCTGCGCCCGCTCAAACTATCATCAGTCGCTCCGTGTTCAGCAAAGCAAGCCCGGGGAGGTCCTCTATTATATACCGAATTGGGGAGCACATTGCACTGTTATTTTATGGCTTTCCTATTGCTGTTGCAGTGCTGTCTCTAGTAGTTCCTGCAAGCCCCACGGGAAAGGAATTGTCTCATCTGAACCGATGTTACTCTAATTGTAAGCGTTGAAGCTTTTTAAATTTTATTTTAAGGAAATGAACCCAGTGAATAGAACTTATTTCCGAGTAAGCACGGATAACTGTGTTTCACATCAAATATCTCCTGAAGAAATTTGCTTCAATTCGCCCCGCCACACACCCACCCTGTTTTCACCTGCTCTCCTCTTTTCAAAGCACACATAGGGCGCAGGATGTTTTTCCCTGTTGCACAGCGGAACGATCCTTAACCTCGCCGGAGAGCCAGATGGACGCTTTTAAAGGGCGGATGCCATGTTTCTGGAGTGAGGGTGGTGGCGGCTCTGACGGCAAATCTAGTAGGAAGATTCTCACCATGGATGACCAAGGTTGCCCCTGGTGCAAGACCACCAAATACAGGAACCCTTCCCTCAAGCTGATGGTCAACGTTTGCGGGCACACTCTGTAAGTGTCTCTGGCTTGCAGAGGAGCGGTGGGAGAAAGGCAGGAGGCTTTGCTGTTAGGGATTGGAGTCTCCACAGAAACTGAGGATGGGAAAGCCTGTTTCAAAAG
This sequence comes from Thamnophis elegans, assembly GCF_009769535.1. NCBI lineage: Eukaryota > Metazoa > Chordata > Lepidosauria > Squamata > Natricidae > Thamnophis > Thamnophis elegans. Next base: position 22,188,904 of record NC_045558.1, on the reverse strand, counting down.
CTAACATAGCTCTGGAACAGAGGTCTTCAACCTTGGCAACTTTAAGACTTGTGGACTTCAACTCCCAGAATTCTCCAGCCTGGCTGGAGAATTCTGGGAATTGAAGTCCACAAGTTTTAAAGTTGTCAAGTTTGGGGACCTCTGCTCTAGAAGTTACACACTGAGCATCTCCTTTATTATCTAGAGATGATGGAGATAGGCTGCAGTGAGAGAAATGCAATTTTGCAGATGTTTAAAGGTGCCCTTGTTTACATGCTAGGAGACCAGGTCATAAGCCCTAGAGGAGTTTTAAACAATACAGAGGATTTCCGAGGATCTCTGCAATAAAAACATTGAAAGGTGAAGCCACCAAGCTCCCACCGGTGCCCCTGCCCATGGCAGCGGTGCCTCCCCCTCCGCTTGGAGCACCTGAGCTGGGCACTGCATTACTCCTGCCCCCTCCTCCTCTGCTGTGCTTTTGAGGAGCCATGAGGCCGCGGGAGCCAGTAGGAAGGTGGTGGAGGGGGACGGAGCAGGAAAAAAAGGCCCTATGGCTTCTCAAAGTACGGTGGCGGAGGAGGAGGAGGTGGCATCAGGGGTAATGCAGTGCCCAGCTCAGGTGCTCCGAGTGGAGGGGGAGGTGGCACCGCTGCTGCCATGGGCGGGGGCGGTGGCTTCACCTCAGCCGCAGCGCCGGGCGGCAAAATTTTTAATCAAGAGCACACCGCCCCCACCCAGTCAATGGTGTCCCGCTTTACCAATTTAAAAATCTGGTCATCTTATATTATATATAAAGAGAAGCTAATGAATCCTGCTGAATCAGTTACCTGTGTGTGCTTTCTGGATGTGATTGCTGATGGACCAGTCAAATTCTTTGACTGACAGGGTGTGTAGCATGCCTTCCCTAGCTGATTGACTGGGGCAGACTTATGCGATGGGGCGAAGAAAAAACTAGAAGAGTGCTAGAGAAGTATGGGGAAGGCAGCTGGGCTAGTGTTGTGAGTTTTTTTATGGTGTAAGATACTAAGAGAACTCTGCAGAGCAGGGGTGTTAAACTCAAGGCCTGTGGGCTGCATCCGGCCCACAAGGTGCTTAGATCTGGCTCATGGGCCGCTCTGAAAATGGCAAAGGACTGTCCCACGATGTCTCTGTCAGCGAAAATGGACTTGAGAGGGCCATGCATGCCTCCTGTGCCCTGTTTTCAGCCACAATGGCCTCCTGCAGACCTCTGCCAGCAAAAACGGAGTTCGGGGGTGGGTGGGTTGTGAAGGACAGAAGCAGGTAAGGAGGAAAGGAGAGAGGGTCTGGGGGAAGTTCTGCCTTAGCACTTGGCCACCACAAGTGCCCCCGACACGAGTGACATCAAACTGGCCATGCCCACCCTGGCCACACCTACCTCAGCCCCTGAAGGTCAAACACAACCCTGATGAGGCCCTCAATGAAATCAAGTTTGACACCCCTGCTGTAGAGTATTGCCTTGCCCAAAGGTTTCATCTAGATTCCCCATCTTTGTCATAAGTACTGCATTTTGTTGAGACAACATGACCAGCTCACAGGCCTAGAAGAAGTGCTCAAAATTATTTCTGCAGCATTTCCTTTGGAACAGTAACCGAGTTGTGCTAATAGACCTCTGCAAGCTCCCTGGTGTCATGAGACCTCTGGCGTATGGCACTGATCTTGTATCAGCGCCTCCCTTGTGTGCAGAAGGAGCTGCAAAGCCCATATCTAGAGTGGGGAAAGGACTAGACGCAGTTCTCATAATTTATCAATCACTAGTGTTGTCTTTGTTTTTCATGGTCATTCAGTGTTTCTCTGAAAAGTATCCAAGGCCAGAAAACTATTTTCCAACATTAATAAAGAGCTTATGTATAATAACGGATATTCTATTTTTTTTGAGAAAATGTGCAAGGAAACAATCAGGTTTTGTGCTTTGAAATGATCAGTTTAAGCAATACAGTCCCGTTGCTTAAAACAATACAATCGTAGTTATTACATTACAGACAAAAATTACATTCACAAGGTCAAAATCAACACCAGATTGGCCAAACGCAGAATCACTTTTCAAGGCAGATCTGTGCCATGTGGCAATTACATGTCACAATGGTGATCAGGAAAGAGACACATCATGTTCATATTTCTGTAAAGCAATTGCTTGGACCTTTCACTGTGCAATTACTGTTGCAGCTAATTCATTGCACATGTGATGAGTACATATGATATGAAATGGAACCTACAATGGTCTTCCTTGGTATTGAATCAGGACAAATTCTAAATAATGTCATCTAAGAAATCTATGGAGGTTGTTTACCTGATTAAGGCAATCTGGACATTATTGTTCAAAAAATGTTGGCCTGAATCCTCTGATGGAAATTATTCAGAGAGCTGCAAAGAATTACCACAGAAAGCTGTCCACATCACCATTCCTTTTAAAAACTGGAATAGTGATTTGCATCTTGGAAGGGTAGACTGGTGCAGTCCAGTCAAATGTTTAGCTTGCAAAATCCTTTGCATGAGTGAAGCTGACTTGGACTTCAAAAAATTGAACTCCAGAAAGCTTGGAGGACATCAAGTTGACAAACATGAATTACCTGATCAGAAATTAAACCTCGGACTCTTTTCCCAAATGTCTCTGCATAATTGTACATATAAATTACCTCTTACAGTGGGTTTCCCCCCAGCCTGGGAACAAAGATCTGAAGTGGTATAGGGTTTCCTGCCTAAGCAAGGGGTTGGACTAAAAGACCTTCAAGGTCCCTTCCAACTCTGTTATTCTACTCTATTCTAACTGCAGAACGTTTAGCCCCCATATTTTGTGTATCGGTCCAAAGGCTGCTTAGCAGGAAAAAAAAAAGGGCAGGAAGAGGGGAAAACTAAAAAGAAAAAAGAAAAGAAAAAGAAAAGGTAAAGAAAACTAAGGAGCTTCTGTTTGTAGGACAATCAGAAATTAGGTGACAAGAAATGAACAAAAAGAAAAAGCAGGATCTAATCAGCCTCTGAGTTTCAATCATGAAAAACTTACCGTATTTTTCTGAGCATAAGACACAATGAAGTATAAGACTCAGCAAGGTTTTGAAGAGGAAAATTAAAAAATAAAGGCTTTGTACTCTGCAAACCTCCCAAAAGTGGCCCATTTTTCATGAAAATGGGACCATTTTTTAAAAAAAGGGCATGAATAGCCCTTAGGAGATTTGTAGAGTGCTCCTGGGGAATGGGGGTGGGGCGAAAATGAGCAAAAATGGCCCTTTTTTGCAAAAACAGGCCCCTTTTTTGTCAAAAACAGGGCATGGATAGCCTTTAGGAAGCTTATAGAGTGCTGCTGGAAGCTGGGGGGGGGGGGGGGGGGAAACAGGCCATTTTTTGCTCATTTCTGCCCTCTTCAGCCCCCAGGAGTTCTCTGAAAGCCTCCTAAAGGCTATGCACAGCTATTTTGGTGAAATGGGTGGAGTTTCAGGAGGCAAAAAATGCTGTATTCAGTTTATAAGGCACATCCAGATTTTCAGCCTCTCCTTTGAGAGAAAAAGATGCATCTTGTACTCCGAAAAATATGATAGTTCAATACTTTCTCCCATGTTTAGAAGGGCATGGAGTTATCAACGCAGTGATTTGATTGATTTGATTTGATTTTGATTTTATTGACATTTGTAGGCCGCCCTTTTCCCTGAGGGGACTCAGGGCGGCTCACATAAAATCAGGGAGGGGGAAATGCAAACAATGACATAGACACATGTAATAAAAACAATAGGCAACATGCATTCATCATTCGGGAGGGGCAACTATCTCTGTCCCCAGGCCTGACGGGCTAGCCAGTTCTTCAAGGCTGTGCGGAAGGCCTGGACGGTGGTGAGGGTACGAATCTCCACGGGGAGTTCGTTCCAAAGGGTTGGGGCTACAACTGAGAAGGCCCTCCTCCTTGTGGTTGCCAGCCGACACTGGCTGGCCGATGGGATACGGAGGAGGCCCAATCTGTGTGATCTAATTGGTCGCAGGGAGGTAATTGGCAGAAGGCGGTCTCTCAAGTATCCAGATCCACTACCATGCAGGGCTTTATGGGTGACTAATAGCACCTTGAAGCGCATCCGGAAATCGGTGTCCAGTGGTGGACTCCTTCTGGTTTGGACCAGTTCGAGTGAACCGGTAGTTCCGAACGGCCTCAGTGCTATTTTGGCCATATATCGCTGTGTTTTTTGGAGCTATGTGCATACACGGAAGGCTGCACACATACATGGATGGCGCACATACAAGCAAAGCAAGTGTGCATGAGCATTCACATTTCCAGTGCTGACACCCAGCTCTGTATCAATGCTGTAATGCTACAAAGTGCAGAGGCCAGGATGATGTTTCTCAACTTGTCAACCTTGAGATTTATGGACTTCAACTCCCAGAGTTCCCCAGCCAGCATTTTGGCTGGAGAATTTTGGCAGTTGAAGTCCACACATCTTAAAGTTGTCAAGGTTGTGAAACACAGAGTTAGGGATTGACCTCGCCCTAGCAACTCTTTATAAAAGCAAAGCTACATGAGTAGAAAGAAAAAAGTAATTTATTTTCCAGTCCTGTAATGAAGTGCTCCCCCCCTTCACTGCCCACCAAGATAGCTGAACTGCATAATTAGTCTCTGTAATATAGAAACGTTTCTGGATCACTCAGAAAAGGACAGCAATTCTGTGAGTGACATTAAAAAGCATATAATAATATATGGAAAAGATAAGACACAGTGATATTTTTATTAGCATGTCAGAGGCTTTACAAATGGCAGATTTCATAACAACTCAGAAGATCAAAAACCAGTGAGATGCTAGACAGGGTAAAGATAAAGGAGGAAATGGGAACTCATCAAATTTGCAGATGACACCAAGCTGGCAGGAATAGCCAACACTCCAGAAGACAGACTTAAGATACAGAAGGATCTTGACAAATTTGAACATTGGCACTATCTAACAACATGAAATTCAATGGTGAAAAGAGTAAGGTTCTACATTTAGGCAAGAAAAACAATATGCACAGGTACATTATAGATGGTAACTTGCTCAATAGTAGTAATTGTGAGAGGGATGTTGGAATCCTAGTGGACAACCATTTAAATGTGAGCCAGCAGTGTACAGCAGCTACCAAGAAAGCCAACACCGTTCTAGGCTGCATAAACAGAGGGATAGAATCAAGATCACATGAAGTGTTAATAGTACTTTATAATGCCTTGGTAAGGCCATACTTGAATACTGCATTCAGTTTTGGTCACCACAAAGTAAAAAAGATGTGGAGACTCTAGAAAGAGTGCAGAGAAGAGCAACAAAGATGATTAGGGGACTGGACACTAAAACCAGGGACGTGCAGTCACTAGAGGCAAGGGAGGTGGGGCCTCACCAGTCTCCTCAGGGAAAGGAAAGAATTTTAAATAATTTTTAAAAAATAATTAAAGCCAGGGTAGTTGCTACCAGATTTCAAGTCACAGTGGCTTGGTGTCTGCTCTCAGTATTAACTAGGAGGAGGCCAGAGAACTCAGGGCCTCCTTTGCATAAGGAATTTTTCGCCTTTTAAAAGTTAAGAAAGAGTTAAAAAGCAAAAAATTCCATATGCAAAGGAGGCACTGATTCTCGCGGCTCCTGATCGGGGAGCAGCAAATCATGCCTTATGAGCACGCTTACATTGAGCACGCTTACGTTGGGCGAACAAGAGGAGAGTTGAGAGAGTTTCCACAGCTGGAAAAGGTATGTGGATCAAATGGAGGGAGGGGGAGATTTAAATTTATTGTAATTAAATGTGTAATTTTTTTATTGTGGAGTGTGTGTGTGTGTGTGTGTGTGTGTGTGTGTGTGTGTGTGTGTGTGTTTTTCTTTCTTCACAGCGGTCCGGTGGGGTCGGAGGAGGCTGGGGGGGGGCGAGGCAGCGGAGCGCGGAGGCGGCAGGGACATTCTCACCGCAGTGTCCCAACAGGCCAGGCATCTCGTGTTTATGTCCGCCATAAACGTGAGACACCTAACCTGTTGGACACAGTGGTGGCAGGGGGAGGAATGGGCTGGGTGGGCTGGCTGGCTGGGGAGGGGGGAGCCCTTTAAAGCCCTGCTGCCGCATCTTCCCAGCAAGACTTCTTTTCGGTTCGCGGTTTGTTTGTTTGTTTGTTTGCTTGTTTGTTTGCTTGTTTGTTTGCTTATTTATTTATTTATTTATTTATTTATTTATTTATTTATTTATTTATTTATTTATTTATTTATTTATTTATTTATTTGTCTTGTATGCCACCCACTCCCGGAGGACTCCGGGCGGCTCACAAAAGACAAGGGAAAGGGGGAAAACGAGACAAAGACAACATATTAAAAACAAAACCAACATTCACAATTTCCGTGGAGGTAAATGCTTCTCAGCCACCACCCCCCCCCAGCCTGCTGGAACAGCCAGGACTTGGTGGCTTTGCGGAAGGCCGGGAGGGTAGTAAGGGTCCGGATCTCAACAGGTTTCTCTTGCCTGCCTTAACTAACTTTAGAGTGCTGGCAGGCAGGGGTCAGTCGCCATTCAGTGAAACATGTTTTGCTGAATGGCGGCCGAGCCCATGCCTTTAAGTGCTGGCTTGCCTTCTGGGCCGGCCGGCGCGGAAGGCAAGCCGGCACTTAAAGGCATGCCGACACTTTAGAGCTCGGCCGCCATTCAGCGAAACATGTTTCGCTGAATGGCGGCCGAGCTCTAAAGTGCTGGCATGCCTTTAAAGTGCCAGCTTGCCTTCCAGGTGTCCCGGCTCCATCTGAGATGCTTCTTGCTGCCGTCGTGCTCCACTGCCTTGTCCCCTCCACCTCCTCCGATGTACAATCCTGCTGCCCCGCACTGAGCGGTGAGGAGGAGGAGGAGGAGGAGGAGGAGAAGAGCGGTGAGTCCTTGAGCCGGCTGGCTGGCCAGGCAGGGAACAGATCGGGCAGGGGTGGGTGGGCTGGCCGCAGGCCGGGGCAGCAGGATTGTTCATTGGAGGAGGTGGGGGGGCAAGGCAGTGGAGCGCGACGGCGGCAAGAAGCAACACCCCCGCCACTGTGTCCGACAGGCGTCTCACGTTTATGTCCGCCATAAACGCGAGACGCCTGTCGGACACAGCGGCGGGGATGTTGCTTCTCGCTGCTGCTGCGGTCTTGCCTCACCAATGGTAACCCTCACCGCACGTCACTGACTAAAACATATGAAGAACGGTTGCAGGAACTGGGTATGTCTACTTTAATGAAAAGAAGGACTAGGGGAGACATGATAGCAGTGTTCCAATATCTCAGGGGTTGCCACAAAGAAGAGGGAGTCAAACTATTCTCCAAAGCACCTGAGGGACAGACAAGAAGCAATGGGTGGAAACTAATCAAGGAGAGAAGCAACTTAGAACTGAGGAGAAATTTCCTGACTGTTAGCACAATTAATCAGTGGAACAACTTGCCTCCAGAAATTGTGAATGCCCCAACATTGAAAGTATTTAAGATGATGTTGGATAGCCATTTGTCTGAAACAGTATAGGGTTTCCTGCCTAGACTGGGGGTTGTACTAGAAGACCTCAAAGGTCCCTTCCAACTCTGCTATTGTATTATTGTATAGAGGATATCTTATTTTAGAGCTTATTTGCACCATTTTTTAATGGGAATGCTGTCACTGTAAATATGAATGAGGAATTGTTCAAAGGGGTTAAATATTCTGTAGAGTCATTGAGATTTTTGGATGATCCTCCTTTCTCTATACACATCCTTGGCAAAATTCATGGTTTCAAGGTCTAAAGTCATTGTTATTTCACGTGTCTTTTTCCCCAGCATCTTTTTAAATAAGCAGAAATGTGTTTGTAATGCTACAGGCCAATTAATAAAGTGAGGAAAAAGATGAAAATATCTGAAGGGTTTTTAGAGGCCAAAGATAAAAAAATTATTGGACAGAAAAAGAAAGTGAGGGAAATTGAATAGGTAATCTTAGACTGGGTAACTACGTTTTTAGATTTTGAAGAAACAGGATAAAAGGAGTATCAGCACCCTTGAACTAGGGCAAGGGTCTGCAATCTTCAACACTCCAAAAGAGCCACTTGGACCTGTTTCCCACAGAAAAGAAAACACTGGGGGCCACAAAACCTGGGTGGGCATGGCCAACTTGACATCACTCACTCCCATCCAGTCACATGACCCCCAGCCATGCCTATCCAGCTAGTCATTAGGGCAGAGAACTGGTTGTTAAATTGTTTGCAATGCCCCTCCCTGCCTAACCCCTCTCCTCACCTCCCAGCCACCTTTTGTCACACTCGGCCTCGCCCCTTGACCACTTGCCTCAAAGGCCTCAACATATTTATAGTGCTGTAAAAATGTTGTTCACCCCCCTCTCTTTTTCCCCTCCATTCCCCCACACTCTTTCTCTTTATTTCTCTCTGTGTGTCTTTCAATTAGTTGATGAGCAAAATGGCAAAACTGCTTTCAGGACTTTCATGGACACATTTCACCCTTAAAATACACGACATCTCTCTCCCCCCCCTCTTCCTCTCTCCCACACCCCTGAACTGGTGCTGGGTGGTGAGAATCTGACATCCGGAGGCCAATGATCCCAGGAGCAGTGTGCCGATGGTCAGCTGGTTGACGGAGAGGTGGAGAATCACAACACTGGCAGCTCTGCAGGAAAAGCAACTGACTTCTGGGAGGTGAGACCTAGCCGTCACTGCCATTGCTGTTGCCAGGGGCGGGTGGAGCAGGGTCACATTATGGCTCTGCATCATAATGGTCTCCAAGAGGAGGGGGACCAGTCTCCTCCATTGTAAAGCACACTAAATGTCACTGTGCTGCACAAGGCGCTGCGAGAGCAGCAGGCAGGCCATGGAGGGCTACAGCAGCAATGCCGTGACAGGGTGACAGGGAGCCGCAACAAGGGGATGAAAGAGCCTCTGGAGCCTTGGGTTGGCGACACCCAAACCAGGGGTGAAATTCAGCAGGTTCTGACAGGTTCTGGAGAACCGGTAGCGGAAGTTTTGAGTAGTTCTGAGAACCGGCAAAAACCACTTCTGGCTGGCCCCAGAATGGGATGGGAATGGGGATTTTGCAGTATCCTTTCCCTGCCACGCCCACCAAGCCACGCCCACAGAACTGGTAGTAAAAAAAAATTGAATTGTGCCACTGGCCCAAATTAAGGGTAGGAGAAGATTCTTAAGAATTCCATGACCAAGAAAACAAACCATTGGATCATTGAACAAATCAACCCGGAGTTCTCATTCAAAGCAAACACAATCAGGTTCAAATTATCCTATCTTGAGCACTTCATGCAAAATCTCAGCTCTCTGGAAAAAGCTCTAATGCCAGGAAAGGTGGAAGGAAAAAGAAGAACAGGATAACTAGCAACAAGATGGCTAGGGTCATTTACTGTACAATAGCAGTGTGAGCACCATTGGATGTAGTGAAACACTAATTTAGGGACGATTGATGATGATGAAGAAAACCTATGCGGGTGTGAAAAGTCAACACCAACATGATGGCAGATAACTAAATCAAATTACCTAAGTTTCAGTTTGCAAATGCCTACAGAAAGCAAAATACGACGGAAGCAACCTAATTTGACAGCTTGCAAAATGTCCATGTCATAAAATCAAGATGGCAGCTGCGCCTGCACAGTCAAAGCCCATCCATGTTTCATTTGATCACCATTTTGACTTTTTTCTCTCCCCCCCCCCCCCCCACTATCCCAGTAGACAGGCCTGGTCTTACATTTATATGAATTTCATTGGCATTTCTTCTCTTTGGAAAACAAATGAAAACAATTCCTGTTCCATCAAGTTGAAAACTGGAAATAAAACGCAGAAGACATTTTTTTGGCACTGCTCTTGCTTCAAATACATAACAAAATGATTTTCTGCCCAGCTCGATATAATGGTAAATAATTTGGACAGTGAAATCTTTTAAATCTTTTCTTGGGCTAAGCTGAGCAATCGGGTAGCCAAATTGGTAGTCACAGTCCTGCGCTGATGTTCACGCTCATAGGATTCTTATGCTTTATTCCACTTGGACCAGCAGTGGCCTAAGTCATTTTCTATTAACTCATCCAAGCATAGAAGACCATAACAATAAAAATGTTAAATGTACTGTGGAATTTAATTCGGCTTTTATAAGGAGCTACGCAACCCCCTAAAGCAGAAAACACATAATCTTAACCAGATTTTAAATAACATTTTTGCTGCTCTTTTGGAAGAGAAGTAAGCCAAGCTGACCAGAATTTTACTCAGAAGCAAAAAGCAGCCATTTTCTTGCTCTGATGCAACATGGACCCATCGGGGGAGATGCACTGTTAAGTTGTCCAAGGAGAGGAAAATTTAATAAACAACACATGTGTTCTTCGCCCCAACATTGAGTGTAATTGTCTGGTTTTGGGTGGCAATGAATTTGAAGTCTGGCAACTCGAGAGACAGGGAACTGGACTTTGCCACATCATTAAGCTTACTGTATTTATCTAAATGACTATGCCACCATATGCAAGACATCTGTAATTGTTAATAAATAGATTGTTGATAAATAATGTCAATAAATTCCTCAATGTGTTTGCCTTCATTCTTCCATAGAAACATCATCTTGGACTTTCTCAGTATTACGGAAGGGTATCCGGTGAGCCAACCTCAGACTTAACCTGGGAATGAGTGGTAAAGAACTACTAAGTAAATAGGGTCACATTGCTTGTGAAATTGTCTGGGTTGCTGGACTTCTAATTGTGATGTGCTTATTTTAAGGGATATGCTACAGCTTCACATAATTCTTCTGAGAGTTGTCTCCAAAGAAATGAGAAACTAGTGAAAAATGGGATCCCTGGATCCAAAAACTTGAACTCGTGGATCATATTGCGCCATAATGGGGTCAGATTGCCCATCATTATATGCTGCTTTGCAATCCAAATTTTATTCTAGTTCTTGCTCAAATCTTCGTAAGCAAAGCAGCCAGTTTGGCTACCCTTTTAAACAAAACAAGCACATGTTGGTGGCTGAATTTGGGGGACAAGAGTAATGTAGATGAAGGCTGTTTAACAACATCTGTATGTCATCAACTCTTTTTCCTTCTACCTATTTGTCTGGTCAATAGTAGTCCAAGATGCCTTTCTGCCCACAGAGAAAACTGCTATTTTAAATATTTAAGCACTGCCACAAAAGCATCAAACATTATATCATCACTTTTTATTGTAACTTTAATGGCATTCATCACTAGAAAGAGAAAACTGAACATCTAGAAAAATATATGATTCATTTACCATCCATCCTTTTTCTGCCTAAGGCCCTAGACTGCCAATCTTTCTTTCTCTTGAGTGCTATGATCCATCAGCATCACAGACACTTCTTCCTCCCTTCCTTCCTTCCTTCCTTCCTTCCTTCCTTCCTTCCTTCCTTCCTTCCTTCCTTCAACTCATAAAGTTGACATGGTGAGGAGAGGGGGACTGACACCTTCTTCCCTCCTTCCCTTCCCTCCTCCTCCTCTTCTTTAAATCTGCTTGTTATTATTATAGACAGTAAAGAATAAAGTTAACCTGCTGTAGTCATACTTGATAATTGGAAATTGGGGTGACCCTATCTTTTGGAGAAGAGGAAGGAATGGGATTCTAAGTGAGGGATGAAGGAATTTAAGTTCAGTTTGCAGTTTAAATTTAGCTTCTCACTTTTAAGTTACCACTATCAGCCTCAGTGATTAGGAGATGCAAAGCCACTAGTTTTTTTTTTTTTTCATATAATGGAAAATTATTAAAGCAGCATTCACCTGCTGGATGCCTTTCTGATGGGCTGTATTACACCTTCCAGGATTTCTAATTCTGGACAAGTTGGCTTGGAATTTAGGCTCTGTATTTAATGTTTGATGTGTAGTTTAATACACCAGGCTTCAAAAAATTCCAATTGAATCACTGTGGGTGACTGCAAAGTGATTTCCTTTGTAGCTACCTATCAGTGTTGGGACATTTTCTCTTGTTATTTTGCCCAGCTTGATCATTGTAAAAATTCAGAATCACTTCAGCAACCACTGAGCCTCAATTCTCTCTGACAACAGAAAGACATGAAAGAGAAATGGACCACTTCTTTTTGTTTTTAATAACACAGGTCAAGCTGCCAATGAAACATACGAAATCAATAGTCCATTTCATGTGAAAAGGTCTGGGCTCAAGAAAGCTTTTCCACAGCTGCTCTATGATACGAAGATGACAGATTGATCTTTTTTTTCTCAGTTTTACCTTTCACAGTGGTGTTGTGCAAATAGCAACGCCCTGATGCTAGAAAGTTGTAAATATCTCGCAAGTGCGAAATCCATGCATTCATCACTTAATGTTAGTCATTTTAACACTATAGGATGTCATCCATTAACTGCACAGCTGACAGTTTTAAACATACCTCATTGCAGGACTGATCTTTTCACTTCTGCCTATTTCTTTCACAGCAGAAACATCTGGTCATTCCAAAACTGTAATTTGTGGACACTTTGCACTCACAACAGAATGTCCTAAAACAGCTCTGAAAAACTTGGCTGTTGTTTTCCCCCCTTGCCAAAGGAGCTGGCCTGGACTTGAGCAACCATTGTTATAAATCTGGCTTTGCTTTTTCAGCCCCTCAACAGAGGATGGAGTCAAACACGTCACGAGGCCTTGCTAGAGAGTGAAGCAAGGCACTCTGGCAAAATAAATAAATAAATAAAACAAAATAGAGCACTGGTGTGTTAATTGGAAGAGCCGAATAACTGAGGCAAGAGGATGAGTAATTGCTTTATTTATTTAGCAAATTTATATGGTTGCCCACTTCACTGAATGTTACCCTGGACAGCATGCAATAATAATTAAAACAAATTTGCAACCAACAAAACACTTAAAACAGTAAACATGATAAAAATAGAAAAAAAGCAAGATTGCAGGAAAATAACAGCCTTCCAAGCACAGTAGAATCATCTAGCAGCTTCTCCAGTGGATTCACAGACCTGACAAAAAAGATCTACATTTTGTGGGTTTTCTGAAAAACTACAGATGGTCCTCAACTTACAAACATTTGTTTAAGTGACTGTGTGTAGTTAATGACAGCATTGAAAAAAAGTGATTAAATGACTGCTTTTCACACATACTACATTGCAGTATCCCCGTGGCCACATGATTAAAATTCAGGCACTTGGCAACTGGCATGTATTTATGACGGTTGCACATCCCAAGGTCATGTCATCACTATTTATAAACTTTCTATCTGGCTTCCGACAAGCAAAGTCTTTTTTTTTTGCCATGGTTGTTAAGCAGATCACTGCTTAACAAGTGAATCAAGCAGTTGTTAAAGGAATTCAGCTTTCCCCATTAAAGTGCCTTAGCAGAAATTGGTTGGGAAGGTAGCAACTATTAATTACATGACCCCAGGATGCTACAACTCTTGTAAATACATGCTAGTTCTTTCACAAGTGCCCACATTTTGATCATGTGACAGTGGAGATGCTGTGATTGTTGTAAATGTGTGTACTGGGCAAAAGGCATCTGTAGAGGGGTATCAAAAAGTCAAGATGACAGCTATGACAACCGCATGGAAGGCATTTTATGTGCTTCATACAGTTGTGATTGCTGACTTCTTCCTGAATCAGTTCAATTTTTTCCTTTAAGGGAAGGTAGTTTTTTATTTTTTATTTTCAGGATCTATACCAAATTAGATTTTGCAGTGACACTGCACTTGTGTGGTATCTGTATTACTGAAAATCTATTTCATTCAATATAATCCACTAGCCAATAACCTGGCATTGCCCATGTATTTATTTATAGGGAGAAAATGTCCGGACCAAATGTAATTGCTAATGTTGGATTTTCCCCTTTACTAGAGAGAGCCCCTTGTGGAGAACTGGGAAGCCATTACCATGGCAACTCCACTGTGCTGTACAGTAGAAGCCATTTTACGGAAGTAGCTTAGAAGCCATTTTAAGGCACAACATGCAGTATCTTAACAGAACACCACCACCCCCGCGGGGTGTTAGGAGTGTCTTACCCCCACAGTATTTGTTTCCAGAGGGTAAGTCATCTGTGTACAAAGTTTGGTTGAAATTGCTCAAGGCGTTCCAGAGTTATACTAGAACACAGCAGGGGTGGGTTCCAGAAGGTACTACTGCCAGTTCACTCGTGGGCGCACTTTGTGTGCACGCTTGATGTTTGCGCACACATAGTGCAATATAAATTGTCCTGTGCATGCACAGAAACAAAAAGCAAGATGGCGATACCTACGGCGCTGCCTGGATGACCAGTTTGTGGGCGTGGCAGGCCTGGGTTGCTGCCGGTTCCTGTGACCCGGGCCACCAAACCAGTACCAGTTTGACTGGATCAGTCTGAATCAGTAGGAACCCACCACTGGGAAAACACACACACACACACACACAGACACACAGAGGTGTGTGTGTGTGTGTGTGTGTGTGTGAAGAATAAAACAGGAAGGCCATATTTGACACTTACTCCTGTAAATCTGCAGTGAAAGAAAGAGAGAGGTCTCCTCGGTGGCTACTCTCGGGAAGGAAGAAACTGAAACTTGAATGCTGCAATTCAAGTGGCTTTTTATGAGACTTAACCAACATGCTTTCAAAAGATGTGATAAAGGAGACAATACACAGGGGGAGAAATCTGATGATCCCTTGCTATAAATGTGCAGTGGAAGGAACAAAGCATTCATTGTTTATGAAACTTAACTGGTAGGGTTTTTGAAGAGATTAGCCAGAAAATAGATTAGATGCAGCAAATGAGCAGAAGCAGGTAAATACCAAGGAGAGAAGTGATTTATTGGGAGAATTGACTCTCTGAGGTCCATGTTCCTTGAAGTACTTATCCACCTCCACTCATGCTCTCCTTGAAGGCCAATACAGGAAAAATCCTATTCAGAGAGGCAATGCCCCTGTGATATAGAAACATGTGCTTTTCCAGTGCATATACTAGAAAGATATTTGTTTCAGCCTCATCTCACCAATACTGTATAAATATAACCACTGTAGACAGGACAATTTTAAATCTCCCTGCTGCTTCCAGATACTAATCCTGTTCCAATATTCAGTGTTGCCAGGTTCTGCAGAGCAGCAATTAAAATGCATCAGAGGATGACCTTTGCCTCAAACCTGGCTTAGTGAGTATTTTGATCTGTTAGTGAAAAGTGTTTTGTATCATGATAGCTTTGGCTGTATATTATTCTTTTGTGCTTTTTATATTCATTTCATGTCTTTAATCCCTTTTAACACTTTTTGTTTAGTTTTGTGTGTATGTGTGTGTTCAATTGTGAATGTTTTAAACTTTTGTGTATTTTATATATATTTTTGGTGATTAGATGTTCATAATTCACCCTTCTTATGCTGGTCTACGACCTTTCTAAGGTTTGGATTTGATTTGGGTTGCATGTAAAAATAAAGTCATGTGACTGAGACAAACTCAGTGGGAAGAAATCTTCCCTGTTTCCATGGCTTCGACTGCAAAGATGATGAGTGCTTTTTGTTGAGGGACTTGAAAGAATGAGTCAGGAACAAATCGTCCTGGAGAAAATGTATTGTTGGTCGCCGGGAGTTAAAAGCAACTTGATGGCACATAACCAATCAATCCATCAATCAATAGGCAGAAAGCATTGGAGCACTTTAACTGGGAGGTGACTTTAACATGCACCGCAGTGATTAACCCAGACATATCTTACGAGAACATTCTGGTGTGAGGTCACCTGAGAAATTAAGGAGGAGAGGTTGCAAAAAGACTTCAGAGAGGCACATAGAACTGGCATGAGGAAAGGAGCATGGAATAAAAAAAAATAGATAGGAAGATTTTGTCTCATCTCTCTAGGCCAGAGGACAATCAAATGACAACTCATAATTAACCTGTGGAACACACTACCAATCTTCAAAAGGAGAATGAATTAATTCATGGAAGATAGGTTCATTGTGGCTATTTATTTTTAAGTATGGATGTTACTGTTCTGACCTAGGTTTCCCCAGCAGCACGAAGGTGAGTCCTCATCCTGATAAACCCCTTTTAATTAATTTACAGTGAATTCCTCTCCAACAAAGTCCCGGCCCACAGTCTTTCAAAATAGTTCACAATTACCGATCTTTATCAGATTTGGATAGTGGCCAGGCTGATATCTTTCAGACACCGCAATACTTGGGCAAGAATGCAGGAATGAACTGTCTCCTGCAAACACCCCTCCCCTTTCACTCCTCTTTTATTCCCTATGGGAGAGGCCATTTACCGTGTCCTTACTCCCAAATAGACACTTGTTCCTTAGTTGTTCCCTTCATCTGGCAACTCTGCGCATGTGCACACTGGGAACAGGCTCCAGCTGTTTGTCTGCCTCACGTCTGACTCCAAAGACAGCTGATAATTGGCATATGGCTCTGGGCCTCTCTCTGCCTCCAACACAAAGCCCTCATCAGAGCCATCCCCAGATCCAAGGACTGGCCCGTGTTCCTCCCCAACCTCACTATCTGAATCTGCTGCCAGCTCCACTGGCTACTGGCGGGCCACAACAGTTACCTCTGCATTTGAGGAAGCCTAGCTCCCAATATCAATGGTAGTAGAACAAAGATACCTGGTCAATCAATTTTTATTTTGCTTTCTGTTCATCAATGGTAAGTCAGTCAGCTGAGACAACTATGAGCATTTACAAGGGCCCAGATAATTTTTTTTTGTCCTACTCTTTCTGTTGTTGTGTCCCATGTTCCATGAACAATTTCTTAGCTGGGTCTGGCTGTTCTACTTAAGCTGAATTTGTTTTATGGAAGCATGATTGTCAATTGCCTTGTACATATATAGCCAGTGCCAAAAAGTAGAGCATGCATTTGGGAGGGGTATGTAAATCATTTAAATTTACAGAGGGTTTTGGTTTTTTTGCTTAATTTTTAAATGATCATAGATTATGTCTCCATTGATGGTTCTGTCTCAAAACAGGGCATTCTGCTACTGCCTTGGATTTGAGGTTGCGAGCCTTCATTCTTTTGGATGAATGAGTAGTTTTCAGAGCCAAGACATACGTTTCTCCCCATCAGATTCCTTCATAAAAAGGTTGCATGTGTTGCTAGACTTGATAAATGAATAAACTGCATTTCTGACTGTCTAAAAAGTAGGCTGCTTTATTTCACAAACAGAAAAGATATTCTGGATTTCTCCCCAGTCATTTACAGGGCAAAACGTTTTATTAATCCACGCTGTGCAGACACTTGTGTCATCCAATGAGCAAATCTCACATATTTCAGACTTTTTAAAACATTTCCTGGTGTGCTGTCATTTCCACTCACAAGCCCCAGGAAATACAAAGCTGCTCTATGGATTGTGACAGCAAAAATGGATTATTCAGAAATGAATAAAACTTCATATCGGTATTGTAGCCAGGAACTTGTTTTAGCCAAAGTGAACTTATAGGAAAGAACAAACCCCTTGAAGTCTACCCAGAAGCTTACTAACCTCCATTAAACCTATTTATTGGGGTAGGTTTTTAGTTATCTTAGCCTGGAAATAAGCACGCACACACAGCCTATGTTGTGCAGCAAGGAGGCAGCCAGTGGTGGGATTCAGCCGGTTTGCACCACTTCGGGAGAACTGGTTGTTAACTTTCTGAGCAGTTTGGTGAAACGGTTGTTAAAAGAAATCATTAGGGCAGAGAACAGGTTGTTATTTGAATCCCTCCACTCGAGGCAGCCCTTTTAACATTCCAGGTTGGTCTTATTTTGGGCTTTTCCTCATTACCAACATGGTACAATAGTTAAAATAGGCTTTGTGGATGCAGGGACTCTGTAGGTGCTCTTTATTTTTGTCAGATATAGCAAAAGGAGCCTTACTTATAGAGTCATAAGCCATACCTTGGTAAGACCATACTTGGAATACTGCATCAGTTTTGGTCGCCACGATATAAAAAAGATGTTGAGACTCTAGAAAGAGTGCAGAGAAGAGCAAGAAAGATGATTAGGGGATTGAGGGCTGAAACATATGAAGAAGGGTTGCAGGGATTGCTTAATGAAAAGAAGGACTAGGGGTGATATCATAGCAGTGTTCCAATATCTGAAGAGCTGTCATAAAGAAGAGGGCGGGGATCAACCCATTCTCCAAAGCACCCAAGGGCTTGGCAATGGATGGAAACTAAAATCAAGGTGAAAAGCAACCTAGAACTAAGGAGAAATGTCTTGCTTGGTAGAACAATTAATCAGTGGAATGCTTGTCTCCAAAAGTTGTGAGTGCTCCAACATTGGAGGTTTTTAAAAAAAGACTGGACAATCATTTGTTTGAAATGACATAGGGTTTCCTGCTTGAGTATGGAGTTGTATTAGAAGACCTCCAAGGCCCCTCCCAACTCTGTTATTCTGTTATATTCTATTATATCCTTGGGGTCTGTGCACAGTGTTGCGATGCAGGTATGAAAGTGATGTGACTTGCCTTGTGACATCCTGATGCTGTTTTCATCACTTTGATCCCTGTTGTTCCCTCACAGAAGGATTAAAGCCCAGCCTTAGTCACAGAAGCAAAATGGGTGACCTGAGTCCAGTTGTTCTCTTGCACTCCAGCCTACCCTACAGGATGGTCTTCGCAGGGAAATAGCAGAAAGATGTGGTTTTTTGTCTTTTGAAGATGTTTCACTTCTTATCCAAGAAGCTTCTTCAGCTCTGTAGAAGCTTCTTTATGAGTTGAAGAAGCTTCTTGGATGAGAAGTGAAATGTACCTCTGGAGGAACAGCCAGATGTAGGTCTAGCAAACAATATTTCCACCCATCTAAGCCATAAACATGGAATTTGCTGCCCCATTGCTGGTCTCATTGCCGCTCTTACTTCTATCAGCTAGATTCCTCCACCACCTGACTTCCTTCCAAGGTGTTGGGAGATAAAGCAAGTCAGAGTTGATACACTTTATGGCTGCTCTTGGATGGGAATGGACTAAGGAGACAATGTTGCTGTCATGTTAGCATAACTAAGGGCGATTTCCCTGCCTTGTACATGGGCTAGGATGAGATGGAGGTGGTCTTGGGTGGGCCAATAGGAAAAGAAGGCAGCCAGCCTCGTTTGTGCCCCACCTACTGTAGGTGCAAACATAGCCTTGGAAAATCAGCTCCTGCCTAAAAGCCACCACAAAAAACAGAGATGCATTTAAATGCTGGAAGTCAACTGGGTGACCTTGGGTTAGTTTCTCTGTCTCTCAACCCTAAGACAGCGGCAAACCACTTCCGAAAACTTTGCTAAGAAAACTGCAGGGACTTTATTCAGGCAATTGCCAGGAGTCAACACTGACTCAGAGGAGAAAACATATACTTTGTACTTAATATGGCAGCAATTTCGGAAGGGGCCAGAGAAATCACATGGTTTCTTACTTCTGCAAGTTTGGTTTAGAAAGTGGTCTGTCTTCTCCAATATAGTGATCTTCAGTTCTGCTGGATTTCAATAAAGAGGCACATCAGGCTCAAAATAGATGTAAAGTGGAGCATGTGGTTAAAAGTTTAAAACAATCAGGGCATGTTACAGGTAATCAATTTATAACTGCAATTGGGACCAGAATTTTCATTAAGTGAGTCATCTCAATTTTACTCCCTTTTTGCCCTGTGTTAAGTGAATCACTATGATTGCTAAGTGAATAAAGTGGTCATTAAGTGAATCCAGCTTTCCCCATTGAGTCTCTTGTGGGAAGCCACCCGAGAGATTCTCAGTCATCCAGGTCATGGTTGTCCCAAAGGTGCTTTTTCAAGAGCAACTGGACTTTCCTGTTTTTTTTCTTTTGAAGATGTTTCGCTTCTTATCCAAGAAGCTTCTTCAGCGCTGAAGAAGCTTCTCCATGAGCTGAAGAAGCTTCTTGGATGAGAAGTGAAATGTCTTCAAAAGAAAAACCAAGAAAGTCCAGTTGCCTCCTGAAAAAGCACTTTTGGGAAAAGACATTTGGAAAGATCATAAATCATAATCACATCACCCCAGGGATGCTGTAACTGTCATAAATACCCGACAGTTACCAAGAACCCAAGTTTTGATTCTTTTACTGTGGGAATGCTGTGTTGGTCATAAGTGCAAGGGCCAGTGATAAGTCACTTCTTTCAGTGCCTTTGTTACTTTGAATGGTCACAAAGTGAATGGTTGTAAGTCAAGGATTCCACTTTCCACTTAGATCAAATTCCATCAAAGAGGAGTCAGGATTCTGGCACCTGAACTGCAAAATTCAAGACACACATCAGATGCCAGGAAAATGTTTTGCACCTGCAGTCCTCTATAGCAGGGGTCTCCAATCTTGACCACTTTAAGACTTGTAGACTTCAACTCTGGAAATTGAAGTCTGCAAGTCTTAAAGTGGCCAAGGTTGGAGACCCCTGTTCTAGAGGATCTCTGGATTTGAAGGGGAATTTGTTGGGAAAAATAGGGAAAAGGTTAATCCCTTTTTCCCCATTTTCTCTATCCCTGGATCAGGTTAAAGCTGGAGCAATATGTGCCTATTCACCTGCTTATAATTAACTTTCATAGGATTCCCTTCTATTCCTCGATCAAGAGTACATTTGTTAGTTTTAAGTCCAATCTCAGAATTGTTTTTACAAAATAAAATATTTATTTATATTTCCATAACATATAAATCAACAAGGAACCAAGAATTGTTGTGTTTTTTTAGCTGATTTATTGATTAGGCAGTCACCAATCCATAAGGTTTCAAAGGTTTCAGCCTGCTTAAGGAAAAAAACATTGATGGAGGGGAAGTGTTGAAGCTTTGTTGGAACAGAGCCACATAAATGGAGAGACCACTGCCAATAATAGCTCTCACTGTCGTCCACCGCAGCTTAACTTTCTTCCAGCTAAGCAATTTAAATTATTCAGAATTTTCAAAAGCAACACAAGCCATTTACATTAGACACCCTCCCAAATGTCTTGCAACCAATGTGGCTGGGGTGGATGACAAATGTCAAATCTTAACAGATTGAACTGACTTGTATTAGAAGTATCATACTGTATGAGAATAATCACCCAATGGAACAACTTGCCTGCAGAAAGTGTGAAAGCTTCATCACCGGAAGCTTTCAAGAAGAGACTGGACTGCCATCTGTCAGAAATGATGTGGGGTGTCCTGCTTGGGCAGCGGGTTGGACTAGATGACCTACAAGGTCCCTTCCAACTCTGTTATTCTGCTCTGATCAGAAGCAAGTTCTCTTTGATTCTTCAAATTATTTTCTTTATTCAGTTGATTAAGAAACACAAAGGAGAAATTGGCAAAACAAGGCACTAGGCTCTAGTGTTTTTATGGACAATTATGCCTTTGAGCCCATAAGGATCCAATCTGCTTTGCATTATAAGTTACAAACTTAACTTGACTATGTCCTCCCCTCTCCTCTTCCCTCCCCTCTACCCCAGTCTACTCTACTCTTCTCTAATCTAGATTTATAATCATTTAGGTAAAGGTTAAGGTTTCCCTTGCACATATGTGCTAGTCATACCCGACTCTAGGGGGCAGTGCTCATCCGTGGCGCGACAAAACCGCGCTCGACTAAAGCGCGCCCGATTAAACCGCGTCGCTGACGTCATCAGCAGGGCGACAACAGCGAGCACGGAGAAAGAAGGGCGCTTTAAATAGCGCTTTGAAAGCAAGCTGATTCAAGTTAAGGTAAGGGTTAGGTTTAGGGTTAGGTTTAGGGTTAGGTTTAGGGTTAGGGTTAGGTTTAGGGTTAGGTTAAGGGTTAGGGTTAGGGTTAGGGTTAGGTTAAGGGTTAGGATTAGGTTTAGCGTTAGGTTAAGGGTTAGGTTTAGGGTTAAGTTTAGGGTTAGGTTAAGGGTTAGGTTTAGGGTTAGGTTTAGGATTAGGTTTAGGGGGGTTAGGTTTAGGTTTAGGTGTTAATTTTAGGTTTAGCGTTTACAGCATGCTTTTTTCTCCACGCTGTTGTCGCGCTGTGATGACGTCAGCTACGCAATTTCGTCGAGCGCCCTTTAGTCGAACACGGTTTTGTGGTGGAACCGTGCTCATCTCCATTTCAAAGCCAGAGATCCAGCACTGTCCGAAGACATCTCCATGGTCATGTGGCTGACATGACTAAACAACGAAGGCACATTGAATGCTGTTACCTTCCCACTAAAGGTAGTTCCTATTTTTCTACTTGCATTTTTACATGCTTTCGAACTGCTTGGTTGGCAGAAGCTGGGACAAGTTAATGGGAGTTCACTCCATTGCGCAGCACTAGGGATTTGCACTGCTGGACTGCAGACCTTCTGATCGACAAACTCAGCCTCTTAGCCCCTGAGCCACTGCGCCTTGCATACTAAAGATTCACTTGGTGTAATAAGTGCATTGCATCAACATATTATACATACCATCATAATGTGGATGAAGCAAGACAGTTAGAACTTGGAGGCAGGAAGAAGTAAACTGGAAATGCAGAATTGAGGAGATGTGTGTCCTACGTGCCACTTTTACAGCTTCCACTCCGCACCTTTGAACAGAAAAATGGATTAAGCAGTTTTATTTCAGGCTGTTAATGGCACAGGAACAACATTAGTGGAGGATTGGGCAACCTTTCCAACACCTAGTGAATGTCTGTTTTGGAGGCTGATCCGCTTGATGAAGTCAAGCTTACCAATCAGATGGGGTGTGGGGAAGAAACATTTCATCCACCAGAGAGGTTCAGTAGCTGGCATGACTATTACTTTTCTCCATTCTTCTGCTCCCTCCATCACCTTGGTGACATCTATCAAATGCTACATTTCTCAAATTTGCTGTTTATTGTGTAGACTTATGGATGGGAAGCAAAAGTGCAAGAGATAAGGAAATGCAGAACCAGATGTGTGGATTTCTTTTAAAGAAGGGGAAAATTCACCCATCCATAACTTTGCACACAGTCAAAAGAAAGAAGAATGATTAGATGAATTTTGTGTTGACTCACACCTGTCATTAAGACATCAATTAAATTTCCCTGCTTGTTTTCTTGTCTTTCTCTTTAAAAGAGGAAAGGAAGTAGAATGTAGCTTATGATGCAAAAGGCACAGAGGGGAAACGAAGGCACATACAGACCCATATGTTGAGGTAGAAAAGAATCCAGCATCCTGGAAAAGAAAGGGGGAGGAAATAAATAAATAAATGTTCCTCATCTGACATAAATTAATAAAATAAAATACAGATAATAAATAAATTAAAAAGGAAATAAAAAAAACAAAGACCCTAAAAAAACAGACTCAATGGACCAGTGTGCTTTTTTCTGACATCAGTTTTCTATGCTTCTATGTTTGAAACGAGGAAAGGGGAGAGAGGAGAAGGGAGAAAGGAGAAGAGACGAGGGAGAGGAAGGAGAGGAGGGAGAGGAGAGGATGGAGAGGAAAGACAAGGAGAGGGGAGGAGGGAGAGGAGGGAGAGGAGGGGAAAAGAGAGAAGATGGGGAGGAAAGGAGAGGAAGGAGAGGAGAGGAAAAGAGAGGAAAGGAGAAGAGAGGATGGAGAGGAAAGCAGAGGAAAGGGAAGGAAGAAGAGTTGAAGAGAGGAGGGAGAGGAGAGGAAAAGAGAGGAGAGGAGGAGAGGAGGAGAGGAAAGGAGAATGGAGAGGAAATGTCAGCTGGCGACTCCCCGGGGGAGGGCCTTCTCTGTTGCTGCTCCGGCCCTATGGAATGATCTCCCCATGAAGATCCGGACCCTTACGACCCTTCCGGCCTTCCGCAAAGCGACCAAGACCTGGCTGTTCCATCAGGCCTGGGGCTGTTGACCTTGTCCAGCCCCATCCTAAGTTGTGAATGTTGTGGATCTTTTAATGTTGTCTTGTTTTTGTATGTCCTTCCCTTTCCCTTTTTTACTTGTAAGCCGCCCTGAGTCTCTTTGAGAGTGGGCGGCATACAAATTAAGCTAATAAATAAATAAAGGAGAGGAAGGAGAAGATGGAGAGGAAAGGAAATGATGGAGAGGAAAGGAGATGAGAGAGGAGGAAGGAGAAGAGAGGATGGAGAGGAAAGGAGAGGGGAGAAGGGAGAGGAGAGGATGGAGGAGAGGGGAGGAAGGAGAGGAGGGAGGGGACAGGAAAGGAGAGGAGAAGAGATGGAAAGGAGGTAGAGAAGAGAAATGTCAGGATAAGGAAAACCTTAGCCAAATAAAGCAGCCTGAAATGGAGGCAAACTTTTTCTCAATCTCCATCACTTGGTAATCATACACCTTGGGTCGTATCCAGCCTGCCTTAATGAAGTGAGGAAGCCAATGTAAAGCTTTATCCTACGTGCTGCTAATGGCTGTCTGACATATGTCAAATGCAATTGAGGAATGAGGAAGGAGGAGGAGGAGGAGGAGGTAGTTTCCAAAACATTCCAGCCTTTGGATATAAGAATGAATCTGGGCATTCTTTCTATCTGTAGTCATTTTATAAATGGTTCCACAAGTTTCTATCATCTCTGCAGCATTATGTACAACTCATATACTACATGCAGATAAATTTAATAAGCCCTCTCCAAATCCTGTGAAACCAAACTTGGACCAGTCTTGAATTATTTTTAATATCTGATCAGTTCCAAGTCCTAGCTAAGCCACGATAGCATGACAGTGGCAGCTTAACCCGAGATAAACAGCCTGGATTTTCCTGTCTCGAAGCTATCATCATTTCATTGCATAAGGATTTTTTTCCTGTCCTACTTTTAGATACACATGAAAAGTAAAACCAGTCTTGTTTCTTTCTTTGTGACCTTCAAGTGTTACTGACTTTTCATAATTAGAAGATAATGGCTCGTATTATTTCTTGAGCAGCCCAAAACCTGGCATTAAAGTTACACTGACCAAAAGCCAAGACTTTAGCTGGCTTAACTACTTTTCCCAGCCTTTGCAAGATTTTACAGATTTTTCTATGAACAATTTATACAGTTCCAAGCCAAGGAAAGAATAAATACTTGTTCAAAAGGTCCATATAAGCTTGGTGGGACTGCCCTAGTTAAAAATGTGCACAAGTGTGATTGCTAGCTAGAGCTGGCATTAAGCAACATTTTTTAATGGCAGAGATTGAATATGACCTACTCTTAGTTACTTTTTCACATAGTATATGTCCCTTCAAATAAATTTAGGCAAGTGTAACCATAGTTGAGGTGACATTCTTGAAAAAGTTTTGAGATCAATGTAAATTCCCTTTTGGCATAATTTAGGGAGCCTTGATAGGACTAAACTTCATGCTTTAGTAAATGAAATTAAGCTAACTTTGTCACCTGGTTATGTTTGCTGCATGTGCTAGGGGGTGCTGTGTGTTAGTAAGACTTTTGGACCACTGTAACTCATAAACTTTTGAAAAAAACTATCGCTGTTGAGCAAAGCTTTGTCAGCACTCTTTCCAGCTTATTCATGACAGAATAACAGTGTGCATTGGTTTCCTTCTTTCAACCACAACACAGCAGTGTTTTAATAGGCAACTGTTAAACTCGTGGGACATAAAAATGAGGTGAAAATGGGTAAGCAGGTGTTGTGGGGAACTTGATTTCAAATACCTGCTAGGGCCCTGAAATTTTATTGCATGCTCTTAGGTTGGTTTTTTATTTAAAAAAAAAACCTGTGTTGATGCTAAAATGAAGTAGAACCAACTGGGCCGACCCACAAGCACTTCAATTCTGCTTCTTGGTTGCAAACGAACCAAAAGTTTATACAATAAATCTGAATACAGAATAGCATACATCAAATGTATATTTTTTGGACTGTGTGCATAAAGAGTGTGTGTTTGCACGTGTGTGTGATTGTACATAAAAATGTATGGTTATAACAGCATTCATTTCTTTTTCTTACAAACCTGAAGGCAATTAGATTTGGACTGGCACAATTGAAACAATTTGATGAGTGAGGCTAGGTTGCAAAAAAACAATTAGACCAAAACCAACCCATAAATGTTTGGTCAGGTTAGATTTAAATCTGCAACTTCAAGTCTAACATTCAACCACTATCCCCCCCCCCCAATGGTTCTCTTGTATGTTGCCTTTAAATAACTTGTATAGAAATGAAGGTTTGGTCTGGTTAAAAAAAAGACAAGATAGTGGTCCCAGATGGTAACACACAAGCACACACACACACACAGAAACCAGACAGAGCTTGGATTCACTGTTGCATCACCCATCTTCATTATTTTGACTGTGTAGTGGATGCCCCTGATAGCAATTATGAAGGAACTGCAACTGGTTTTAAAATATGAACCTCTTGTCTTTGTTCTAGCAAAGATCTTAGGAGTGGTTTACCTTTATGCTCCTGAATGGCAAAACAGAATTGATGTTTTAAATATTTGTTGAAACAAAAGCATCAAATCTGCAGCTACATGGCAGGGAAAAGAGATCAAAATAAATAGAATAACAGAGTTGGAAGAAACTTTAGAGATCTTCTAGTCCAACCCTAACCCTATACCATTTCAGACAAATGTTGTCCAATCTGTTCTTTAAAATCCCATGAGTTCTGGAAGCAAGAGCCGAGGTGGCGCAGTGGTTAGGGTGCAGTACTGCAGGCCACTTCAGCTGAATGTTATCTGCAGTTCAGCGGTTCTAATCTCACTGGCTCAAGGTTGACTGGTTCTAATCTCACTGGCTCAAGGTTGACTCAGCCTTCCATCCTTCCGAGGTGGGTGAAATGAGGACCCAGACTGTGGGGGCAATATGCTGACTCTGTAAACCGCTTAGAGAGGGCTGAAAGCTAAAATCATAATCAGCCTTAGAAAGGATGGTAAGGCTTTCTCCAGAATTATTTACAGAAAGTCTTCCATCCATAAAATCTGTAGCACATTTGCAAGTCAGCCTGTTTTAATGCATTTTGATGGAGATTACGAGTGCAAACTTTACAGAGTACACTATGGACTGTTGGGTCACACTCTGTCTTGCTAGATATCCAGAAAGTGATTTGTAGTAATAAACCAGAGGAAGCGATTGAAAAGAACAATACAGATTAGAAAAAAATGCTTATTTTTGTTAGCAAAAGAAGAGCTGAATGTATTGAAAAGCAGCCGAGGTGGCGCAGTGGTTAGGGTGCAGTACTGAAGGCCACTACAGCTGACTGTTATCTGCAGTTCAGCGGTTCTAATCTCACCGGCTCAAAGTTAACTCAGCCTTCCATCCTTCCGAGGTAGGTGAAATGAGGACCCAGACTATGGGGGTGATATGCTGACTCTGTAAACCGCTTAGAGAGGGCTGAAAGCCCTATGAAGCGGTATATAAGTCTAACTGCTATTGCTATTGCTAAGTCTGCTAAGTCTAATTGCTATTGCTATTGCTAAGTCAGTCTGATTAATTGTTGTAATTGTCAAGATCAGAATATATATCCTATTCCTTTGCTTTCCTTCTTGATGGGAATGCTTAAAATTTGATAATCTCTGCATATATTATTCAGGCAACTGCTCAAAGTGTGCCAGCTAACACAGCTTTACATTTTATATGTTGGCTTGGGAAATTTTCTGATTCTTTGCCTTATTTACGACTTTCTTTGATTTTTTAAAATAGATATAAATGCATCCTTTGTAGTTTTGTCCACTTGTTTGCTTGTTTTAATAGCATAATTAAAGCAAGTAAAATGACTACTATCACTAGTAATCTACTATCTACAACTATCAGTACAAGTCCACATGCTTGCACACACAAATCTAATCGCTGATCAAAAAGTATTTGCCAACTCTTGTAGATGTAACTTGTTCACAGGATGTAAATGCAGTATTCCTTAGCTTACAACTATTAATTTAGTGACATTCAAAGCTACAACGGCACTGGAAAAAGTGACTTATGACTAGTCCTCACAGTTACAACCATCTCAGCATCCTCCTGATCACGTGATCAAAATTTGGGCTGACATGGATTTACCATGATGTAGCATCCTGTAATGATGTGATTGCCCTTTGTGGCCTTCCAAATCAGATCCTGACAAGCAAGTCAATAGGAAAAGCAGGATTCACTTAAAGATCACTTAACTGAAGTGATTTGCTTAACGACCCTGGTGAAAAGATCATAAAATTGGGGTGACTCACATCCACTGCCTTGCTTAACAACAGACATTCTGGTTCCCCCTGCAGTCATAAATCAAGGACTACTGGTTCAATATGGCAATTGCAGAATATTTCACTTCTGCTCATCATTTTAAAGACTACATTCTGATAGTTTACATTTTCATTATTAGACTTTACAATCATTCTGCTTGATTTTATGATGTTTATTAACTCTGTAAGTGAAACATAATAATTGAAAGGCTGATTTAAAATGTTGATAACAGCTGCTTACTTTTTATCATAAAGTGAAAGTTACGGCATGCCTTTAATTTTGACTTTGGTGGAATTCTCATTCCATGCTTCCTTTCTAACCAGCCTGCTGTGACTATTTAGCTGTTACACTCCATTTTCTACCTTAGGGTAAAATGATTCTGCCCAGAAACATTTCCCACCTTCAGAGAAGATAAGAGGATATAGAACAGGTGTGTCAAGCTCAATTTCATTGAGGGCCGCATCAGAGTTGTGCTTGACCTTAGGGAGCCACGGTGGACATGGCCAGCTCGACATCACTCGTGTTGGGGACGCCTGTGGTGGCCTGAGCACTCTGTCATGGCGGCCTCCCTCAGTAACCAAGAAAGAAACTACTCAACTCCATTTTGCAGAATTAAGAGTTCTTTTACTGGTCATGAGTAGACAGCGGCTAGGCAAAGCAAGATCTGAGACAAAAGCACGCGTAATCATAGATATCAATGTGACCCAACTCCCTCCCCTTGGTAACCCCAGCCCATAGTCCAATCCGTACACCGCACAGATGTCATGTGGGAGACATCTTCAAAAATCATCATCAGGTTGGTATGCTGGACAGTTGGCCTTGGCGGCAAATCCTCTATCTGCAACATGCGCAGTAGATGGTGAGAACAACTCCCTTTTTTCAGTCACTCCTGCACTGAATACTCCCCCACCCAAATACCATGTCCCCCCATTTCAATGGCAGCCGAAATCAAGCAGCAAAACAGAGGCTGACAAGAGGTTCCCAGCTCTGTTTTCAGCTGTGATGGCATCCTGCAACCCTCTGTCAGTGTTTTCTCTGGTAGAGGCACTGTGGCCCTGTCCTTTGCTGTTTCCAGGGCGGTCCCATGGCTTGATCTAAGCACCCCTCGCGTCACTCTTTAATCCCCGGGCCTTGAATTTCATACTCTTGATGTATTCACACAAGGATCTTGACTTAGAAGCATTTGTTTAGCAACCATTGGCGGTTACAATGGCACTGGAAAAAAATGACTTGCAACAAATTGTCGAATTTACAACTGTCACAGCATCCTCACAGTCGTATGATAATCAAAAGGTGAATGGCAACCAACATGCATTGATGACATGTGCAGCATCCTAAGAATTGCCATTTGTGACTTTCACAGCCCACTTTCAACAAGCAAGTCAATGGGGGGGAGGGGAGCCAGATTTGCTTAATGCTGCATGATTCATTTAACAACTGTAGTGATTTTTTTTAGAATTACACATTAACAGACATGGAAGGGACCTTGTAGGTCACCTAGTCCAACCCCCCAACCCAAGCAGACCCTACACCATTTCTGACAGATGGCAGCCGAGTCTCTTTTTGAAAGAGTTCCAGTGATGAACTCCCACAACTTCTGAAGGCAACTTCTGTTCCCTTGGTTGATTGTTCTCACTGTCAGAAAATTTCTCCTTATTTCCAGGTTGAATCTCTCCTTGTTCAGCTTCCATCCATTATTCCTTGTTTGGCCTTCAGGTGCCTTAGAAAATAGCTTGAACCCTTCCTTTCTGTGGCAGCCCCATAAATATTGGCACACTGCTATCATGTCTCTGCTGGTTCTTCTCTTCATTAGACTAGCCATGCCCAGTTCATCCTATGTTTTAGCCTTCAGTCCCCTAATCATCTTGATTGCTCTTCTTTGCACTCTTTCTAGAGTCTCAACATGTGACCAAAACTGGATGCAGTATTCTAGGTGTTTTCTTACCAAGACTTTATAGAGTTGTATTAGTACTTCACTTGATCTTGATTGTATCCCTCTGTTAATGTTTAGAACTGTGACAAAGATTGGGTGTGACTCATTTAAATACTGCCTTGCTTAGCAACAGAAATTCTGGACCCAATTGTGGTCATAAATTGAGGACTGCCTGACTGAACTGCAAGCCAAGGCTGGCCTCGTACAGAGGGAAAAAAGGATCCATTCCTGGTAGAAGGGAAGACTTTGGTGGTTACAGCACTGGCTTCCTTACATGTTTCTAAAAATCCTGTTAATGGATTGCTAACAGTTGTGGAAACATTCAAGAAAAAGGAATGTTTTCAAAGAAATATTCAAGAAAAAGAGACTGAATTGCTGCGGAGCTGAACTGAGATGATGCATCATCTTTCTGGCTTTAACAAGGGCTCTGAAAAGCAAATAGGGACCTTGCAGATGCCAGCAGATGTGGTGGGTTTTGTTCTGGTAATAAGATTAGAAGAGTGAAGAACTAGCTAGATACCACCCATGCAGAGCATGCGCTCTACATGGGGCAGCCCTTGAAGAACATTCGGAGACTTCAGCTTGTCCAGAATGCAGCTGCGCGAGCGATTGTGGGTGCATCCCGGGACACCCACGTCACACGAGCTGCACTGGCTGCCTATTGGTCTTCGGATACGCTTCAAGGTGCTAGTCGTCACTTATAAAGCCCTTCATGGTATTGGACCTGGGTACTTGAGAGACCGCCTGCTGCCAATTACCTCCAACAGACCTATTAGATCCCACAGATTAGGCCTCCTCCGAATTCCATCCACCGGCCAATGCTGATTGGCTACCACCCAGAGGAGGGCCTTCTCTATGGCTGCTCCGGCCCTCTGGAACGAGCTCCCCGTGGAGATTTGGACCCTCACCACCCTTCAGGCTTTCCGCAAAGCCCTTAAAACCTGGCTGTTCCGACAGGCCTGGGGCTGACAAGTTCCCCGTCCCCGCTCAAATTGTGTGGTTGTTGACTGTTTTTAAATTGTTGTAGTTGTTTGTCCATTGTTTTCCTCCTGTTTGTATCCCACCCCCCCTTACTTTGGTTTGTGAGCCGCTCTGAGTCCCTCTGGGAATAGGGCGGCATAGAAATGCAATAAATCAAATCAAATCAAAGTCACTCTGGAGCCACTAAGTAAGTTACAGGTAGTCCTTGACTTACAGCAGTTCACTTAGTGACCATTCGAAGTTACAACAGCATTGGAAAAAGTGACTTATGACCATTTCCCCACACTTATAACCATTGTATATATCCCCATGGTCATGTGATTTACATTCATATGCTTGACCACTGGCTCACATTTATAATGATTGCAGTGTCCTGGGATCATGTGATCACCTTGTGCAGCCTTCCGACAAGCAAAGACAATGGGGAAACCAGATACAGTTAACAGTTGCCTTACTAGTTTCACAATTGCAGCGTCAGGTTTCCGAAAAATTCCCTGATTAATATAACAGACATGCCAATGCTTTATGAGTTGAGATGCAGTGATTCACTTAACACCTGTGGCAAGTGAAGTTATAAAATGGGGCAAAGCTCACTCAACACATTTCTCACTTAGCAACATAAATTTTGTGCTCAATTACAGTTGTAAGTTGAGAACTACCTGTATGTCTTCTGTAGGCTGGAATATGAATGCAAGCCGACCTTCTAGAAAAAGTGCAGAGAACAGCAACAAAGAGGATTAGGGGACTGGAGGCTAAAGCATATGAAGAACGGTTGTTGAAATGGCTAGTTTAATGAAAAGAAGGACTAGGGGAGACATGATAGCAGTGTTCCAATATCTCAGGGGTTGCCACAAAGAAGAGGGAGTCAAACTATTCTCCAAGGCACCTGAGGGTAGAACAAGAAGCAATGGTTAGAAACTAATTAAGGATCGACGCAACTTAGAACTGAGGATAAATTTTCTGACAGTTAGAACAATTAATCAGTAGAACAACTTGCCTCCAGAAGTTGTGGATGCTCCAACACTGGAAGTTTTTAAGAAGAGATTGGAAAAAATGGATTGACTATATACAAAACAAATATGGGACTAAGAAATTACAGATAGCCTATGCTTAAGATTAGGAACAATCTAAACTGCTCAAAGTTAGTGTAACAGGAAGAAGCTGAGTTCAATGCAGAGATGTTATTAATTTCCTTTTTTTTAAATTTCCTTTGTCTTAATATATTTTAGACTGTGTTTGTTAAAAATCTATACCGTGTACAGGCTCTGGGAAGTCGGGGTGGGAGGAAGGGATATGGGATGTTAGGGGGGAGGGGATATATAGTATGTGTTAGATTTTAAAATAACGTGACTGCACTTGTATACTGTTGCTCTATAATTCCACTGTAAAAATAGGATAAGTTGAATATATTAATAGATA
Organism: Thamnophis elegans; assembly: GCF_009769535.1. Classification (NCBI taxonomy): domain Eukaryota; kingdom Metazoa; phylum Chordata; class Lepidosauria; order Squamata; family Natricidae; genus Thamnophis; species Thamnophis elegans. The sequence goes on along the minus strand of NC_045558.1, from coordinate 22,156,739 downwards.
GTAGAAATACACCAAAGGGAGGAGTAGAGGGATAGAAGAAAGAGGGGTAGAGAGGGTGAGAGAGAGGACTGGAGGGAGGGTAAGAAGGAAGGGAGGGAGTGTACCGGGAGAGGGGAGTCGTAGAGGGGGAGGGGAAGTAGGATAGAGGGGAAGGATGGAGGGAAGATGGAAAGTTGGAGGGGGGGCGAAAGAAAGGGTGTATGGAGGGTCAAAGACGTACATTGGGTCTTTATTTTGGGGGGTTTTGTTGACAAGAGGAATGGCTGTGTTTATTGTTTAATGTTATATGGCTCCGGTTATGCACAGTATATATGTGACTGTACGAAAATGAAAAATAAAAAACACATTTACAGGGGGGAAAAAAGAATGCCTGGAGCTGGGATGTGTGGATGTGCTCTTAAATTGTTAAAAAAAAAAAGAAGAAGAAGAGATTGGACAACCATTTGTTTGAAATGATATAGGGTTTCCTGCATAAGCAGGCGGTTGGACTAGAATCAGGGGTCTCCAACCTTGGCAACTTTAAGACTTGTGGACTTCAACTTCCAGAATTCCTCAGCCACCAAAGCTGGCTAAAGAAATTCTGGGAGTTGAAGTGCACAAGTTTTAAAGTTGCCAAGGTTGGAGACCCCTAGACTAGATGACCTCCAAGTTCCCTTCCAACTCTGTTATTCTATTACCTACAGTATTTCCTCAGTTTCTTATGACTGTAACTTTTTTTTTGTTTCTATCTCATGATTTCTGTTGATTGCTTTTATTTAGTATCCTATTAGGATTTATGTTGATTGATTATTTAGTATCCTATGACTATCCCTGAGTGGAGAAGGATGAAAGTAGAGTTGAATCATCATGACTTAGGACCCACCTCTTTTGTACTTGCACTCTTAGGTCACCTGCATGCATGAAAGGGCTGGCAGCCACAATAGAAGCAAAATGAGCATTGTAGCTAATGATATAATTCTTGATGATGATGTGGGCAGAACTAGAATCCCAGCTTTTCTTGGGTTGTATCTTCAGACATGGAGCTCAGGGAAGATTAAGACTCCTTCAAGTTGAACTCAGCACCAAGTGACAATAGATACAGCCAGTTTGCTTGAAAATATAACTGAAATGCTTTGCCACTGTTACCTTCTGGAATAATTTCAACTTCCCATTCTAGCCTTCAAGCTTGGTACTGTATTTTTCAGAGTATAAGACGCATCAGAGTATAAGATGCACCAAGATTTTGAAGAGGCAAATTTTTTAAAAAAAGTTTTTGCACTCTGCAGACCTCCCAAAAACGGCCCATTTTTCATAAAAACTGGTCCATTTTTTGTCCAAAAAAGGGCATGCATAGCCTTTAAGAGGTTTGTAGAGTGCTCCTTGGTGTGTGTGTGTGTGGGGGGGCAAAAACAAGCAAAAAATGGGCTATTTTTTCAACAAAAAGGGTATGCATAAGCTTTAGGAGGCTTTCAGAATGTTCCTGGGGGCCGGGGGGCCAAAAATGAGCAAAAAACGGCCCTCCCCAGCCCCCAGGAGTACTCTGGAAGCCTCCTAAAGTCTATGCACAGCCATTTTGATGAAGGGGGCAAGGTTTTTGGAGGCCAAAAATGCTGTATTCAGTGTATAAGACCCACCCAGATTTTCACCCCCTTTTTTGAGGGGAAAAGGTGCGTCCTATACTCTGGAAAATACAGTATTACCTATTCTTCTCCAATTGAAGTCGAATCCAACCTGATTTTATTTAGTTTCGAAGGTCAGATAAGATTACCTGCAAGTCAATCTATCCAGAAGGTCAGAGATAATAATAGTTGTAATCATCTGAAGAACTGAAAATTGTCAAGAGCTCATACATCTATTATATGAAATAATTAGCAATATGAAATGCACAAGCAAAATAGCTTGTAAGCCTTGGCTAAATCTTATTTCATACTATCTTGATGTACATTGTCCAGGCATTGCATGAATGTAATTCAACATTTATACTGCTTGCATTGAATGGAAAAATATTATCATTTTTTTTCTAGATTATCTCTGCAGGCTGACCATAAAATCCACCTGCAGTTTTTGGCTAAACTTCAAATGATATTTTTTAAAAAGACATCATTTTACTCGTAAGAACCAAAATGTAGCTATGCTCTATCATTTTGTGTATTTTGTGTAACAATACATTGTATTGTTTCCTTTTTCAGAATTCTAGGGTGTATGTGTTCTATTATTGCTATCTATTTTTCTCTTTGTATTTTTTTAAAATAACAAATGGCAAACTGAAATATTTAAACAAATATATCCTGGCACATGTTGTGTTCTTAATATCTTAAAAGAGATGGGAAGATCTGCTATGTTCAAATGCTATGTCTAGGTCTGATATACTGCCAATGTTATGCTTCAAATGCATAACTATTGCCACACTGTTCATCAGCATCTCTAATCTAAGTGGCCAGCTACAGGATTCCATGCAACATGTGTTTTTCTTGTGCACAGTTTTCCAAAGAACATTTAAACTTGTTGCACTGTAATCAAAGGTCTTCCTAATTACTTCAGCGTGCAGATTCTCCTCCAAAAGACTAGTCCTCTGACCATTCCAAAATAATTTGATTAAGGAACAAAGCAACTCAAATAGCAATAATTGGGTTTCTTGGATCACTGAAAGTGTGTGAGTGGAAAGAGTAGTTCTGGTAACTTTCCCATCACGTTGACTTTTGTTCTTTGGAAAAATGCTTGTTTGTGTCTTTTCAGCAGCTTTGGAGACAAAGTTGGAAAGGTGCAATGGAATTGTATTATTGATTATCGTTTCAGGTTAGAGCTAAATACGCAATGCTGATCAGAAATGAACATTCTGGTAATGACCTGAGTCTTTCTAGGCCAGTGGGTCAGGACCCCTTTGGGGGTCGAACAACCCTTTCGCAGGGGTCACACAAGACCATCGGAAAACACATATTTTTGAAAAAATACAGAAAACATATAATAATTTTATGGTTGGGAGTCACCACAACATGAGGAACCATGGGATTAAGAAGATTGAGACCCACTGTTCTAGGCTATTCCCAGTTGGTCCAAAAAGAAGGGAAAATAGGCTTTGAATTCATGATTCATTTGTTGCTTTCATGTGGATGTCCAGTAAAAAAGAAACTAGGTATGAACATTGACTTTGAAACTAACTTGATGCAAAATGTTAAAGCAAACATATACTATCTATTTAAGTAAATCTTTCTGTTTCACTTAAACTCCCCTAGATGCTTTGGCTGAAGGGAAAATCTGTGCAATTGCCTTTGAATTTCGTTCCTGTTAAAACTTATGGTGGCAGAGCTGCTGTGGCATCTTTTCTCACATTGATCATTCTAGACGGTGTTTTATACACAGTCCTACATTCTTGTGCAATTCAGGGTAGACTGAAAATTGTTGTCTTCTAACTGAACTAGGACATTGGTGATTTGTGGTGAATTTCACGAAACAGAACAGGTGCAGTTTTCAGCTGGGCTGTTTTGTTTCCCCAAAGCCCCCTTTCAGAGACTTTGAAAGATTTATATGGATCTTTCCTTCCCAGGGTCCTTTTTCTAGTGTTATCCTCTCATCAAGCAACCCATAAGGTAGATGATAACAGCTAGACCAACATCAGCTTCCATTATAAAGATGGCCTCATCTTTGGGTTCCCATTCCTAATTCATCAACAACATCCTTCCATGTCACTGACTGCTATACTTTGATAAAAACATAGGTAGGAAGGTGAAAGTTATTTTTAAATAAATAACTTTGTTCTGGCTAATTTGAAAGTTCCACATGAATGGTAGCAAAGTACAAACTGGTTTCATTCTCAATGTTTATTGTCTACAATAAATCCTCACCCCACAAAATACATTTTTAAATACAAAATACCTGTTTAAAACTGATTTGATCATCTGATTGACTATGTCACCACCAAATTGTTGTTGACTCTTTGCAATTATATAGATTGATTTTCTCCATAATAATCTGTCCCTAAAGTGGTCCTTTAAATGTTCCAGTGGTGCACTGTTATCCCTGTAAATGAGGGATAATGACCATCCTTTTCTTCTCTTTCCTTTCAGCTTCCCCAGATTGATCAGCTTAACAGAGTTGGAAGGGACCTTGTCCAACCCCCACATCCAAACTGGGGACCCATTCTGGCAGATGGTAGTCCAGTCTCTTCTTGAAAGCCTCCAGTGATGAAGCTCCCACAACTTCCGAAGGAAACTTCTGTTCCATTGGTTGATTGCATTAAAACTTTCTCCAGAGAGTTGGGTTTTTGTATAATGTGTCTGAAGTAGGATAAATTGAACCTGGTCATCGAGCCTTGACTTAGAAGAACTCTTGGTTAATTTGTTTGGTAATCCATTTGTTTATCTGTGATCACAAAGAATTGAATTTTTTTTTAAAAAAATTGCTATTTTCAAGCGTGTGTGTGACAGTGAAACAGGTATTGAGGCATATTTCACTGCAAAACCTGGAGATACAATTTCCATATCCGTTCCTTGTAAGGATTTATTTTAAGGCACTGCTATGTTTCCTGTTTTTTTCCCCCAAAGGTCTCCCCCTCCAACTAATTTTAATATTAAGTTTGATTTCTGAGAGACAAATCTTTAATTTTAGTTGAAAGGTGTTAAAAGAGCATTGATAGACAAAATTGTTTTCCCCACCCCCCAAAACTGATACTATGATGGTTTTTTTAAAGGTTTTAAAAACATTTTCAATAATATTTTTTGCATTAAGTACATAGGCTATTACTGCATAATATGTCAGACTTTTCAAGGAAGAGATAAGTGAAGAGAATTTCAGTAGAGCAGAATTACGAAAAAGGTTCACCTATAATGGCTTTTACAGAAAAAGGTTTTATAACCATTGCCATTCTTTTCTTAGGCAAACATAATGGCCCTTATACACGAGAATCCCTAGTAAGTGGGTAAGAATTGTGCAGAGCAACATAAATTGGGTATCTCTTAGACTTATGTTTTTAGCATGGTATAATTATAGTTCATTATTTTTACTGGAACATGGTAGTTTAATTGTTAGGATGCTGGATTGACAATATGCAAGTCCATGTTTGAAGTCCAAGTGCTGCTGTGTAATGGGTTGAGTACCTTCATTTGCTCAAGCACTTCCCGAATTAGCTGTTTGAAAGCACGCAATTGCAAGTAGATAAATAGGTACCACTTTAGTGGGCTCACTTATGGGGACATGAAAGAAACACTTGACTGGGTGTCCTCACGCAGTGGTAATGTCACTGGCCTGATCCTTTCACCATGGAAGCGCTTTGGTGTGTCCGACACGAAAGTACAGTATCATTTTTATAATGTTCTTTTTTTTACATTTGTAGAAAATCTGAAAACAGTTTTGTTTGAAATTGCCCTTAGCATAAGTATCTTTAACACAGATTTCTTGAGACCATTTGTAAAACAAATTAAATCGGTTTTTAATGGAAACTATGTGTTTCCTCTGATGTAAATCATTATTTTTTAAGGAACTACATTAAAGGCTTATAAACATTTGTCAAGATGTCATTCACAAACAAATATACATTTTTGTGCACATGCATTGCTTGTGATTTGCTTGGTTTTTTTTTAGAGTGGAACAAGATGGAAGAGTGGAACTAATAGTCTCCGTTTAGTGCCACTGTCTGTGGAGTGTTGGTGGATCTCATTAGAATAGAATAGAATAGAATAGAATAGAATAGAATAGAATAGAATAGAATTCTTTATTGGCCAAGTGTGATTGGACACACAAGGAATTTCTCTTTGTTGCATATGCTCTCAGGGTACATAAAGAAAAATAAAATAGAATGCATTCATCAAGAATCCTAAGATACAACACTTTGTGATAGTCATAGGTTACTAATAAGCAATCAAATTACACTAGGAACAAATAAAACAATATAAAATTTAAAGATACAAGCAACATGGTTATAGTCATAAGTGGAAAGAGATAGTTACTAGGAAGGAAGAGAATAATAATAATAGTAATACAGTCTTAGTAGGTAATTGACTGCTGCTCTAGAAATGAGGGATTTGTGTATATTCCTATAAGTTCTTTTTAGATTTTAGCTCATTCTAAACTTAGTTCTGAGTAAACACCCAGAAAACTGAGTTCTATTCTTAATTGAGAGTCCAAGTAATAACATCATTACATTGTTGGACTTCAACCAGGAAAAAGAAGCCTGGTTCAGATCCACACTGTCTTGAGGAAAGGAGAATTTGGCCAGTCTTACTCTCAGCCAATTCATCTCAAAAGGTTGGAGCATGGAAAAAACCCCAGCCAGCATGAACTTTAAGAAAAAGGTAGCATATAAGAGTCATGGATAAGTAGTACAATGCTGTCACGATATCTGCAGCTTTCTTTTACCTTTTTCTGTCACCTATGTTAGTTCTCTCCCCACCCCTATTATATTTTGTGAAGAACAATGCAATGCCCAGTTATACAACTTGCCCTGCCTTATAATAACTTTTTCTCAGACCCATCCAAGAATATTTCTGATGGTTTTGTTAGAACCATAACAACAAAAACCTGCAATGATTAATTAAAGCAAGGGCCAAGCATTCCTGCTTTGGATACAAAGCCGCAGGCATTCCAAACTGATCAGGTTCTTTGCTATGGAGCAAACACAATGGGACAATTTATCCTCAAGAATGTACATGGGCAATATATATCCATCACCAAAATACAAAAGAAACCTACACCTCAACCATCACATTCCAGGATAATGTGGATTTGCAAGGGAGACTTGCAAATTTATTTGGGATTACTAGATTGCAAACCTGAGATGGGAAAGGGAATTTTTTCTGAGCGGGCAGTGGCTCATGACAGTCGTGGAATTTTTTATTAAACTTGAGCACTGCTAAATCCTACAAGCTGCTTTACACCATTAGTTTTTGCTTCACAAGAAATGTTCAGAAAAACAGGTCATACACTCCATGGAAAGGCAAACTCTGGGTTCATTTCTTGACAGTTTCAGAAAGGGTAAAAAAAAAGTTTCTGGATAAATTTTGCTTCTTAGTGCAGATAATGTGTAAATAGATAGCCCAATAGGCTGATCCTGTGATGGCTCATGTAGCATTAGATGACACATTATGCTAAACCACCATGAGGTAGGTTTGCAATTTACTTACAGTGTTGTGTCAATCATGGAATTGCTATTGGTAAGTCAATGTTTATAGCTTGTGTGTTAATGCAGACAATTGTGTCTTACGCAATAGACTATAATTAAACAAATGATGACTTAGTGAAATATGTGAATCCACCCCGTGTGTGTGTGTGTGTGTGTGTGTGTGTGTGTGTGTGTATACAAAAAATTAAGCAGGTTTGGACCTAGTTAATACCTGGATGGAAACTAGTAGTAAATGAAAGACTGTTTCAACCTGGCACTTTCCCCACCCCCAAAAGGCAAGCCATTGATATATTGTGGTAAAGACAACAATATTGACAGGTCCATGAAGTCTTCAGAAATCAAGCTCAATTTGAGGATGAATTATATTTTAATTTAGTTTAGTATAGTCTATTGCGTAAGACACAATTGTCTTCATTAACACACAAGCTATGAACATTGACTTACCAATAACAATTCCATGATTGTCACAACACTATCAGTAAATTGCAAACCTACCTCATGATGGTTTAGCATAATGTGTTATACATGTGGGTTCTAATGTACGGTATGTGTGTGAGAGTCAGTTGCTTACGCTAGTTGCTAAAACAAAATATTTCCAAAATAGCCTTCTCAAACAGTGCTTAAATTTGTTCTCCTTAAGTTCATCAGTGGACAATTGGCATAACCAGCATTGTGTCTCTTCATTCGTTTTACATGAATCGCAGGCTGTGTATAAATGAGCTATTCTAATGTGCCCTCTCCCCCCTTCTGTTTTTCAGATGAACTCTTTTTAGATGTCATGTTGGTCATGAAGAAATTGCTGATTGCTTTCCTAGAGATTCAGTGTCTTTTATACAGTCTGTGGACCAGCAAATACAGAAACTTGGCCAGAAATTCTTATCCAGCTACACAGATGAAGCTTGTCTCAGCAGAGGTGGCCACCAATTCATATCTCTCAGCTGCCATATTTTGCCCTCTTATCATTAGCAGGTGCTTCCTTATCTTAAAGAGCTCTTTGATTTCCATGATATCTCAAAGCTTCTGTTTTTTTGTTTTTACATAAAGCGTTTTCCCTTTTTTATAGCTCGGCTACAGGTTCGTGACAGGCTCAGAATTAAACTTCAGAAACTCTTTAGAAATCTGTCTTTTCCTCTCTCTCAAAAGAATGCCATATTGCATTATCCTAAAAGAAAAGAATGCCTCTTATTTGTGGTTATTTATTTACAGCATTGTAAATCAAGCATGTACCATCAAATGCCAGTGAAAATTGTTGAAAAATCAACCTTAAAACTCTCGGCAGCAGCTCATAAAACAGCACTTGGCAGGTTTTAGGTAGTTATGGTTAGAATGACACTTTAGGGAGTTAAGTTAGCCACAAGGACTAATGGCTAAGTACAGAGTGATAGATGAGGGCAAAAGTTGGGTGAGTCAATTTTGCATTGGTGGACACTTGACATCTTAGCACCTTGAGAATTGGTTGGCTAAGATTCGCAAGAAAGAACTTGACTCAGGACTGGGATGAATAAACATGGCTCTTTGACACATCCAAATCTTCTGTTGCCAAGACATGACAGGAGAAAGAGAAGGAGGGCTCTGCTGGGCTATAAAATGAACTTTCAGTGGCATAAGAGGCTCGATTTTATCTACATGAGTGCTCTACATGAATAGATCTGAACAGTAGTCACTGTAAGATTTTCCCTGGCTCGCTACACGTCAGTTGCCAGTCAGGGTTTTGTGCACTGTCAAATTTCACGAGACCTCCTTCCTTTAAAGAAATATTTATATTTCTTAGCTGTACGTATAGTATTTCTTCATTCATCATCATCAGCTTGATTTCAAAGGAGTTGTAAAAATAACTTGCTGATCATGAGGAGGTATATTATTAATATCATATACTAAAGCTATGTTTTTCAAACTAGGCAACTTTAAGATGTGGACTTCAAGTTCCAGAATTCTCCTTGCCAAGTTTGAAAATCGATGTACAAGACCATAAATAAGACTTATAGATGTGTTGGGACTGAAATTCCTGTTCCCAGCCAGAATGGCTAAAAGATGTGAACTCTTTAGACAATGACATGTTGAGTAAAGTCTCTTGAGTTATTTCTGATCACATAAAACACTTGCAGGCATATATCTTCTGAGCATCTGCTGGGATAACAATCTTATTGCACTGAACATACAGAGGAGGGTTTTTGTTGTTGCAGACGAAGTCTGCTATTTAAATGATGTTCTCTGGAAAGACGACAGTCTATCAACAAAGAGCACTGATAACAACTATTTAGGTAGTTATAAATAAAACTTTGCAGAAGATTGATATCCAGCTTAAAAGAACCTCTGCAACATTAGCAGATGTCCAAGAAATGGCAGAGAAAAAAAAAGCCCCAAGGTGTTGGGATCCTATCCAAAAAACAGGATGGAAAATAAAATGATCTGAAAAAAGATCCAACAAGACAAATGAATGAGCTCATCCATTATGGAACCAGACCTCAATAGCTTAAAAATTCAGGTGCAGTGATTTGTAGCTGTATTGAGCTACGCCTGGCATCTATTGCCAATAACTTCATCCATTGCCAATTGATCAAGCTGATATGACAGAATTTGAGGAGGGGAGACTAAAAATTGAGATGTGGAAAATGTATCAAGTTTGTGTATCCATGGCCTTTCCCCCTCCCCCACTTCCTTAATTCTAATCACTATCGATTAGTGATTGATAATAGAATCGGGAAACGTCAGCTCTCCCTTTATCCCAGATTTCATCTGTCTCAAATTATATTGAGTAAAATCATTACTGATTTGCTAAAATTCTTTCACCTGAATGATTTTATGAGAATGATGACTGTTGCCGGAGATGTCTCCTGACATCTTGTCTTGATTTAATTGACACCCAAAGCACTGCTATCAATGACAATTAACTGAATGCAAACATAGCATTTTTTTCTGTAGATGCTTTGGTTTCTCTATCAAGTAGGCTTTCTGGAACATGCATGGTGGACCTTTCAGGAAATTAGCCTCCCTTTAGAAAAGTGAGTGACCATAGAACACTTTCAATAAATATAGACATATCTCTGGTTTTTCCATTACAAATATTTTGTGACATCTATAATGGATCCCTCCAACAACAACAAAAGGAACAGTAGCCCTATATCCTAAGTCAGAAAGAGACAAAGGAGGTGGAAATGAAGACAGAACTTTAAGATTCTTTGCCTTCCATGAGGTTGAAACCTCAACCTCATGGAAGTTATTGAGATAAGCTAGATAAGCCACACAGTGTTCTTGAACCATTATCGTTCTAAACTTGCCATCTCTCTCCTGCAAAAAAGTAATTTGGGGTCCAGTTGGGTCAATACAGTTCAGTAATAGCTTTTTTGAACAGTGGATGATGAAACTGAACTGGCAGTGAACCTCTGAAAGCAATCCAGGTGTTGTTGAGCCAGGCCCAAAAACATGAAAGATCAGAATATGACGCACATGTGCTTTCAATGCTTTTAAAGCAGCCCAAAGGTTTGGCACAATATTCCTGTATCGTAACATCGGCTCTGCTTATCTTTTAAACACTTGAGCCCAGTTCTGAAATAATTTTACTCCACATGTCTTAGTGTTTTGGAAATATAAAGAATCTCTGGGTAGAAATTATAGAAAGCACTTGTTGCTATAAGCAAGGACATTTCTATAACCTGCTAACATTAATTCCCTAAACACCTTTTTTTATAAATGCCTGGGCTATCAGCCCAAACCTAATTAAGTGTGCTTAAATCCTATGAAATCAGCAGTCCTCTGCATGCTTAATTTGGTTGCTGTTTGATTGTATCTCCAATATTGAGAAACAAGCTGAGCAGAACATGCATTTGAAACCAACAACTTTTGGAATCAAAATTTGTTTCTAAACTGGCATGAAGGGATTTTTAAAAGTTTCTTATGTTCTTAAAATGGTTATGCCAGTTAAAGCAAAGACCAGCAAGTTTGCTGATAAATAACCAAGACTCAGTTCTGGTCTCGGTTCTCAGACTTCTGGTGCCTAAATTTGGGGCAATAGAAGGATTAAACTCAAGGAAAATTTAAAAAAAAACTCACACAAATGTTTAGATTTACTTTTCATTGCCTAGAAATCATTTGGCAGTATCCAATCTGTTCATCTAAGTGGAACTTCAGAAATTCCCAGACATAGTTGTCTTCAAGCAGGGAAAAGAATGAAACAACACAACATCAATTATTTCCCTGTATCTTATACTTCGAAGGACCATCTCCACCTGGTTATTCTGCCATTCAACTGATCCGGGTGCACATTCTCCAAGTCCCATTCTATCTGAGAGGCCCCCAGAAATTACGCCTTTTCTACCTTAGTCTCTATCTTTATCAATGGAATATTGCTCTTCTAGGGATTAGAATGGCCTGATCTTACTGACTATAGTTCACATTTGCTCCTGAAATCAAGAGTCTATATACCCGAGTATTTTTTTTAATCCCCTCGCTTCAAAAAGGAATCACGTGATCCACACCAGCCTTATTTTGTATAGTAACATTTATTCTTTGGGTTGTTCCTTCCACATATTAGTAATTTTGTTGATACTGTTATCCACTTGAATTTTTTAAAACAAAACAAACCTGAAAACATCTTACAGAAAAGTTTGGCAACACATTTTATTTTCACAAAATAGTTAATAGCAGAATAATTTACAATAGTATGAACTAAAGCGAAGCGCTTACTCTTTGTTTTTATTTTAAAAACTCACATTGTTATGAGAAAATCCAGTAGAATGGTTGTCAAAGCCATAAAGTGTGGGGGATATCTCTTTTGCATAATGATGTAAATCATTCAAAAGTAAACTTCAGCTGTTCATACAGTCATAACATACAGTATATTTCCTGCTTTTTTTCACGTCAATGAAAACACTCCCTAAAAAGAGTGTGTGTGTGTGTGTGTGTGTGTGTGTGTGTGTGTGTGTGTACAAAATATATATATTTTTCATATCAAATCACTTTAACTATACAGTTTAGAAATAACCATCATCGCAAAATGCTATGAAACATCAAGATGCATTCTAAAAGTTACATCAAGGCAGATACCTGCTAGTTTATATTAGTGCAATTGGAACTGGCTACACTTGAAGATCAATCTGCATACCTGAAAGTTAGCTCCATCAAGGGTTTGTCCCCCTGCCTCTCTTGAATTTCTAGGATTTCCCTTGACGTAGAGGGAGCATAACGGGTGTAAATCTTCTGCAGCCTATACCCACTGCTTCCACATGTACAGGATGGCTATATGCTTTAGAAAGCTTCTTTTGGAAATTTTGCACAATTTAATCCCTTCTTAATCTCCCTCGTGTAAGGAACCCTATACAATGCCTTCCATGCTCAGGAAATTAGAAATAGCCGATTTAGAGATGCGATAGCTTTTTGTTTAAAACAGAAAGGTTTGAATTAGCCACAAGGTTACCTACCTTCCCAATGGAGTTTACATTGAAGGCCAAACCCTGGTTGCTTTTGCAATCCACTTTAGACTTAATACAGAAATCTATCTTACTTTGATTCATTTTACTACAAAGAGTTTAGAAAACTAGCAATACAGTCTTAAAAGAATTCTGTGCAAAGCTATATGCAAAAGTCTTAATCCAGTCTTATCTACTCTTCTGCTGGGAGTTCTCTACCCAAAGAACACCTCGTGGATGTATAAACCTGACAGTATCAAGTAAAAGTAGGCAACATTCTGGTGGATATTGAACATTTTAGGGAGGCTCTCAGTGTTGATAGGATCACAACATGACTGCCATATGATGGAGCCATGCCCTGATAATCAAATAGTCAGGGCAGAATATGGGAATGGCTGTTCTCTTGTTCTTTTCACTGGGATATTTCTATATTAGGAATTATATTACTATTTTCATGCTTTTTTATATTTTGAAGTGGTGGGAAGAATGCTTTGCATTTTGGGGAATTATGGTCAAATGGGATTTAAGTACTGCCCAAAAAGATTTAAAGACTGCATGGGGTACATGTCACCCACTGCTTGTAAAGAGAGAATTCCGTTCCAGGACGCAGATTGTTGGGGGGCAATATGCTGACTCTGTAAACCGCTCGGAGAGGGCTGTAATGCACTATAAAGCGGTATATAAGTCTAATGCTATTGCTAAGTGCTATTGCTATCAGGTGAGACATGAGGAATTAAACAGTGAATCTGCCTTGTCCATCTCAACTAACATATACTGATTTTTCCTTTCCCCTCTCCCCTTTTATAAACAATAAAAACAATATTGGAGTTTAAATGATTTTTTCTCAAAACTAGGTTTACAATTTAGTCTGGATATTGTTATTCAAATGTAACATTCAAACAATTAAAGGAAAATAAGCTTGGTTTCAACTTTGCTAAACTAAACTCTAGCAATCAACTTTTTTCTCTAATTTTCTTTTACCACTCAATATAAACTATTTGGGCCTTTACTGTTGTTTAAATAAGGGAGGGAGCCTGATTAGAACATTTTTGGATGATTGAAGAAAAATTTGATATACCTCTATAAAAACTATTTTATACAATTCACTTGACTCAATGGCAGTCAAATCTAGAGGTTTAAAATGTTGTTTTTAATGCCTAATTTAGCATCTATTTTAACTTTAAATTGAGTCAGTGCCACAATTGTTTGTCTGTTGTGTACCCCACATGTTTTTAATTCAGGCTTTTCACTTTATATAATATATAGATTTCATTATGCCCCCTTTTCCTTCATTGAAATGGGGATTGCCTTCATTTGATACATTCCATACCAAAATAAAAAACATTTTGGATGCATTAAGGCAATAACGGTTTCCGTCGTGGAAAGTTACAGAGCTCCAATGTAAATAATAAACTGAAGCATAGATTGACTTGGTACCAAAAAAAGTGAGCTGCTTTGTTTACTTACATAACAGTTTCAATAAATCTAAAGGGGACTTTAAAAGGAAGGAATCTACACTGGATTTATTGATAGCTTTACTGCAACAAGAACAACTTAAGCTGTCACAGGATACGTTTTCATGTAAAAAAAAATTAAGCACTATATAAAGCTAAGAGGAACATTTTCATAGGTGAGATTTAATTTCTCTGTGAGCTGCTATCTTGCTCTCATGCTCAACAATAATAAGAGCCAAAACAGCAGTCAGGCGGAGGAGAGGCACTGTATTTTTAAATCATATTGAGAAACAACCACATCCAGACTGCAAAGCACCTGAAAGGAAGGATGCTTCACATCTCATATAAATGTCCTTGCTGTTCGAATTCTTCTTAAAATGAATGAGGCTTATTTCTTTTTAAAACCTGGATCTCAAGCTCTTGGAGCCATAATACTGCACTTATCAAAATAATTCTATGGGTAACAAAACATAGCAATTTGATTTCACTTGAGCAAAGCAGAGTATTGCTTGGTAACAATCAATTTTTCTTTCATGGTAAAATACAGCAATTTCATTTTAGATATTACTGGGTCTCCAATTCAGATAAATCAAAAGGGCTTTAGGGCTTTTAAAACAGTAATAATATCCTTTCTGACGTCAGCTTCGAACGGTCAAGATGAACTTAGAACTACGTGCAAGGTTAAGAGTTGGGTGATTGACAAATTGAGGCACAGATGTCTACTAAAGCTATGCCCACGTTGTAGCTTACTGTAAGAAAGCAAGGCACTTATTGTTATAGCAATGCAGATGGTTAATGTGCAGCTTGATTAATACAATAAAATAAGTTAATAATTTTGACTTAAAAAGAAAAAAGCAGGGAACGTCCCCCCCCCCTCCATAATGGACATGTTATTTAAGAAACAAACTATTTAGCCTGAGAGAATATTTCTTGATTACTGTACCATAACAGAACACAATTCATTGGAAATAGCTTTTACATCACAAACAAGAAAATGAACGACAACCACACACAAACCTCCTCAGGATCATTTTGCTGGTGCTTGCTGGTGAGATCTTTCCGATGAGCTACACTTATTCTTATCCATCCTGACTGTCACTGACTACAATAGGAGCTTCAATCCCTATTTTAGATCTTTTGTGATCTTACAAGAAAACGAACAGCATGAAAAAAAAATCCACAGAGAGAAAGATAAGTAAATCACTTTTTCTCTTAAAATGGCATTGGCACCAGTGGAACTTTCACTGTCTTCACTTCTGATATGTGTGAAGATTTCTGAATGATGCAGCTGGTGGTACCCTGCAGTTTGTCCTTTCCCTGGGCAAGATTGGTTAAGGCCATCGCTGCATTGATCTCCTTCCAATATGTCTCGTCTTTGCTTGATCTTTTCCTGTTCACTGCACTGGAAACAAACATCAAGAAATGTTTCCATGTTTGTTAATTATTATGATACTCATGCACTCAAACAGTGAAATAATACTTTTCTCCATTAGGCATATAAAAATCTGTTTGTTTAAAAAAGAATCTCCTGCAGAATGTACAGTACAAGGGGGGAAATCTTGCCTGTGTCTCCCGGTACAGAGACGGTATCTGTCCTCTTGATAGGACTGAACCTGAGTGGGGCAATAGGATTAGAAGGGAACATTCTTCCAATTAAGACTTTCTCCTAATCTATTGAAATTTCCCCTCTGACAGTATGACATCCTCACTCATCCTTAACCTTTCCATTGACTTGTTCCTGTCAAGTCAATACAGGCATCCAGACATAATTCCCTCTCCCATTTCTGCACATTAACCTGGTTCTCACAAGGCACAATTTTACTCGGTTTATTGGATTAGCTACAATTGTTTGGGCTAATACAACACACCAAACAAAAAAAAGAGGACCCACAATTTGGGGAATGCGGCGCTCCATCTGAGGCTTCTCAGCACCTCAAAAATTGACTGAACCAAAGAACCTTTGATTTTCCAACATATAGCCTGAAAACCGCTGTTTCTCAGGGATGATGGGATTTAAAAATAAGAATGGTTATGATGTGCCTCTCAAAGGCGCTCTCTCCCATTTTTATTATTTTTATAAATAACTCAAGACAGAAATGTGTTTCCTTTCTTTTCCTATTTTTCCCCAAGGACTGTATGAGATGGATTGGGCTGAGAGAGAGGGACTGGCCCAAAATCACCCAGTTGGCTTTCCTGTGTAAGGCAGGACCAAAATTTGCAATGTCCTTGTTTCTAGCTTAGTGCCTTCACCACCAGAACAACTAGGTCTCTTAGCCTGACTTCCCCATCACAAAACTGGCACCATCCTCTGTCATCCCATGAGATCCAATGGCCTTTCAATATCTGCATCTGGGTCAACAGCCTTCTCCCATTGTCCTTTCTGTACGAGTGGCTCTCTAAAGCAGCCTCTTCATTCAAACTGACGGAGACATTTTTACTGAATTGAATAAATAAGGGTAGGACTGGAGAGTAGAATTCTTGAATAGCTCTGTTAAGTTTCACGTAACTTTAAAAATATTTTGCTTGTTTATTTGAAATACTGCCAAGCGCCACCTTCCGTCTTGATTCCTCAACACAGCTCTTCAACACTTTGTTAGAAAATAATAGTGATCAGTAGAACAATTAATCAGTGGAACAGCTTGCCTCCAGAAGTTGTGAATGCTCCAACACTGGAAGTCTTTAAGAAGATGTTGGATAGCCATTTGTCTGAAATGGTATAGGGTTTCTTGCCTAGAAGAACTCCAAGGTCCCTTCCAACTCGGCTGTTGTATTGTATTGTAATGAGTCAATTGCTAAACAGAGGAGAACACCATGTGGACAGCAGAGGCATGCAATGTTTCTCAACCTTGGCATCTTTAAGATGTCTGGACCTCATGCTGGCTGGGGAATTCTAGGAATTAAAATCCAGACATCTTAAAGTTCCCAAGATTGAGAATCACTGCCCTAAAGGCTCTTCACAGGGTAGGGATGCCAATATTTTTTTTTCTGCTGGAGTCCATGTATGGTCAATCACTTTCTCTCTTGCTTATCCACCACTTTGACAAGTTTGCCTTTTTTCCTCTTCCTAATTTTAGCTTACGAAGTGAGGGAATTGCTGCCATCAAAGTTTTCCATGTCTTCTGAGCTTGTTATCCTTCTGATGGAAACAGGATGATGTCCATGACTTCTGCTTCCAACAATCTCTACTTATATTTGCTTTTGAACTATTCAATAAGCAAAGGAAAATTTTACTCACCTTTCACGCTTGTTAGGTCCATTCTCCAGAGTTTCTGAAAAAAAATAGAGAATATTTTTTTTAATTTCTATTTTTATAACATTTTAGCATTAGTATTTTTTTTTAAGCAACAGATGTTTAAAGTGATTTTAGTAGGCTTATTAGAGTTCCTGGTTTAATGTTATGGACTGATTCCAAATTTACAGTAATTCACGTGGGTCTGAATCCAATCCAATGATTTCATTTGCAGCAGTGTCTCAGATAGAAAGTCCATACAGAGAGTGGTGAGGACAGCTGAGAAGATTGCAGAAATATTGCTTCTGTTATTCAGGATACTGCTTATAAGCACTATGTGCTTAGAGCTCAAAGCATTGTTAAAAACCCCAAACATCCGCTTTATAGTCTGTTTCTGTTGCTCCCCTCTGGGAAGAGGTTTTTAAGTATTTCTAGCAGGACTACCAGATTCTGTAACAGTTTTGCTCCCTATGCCATCTGCCTGGTAAACTCACAAGAATAGGTTTTCTCATCATGTACATGTATATATTTGAACTAGACCAGGTTGCTTTTCTGTGTCATATAATATATATGGGTATATACATAATTTTGCATTTATTTATTTATTTATCTACTTATTGTGTCATTTTTATGCAGTGTATATTGGAGGTAGTGACCCTTTGAGAATTTTAATGTATGCAAATTAGTGTATTCAAAGTGACAATAAAGTTAAATTCTGTTCTATTCCATTCCATTCTAATATATTTGATAAATGTGTACAATCATAATATTGTCAGACTAATGCACACGATGCAACTTTACACACGATAAACCTCATATCAAAATTGAAGAAAATAACACAGATGTCCCTGAGGTTTTTTTTTTTTTTTTGCTATCCTTGTCATCTTTTGAGCTACAGAAACATGGTTCTGCTAATACGAAAACATATTCTCAAAATTATTTTGCTACTAGTTCACTTCCCTATTCCAAATCTTGGGTGGAAATATTGGTTTATATTGGATTGGATTGCATACTTTATTTGTCCTAGTATGATTAAACGCCCAAGGAATTTGTCTCTGGTATAGAAGCTCTCAGTGTGCATGCAAAGCGACAGAATTGGATTTGGACAGGTCATGGGGGTGGAGTGTAGATGTTTAGAAGTTGTGCCACAGAACCCTTTGGTACCACTTCAGAAAGTTCATTTAAAGAATGTCTTGTAAAAAGCCCCACACAGCTGGGTAGGATGAAGAAACCAGGAACCACTCAGATTTCATTACTGTATCATTCTCGCTACTTTGGCCAAATAAAGATTTGTGGAACTGTAATAGAAATGGGCTGGGGTGAAAAGAAGCAGTAGAGAAGCATGGAAAGGTACAATATTATTATTGGTATTATGATTATGATTATGATTATGATTATGATTATGATTATTATTATTATTATTATTATTCGCAACAACAGAATTGTATCACAGCGGCCAGTTGTTTCGCCGGATTTGGCATTGATTACTAGTTGGGCCCCACCCAGGGGCCTAGGACGTCATAACGTATTATTATTATTATTATTATTATTATTAATTATTATTATTATTATACAATTGTATCACAGCGGCCAGTTGTTTCGCCGGATTTGGCATTGGTTACTAGTCGGGCCCCACCCAGGGGCCTAGGACGTCGTAACGTATTTTCGTATTATTATTATTATTATTATTATTATTATTATTATTATACAATTGTATCACAGCGGCCAGTTGTTTCGCTGGATTTGGCATTGGTTACTAGTCGGGCCCCACCCAGGGGCCTAGGACGTCGTAACGTATTTTTGCTTATTATTATTATTATTATTATTATTATTATTATTATTATTATTATACAATTGTATCACAGCGGCCAGTTGTTTCGCCGGATTTGGCATTGGTTACTAGTTGGGCCCCACCCAGGGGCCTAGGACATCGTAACGTATTTTCGTATTATTATTATTATTATTATTATTATTATTATTATTATTATTATTATTATTATTATTATACAATTGTATCACAGCGGCCAGTTGTTTCGCCGGATTTGGCATTGGCATATGATTGTGACCTTATTTTTCTCAACCAGTGTGATGTCTGGTGAATTATGCGCCAGTATTTTGTCCGTTTGTATATGGAAATCCCACAAGATCTTGACCATCTGATTTTCGGTGACTTTTTCAGGCTGATGTTCCCACCAGTTTGTTGCTGTTTTAATATTATAATTTTTGCACAAATTCCAATGGATCATTTGTGCTACTGAATTGTGCCGCAATTTATAATCAATCTGCGCGATTTTTTTACAGCAGCTGAGTATGTGATCAACAGTTTCATCAGCTTCTTTGCAAAGTCTGCATTTGGCATCATCAGAGGATTTTTCGATTTTGGCCTTAATGGCATTTGTGCGGATAGCTTGTTCTTGCGCAGCCAGGATTAGTGACTCTGTTTCTTTCTTTAATGTACCTGTTGTTAACCATAACCAAGTTTGTTCACTGTCCACTTTATCTTTTATTTTTTCCAGAAATTGGCCATGCAGTGCTTTGTTCTGCCAACTCTCCATTCTTGATTTTATCACATCTTTTCTGTATTCTTGTTTCGTCTGTTGGGCCTTCAGTAGATTTTTGTTCTTTACTTCGATTAATAGATGTTCTTGACTTTCTTTTAAATAATCAGCCAGTGCATGTTTTTCTTCTTCAACTGTTTGCTTCACTTGTAATAATCCTCTGCCACCTGATTTTCGGGGCAGGTAAAGTCTATCAGTATCACCACGTGGATGTAAACTGTAGTGCATTGTCATTAGTTTCCTGGTTTTTCGGTCCAAAAGGTCCAAATCAGCTTGTGTCCAGTTAACTATACCAGCTGTGTATCTTATAACTGGTATTGCCCAGGTATTTATGGCCTTGATTGTATTTCCACCATTCAATTTAGATTTTAAAATTTTCCTAACTCTGTTGGTGTACTCTCGCCTGACAATAGTTTTTACTTCTCCATGCTTGATGTTATCCAACTGCAGAATGCCTAAGTATTTGTAGGCTTCATTTTCTTTGCATTTAATTAATTGGCCATTGGGCAGTTCAATTCCCTCACATGCAGTGATTTTGCCCCTTTTTATGGATACAGTGGCGCATTTTTCCATGCCAAACTGCATTGAAATATCGGTGCTGAATACTCGGACTGTGTTTGTCAATGATTGGATTTCTATTTCTGACTTTCCATAGAGTTTCCTGGCCAATATTGCATGTAATTGGTCCTTTCCAGGTGATGTCCAATTCTTTACCTTTTTAACTCGATTTTTGACCATCTCAGTTGTTATTTCTAATACTTGCATTTGTTTGTTGCCAATGCTTTTCTCAAAGTCATGTATCCACTTTGCTTCCTTGTTGTAGTCCTTTGCATTTTCCCACAATTCTTTCCAGAATTCAACTGTGGCCTGTTTTTCTGGTTTTTCACTTTTGGTGTCACCATTTACATTAAGACTTTGATAAAAACGCCGTTGGTCTGATCGAAATTGCTGATTTTGTTTATATTGGATGATTCGTGCCTCATATCTTTCAATTTTTCTAGCTGTTGCTGTTATCTGCTGTTTTACAATCTCTACAGCTTCATTGATGTTTCTTGTATCCAATCTATATCTCCTGATTAGCCGATCTATGATTTTGTTGTTTTTAAGCCGTTGCTCATGCATGTTCTTTAAGTTACTAGCATCTGCCCTTAATTTTTTGATTTTTTGTTCTAAACGGATTTTCCACTTTGGCTTTGATGCTTTTTCTGTTGTGTGACTAGGTACTTTAGTTCATTAGTTACTATTACAGCTGCGCTGTACATTAACTGGTTTGTTTCCAAGATGGATCCCAGTTCAATTGTTGAAAACACTGCATTAACCATTTTCATGATAGGGGCCAAAATTTTCTTAGGCACAGTTTTTAGTGATGGTAAACGTTGCCTTTCCTCATTAAGCAGAAAATGCTCCATGATCTTATCCTTCAATTCTTTTTGTTTTTGAGTTAGTTCATCAGTTGGTTCAGTGATAACTGGTTCTAGTGGTGGTGATGTTATTTCCTCCCCGAGAGCTTCTTCTGGGAGTTCTGCTATAATGTCTTTAGTTGTGTCTTGAATATCAGTTATTTCCGCTTGTGATATTGTTTTTTGGGTTTTGCAATTTGCCTGAATTTCCTCATGTTCAACTTCACTAAACACTTTATTCCGTATAATAAATCGCCTTTGATCTGCTAGTCGTTGTTCACTAACATTTGAATCTGGATATTGTTGTTTCCATAATTCATACATTCGCTTTAAATAGCCTCTTTTTTCTGGCTCTGAGTTGTAGTAACAGGCCATTATGGCACGGTTTTCATCTGCACTATATTTTTGTCGTTTTGTTGGCTGGTCCACTTGTAGCCCACTTGTCGGCGGATGTCCAGAGACCCCAACATCCGCCGCGGCCCTTGTTAACCCGCGCGACGACCGATGCGGTATGGAATTCTTATTTGTTTTTTTCACCATATTGTATGGGTTGGCGGTTTTTTTTTACGGGACCAGATGCCAACCTGACCCCAACATTATTATTATTATTATTATTATTATTATTATTATTATTATTATTATTATTATTATTATACAATTGTATCACAGCGGCCAATTGTTTCGCCGGATCTGATTTTTATTATTATTATTATTATTATTATTATTATTATTATTATTATTATTATTATTATTATCTTTCGCTACTTTGCTCATTTGCTATATTATTACCTTGTATTTTCTCCAGAAGCTCAGTGTAGTAAGCTAGGCACTACTCTATGAGGAATAACAGGTATACCTTATTTGCCTCTAAGTGATACTGTGGATACTGCAAAATCATGTCCATGAAAAGAGCAAGTGGTCATATTGAGAATTGTGGAGTAGAATAACAGAGTTGGGAGGGACTTTGGAGGTCTTCTAGTCCAACCCCTTGCTTAGGCAAGAAACCCTACACCACTTCAGATAAATGGTTATGCAATATCTTCTTAAAGACTTCCAGTGTTGTGGCATTCACAACTTCTGGAGGCAAGCTGTTCCACTGATTAATTGTTCTGTCAGGAAATGTGTCCTTAGTGCTAAGTTGCTTCTATCCTTGATTAGTTTCCACCCATTGCTTCTTTTTACTTATTTTTACATGGCTGTTTGCTAGGTACAAGTAAAAGATTATTAATATCACCCATTATTTATTTTCATAAGAGCTTTACCACATACGTCATAATTTGAAAAGTGTTCAGGGCCGATGTATTCCTTTATCCTGGGTGGCACCAGTATTTATTTTTTCCATCAGCATCAGTGTGTATGTCATCTGATGGATGCTTGTGATAGGTGAGCCATTGCCTAATTTGTTTGTGGGCAAACTCCGTCATTTTGCTCAGTTCCAACTAATCTATACAGTATTAAGAAACTTTCTTATTCTACTTAGGACAAATATTTCAAAACTGGAAGGTCTGCTGAACTTAAAAGGAGATCCATGAAAAACAAAAACAAACACAGCATGGGTATTGAATCGCATGTCACATATCACGGACCACCAGAGGCACATTTCTCTTAACAGTTGAGAATTCCTTGTTTCAATTCCACTTCTTCTGCTCATTTTCTAGTTAAAATTATTTATTTATTTAAATGTATTATAACCTCCCAGCAGCTGCAATGGACTCTGGACAGTGTACAAAACCAAACCCCCCCCCTCTCCCATAAAACCAGATAAAACATGCCAACACATAGACAACCCAGATTAAAGGCATCTAAAAGTGACACAAATCAAACAAAATAAAGCTACCAACAGGCTTGCAACAGTACAGTATGGCCTGAGAAATTAATGCAAAACAACCTAAATGATTTTCTAGTTTCATTCAGTGCAGTTTGGATGCCTGGGACAATTTTTTTCCCCTTTCAATTTCACTCCAAACAGCACACGAGACTCATCATTTCTGCAGCAGTCCAGAAAATTGTTATACTCTGTGTCATTTGCATAATTATGTAATTGACATTTTTACGGTTTCCATCAAGTTATACTACTTGCATAATTATGTAAAGTGATGACCTAAAAATAACATCTTAATGACATAAATATCAATTACATTTATTGATACGTATAATTTAGTGGACAATTTTAATCCAAGTTGGTCTGTTAAATCAAAGATTTACAGCAGACCCATTATCAGATATGAATGTTCCAGGAAGCAAGACCTTTGTAATATCCTATATTAGCTGAGCAGGAGAGACATTAAAGAAATGATATTAATTGTTAAATGTACTCCATTTATAGCAGCAGTTCTCAACCTGTGGGTCGGGACCCCTTTGGGGGTCGAACGACCCTTTCACAGGGGTCACCTAAGACCATCGGAAAACACATATTTTCGATGATCTTAGGAACCGAGACACCAATTTGATGGTTGGGGGTCACTACAACATGAGGAACTGTATTAAAGGGTCGCGGCATTGGGAAGGTTGAGAACCACTTACTTATAGGTAAGTAAGTTCAGTATGCGATAGCTATTGAAACTGTGGGGAATTTCAAAAGAATATTTTGCTTCATCAAAGCTAAATCTGAACACCTTTTTCAAGCAGGGGTGGGCTGCAAATGGTTTGACAACCGGTCACACGCAGCATTCAAAAAACATCCATTTTAAGCTCTAAAACTTACCTTCTACTGCAGCGCCTGTGCTGCGCGAATCAGCTGAACTGAAAAACATGGAAATATAGGACAGGATAGGGCAGGGGTGGGTGGGTGGGGCCAACTGCTCACCAGAACTACCAGTTCACCTGAATGGGTCGGAACTGGTGGCAGCCCATCACAGTTTTCAAATGATGGTTTCATATAGAACCGGTTGTCCCACTTCGGTTCAAATAATTATATATGAAACCATCATTTGAAAACTGTGATTCTAGCTGGGGCTATATTAATTTTGCCAGGTGAAGCATGATGCTTGGTACAAACCACAGGAACTTTGCTGTTGATCTGCCTAGCCATAGTGATCAACTTGTGGACCTCTGAATGTTATTGAACTGTAATTTCTAGCGTCTCTCATCATTAGAGAGACTGGCTGGGGTTGCTGGATGGTGTTATATATTGCCTCCTTTTTGCATAGTTGAATTGTTGTTCAATATAAAGAATGCAGAAGTGGTTATTTAGCAAGCTACATGGGGAGATTATTCTCTTGCTTCTCTGCTTGCTAAATATATTGTTCCATTTAGTAGAATCTGTCAGAAAAGTTTGAAAAGTACCATTCAAAATGAGATCTTTGCTATACACCTGAGAATATCTTGTTTTTGAATTTTTTGAATAACATACTTTTCCATCTCATTGTTTTCCAATACAGTGGAAGGGATTTTTTTTAGATGCATACTCATAAGATATGCATCGTTTATCAATTAACCACTTAATCTATTAAATAATGTTTATTGCCTACAAGAGTGCTATGGATTATATATACTGGCAATTCTTGAGTTATGTTCATAACTGATCCCTGCAATTATAAAACACCCACTTGCTGGATGAACAACTGGTGAAATTTCCCCTTGTTCTGGTTATCTTTATACTTTTATTGAGATAGTTCAGGGCAACCTTAAACACTCAAAGAGCCACAAAGGTTTTAACCGGAAGCCCCCCATTAAATTCTGGAGGCAACTGGAAATCCAGTTCCCACACCATAATGTCTCCTTCCAGCGCAGCATCCTTTTTCCCTTTAGCTGTCCTAACTGAAAGTCCTGTTAATTGCGGAGCCAACCAGCAACAGGGAGCCACAGCAGAGGGATGAAAGAGCCACATGCAGCTCCATAAGTTGCTGACCCTTGAGTTAGTTGCTTATTTCCAGCCACTCTCCATTTTTTTTTCTAAAAATGCCTAGGAACCTATTTAGAACCCCCAACAACAATGTAGCAACTATGATTAGCATCTTCTGTGTGACAAACATACCAGAAAGCTTTTAGTCTGCCTGTAACTGAAAATTGCATTCTTTTATTTCAAGACCAAAGAACAGTTTTATCTGTATCAAGTGAATGCCAATAAGTGACAGAGTTGTAAAAAAATGGAAAGTGGAAAAATGTGAAATCAAATTAAAGGTTATAATGCCAAAAATATTTTCTAGAGCCAGTAAAGGATGTAGAAATGATTGCGTAGTCTCCTCAGAATGTACTACTCATTACTAATACCATGAAACCTATCATGAAGACAGTTTGATGCATTCAATTTCTTAAAAGTTAGAGGACTTTTTATTAGATTGATTTCAGCATATTCCGGAAGACAGCCTCTTTGAAAGTTATTTTTGAAACTAGATGCCACTCATGTTTGATGAAGAAAACGATTCTTTCCTAGAGATCTTGAGGATGAAAGATACTCTAATGTTTCATGTTAAAATCTCTCTGGATGTAGCATCTTCTTAACATTTCTGAGATCTTTACTTTATTGGTGACAGAAGATTGTGATATCTGGCCATCACACCTCGAAAAAGATAACTACTGAACTATGCTCTCAGTTGCATCTAACCATGTTACAAAGATCTTCCATAATATTTTTTTAATTGTATCCTTATAGTGTTGTGTTCATGTTATCCTCAACTCATGAATGCAAAAGGTTGAAGTCATTTTTAGCTGTAACCAGTGTTACAGCAGTATTTTCCTTATTATTCTAGTTCCAGTCAAGGACAATCTCAAATTAAAATAAAATAAAATAAATATTTGATTTATAACCTACCTTTTATTCAGGAACTCAAGCTAGCATACCTAATAGTCTGGAATAATGTCACAATGTCTCCATATAATTCTTTTAGTCACCACATCATGCTCAATAGAACTACAGTGCATGACAAACAGTCAGATTGCAGCCAGATACTACTGTGTATAGAATTTTGCCCCTTTCACAAAATCTTCAGGAATTTAAAGAAAAACTAACAAAACCCCTGCTGTAGAATTATTTTAGAACTGTTTTGAGAAGAAGTTTTAAAAAGTGGGGAAAACAATTCAAAGCACTATAGGGGAAATTTACTTGGATTTTGTTTGTATATTTGAGTGCTTCAAGTCAGCAGTGACTGGTGGCTGCCTGGACTAGTCTGAAATTTTCTTGGTGAGATTTCAGAAGTGTCTTTATAATTCTTAGGGCTGAGAGAACATGAGTAGTCCAAGATTGCCCATCTGGTTTTGTGCCTAAAGTGGAACTCTGCTGGTTTATAGCCTGGTGTCTTAACCAAGATACCAAATTGTCTCTCTACCTGATTAATTGATTAGGCATTATGTTATATCCAATTTATGGGATACAGTGGCTCAGTGGCTAAGATGCTGAGCTTGTTGATCGGAAAGGTCAGCAGTTTGGTGGTTCAAATCCTTAGTGCCGCATAACGGAGAGAGCTCCTGTTAATTGTCAAAAGCACGTAAAAATGCAAGTAGAAAAATAGGAACCACCTTTGGTGGGAAGGTAACAGCGTTCTGTGCGCCTTCAGTGTTTAATCATGCTGGCCACATGACCATGGAGGCGTCTCTTCAGCTTTGAAACAAAGATGAGCACAGCCCCCTAGAGTTGGGAACAACTAGCACAGAGGTGTGAGGGGAACCTTTACCTAGATCCAATTTAGAAATTCCCATGCTGTTTCTAGATTTCTGTTAGTAAATCCAGATTAATTTTGAAGAAAGAGAAGTCTCATTATTTTACAAGGCTCTTAGAGAAAAAAGCTTTAATTAGAATTCCATAGTGATGTAGCTTGCTGGGACTGTATTTTTAAGTTTTAAAAACACAGTCCCAGGTTTTTAAAACTTTAAAACCCCGAGGCAGCCTCCAAATGAATGTAAATAAATCCACTAACACGAAGAACTAAAATAGAGGTGAACATCATATTCAGGAACCACTTTGCTATTTATGGTTAGGACTTCAACATTCCTCTTAAAATGCTTCTTATTTGAGTCTTTTAGCTCCCGTAAATCCTTTGATAAGTCAGTCAGTCACTACTTCTAGAAAAGAGAAACTCAGAAATTGCCAATGAAATCTGGAGTATTCTGGATTTGGACAGCATTTTGCTTAATTAGTAGCCTTGTATCTTACTCCCAGATGAACATCTTTTTGGACAATTTTCATGAATTACAGTGCTATGCTTCATTTCCTTACTTCCTACTCATTGTGTGAAAGATGCTTCAAAAGGGAGGGAAACGAACAGCTCAGCTGCACAGAAGGATGAGGAAGCGACTCTACATACAAAGAGTCTGTTATGTGTAAAAGGGAAAGCTAAGAAAAGAGAGGGGGGGAGAGAGCAAAAGGGAACTCATTTTCTGATGACTTTCCACTATATTTCCTTTAGTAAACAGGAAAGCCAAGACTTATCACTCACAAAGCCTCCTGGGAATCAAGTGCAAAGCTTATTTCGAGAGTTTAGGCATTGCATACCACTCCAAAAACATTAATTGGGTACAAAGAATCAGGAATTTTGCAAAAAAATTAAACAATGGAATAATGCTGCACTGAATTATGCCACAGCTGGGTCAAATCATGCAAGTGTTAAATAAGTCACTCATCCAAAAAATTATACATCTTTGGGTGTACATTAGATGCCAGATGTGCCTGCTTTTCCTGTCAAGGACAATCTACTTTCACAGAACAGAATATCATTTCCTGAGTTGTCTCAATTTCAGATCAGCAGAATATCC
Source organism: Thamnophis elegans (assembly GCF_009769535.1). NCBI lineage: Eukaryota > Metazoa > Chordata > Lepidosauria > Squamata > Natricidae > Thamnophis > Thamnophis elegans. Next base: position 22,128,910 of record NC_045558.1, on the reverse strand, counting down.
CTCTCCTGTACTTTTTAAAAACAATCTTCTCAGTTTTCCAGGCATGACCAAGGTGATAGATAAGACACTCTTCAGCTCAGTGGTGGGTTTCAATTTAGTTTACTACCGGTTTGCTCGTGCTTACTTGCATGGCACTTCTGCACATGCACCAAAGCATCCGGGCAGGTGGGCGGAACCTCCCACTGCTGCCACTACCAGCTTGCCTGATCTGGGGCAAACCGGCAGAAGCCCACCTCTGTTTCAGCTAGATGCCATGTTATTTAAAACAAACAAACATGAAAACGTCCATTTATACCTGTTTTCTCTTTAGAGAGACACTATGCCTTTTTCCTCTGTAGGGGCCTTTTCTATGGTGGTCTTTTAGATGCCATTCAGAAAAACCAGTATGATGCTAATCTTGCAGATCAGATGGAGGCAATTTCTTTTTCTTGGTTTGTTTTATTATACGCTCTCTATCTACTGTCACTGCAGTTTACTTACATGTCTGTTATGCTTAAGAACTGTTTCAACATTCACTGAGTGTTTTTGTAGTTTTTGAAAATGCTGAAAGTCAAATTGTAACATTTTCACTACACAGAGAATTCAGGATCCACAAAAGGCTTGAATGCTAGCCATAAGCGAAGTCTGGCTAGTATTCAATCCCACCGCATATTAAAAAAAACTTGTAAGAATGCAGGAAGGGTTGGACTTACTGTATTCACTGCACAGCATTCCTGAGGGAGTTGGTGGGCTTCCATTTTTGTTTAACCTTTAAATTTCCTGAGACCTCACAGCAATATTAGTTTCTTTATAGGGCCATTTTTTTTTACAATGCGTTCTGAAACGCACAGGTTGCCACATATTCAAGTAATCACCTGTAACTCTGGCTCTGTTTCCTATATAATGTCTTCATACAATGACCTCTGGGTGATGTGAGATCAACATCATTAAGATGGCAAACATAGTGTAGTGATGCATGGCCTTAAAAATGTGGGGTTTGCAACTGTGATATTCCACCTGTCATCTTGTTGTCTTTGCTGTCCTCTCACCCCAGCAGAGGCACTGTCTTCATATCTAGCATATGTTTCAAAAGTCCTTTTTTCAAAAGGCAACTGGACTTTGTTTTTTGCTTGAAGACGTTTCACTTCTCATAAAAGAAGCTTCTTCAGTTCTGAAGAACTGAAGAAGCTTCTTGGATGAGAAGCAAAACGTTTTTAAGCTAAAAACTAAATCCAGTTGCCTTTTGAAAAAGCACCTTTGGGACAACCATGACCTGGAGGACTGAAAATCTCCGAAGACATTTAGCAAACATATGGAAATATCCTGAAATGGCTGCTGATCATAAGAAGGCATGACTCATTTCCACTACTGAAAAAGAACTGCAAAGCCTTCGCATGTTCAGAGAACAGAAGAACAGAGGAAATGGGTCAATTCAACAAAACGTTGCAACATGCTTTCCCTCCTAAAAGTTCAAACTAAGTATCTTCTTCCCTAGTTTAAATTCATTTTTTTCCTCTATATGTCCTATGGACAGTTCCAGGTGAGCAGGCTTTTCATGGGAACCCTTTTAAATCGAAAATATACGTAAACCGGGCTATTTTTATTATTTTCACAGCTATTAAGACATTAAAACATATGATAGATCAGTTTCTAAGGTCTGTCTTGACTAACAACTCTAGCACCCTTCACACTGGCTATCTCTGGAGCTAAGAAATGGCAAAGAAGGAAGAGTAAGTAAAACATGCACCTGAAATTTTTGGCAGTTTATTAGCACTTCAAATTTTTATTATCAAATCTGGCATGAGCACATTCAACTCATCTTGTGTGAATTGGTTTTGTATTACTGTTGGAAATGACTGTATTGACCCAGATTTTCCAAATAATCTAATGGAAGGAAGAAAGGGGAGAAGAAACTAAGAGGACATGGCTGATTCAAAGTGATTTAGTAGGTTACCTACAGTTCTCCCAAACCACAGTTTTCAGGCAGGCACGAAGCATGCACTATACTTTTGCAGGGCAATCTAAGTTAACCAGCAGTTCATGTAATTACATTATGTTGGACGGAACTCACATGAATGTTCAAGGGAAAAAGTGTCTGCAGATTAGAAAAATAAAGTCTCAATGGAACTTAACCAACATGATAACAAGTCTAAAATCAACAGCATGTTAATGATAAAAAAATTCTTTATTTGTTTTGTTACGTTCCAATTTTAGGCTGCCTCGTTTTTAGAACATGTGCACTTGAAATCTGGCAATTCATCCAAAAAAAGGGGCATTTGAGGGCTTGTGGATTCCCACAATGGAAGAATGGATGGTAAAGCAAATGGAATTGGCAGAAATGGCAAAATTGACTATTCTGATTAGAGAAAAATCTTTATGTAGTTTTGCTTCTACCTGGAAATCACTTTTTACTTTTAGTTTTTTGCTTGAAACTAAAGGAAATGATATTTTAATTTTTATGTTTATGACTCTAGAAATACTGAGAACTATTGTTAGTATTGTCAAAACACTACTATATTTTATATTTGTATCTGTATGAAAGATGGAAGTTGCTCCTTTTATTTTTCTCCCCTTCCCCCCTCTCCCCGCTTTTTACTTGCACTCCTAATCTTTTTTCCCTTACTTCCTTTTTTCCATTTTTTATTTTTCTGTTTTCTTATATTTTATTTTTTTGCTGAAACTTCATAACATTTTTATTAAAAACAGAATTTGAGTCACTCTGACTCTGTGTGTGTGTTTGTTTGTTTGTGTGTGTGTGTGTGTGTACTTACTTTTAATGAATTAAAATCTGGATATGAATTAAAACTTGGGCAAGCAATTGTTTTTGCTTATTTGGAAGAAGAGATGCCCTCATTCTGCCATCATGAATGGTGTCTCAGCCAACTTCCATGCAAGTATATCACATGGCTTGTAGCCCCATCTTAGACATCTGAATGTCTTATACTATATATCCAAAGTTTCTTACACCTATTGGAAGCATCTCTGAGCCAAGTCTTACCAGCCTCAACCTCAACCAAGTCTTACCAACCAATTTCAGTGAGGAAGCCAAGCCCAAAGCTATCTACAGGATTTTTTTTCAGGTGAGGGAGAAGAAAGCTGCAAGGAAGGACGTGGTTTAATTTGTACATATAGCATATGCACAACATCCATGCCCATTTTTCTAATAAGGTACTGGATTATATATATTTTTTGTGGCAAAAAAATTAACAATTCCACATGATTTGTCAGAAATAGGATCTCATGTCCTGTGTATAGGAACATGGGGAAATGCTTTATACTGAACGACACCCTTGTTCATCTGGCAATGATCATCCACACCACTAGGTAGCAGTGTTCTAGATTTCAGAAGTCTTTCTCAACCTTACCTAGAGCACCAAGAACTAAATCTGAAACCGCACTGCATGCAAAGAAGAAATCCCATAACTGAGCCACAAATCTTTCCTTTGTCTGCAAAAAATGGATTCTGCAGGAAAAGCCTTTTGTAGTGGTGGAGCACTTTGTATCTTAACTTTTACCCTGTTGAACATTGATTAATAAAGTCCATTTTTGGTAGTTAATTTTACATTGTACCGGCGCTCTTGGAATTGACTGTTCTTAAAATTGAAGAGTTTGTATATGATTATATATTTAATTAAAAAAAATTCCTGATGGCATCAAAGAACAGCTTTACTATTTTTTAATAAAACTAAATCTTAAACAGCAGGTCTACCAAATATATATACATTCCTAATTTTTCAGGGTGAAAATCTGGGGACTTTTTATATATGGCTAAAATCTCTAATGTTCTAGTATCAGAAACTTATTCAAGTCCTAGAAAAATATTGGACTGAAGAAAAGTAAACTTATATAACATTTGAATTTACATTTGAAATGTGAAATTAAAAAAATAATAATTCTAGATTTAGTTCACCTGATTAGTCAACAGGCTGATATAATGTTTATTTGCTGCCTGAACTGCTATTATGAAAAAAATGCGGGATATAAATGTAATAATATAAAAAAAGCATTTATATTAGTTTTATATATTAATTATATAATGCCATTTGATTGAGGCTGTGCTCTGTAGGCTACCCACAAGGCGTATCTTCATGAAACAAGTGTGCCATTTCTGAGCATCGATGTTTTGTGTTGTTTCACAACTAAGTCTGCTCTCGGAAGAAAAAAAATCTCATTCAAAAGAAAGGAAAAACTGAAGTACATACAATATTCTTGCAGGTAACATTTTCCCCCTCAATCTTTAATCAGTTGCATTTCTTTACATTTCTACTTAGGTTTCCTGCTCTCACTTACTTTTATCTTCAAAAAAAGGCAATAACACTCCAAGAGAATCTACAAATTTATCTGGTATCAATTTCTATATCCAACCTCCTACCCACAACAGCCGTTTAAGATAGCATAAATGAGTCTCTCTGCTACCTTATTTTTTTTAATATGCAGTTATAGATTTCATAGGTCACCATGGCAGAATCCACTATTTTTAAAACTTGCAGACATTCAGAAAATGTTATTCCTAATTTACACACACACACCACACACACACACACACACACACCGAAATAATTGTTTTTCTACTCTTCCCTGTTGGCTCAACCCACAAAAAAAAAAAAACATGTTTTTAAAGCTTACTATGTATGACAAAGACCAGAGCCTTGATTCTATTCATCTCAGTTAGCTAATAAATTGAATTAGCTTGTTAAGTCTGAAGAGTCCAAGAGTAGAATCTTAGGTACTACTTTGGCCCTCTGTATTTGTGTCAAGTTATGGTCCAGATTCTAGAGTTTAAACTTTTTTGCCTTGAGATCTCCCCATGATGGCTGTTGTTCTAGGCCCGAAGCACAAGCCTAGCAAAATGAATTAGCTGGTGCATGTTTAGCTTTACATTAAACTGCACCCTAGATGCAAAATCCAGGAGAGAGGGAAAAGAATGAAATATGATTTGCAAAGTACAAAGTGCTGTATTAAAAACAGTACTAAGACATAATGATAATTACAGATGGGTCTCTTCTGGAATGAAGTCAAGGTCAGAAGCGGGCAGAGAAGAGGAAATAGTATCCATTACGCGTTTTCTTCCACGGGGCCAAAATGTCACTTTAGGGCCTGATTGCTACAAGTCATCTTCTTTACTTTGTTTTTATTCCTGCCAAATTTTACCGTCTAGACAGCCTTCTTTGTAGAACATTAGCTGTAAATATCTTTAATGAATTTCTACGCTGACATTGACTAATTGAACACCTCAGCTGACAGAATGACTGAGGAGACATATTTATTCGCACCAGACACAGTTTTGAGATGTTTCGCACTGAAAAAGCCTACCATGTTGGTTGCGTAACCCTCTGGAATGACAGCAAACAAGGTATGTGTCAACCAGAACTGGTGTGATGCAAATAGCAAAAAAGAACAATAGAAAAATCCTTGTGCCCAATTCCTTGTCAGAACCAGGAAAATGAATTTGAACTGTAGCTTTTAATGTTGATTTTCCTGATGTGAATACAACTTTTACAGATGTTGGTTGGCTCTTCAATCTCTCTTGAACAACGTTGGTATCAGCCATAAAATCTCCTCTTTGTGGGGAAAGGGTGAAGGGGAAAATGAGCCAGCAATGTGCTGCAGCTGCCAAAAAAGCCAATGCAACCCCAGGCTGCATTAACAGAGGGATAGAATCAAGATCACATGAAGTTCTAGTACTGCTTTACAAAGCCTTAGTAAAACCACACTTGGAATACTGCATCCAGTTTTGGTCACCATGATGTAAAAAAGATGTGGAAACTCTAAAAAAGAGTGCAGAAGAGAGCAACAAAGATGATTAGGGAAATAGAGGATAAATATATATAAAGAACAGTTGAAGGAACAAAGTATGGCTAGCTTAACGAAAAGAAGGATGAGGAATGATATGGTAGCAGTGTTTCAATATCTAAAGGGCTGCCATAGAGAAGAAGGGGTCAATCTATTCTCCAAAGCACCTGAAGGCAGGACAAGAACCAATAGGTGGAAACTAATCAAGGAGAAGCAACTTAGAACTAAAGATAATTTTTCTAACAATTAAAACAATTAATCAATGGAATAGTTGCCTTCAGAAGTTGTTGGTGCTCCAACACTGGAGGTTTTTAGGATTGGGCAATCATTTGTCTGAAATGGTATAGGGCTTGCTGCCTGATCAGGGGGCTGGATTAAAAGACCTCCAAGGTCCCTGCCAACTCTGTTATTCTTTTATTATGGTAAGTCATGAACCATTTGACTTTCCAGAAGCTGCCAACTTCTTCACATTCCCACATATAATTCCTTCTAAAAAAAAGCAAGAAGGGGGTCCATCATCTTCCCAAATGGCAATTTTAGGCCATTTCAGGGTATTTTAAAGGGTATTAAGAGGCAATTAAACCATTAATTTAGTAGGGGGAAAGCCAAGAAAAATTGCATATGGTTTTGAATGCTGAGAAGGAGCGCAATGTCTCAGTGCCTTGAGCTTGTCAGCTGGAAAACTGACAGCCCGGGTTTGAGACCCTAATGCCATATGATGGAGTGAGCTCCCATTATTTGCCCCATCTCCTATTAACCTAGCAGCTTGAAAGCATGCAGATGGGAGTAGATAAATAGGTACTGCTTCAGAGGGAAAATAACAGAGTTCTGTACACCTTGGGGTATATTCATGCTGGCCACATAACCACATAAGTATCTTCTTGCTGGCTCCCTCTGTTAAGAATCCAAGATGAGTACCTCCATCTAGAGTTGGAAATGGCTGGACGCGAGAAATCTTCACCTTTACCTTTGAATGCTGGCAACTGCCTGAAACCTCTGGTTCCTAATTTTTTCATATACATATATGAGTGTGTGTGTGACTGTGTGAGAGAGAGAGGGGAAGGGAGGGAGAGATGGAGAGTTCCAGTCCCTCTAGACAGCCTACAAAAATTATTTGGTTTAAATCTTCCTGTTCTCATACTGCTGCCATTCATACAGCTCAATGGGTTAGGGGGCACAGAGACCATGGGCAGGAATCATTTTCCCTCCTGCCAACCCCAGATTTTCAAAACAATCTACTGTCCTCAGTAACAGCAGCAGAGGGACCCCCAAGAAAAGGAAAACAGAGGGACAACATTATTGTTTTTTAAGTTAATTGTTTCAGTGTTAGGAAACAACAAAGCAGGTTTTTTTAAATGTCATCCCCATTTTAAGAAACACTTCAATTTACAGATTTGCCCATCTCTTTTGTTCTTGGTCCTTGGGGGAGGGGGGGGCGTTGGCCCATAATTTAGCCTTTTCAAATCATTTCAATTAGGGAATTAGGAGAACTGAAGTCCAACACCTCTGCAGGTCTTAAGCTGTGAAATATTAACCTCAAAGCCAAAAGATCTGGCAGGATTTGGCTCTGAATCAGTTGAAGGAACCTTCGTAAATGCTCTTGGCATTTTGGTAGCGAATAAAAAGAAATACATCAGAATCTTCAACATGCTTATGTTCAGCTAAGTTGACACAACTGTATCTTGAGAAAGTCTGCCTCTAATTATATATGGCAGTCATCTGACCACAGATAAACAGATATTACACAAACCTTTGGAGGGAAGAGTATTTGGCTACTAGAACTTTTGGAATAATTTACTCTACATCCTGACTTTAAAACACCAAAAATGATTCATAGCATTTTGGGGAGTTGCACATAAATATTTTTACTGAACAAGAGATTAGTCTCTCTGACCTCCATGCCTTATTCATACTAAACATTTCTATGCTTAGTGATATTGTATCATGGATCGCTGGAGAATAACCGGAGAATTGGGGCCACAAACTAACAAATACTAATAGCTTCCTCCCAGTAACTTTCAAAAGCTCCACTTCAAAAATAATGGCACAACAAGAGAAGCACAATGTCCCAAGAATGACTACTTTCACTTCTTTTCAAAACAAAGTGGGTGAATCATAGAAAGCTCTCTGTAAAGATAAATTACCCAGCCACCACTTAAGAAAAGAATCCGGGTTGAAAACCTATGTTATTGATTACCACTGGAAGTGGAATAAAAATAGCTTATATGTGCTTTGAGAATTCAATACATCTCTCTTAACCAGGACCCTATTTATTTTGTTGGAAGATATTTATACAGTGGGGGTGGGGGGAAAGGTAGTGAAGCTCGGTCATGCAACAGGCTTAAAACATTAATTGTGTCTTGAATTTAGTTTGAGTTAATAGCTCATCCTCATATTTGAAACAATTGAGAGTGCAAAGGTGTTTTTTCAAGAGGCAACTGGACTTTCTGGTTTCTCTTTGAAGACATTTTGCATCTCATTCAAGAAGCTTCTTCAGCTCTGACTGGATGGTGGGGAATGGAAGGAGAAGAGCAGAAGAAGCTCCTTGGACGGAAACCAAAATGTCTTCAAATAAAAATCATAAAGTCCAGTTGTCTCTTGAAAAAGCACCTTTGGGACAACTATGACCTGGATCACTGAGAATCTCCACAGACAATTGAGGGAACTGTTAAATCAGACCACTAGCAGTTGAATAACCATGTTGATTAAGAAGTATAATCCATGTTGTGTAGAATGATCAGGAAGAAGGGCTGATTTTTATGTTTAAATTTAGACTATAATAATTAAAAGGAATTTCCCGTTTATTATCCATGAGCCAGATCATAATGTATAATTATGCAAAGGCAAAAATATAGAGTAAAAGTCTAAGAATTACATAGTTGTTTACTCTGCTAGAAAATATTTATACATTGAAAAAAATTAGCATGCCTAATGCATGCCTTTCTTGCATGTCTTTGCGATATAAGTCAAGTATAGGTTTCTCATCATGCTAAGCACACATCCTGATTTGAGGCATGCTGAGACAAAAAGCTGACAGAATTTACTGGTTGGGATAAATTCAAATACGTTGATTTATGTAAATGAGAAAATGGCAAAATAAATCCTTTGTCTAAATCTGGGTCTTCAGGATAGGCAATATGTAAAAAAAATGAAATTGATTCTATAAAAGACAACTGAATAATAATATTATTATTATAATATGGTAAAACTACTACCACAGATGGTCCTCAACCTATGACCATTCATTTAATGGTGGTTCAAAGTTATCATAGCCTTGGAAAAACTGACTCATCCTCAAAAGATCTACCTGAAATTAGGCACAATTTGCTTACTAAATAGCCTGGGCATAAATTGCAAACTTAATAAAAGCATAAGAATCAATTATGCTGGCTGAGCTTATAAACAGTAAAACAACCGTAATTTTGTACATAATCAGAAATAGGGAAAAGCAACTGTACACAATATTCTCATTTATTCTGGAACTCATAGAAACATACCAACCCACACCAAACAACAGATCTATCCTTCACTTCTCAGTAGTTCTCCAGTCGACTAATTTCTTAGTATGATTAACCTTAATTTATTCCTCCATTTTACTTGAGTATTTTTAAAACCAGTACTTTTAATCCAGAGCAGTACAAAGATGAGTACAATTATTTATATTGGTTCTACTTATAGAACCTGTGAAAATAATCTTTATCATTTTTCAAGGGGAATTTGTAAAAAGAATTTCCTCTTTAGTTTAGTTTAGTTTACTTTACTTTATTGTCATTGTACCTCATACAACAAAATTAAATGCCATCTTCAGTGAACATTATAACTATAAAAATAAAACACAAACACATATACTTCCCATTCTATACAATTGAATTAAAAACCTGATATTGCATTAGTATTGCATTATACAGAAGAATTCAATATGGTTACTTCCCTGGATAGAAGTTGTTTTTCAGCCTATTTGTCTTTGTTTTTATTATCCTGTACCATTTGCCAGATGGTAATAGTTCAAAAAAGGGTGCCCCAGGATGAGATGGGTCTTTATGAATGTTTAGGATTTTCTTGAGGCAACGGAAGCTATAAAGCTCTTCCAAAGAGGGGAGAAGTCAGTCAATGATCCTCTGGGCAATGACGTTAGCCCTCTGGAGCGCTGTCCTATCTGCCACTGTGCAATTGGCAAACCATATACAAGGGCTGGATGTCTGATCTATTCCTTCTATAGTCCACTATAAGCTCCTTGGTCTTATTGGTGCTAAGGATCAAATTATTGTGACCACACCATGAAAAAATCGGTCCATCTCATCTCGACAGGCAGACTCATCCCCCACGGAGATGAGTCCCAACACTGTTGTCTCATCTGCAAATTTATTAATATATTACTAGTGGGAGTAGGAATGCAGTCATGGACATAAAGAATATAGAATAAGGGATTCAACACAGAACTCTGTGGTGTACAGTGTTAAGAATAAGGGCTGAAGAGATATGATTATCTAATTTGACCCTCTAAAAGTGGCCAGACAGGAAATCCATAATCCAAAGGCAGATTGAATAAGAAAGTCCAAGATCCAGAAGTCTAGACACTAGTCTATGTGGAAGTATTGTGTTAAACGCAGAGCTAAAATCTACAAAACTCTTGTGCAAAAGAAATTTATGCAGCTTATTATTTTCCCTATTAGTTTCTCTCTTTTTAAACCAGTATGATCTGCTAATTTTATGTCTTATGAAACAAATACATGTTATTTACAGAATACAAGATGCTGTGTTTGAGAGAGGGGGAGGGGGGACAACCAAAATCCCATTTGACAAGCTAGAAATCTGGGAAAATTCAAAACCGATTCCTCTGCCTTTCCACTTGAAGAATGAATTATCATCAAACATACGATTCATTATAATACAAGAAGGACAGGTGACAAAAGTTAAGACAATTAAAGATGACCAGTACACCAAAATCTCATAAAAGCCTTTTGTGTTGCGCCATCTGCAAAAAAAAAAAAAAAAATTCAATTTCCACTCCATTTTCTTAAGAACTGTTGCAGTAATGTAAACCCCACTTATTGCAAATTGCACAGTTCTTTTTAGAAATCTTGGCCTCATTCATTGCTTCTTCCACCCTTTTCCCAACTCTGTAACTCTTATGATTCCTACTATCCATTGCTCTTCAGTGGACATGGGAAAGAGAAAATCTCTGCATAATTATGTTGTTGGCAAGATATTCAATTAGACAACAAGGCTTAAACCATTCAAGAATAAAAGCTCTGGAGAGGAATAACTCCACAGAAGCAACTTAGCTTGTTGGTTGATTGGCATTCAGAAACTCAGTCGCTATTGACCACAAAAACAATCTGCCGTCTGTCTAACGAAGTGAGGCATTTAACTACAGGCTCCATGGTTTCAGCTTGCATCTGACATTTTTTTTTTTTTGCAATACTTCTTGTTACTTTAATCCAAGTCAAGCCTTTTAAAATTAAAAGAAAATGTTGTCTTTAATTAAAGACTCAGTAGAGAAAGTTCTTTATAAAAAATGTGCTTCTACTTTGAAGGGGGAAAATGTATTTGAAAACAGTGAAAACTTTTTGAAATATAAAATACATTTTCCTTTTGCCAGACTAGGAGGAGAAACTTTCTCTCTCTTCTTTCACTCCTTGTCTCTTTGGGCTTTAAAGCAAAATATGTGAAAATCATTCATTTATGGAACAATATTTTTGATGCTATTGCCACTGCAGTTGTGAATATTTGGCCCAACCAGACTTTTTCCAGATTTTCGGCAGAAAAGCAGAAATGAAAAGGTGGGTTATCCTTAGTACATATTAAGCACTAACACTTGCTGAAAAATTTACTCATTTGCTGGGATTAAATTATTTGATGTCAGGTATGTGCAACGTAGCACTTTTCACCACGATGCAAATGAAAATAGAGGGCTTGCTACAAAGTCTCACTTTGGCAAGATGGGTTGAAACAGCAGCTGCTGGAAGACAATTTTGGGGAACAATGGGCCATCTGAAAACCATTACTGCGTTCAAGTGGATTTTCCACATGTTCATTTGCTGGACAAGCAGGTTGCCTTGAAGTATTGTCCTCAAGGGAGAAAAGGAAAAACTTGAAAAAAGTATTCTCGCCGTTAGATCACTGCTTTGCTAGAGCGAGCCAAAAGTACGGCCAAGGAAGCTTTGAGTTTTACGGCTGGCAAAATCATCCGATCAGGTACAAGGGAGGGAGGGAGCTAGCGAGGAATTCAAAGGATGAAAGCAACAGTAGCTGATAGGAGGAGGAGGAGAAGAAGTATAGTTGCTTAAACTGCTCAAGAGGAAAATTAAGTATTCAGAATTCTCCTCTCTTCTTGCTGCTTACATGAGCTACATTTGCAATGTCCAAAGGAAAATGCCATTGTCTTACTGCATACAATTCTTGCTTCATTTTTGGTAAAGATTTTTAAGACTCAATTACTGGACAGATAGGGACATGTTTATAAAAAGTAGGTAAGAAAAAAATATGTACCTTTGTAATTTTGCTTTGAGTTAAATGGTATGTTGGTTCAAATTTTAAGAATGGCATAGATATAAAATATTTTTGCTTTAAGGGAAAAGGCAAAGGGAAAATCTAGATCTATCATACTCAAGGAAGCATGAAAATGTACAATTTCAAAATAGCTTAAGATTTACTATTCGTGTGAAAATTTCTATTGTGAGTGAGATTATTATTATTCCTGACTTAAGGCATATCTTTTAAAATAAATATCTTTTTTTGTTTAGATTGTTATAACAATAATGTATTGCATATTGAAATTCTATCATATGATGCTGTCTTTTCTTTGACTTCAGTAAGCCGTTTGTAGAATACAATTGACAGGTCCACTAAAGTCATCATAGTAAATATTCAACTAATTGAAACATTCTATGCATCAAAATCTCTAATAAAGCTTACAGGAAAATCAGATTTCTGAAAAAAAAATCACAGGCAAATGATTTAATCAAACTACGAATAACATCTCAATGTTCTCTCTCATTAGAAGATACTTTCTTCCATTTTTTTGAAATTAGTAGTAATTTTAGCTGGTTTTACTAACTAAAATTATTGCTAAGTTTATCTCTCTAAATCTTTCTTGACTTACTATGAGTAGAAAAGCAAAGTATAAAATAAAAATTTAACTACATAAACATATTTCTGATTTTTTATTGGTTGGCATTAGCTATTAGTTTCTGCTTATTTTACTGTTTTTATTTACTCATTTAGTATTCCTAATTTTTAACACAGAAAAACTATATATTATCCCAGAAAAAAAAAATCCTTTACCAAGCTCGTTTGAACAATACTTAAGTCTCAACAGACTTTATAACAGCTACATAATTACTATAATGATAAGTTTATAAATTCAGTGTAAAAATTAGCCATTTATTTGGTAATTGAGAGCCATTCCATGAAAAGCCCGGATCATCACTAATTTTCAGAACTGTTAAATAAGAAAATATTCTTCAATTATGCATTTAGATGACATTAAATGATAAATGATATGTTAAAAAGTCACCTGATACATATTTCTTGACAAATAAAAATATGATATATAGAACGGTCCACTTAGTGGACCAATTTATGTTTGAATGCAGATTAAAAGAACCATGTTCAATGAAAAGAAATAATATGTGAATTCCATTAATCTCAACAATGGTAACTAAGGAAACTCTGCCAATGAGCTGTACTTTCATGTTCTGTTTGACCGAAGTACAGCTCAATTTGCTTTGGAGGATAAAAATGGGAATTGCTACCTTGAGTTTGCTGCTACTAGAAGTCTGCTTACATTTCCCTGTCTGTGTGTCCCAGAGTATTTCAGACTTTTAGACTGATAAATTTCTGAATCACTCTTGGGAATTTATGAAGACCTACATCATCAATGGATAGGGAGAACATGTAAAGCAGAGTTGAATGTACTCATTTTCTATCTATCTATCTATCTATCTATCTATCTATCTATCTATCTATCTATCTATCTACCTACCTACCTACCTACCTACCTACCTACCTACCTACCTACCTACCATCTATCTATCATCATTCATCTATCTATCATCATTCATCTATCTATGCATCTGTGTGAGAGTTAATTATTTTTCAGTTCTAAGCAATTTCCTATAAAAATATAGTAATTTTAGATGATGCATATTATTTTATGGTTTTGCTATACTGCCAATTAGAACACAAAGCAGAAGGTAAATAGCCCCGCCCCATTTTAATTTTGTGGTTCAGTCAAGATGTATTAATATTGGTCAGAAGCTTCTGTTGCAATCAGGAGTCATTCATAAATCCTCTTTAGAATTTACCATAAATCAGTGTGAAGGGACGTGGATATGCGCAAGAATTCTAGTTTTAGTTACATGCTTCCATCATGGAGCCTCTCTGCAGATGATTATGGACAAATGGCCAATTTAAAGGAAATACTTAATTTCCCCCCAATAATGAGAAATAAAATACAAATCACAAATCCATAAGGGGAATCGGGATTTGCACAAACAATACCATATTTTTTTATTGCCTCTGGATTTTAATAACCATTGTGTGGCAGCAAAACATACAAATAAGAAATGAAAAAAATGCATATTTCTCTTACTTGAAAGAATATTTTTAAAACTTTAAAAATACATTTTTGAGTACCCTTTCTAACCCCAGAAAAATATATTTTATGGAAAAAGGTTATACAACCAATAAGAACAATTTAAATTGGAATAATGCTCTTTAAAAAAAAAAACCTAAGTGTTGTTAAATACAAATGTATCTGATTAACTTATGCCAGGTACGTTTACACTTATAGTTAGCTATGGGTCATTTCTGGTACTTTTTGAAATTGATCATAAGAATCCCTACTGGGGTGAAGTTTAAGGCTTCAGAAGAAATTTGAGAAAATAAATTCCTGGTCTAGAGCAGGGGTGAAATCCAGCAGGTTCTCACAGGTTCTGGAGAACCGGTAGTGGAAATTTTGAGTAGTTCGGAGAACCAGCAAATGCCACCTGTGGCTGGTCCCAGAGTGGGATGGGAATGGAGATTTTGCAGTATCCTTCCCCTGCCACCCCCACCAAGCCACCCCAACAGAACTGGTAGTAAAAAAAAATGAATTTAACCACTGATCTAGGACGTTCATAGTCAGAATAATTTTACAATTATTCAATTCTCACACACACACACACACACACACACACACACACACACACACACGGATACCCTCAAGTCATTTTTGGACCTCTAATGATTGCATCAATTAGTTCCTGCTGTTTTCTTGGCGAAGTTTTCCTGAGGTGATTTGTTGTTGCCTCTTTCCTAGTGCTGATCTGGAATGATTCACCCAAGCCCACCCAGCTGGCTTTATATCTGAGATGGGTCTAGAACTCACAGTCTCCTGCTTTCTTGTCCAGTGCTTTAATCACCTCACCAAAACAGATCTCTATAAATACATAGGTGAGTTAATACAGGAGGATTACAAAAACCGAAATAAGGGTCATTCGACAGAAGAAGAAAAATTATATACTCAACAGAAGTGACAGAAAAGGAAACTATAATGAAATGCAAACGAAGACCACTTTCATGGAAATAGATAGCACCAATTATAATCAGATCTGCAAGAGAGAGGAGGGTTTTTTTTTCTCCTTTCTCTCTTTAAATTGCCTCCATTAATGCAAATGCTGGTATCAGAGACATACCTGTGTAAATCCATTTCATGTAAATTGGAGAATGTGTCTCCTGCTTTGCCAAGTTCAAGCCTGACTGAATTTTTACAGCTGGATCAGAGAAGCTTGGCTGTGTATGTTTTAGAGAGACTTTTTTATGGAAATATTGATACAACTTTAAACACACATGAACAGCTCTGTGATGGGCTAATATTACACTAGAGGTATGGACTGATCCAGCAGACAGTGGTACGGACAGAATTTACCAGATTGGGAGATACAAAAGTTTTATTTACATTAAGAAATTGAAACAACCTGGAACACAAGGAATGCCATTCCAGATATTAGGTTTGAAGTAACACATTTTTCCAGAAATAAATAAAGTTTTTATGCCCCCACCTCCCTTTCCTTTTCTTAGGTATTCTGCCAAGAAATACAAGATCCCTTGTTCCAGACCAATCCTCTTTCATGGGATTTATATTTTTGGGCATTACTTTAATGATACGCCTTGCTTCCAAACCAGCTTTTCTCAACCTGGTGCCCTCTTAATACATTAAGACTACAGCTTCCAGAACTTCCAGGCAAAATTCTGAGAACTGACATTCCAAACTCCTTGGAAGAAATAAGATTTGGCAAAAATGTTCTAGTATATGTTTTTGGTTCACTTTAATTCTCCTGAGCATGAGATTATCTCTATGGTTTGCAAAGAATGGTTCACACTTGAATGAGTGTCAACATTCCCTTGCAGAAAAGCCTTTGATAAAAGAGATTTAGGGGATGGTGGGACATTAGCCATTGAGACTGGGAGTACAGTGCTGAAAAAATATGTGTTAAACCAGTGTTTCTCAGTCTTGGTAATTTGAAGATACATGGCTAGGGAATTCTGGGAATTCTATATACATCTTCAAGCTGCCAAGGTTGAAAAACACTGTATTAAACCTCATCTGAAAGACTAAACTGAAATACTCAAACCAATCATAGTGGAGGAGAATAATCAGTTTCAAAGTATGAAAGAAAGAAAGAAAGAAAGAAAGAAAGAAAGAAAGAAAGAAAGAAAGAAAGAATACAGTTATTTTCAGTTTGGTTTCAAATCATGCAGGGAAAAAAAATCTTGAAGAGAAGAAAAGGGGAAAGGGGAAAGAGAGAAAGGGAAGGGAAAGAAATGAAGGAAAGGAAAGAAAGGGAAGGGAAAGAGCAGAGCAAAGCAAAGCAGAGCAAAGCAAAGGAAATTTTGTTGGTAGCAGAGAACTTTCTTCCAGGTGTAATAGCAAGTGAATGAGGTAAATTTTCATCAGAACTATGCTTGGTACAAACCAGTGGTGGGATTCAATTTTTTTTTACTACCGGTTCTGTGGATGTGGCTTGGTGGCCATGGCATGGCTTGGTGGGTGTGGTTTGGTAAGCGTGGCAGGGGAAGGATACTGTAAAATCTCTATTCCCTCCCCACTCCAGGGGAAGGTTACTGCAAAATCCCCATTTCTTCCTGATCACCTGGGACTTGGGAGGCAGAGAATAGATGGTGGCAGGGCCAGTCAGAGGTGGTATTTACCGGTTCTCTGAACTACTCAAAATTTCCGCAAAATCTGATGGACATGTGTTAAACTAGATCTGAAAAGAAATTTGACTGACAGCATAGAGAACGAATGTCTTGCCACTGGCACAAGTCAGATCTGTTGCCCTAGTCATCTATAAGGCAGGTTTAAATTTAAATCAGCTACTTTATTGTTTATAAAAGATTTCATTTTCTTTTCCATTTTTCACACTTTTAAAATATCCTATTTTTTATGTTGCTGATCTCTTTTTATTAATTTTATTGGCCGCTGGCCTAAAAATAGTCTTAAGTTCTGGAAAATTTCATATAGGCCAGCATCGCAGTAGGAACATAAGAAATTTTAGAATATCGTGCTTTATTGTCTGGATCACTGGCTTCCTTGCCCTGATATACATTACAAGAATATTTCTTGGCTCCAGTTCAGAAGCAATAAAGCATGACTAAGTCCCAAGGAAGCAGCTTAGTTGGGCCAAACCAAAACGGAAGGCAATAGAAATATACATTTAAACATGGCTCCATCATCAATGCTATGAAAAGTGTTTTTTTTTTCCTCTGAGGGTATATGTATCTCTTAAAACTGATCAGTGATCATGATAATCCTAAGTGCCATTAAAGAGATCATTTAAAAACCTGTATGGCACAAACAGCCACATCTTTTAACCAATTGATTCTGTACTATTTTAGATAGGTACTGTACCTATTAGGAATGTGAATTTTGCTGTACTTGATGTTCAAATGCTTATCTTGCTTTAGTGTTTTTTATTTTGCAGTAGTAGGCATTTATCTTCATTCCTGCTTTTCATAGACTAATCTGCAACATATTCCACAAAAATACAGTGCAGATGTTCAAAAGTGGATCATATGAAGATTTTTGTCAACTCTTAAACAGTTGTGAAAGAAGAATACACTTTACAGCCACGTTTTTTTTTAAAGTGGATGCTTCATTTCACAAATATTAACTGGAAAGGGGAAAAAACACATTGGCAAGCTAAACAAGATAAAATATCTATACATCTGATATATAATATAAAGTCTAACAGTTAGACATAAAGTAATCTAACCTTTAAGAATGGCTGTTGGGGATTGTGGTTTTTCAATCTCCTGCAATGGAAGATGCTAAAGATTCAACATCATAACCTTAAGAGCAAAATATAGAGTGAAAGAGGAGTTGAGGAGTAAGTAAGAAAAACAATTCCAGAAGCCCACAAAATTCTACTCCACATAAACACCTAAAAGAAAACCACCACTTTCAAATTCTGAATACTGATCAGTTCTGAGGGCAGTTTTTTTTCCAGATGTCATCATTCCTGAACTCCTTAAATACCACAAATACAAATATGCCAAAGACTTTGCTTCTGTCGCTGTCCTGCTCATCCTCTCTCAAAAAAGGGATTCTTAAAACTCTGTTATGAGATACTGAAGCTATTTAGTTTCCAATGGGATACATGGTCAAGTATTTCATGTGAACCAAACATAGTATGTTTAATTTCTGAGCAAGTGCCTGGAAGTGCCATGGAAACTGATATAGTCTCTATCTCTGCTTCTTTCTTACATGCATACATTATTCCAGTCTAGGAGAAAAAACAATGTAAGTTCAAAAAAAGCTCTGTAGTTAAAATATAGCTTATAATGCATGCAAAGCATAATTGGTAGGGTAAGTTGACTGAGATAGGAATCTGTAATATGAAGGTCAAACAAATCTGGGATTAATTTGCTTGGGGAAGTGATGCAAATATGAAGTAGTCAATGCTTTGGAGAACGTTTGTAGCTTCCTCATAAAAGGACTGTCATGGTGCATGGTACCAGTAATTTGTCAGTTACAAATTACTATTTACTAAAAGCAAACAGTGATGTCATTTCTTGCCACTCCACCTAGCTCTTCATGATGCTTCTTAGCATCCTGGTTTACCGCTTCTCTTTTTTTTCCGGATAGGAGAGTATATTTTGATATTACTACTTCGTTCTTCAGGAATTCCAATATGGCTTCTGCATAGCCCAGAAACAGCATTGGAAATGTTTTGCTTATTTATTAATTTCAAATGGTTACCAAATTAGAAAACCTCTAGTGCTTTGCACTCCGGTTTCCTATTTAAAAATAATATTTTTTAAAAGGGAGATACGGCAAGGAACTTGATGGTTGCCAAAGGAGGAATCTGTAGGCACACCTCAAATCTTATCACATTCATGTAATTTGAATATGGCATATGCTGTCAATATTTCTTCACACTGAGGAAAATTGCATATAGAAATGAACAGAAAAAAGAAAAGAAAACATGCATGTGCATAAACCATTTTTAGTTAGGAAAAGACATCTCAGAGAAACACATTCTGGAATAACTGATTCCTCCTTTTTAAGTGAGCTGGCAGTGCCCCATTCTGATTGGCATGTGGTTAAAACTTTGATTGGTTAAAAGTCAATTTGCATATTCCTGAAAATATGGGTCTGTTCGCCTTATAGTGGAGTCCACATTTTCTGTTCTGCATTACAGACTAATTAGAACAATACACTTGGAACACACTAGGGCAACATAGACGTCTGTCTGAAGGACAATAGGAATTAAAATTGAGTATATCTGGAGGTCCCGAGTGAAGGAGGGGTGAACCTGGAGTATCAGTGTATGAAAATATTTACTCGGTCCTTTGAAGTCTGCAAAGAATGAGGAATATGACCTTGTTGGAAAAATGCAAGACCATTAATTAGCCAAAGGGAACCGAAACGTTCTTTTTTAAGTCCTTACAAACAATATAATATTTAGAAACAGCTCGGAAAGACACCTCCCTGATTCACTGGGAAATTGAAGGGATGAATGTCAGGGGTGTTTGCATGGAGATGGAGTCAAGCCAGACCTGCAAGATTTTGTTAATGTAGCCAAGGTAGATCTTCTAAAGACACCGAATTCCTGAATTCTGGCCTGCTTAGTGCAGCTGACAGAACCCCACATAACTTGACGGTGTACATAAATTAAATATTTGCATCAGCACTATACGTTTTGTTATATAATTTGAATTACTTAAACAGAAGTATGTTAGAACTTCTTGTATTCTTGATCCTTTACATTTCTAACAGTGTTCTCATATTCAGAGTTATTAAAGATGCCAGGAAATCATAACATGTCAAGAAAATGCTGCTCTAAGACATATTCAGAAAATTTTAATTATTGGCCCAGCATTTGTAGGAGAGCTAGTGGAATTATAAAACATATTTAGAAATTGGATGCATGGGACTTTTAGCTTCTAGGGTTGTACAATTTAGGGCCCTAGAACCACTTGCACTATACCCCCTTAATAACTTGAGTGAGTTCACAAAATTATTTAAAATACTGCTACCAAATGCTAATTTTAAAGGAGAAAATGTTAAATAAACAGGAAGAGTAATCTCATTGATTAAATTAAGTTTTGCCCTGGCCTCACCCATTTCTTTGATCTCTTTTAACGTGAACATTTTTCATCCAGATGGCTTCCAGGATGGCTACTTAGGGTCTTACCTTTTCCTTCTTCAAAGCATGTTCCTGCTTTAAAAGCAACTGTGGTGCTTTAAAAGTAACTGTAATGTTTTTTGTCTTGCAAATTAAATTTGTCCAGTAAAAAGAAATATCCCTATGAATGTTAAATTTATCCATTTAAACATGTTGCTTTATGCTTTTCAAGAGTACATTCAAAGGAAAAAGTCTCTACATAGCACTAATTCTGCACACATAGAGAGACATTAGCATGATTGTGTAACACTTTATAGCTTGTTTTTCCAAATGTTCCACTTGTTCCTGATGTAGTGGTTAGTATACGGATGCCTCAGCCATTTCAGGAAATTTCTCCAGCTCTAAGTCAAAGCTAAAAAGCTGGCAGAAAACAGGCCAAGTCCAGTAACAATTCTATTACTCAAGAGTATGCCCATTTTTAAATTCCAATTGTATAAGTATCAAAAACCAGAAGTTCACATATCTTAAGTCACTGTGTTCTCATTTGAGCAACAATCGTTTTAAACTAAAATTTGGCACGGGATTATCCCGTAATGTAGACCAAATGCACTTGGAATGCTGAAAAACAGCATTCAAAAACCAAGAGATTTCACTTGGAAAACACTTGAACTAGACAACCACAGCTCCTATTTTACACAAAACCTTTTAGAATTATGAATACACTTCAAGGAAAGTCCATTGCTCAACCCAAGACTTGGAAGGAAAGCACAATAATTTTAACTTAAATGGAAGATCTACATAAGACTGAAACTCAGGGGAAGAGATAAAAGGGATGAGTTATTATTTTTATCTAAACAATAAAAGAAGGAATACATTTTTGAAAGCTTCTCTGAAAATATAGGAATCAAGATATAGATGATCTATAATAGCATTCTCCAATTTGATCCCACAGACACTTTGAATTATCTCTTCGCAGTTAATATCACTTCTGAATTTTCTTACTGTTAACCTGCCCATTCCCACCATTCACCCATATATATATTGAACTAAAAAAGTTCCCTTTTATTTCACCACACCATAAAAAAGATCCCTTCATATTCCACTATACTGGACAACAGACCATACTATGGTCTGTTGTTCAGTCTTCTATTACCAACTTTTCATAATCCTTTCCAAAACATCTTGTGATATTTTTACAGTATTTCATTTAACTTTCTAGGAATCTTGTCCTGTTTTAAATGTAAACTTGATATATTTCAATATACCTGATATATTTGGAAAATTAAAAAATCAGGGGATTAGAAGGTTAGAAGAAGCTAGATGATAATTAAGAGGCATGTCTTTTGGTTGACATATACATTAGTATGGACACAAGAAAATGAAAAAATTAAAGCTTTTTTCAAAGAAAAGCAAACTTATTTTCTGTCCTTGAGGATAGAAAGCTTTAACTTGGGATTTACTTTAAAGCAAAATCCTGGAAGTTGCAATAAAAATTGTGAAAAGATTGCAAGAGTTTGAGGAAAAGACCGTGAAAGAAATGACAAAGACTACAATGTGAAGAATGATCCCATATATGAGTGTAAAAACATGGACTTTATTATGAAGTTTCATCCATGGAATCATTCAGATGTTCAAGTTTCATTCAGAAGTGCATACGAATGCAATTCATAGTGGGTCTAAACAGGCCAAAATTAATAGGCCAGAGCAGCTTAGAGGAACATAGTTTTGTCATGATGCAACAGATGAAAAATATAGGATCCATATTTATTAATAAAGCAGGCAAGAAGAGGATTTCTCATATGGAACTGTTTGACTTTCAGCCAAACCACTAGTCCAAATCACTTGAGCTGTTGGCACTGAAGATCTGGGCCAAACTCCAAGGCCTTCAGAACAATTAACCAAATAGCAGAATGGTGTAAATAGACTAAGCAGTAGCAGGATGGAGCTAACCTATCTTGAGTGGGGATCAAAAATTGAAAAAGTTTCTTCTCTTATGACAATCTGCCCAGATTCCAGACCTTTCCCTCTTAACTTTCCCTCAGTGCTACAAAGTTCATCCAAAATAGAAAAAAGGCAGTCTTTCCTGTGGAGCTTCATATCAAGTAGCGTGCTTTGCCATTTCAAATGTATCAGACCCCATCTATGTCTCATTTTAAGAAAGCCCTAAAGCCCCATTAATTTATCCCAGGAATCCTGTTAACAAGACTTATTATATTGGCAAGGACACCAGTTGGAACTGAGGTTTCTTTTTCTATGGTGGAACATATTCTTTTAATGTTGGCTTTCTAACCTCAGGCATCCAGTGAAACCTAGGGTTTTTTTTACAGCTAAAAGTAGTGAATTACAATATTAATTACAGCATAGCCTTCTAAACCCTGAGATATTAGCATCAGCTTTCGGGCGCAGTGGTTCAGTGATTAAAGACACAGATCAGGTTCGAGACCCAAGGGTTGAACAATGGGATGAGCTCCCATTACTTGACCCAGCTCCTGCCTACCTAGCATTTTCAAAGCATGCAAATGCAAGTAGATAAACAGGTACCACTTTGATGAGAAAATAACAGTGTTTTGTGCACCTTGGTGTGTATAGTTATGCTGGCCACATGACCAAGGAAATGTCTTCAGACAATGCTGGTTCCCTCAGCTAAGAAACAGAGTTGAGCACTGTCCCCTAGAGTTGAACATGACTGGAAAGGGGAAAATTCTTACCTTTACCTTCTAAACTCTGAGATATTACAAGCACATTCACCCTAAAACAACCTTCTTGTAAAAATTGGAATAATTATGAAGGAACCAGAAAAGAAGAAGGGTCTTTGGGGAAAGGCACATACCTGTCCGGTAGACAAAATTTCCATCAGTCTCGGAGGAGGATGGCGACACCAGTTCTTCTTCAAACTCATTAGAGCTGAATGATCCAGAATGATTCCTTTGTCTTGTTTTTTCCATCAGGTCTGCATCTGTGGTCATGACATGTGTCACCGAATCATTCAGGTAGCGATTCAATAAGCTGCTTTTGTATTTAGGAGGGGCTACATAATCCTCACTGGCACTTCCTTCTGGTTTTACTCCAGATTTTATGACAGAACTTTCTGTTTTAACCACAGCATGATGAACCTGGGTGTTGTATTCTCCTTCATTTCTGGGAGGGTTTTCATCTGCAAAGAGAAGAATGATCAAGCAGAAACTTTTCTTATGTATCTTTATACTCTTAAAGAAGTGTTTGGTGGAAAACGGAGATCAGATGGCATTATCATGACAGTCTTTTCTAAAATCCATTTACATAGACTTCTCTAATCTGCCCCATCCTCCATTCTCAGTTCCCAGCCACATAGTGTGAAGTGTGCTTCCCACCGAAGGTTATTTGTATCTTATCTATATATACATATATAAATGTGTGTGTGTGTGTGTGTGTGTGTGTGTGTGTTTATTCCAGCATAAGTCTGGAACACCTCGAACAATTTCAACCAAACTTGGTACACAGAGGACTTACTGTCTGGAAACAAATATTGTGGGGGTAAGACAGTCCTAACACCCCTTGGGATGTGTGTTCTGTTAAGATACAGCCTGTTGTGCCTTAAAATGGCTTCTACCATATTGCTGTAAAATGGCTTCTACTGTACAGTGCAGTGGAGTCGCCATGGTAACGGCTTCACAGTACTCCACAAGGGGGCTCCTTCTGGTAAGGAGGAAAATCCAACATTAGAAATTACGTTTAGTCTGAGATTATTTTTGAGGAGAAATGTATGGATTAGGATAAATAAATACCCGGGCAATGCCGGGTTATCAGATAGCATTATATATATGAGATTCACCCCTTAAAAGCAATGAAACAAAATCCCCCCAAAGAAACAAATTATTACATGGTTTATCTACTATGGTACCATATTTTTGGCAGTTCCCCAAAGAAACAAGACAGAGTTCACTTCATACATAATTTATCTTTGAAGTAGTGGGACTGCTGCAATTGCTATAGAAGACAAATATTTTTGTGTAGATATACAGTGAACTCCCTCTTATCTCTTAATACATTTGTAACTGGGCTTTAAGAAAGATTAGTTCAAATAATTCAGAAAGAATTGACATTCTCCTGCCAAACTTAACTTTAGAAAAGAAGTTCTTGTAGCATAACATTTCTTCCTTCTTTGTAATTTTTTTTTTTTTTTTACAAAACCATCATTGCACCTTAAGCAAACAATATAGTCCATCTGGACATATATAGGCTTTTAATCTGTGAAGTGATTTTTTTAGACATTCATTCTTCTTCAGAGTCCAGGAAGATGCTGATTATTGGACATAGTTGAGGAGCACAAGTCAAGGCAAAAACAGCATGCAAGACTATTGCTTTCTTGAAAAATAATAACTATTTTCAATTTTACAGACTTTTTATAGAGACAACTTGAAAGTATCAAAAACAAACCTTCAGAACATGAATCATCACTGCTTACGCTAAGCCGCTCAGCATTTCCTTGAACATACTTATTGTATAGTTTTATTCGTAAAGCCCAGCTGAGATCCGGTTGGCGGACAGTATTTTTAAGACGCCGCCTTGCATTGGCAAACCAATTTGACACCTAAATAAAAGACAAATGCATCAAATTTGTCTTTGACCCAGAACATTGAGAACTGAATTTCTCCTCTGTAAATGCGATGAAAGAAGTATAAAAAGTAGACAAATGATTCATAGTTCTACTTTAACAACAATTATATGGGCACTGGAAAAACATCATATCAAGTTCTATGTCTATCAATTATTGAATAAAAGGTCAATCTGTGCTCCTGAATTCTGCTTAATACAGAGTATACTGGGGAAAAAGATGTGAATTGGCTCAAAAATATCTGGGAGCCACCTGCTACCTACTTCTGCAAAATAACCAACAGCAGAACTGTAAATTGCAGAATCCCAGATGCTAATAGGAAGTGGGCGGCTATATAACTAGGCTATTGAATGCAAGAGACAGATGCAATTTTTCAGGCTTTCAGAGTGCTAGGTCAGTTGTCCTGGTCCCTGTAACCCAGATCATCTTCCCATTTGTGCTGATCACGACACACTAATGGACATTCCGTATGCCAGAGAGCACCATGGGATCAGCCCAGGACCACGTATTATACAGCAACACAAATTTAGATGAGCCAATGTTTGGACTGCATATACTTTCTGAATTCTTTGTTGAATAGTCTGTGTTAATGATTGTACCATTTATTTGTTGGGGAGGGGTAAAGACAGAGAGAGAAAGATTTGTTGGCTTAATAGCTGCATAAGCATCTTCTGTCATATGAAGTGGTAGAGATTTATCCATGTAGCTCTTGATACAGGCAATATAAAACTACCGTGATTTATATGCTTACACCTCCATTTCATGGAAAAAGCCAAAATGAAGCCTTGTGCACTCAAGATTTCCATGTCAATAGCAAGCATTATTCACATGAATATGAACAGCTCCCTGTTTCAAAGTGTTCCAGCAGGCAGTAAAGTCCAGCATGAAACAGGGTTATCTCAAGAAAAAGTATCTGGAGCCCCCAAATACTTGAATTTTGGATGTTGTCTTTTCCTCATCAAAACAATTATGAAATTGTCATTTTTGACCATTTAGGAAATAAAGGAAACAAACTCACAATTCATACTGTCTGGAAAAGGAGAAAAGAAATAGTCACTCCAAGCACTGTAGCTATCACGATATTTCAAAAAATAAAAAATAGAAAGTTTAAAAAGCTGTATTTGAGGCAATAGTTGGTCAAGGAGCAATTTTTAGTATGACATTTCGCTACAGCAATACAGTCAGTTTAGAGTTGATAAATACTGCATTAGTCATTGGCTTCTCAGAACTGTCATTACCATCTCTGTTTGGCTTCTACCTTTCTTTAAAATGCTACATTTCTGTTCATATGAATTGGTCCTATTCCAGAAGCATGTAAAGCCTGAAATAAAACAATTGCATATAGTTCCAAATCCACAGTCACCACCAGATTATTAACTAGGGCGTCCATCAAAGCTTCAAAAGGTCCCAGTAGAAGCACATGGTTAGACTTTGTAGTTTCCCCTGATGGTCCTGGACCCAAACACCAAACAGCAGCTTGAAGTCCTGGACTGCAAATACATAGCTGACCTCTCCCTCCTTCCCTCCCTCCCCCTCTCCCCACTACCCCCCTCTCTTTCTGTGTTATCAAATAATTTACCGTCTCCATGATACCGCCTGCAAGTGTGTACTGCAGCATTTTTTTTGCATTTCATGAATACCTAGATGAAGTAAATTTTAGGAATCCTACATGGGCTACCATCTTGGAACAAAAGGGAGGTTATAAAATGCCATAACCAAGCAAATAAAATTAGAAGGATGCATAGTTCTTAGCTGGACTAGGAAAATTGTAGCTGTTCAGATTTGGAATGATGTTAGATGCAGTGGGCCACAATTCCCATAATTTCTCAGCAACAGGGCCAAATGCACTGTGCTCTCACAAAACTGGAGGCTCTGAAGCTGGAGAAAGTGTGGATTAACCTTTTTACATGCCCTTCATTCTGTTTTGCTTCTTTTTTCTTATTTACTATTATGATAAACTGTTTCTACTCAGCAAATGTATTTTTCAGGTGGTTTTAGGGCAGGTCTCCCATTTTCCAATGCATTAAATAAACATCATACTTAAAATATAAATCATAAAGTACGTTCCTATCTTTATCTCCTTTGAAGGGAAAAGATTACTAGGATATTGCAGATCATATTGCTCAAGGATAAACATCTAAAGGAACAATTTATCCAAACTGTGTTCTCCAGATGTGTGGGTCAATAATAGGTTGAAGCTAGCTCTGGGGTCGGCAACCTTAAACCCTGAAAGAGTCACAAAGGTTCTAACTAGAAGCCTTCCGCCTGGTTCAATTCTGGAATCATCCAGAAGTCTAGTTCTCCCACCATAGAGTCTCCTCCTAGCATGGCATCCTTTTTCCTCTACCTATCAATTGTGGAGCTGACCAGCAACAGGGAGCCGCAGCAGAGCGATAAAAGAGCCACATGCGGCTGCAGAGCCATGGGTTGCTGACCCATGAACTAGCTGAAAGTTTTGAGAGTTGAAGTTCAAGACATCTGAAGATTGGAAATGATTGAAAGGGAGAAGATGGCTCACCTAAGTGATTTTCTCTTCCTGAGTAAATTATATCCTATGCAGTATATACTTTTGCATAGCTGAATATTGCCAGAGTCTCAGAAGCTCAAAAGCAAGCCATTAGTCATACTGTGGCAAATCATATTCAACAATAAAGCCATTCATATTTCCCCTTCTGGAAAGAATGTTCAGCTTTTTTTTTAATTCCTAGGAATGGCTAAAACCAAATTTAAAATAAAATAAATCCACCCCTACGGGAATAGTGCAAATGAAAACATGACATACAGCATTCATTGCAAATTAGCAGGACAAATTGCTAGCCTCCAAATTGAGGGCTAATTGGCGAGATAAATATAGGCTGCGGCTTTTAGTCGAATATGGCTTCCTGCTCTAGTTCTGTAGTTTCGGAGTATAATGTTTCTGGCTCTAAAGCAAATGGGAGAAGAGGGAGTCTAGAAGTTGCATGAATTAGGCACCGTATTCACTGAGCTTCAGCTATACAGATGTTTTCCCCAAATCTTCTTTTAGAAACCTTCTTCCTTTCCTTAAGACAAAATTATCTAATACAGGGACGATTTGCTTTGTTTGTTGGTTAATATTTTGCCAGGAACTCAGACAAGCAAATTGCATCATTCTCTCCCTCCCTCCCCTCTCTCTCTATCTTTTTCTCTCTCTCTCTCTCCCTCTCTTTCTCTCTCTCTCCCTTCCTCTCTCTTTCTCTCTCCCTCTCTCTCTTCCTCCCTCTCTTTTTCTCTCCCTCTCTCTCCCTCTCTCCCTCTTTCTCTCTTCCTCTCTCCCTCTCTCTTTCTCTCTCTCCCTCCCTCTCTCTTTCTCTCTCCCTCTCTCTTTCTCCCTCCCTCCCTCTCTCTTTCTCTCTCTCCCTCCCGCTCTCTTTCTCTCTCTCTTTCACACTCACACACACACTACAAATCCCCTGTGGGGCAGGATTGATTGAAGGAATGGTCCCAAGTCCCCTCAGTGAACTTCCACCGCTGAGTTGAAGTTGGATCTCCAAGTCCTAGCTTATTACTTTTAGTCATCTTAAATTAGAGTTTCCCAACCTTGGCAATTTTCAGGTGCTGGTATATGGACTTTAACTTCCAGAATTACACAGCCAGCCTAGCCATTGCTGAAAATTCTAGGATTGAAATACACTCATCATTAAAACCCCAACGTTGGGAAATAGATTCTTGGGGAAACAGTAGATTCTGTTTCCACCAGAAACTCAATGTTAATTTTTCCAGCTTGCTTGCATTGCTTGTGGTACCTTCCTTCCTTCCTTATTTACGGGTACTTACCCACTTATTTACTTACTTATAGTGAATAAAATTGAGAGGATGTACAAAAGCTTTGCTTTCTCTGTCACTCTACAACGTCTACTTTTACTTTTACTTCATTAGGATTTCCATATAATTAAATGCCCCAAGCTAGTACATGGTCAGTGGTGTCTCATTGTACTTAATATGTTGGTGTATGATTGGGGGGATTAAAGGAAAACCATCTGTAACTAGAAAATTGTTGGCTAAAGAAAAATGCTAGTAAGACATCTTAGGACTCCCCAGCTGGATTCAGAAAACTTATCATTTGCTTACAATTTAGCATTCTTTTGGTTGCATAGGAAATCATAAATACAATTTTCTTCTGATAAAAGAAACCAAAATAATAAACAATCAGAAAGGGAGGCAACCACAAGTATTGCTAATAAGAAAATATTTACAGGGTACGTTTTCTGAATTTCTTCCTATTAAGACTGCACAATTGACATGATTAAAAAGGCTTTTCACCCTTCTATTAAACATTCAAATATATATAATACACATAATGAATGCAGTAACTAGTGTTAATACTATAATGCCTTGGTTAAAGCCACACTTGGAATATTGCATCCAGTTTTGGTCGCCATGATTTAAAAAAAGATATTGAAACTCTAGGAAGAGTTCAGAGAAGAGCAACGAAGATGATCAGCCTAAAACATAAAGGCTTATAAAGAATGGCTAAGCATATAAAGAATGCTAAAACTTATAAAGAATGGTTGCTGGAATTGTTATGTCTAGTTTAATGAAAAGAAGGTCTAGGGGTTATATGATAGCAGTGTTCCAATATCTAAGGGATTGCCATAAAGAAGAGGGGATGAACCTCCCTCCTGAAAGGGAGGGATGTGGGCAACCCTTTACAAGATAGAGCTGAGGAGTTTGTCCAATTTCTCGCGGATAAAGTTGCTCGGCTTCAGACAGACCTGGACTCCAATTGCTCAGAGCCAGCCAAGGTACCGGGGGAGGGTCTTGGGCGGCATCTATGGATTGATTTTCAACTTGTTACTCCTGAGGAAGTGGACAAGGCCATGGGAGCAGTGAATGCCTCCACGTGTGTGTTGGACCCGTGCCCCTCCTGGCTGGTAGCGAACAGAAGGGAGGTGACATGGGGCTGGATCCAGGCAATAGTTACCGCCTCCCGAAGGGAGGCGTTCTTTCCCCCCGCCCTAAAGGTGGCGGTGGTGAGACCCTTCCTGAAGAAGCCGTCTTTGGATCCAGCCATCCTAAATAACTATTGTCCAGTCTCCAACCTCCCCTTTGTTGGGAAGGTTGTTGAGAAAGTGGTGGCCTCTCAGCTCCGGCGGTCCTTGGATGAAACCGATTATCTAGACTCCTTTCAGTCTGGATTCAGGCCTGGCTACAGCACTGAAACTGCTTTGGTCGCACTGACCGATGATCTCTGGAGAGCCAGGGATGGGGGTCATGCCTCTGTCCTAGTGCTCCTTGACCTCTCAGCAGCCTTTGATACCATTGACCATGGTATCCTTCTGCAACGGTTGCGAGAGGTGGGAGTGGGAGGCACCGTTCTTCGGTGGTTCTCCTCCTACCTCTCGGACAGGTCGCAGTCGGTGTTGGTTGGAGGGCAGAGGTCGACCCCTAGGCCCCTTAAGTATGGGGTGCCGCATACTTGGTCCTGTCCCCCCTCCTGTTTAACAACTACATGAAGCCGCTGGGTGAGATCATTCGGCGGCACAGGATAAAATATCACCAGTACGCGGACGATACACAGTTGTATCTGTCTGCCCCGTGCCAACTCAGTGAAGCGGTTGACGTGATGTGTCAGTGCCTGGAGGCTGTTAGGGTCTGGATGGAGGTAAACAAACTTGCACTCAATCCTGACAAGACCGAGTGGCTTGTGTTTTTCCCTCCCAATAATTAGCCATGTATTCCAACTCTCAGGCTGGGGGGTGAAATTATACACCCCTCAGACAGGGTTCGCAATTTGGGAGTCCTCCTGGATCCACAGCTGACTTTAGAATATCATTTGTCGGCTGTGACCAGGGGGGCATTTGCCCACGTTCGCCTGGTGCACCAATTACGTCCCTACCTGAACCGGGAGACTCTCACAACAGTCACTCACACCCTTGTGACCTCAAGACTGGACTACTGTAATGCGCTCTACATGGGGCAGCCCTTGAAGAGCATTCGGAGACTTCAGTTTGTCCAGAATGCAGCCGCGCAAGCGATTGTGGGTGCACCTCGGTACACCCATGTTACACCTATCCTCCGCGAGCTGCACTGGCTGCCTATTGGTCTCCGGACACGCTTCAAGGTGCTAGTCGTTACTTATAAAGCCCTACATGGTATTGGACCTGGGTACTTGAGAGACCGACTCCTGCCAATCACCTCCCAAAGACCTATTAGATCCCAGAGACTAGGCCTCCTCTGAATTCCATCCGCCGGCCAGTGTCGACTGTTGACCACCCGGAGGAGGGCCTTCTCTGTGGCTGCTCCGGCCCTCTGGAACGATCTCCCCATGGAGATTTGGACCCTCACCACCCTTCAAGTTTTCCACAAAGCCGTCAAGACCTGGCTGTTCTGGCAGGCCTGGGCTGATGAGTTCCCATCCCCACTCAAATTGTTGTGGCTGTTGAGAGTTTTAAATTGTCTTCTGTATTTTGCTCTCTGTCTTTTTGTTTTTTTCTGTATTGTTCCCATTCCCTTCTGGTTTGTTAGCCGCCCTGAGTCCCTCCGGGAATAGGGCGGCATACAAGTTTAATAAACCTATAACCTAACCTAACCTATTCTCCAAAGCACTTGAATGCAGGAAAAGAAGCAATGGATGGAAACTAATCAAGGAGAGAAGTAACCTAGAATAAGAAGTAGTTTTCTGATAGTTAAAACAATTAATCAGAGGAACAACTTGCCTCCAGAAGTTGTGAATACTCCAACACTGGAAGTTATTAAGAAGAGATTTCTTCTTAAATAAATCTTCTAGAGTCTTCTAGTCCAACCCCATGCTCAGGCAAGAAACCCTATGCCATTTGTCTGAAATGCAATTATGCAATCTTACTCATATTTACCCAGCACCGAATTCCACTAAGTTCAGTGGGTTTTAGGACAACGCTGATCGGCTTCATATTGCAATTTAAATGGGCTACAATTAATAAAAATAATCAACTGTGGTGGATTACGAGGATTTTTTTTCCTCCCAATTTGGCACCAATCCCATCATAAGAAAGATTTGACTGAAACTGAAATAAAACCATAGCTCTAACGCTATATCAACTTAACCAAATAAAACTAACATAGCAACGTGTTATGGAATTTGACAGAATGATGCGAAGGAAAAGGTCAACCTTATTACATGGAATGCATGACAAGGAAATACAGATCATGAGAATGCTTTTTTTTGGTCAACTCCAGAAGTGTCCTGGCACTTAACAATCCTAGATTAAAGTCAGTCATCCAACACTATTTGATTATCTGGAATTCACAGCTTCAAGGAATGAGAACTATTTTTCAAATGTATATTAAAACTCAACCCAGTTCTCAAGATAAAATAATGTTGGTTTGAGTTGTGGTTGCAGAGAAATTATTCTACATTCAGGTATGACTTGAAATTATACTCTGCCTTTGTTATTCTTGATGAGCTGGGCTTCTTATAATCAATAATCAGATCTCAACCACAATTCATTCTCTCCTTTTCTTTCCCTTCATGCAGTTATGACAGGATTGCTGGACCAAGTATAGAAGAAGCATCTGGAATGTTTTATTATAGTTCTTTTGTTTGTTTGTTTTCAGACCATGTGCTTTTGTCAAATAAGATAGATTGACAATAAAATGAAGCATTTTTCTTCTTAACCAAACAAGCCATTTAATTTCTGTGGAACATATTGCCATGAAAAGTTAAGAAGGCAAAGGACTACATTTAATAAAAGTCATTCAAAAAGGGGAAAAAATTAATGGGAGTATCCAACTTATTCCTAAATAGTTAAAGAAATCAAATGATAAGGTTAGTGGTGTGATTTAGAATGAACACATATCTCCAAACCTGCCTAATTTTTATTAAGGATTGTTGGGGGCAAGATGCTGACTCTGTAAACTGCTTAGAGGGGGCTGTGAAGCACTATGGAACTGTATATAAGTCTAAGTGCTATTGTTAGTACTAAGAAATCACAATTAAAGCCAAAACATTGAAATCAAATATTTGATTTACTTTTACCGCAGTATTCCCCAACTGATTTCCTCCACCCTGTTCAAGTGATCTCCATCCAACCAAACCACAATTATGGATGCTACAGTCCCCAAGTATAGACAGTCATGTTGATGTCAACTGGAAGCCTAAATCAAGCCATCCTAGTTTCTAGAGGAATTATTTAATGTACCCATACAATAATGGTTTCTTGCCATAGTTTAATTCCCAACTTTCTTCTAGTATCAATAGTGTTAAGGCAGAGGTAGATAGATACTTATTTCTGGAACAGAGCAAAACAATAAAATCAAATTAATATTCAGATAAAAGTTTGTGGCTGCTTCTTTTTTGAAATGAAATAGCTGGTATTCGGTTTCCATTTAATTGAACAGAAAAATAAATCTACATGTACATGAAAGAGCAGCTGAAGTACACTCCAGCTGAACCGGGAACTCTACTTGTTTGTTCAATACCATTGGAAGACACAAGATTGAGGGAAACGATTATAGGACATCTTTCCAGATTGAAAATCATACTTGGCCTTTGAATGTCAACCTGGGTTATACTCTCAATAGTACTAAAATTAAACATGGTTAATATTATTCTCTAATCATTACAGCCATGCAAGATTTGTCACTCTAGGAACAGAATGTTCAAGAGAGCTCCCAAATATTCTTCTGAAACATGCCAAAACTTTTCCTGTCTTACCGGAGTTTGGCAGTTTTTGAAAGTAAATCCTCCAAGTCTGGTTTCAAGAATTTACTTCCAGAAATCAACAAACCTCCTGAATGAGATTATCTGAAGGGAAATGGAACATTCTGGAATGCCACTCCCACGTAAACAAATTTTTACTCTTCTCTATTTTTTCTCCTCCTTCTATTACATTTATAACTTGTTGGTACATCTGATGGTAACCAGTCAGATTTTTTTAAATCAAAGTCTACAGAGTATTTTCTTCTTACCTGGACCAGAGTCATCTGGGAGCCCAAAGCCAGCAAGATCTTCTCTGTCTTCGTTGGGTAGGGGTTATCCCGGTGCTTATACAACCACTGCTTCAGTGGTCGTGCCATATCCTGCAGGGCCTGGCGCTTGTGTCTCACCTTCCCACTGTTCTGCCGGGCGCTGTGAATGAGGTAAGAGAGAGGGGAGAGAAAGAGGTATATTGATATTTCAGGAGGAAAGGGGAGTTCTATGAGTGCTATCCATTCATATGACAACTCATGGGGTGGAGAAGTAGAAGAGCATCAGTGAATCACGAAAGGGAACTATTTGTCATGACTGTATGCATCAGGTTTCCCTAATGTGCTACTCCAATCCAGGGTTGAGAATGGAACTGATAAAATGTTCTGCAAAAATGACCTCTAGGCTTCCATTTGTGGAAGACTGATCTATAGCTTCTCCCATCCCCCAAAGTCAGAATAGCAGATATAGACTCTAATCAATGTGGATGGAGTTACTTTTATTTACTCCGTGTAAATGTTAAAGCTGTAATTCAGCCTTTCCCAACTAGTTTATCCTTCCAATGAAGGAGAGGGGCTGGATTACAACCCCTTCTAAACATGGTGGAGGTTAGGTTGGGATATATTGATTTATGGCTTTGAATACATGCATGTGAATTTGTAGAGGTTATGGTACCTATTGTGATGATTTTCCATTATTTGTGACATCAACACACCTCAAATGGAATATCCTTGGCACATAAAATATTTTGTTCTACACCATGCAGAATTATTTTTATGAGATGGTAGCTATATAAATTAAATAAATAAATGAATACAATTATATTTTAAAATACTGTATTAAATCAACAATTTTAATGCTCAAATAACAGATTTAATATTCAATCCATCCAAAGGCAATTATACTAAACAAACATAATCATGAAGGCTATAGTCCAAATTAAGTGTGTGATAAACTATCTTATATTCCTATCTTTTATAAAAGTGGTTCAAAACAATTTAGGACTATTTAACTTTCAATATATTGGCTAGTTTCACACCACACTTTAAGCCATGGCAACATTACCCATGACTTGTTCAGGATTAGCAGAAAAAAATTCAGCCATAAATCATAATGACATAATGGCTATTGCTCAAGCAATAGCCTATGCCAGAATCAAATAAGCTACATTACGGTTTCCCATATACAGATTCCCATTAGAGGGCCTGTTAGTGCTAACACAACCAGAGATGCCCTCCATAACACAAATAATTGTAATGTTTTCTAACTACAAATAGTTCTTAATTTATAATCATCCATTTAGTGACCATTCAAAACTATTATGTCACATGACCAGTTTTCCCACTTAAGAACTATTGCACCCTCTCCATAGTCCCGTCATTAAAATTCAGGCACTTGGCAACTGGCAATATTTACAATGATTGCAGTGTCCTGGAGTCATGTGATCAATTTGCAACCTCCCCAGACAGCTTCCAACAAAGTCAATGGGGGAGGCTGGATTTATACTAATGGCTGTATGATTCATTGAACAACTGCAGTGGTTCACTTAACAAATATGGCAAGAAAAGTCATAAAATGGGGCAAAGCTCACTCTTCAACCGCCTTACTAAGCAATGGAAATTCTGGTCACAGCTGTAGTCCTCAACTTACAACCACAATTGAGCCCAAAATGTATGTTGATAAGTGAGAAATTTGTTAAGTGAGTTTTCCCCCATTTGATGACTTTTCTTGCCACATTCGTTAAGTGAATCCCTGCAGCTGTTAAGTTAGTAAAATGGTTGTTAAGTGAATCTGGTTTCTCCATTGACTTTGCTTGTCAGGAGGTGACTACATGACTCCTGGACACTGCAAATGTCATACATGTCAGTCAGATGTAAATCATGTGGCCATGGGGATGCTAAAATGGTTGTAAGTGTGAAAAGTGGTCATAAGTCACTTTTTTCAGTGATGTAATTTTGAATGGCCACTAGGTGGACTGATGTAAGTCGAGGACTTCTTGCCTACCTGTACTGCATCATTATTTTTGTGAATAGGAGCTTCGCTTCTACCCTCCCTCCAAGTTTTCCCTTCTCCACGTTTGCTAGGGGCTGAATATGAATAAAGCACAGTGGTGAGTTCCTACCCGTTCGGACCGGTTCAGCCAAACTGGTAGTGGTTTGACGGTCTGAGTTGCTGGAACTGGCAGCGACCCAGGCCTGCCACGCCCCTGAACTGGTTTTTCAGGCAGCACCGTAGGCACCGCCATCTTGTTTTTTGCTTCTGCGCATGTGGAAAACAATTTTTATTGCACGGCCAGAACCCACCCCTGATACAGCAGAATATGGATACAGCCACCCCAAATTTCAGCTCCATTGGCTTTGTCTCTTTTGGCTTCTTAGATTTGGAATGTCTTATTGCTATCAAGCAGCTGTCTTTTCACAGGCATGTGATTACAACAATTCCAACTTCAGCTGGATTATCAGTATCATCCTAGAAGTCACAATGATAAATAGGGACATACTCTGGAGCCTTTCCTAACATATTCTTGTCATTGTACATGATCAATGGTAATTACAAGCAACATAAAGGAGAGCCCTGCTGGTTAAACTAAAGGTCAATTGATTCCAAATATTTCCCAGAAGGATCTCTCAGACATATGGGTCAACTGAAGCATGAAGGCCACAGTTCTTTAAACAAAGATCTAAAGGCATTCAGAACAGCCCACAAGTACAGACATATGAGGGAGTGTGGATTTACAAACTATGCATAATCATTTATTCAGGTTTTATGGAAGAATAAGCAGAGAGGAACTTGTTTATTCCTTAACATGTTTACCTCGCTAACTGTATTTTTCAAAAAAACCATCCCTACTTGCTATAACAGTTTTGATAGCTCTTATATTCATAAAATCAAAATAACATTGCAGAAAGCCAATATATAAGAATGCAAACCAAAGGCAAAATTCAGCCCCAAGGGATGGAGAAAAAAGGAGTTGCCAAACTGGATGCTTTGATGATTTAAATAGCATCGTCCAGTTCTGGCCTGCATACTATCTCAACTTCTTATGAAGATAAAAGATCTTTCTCAAGAAAGGAAGCTGTTAAAATACTGTCTGACCTTGGAAGAAGGATTTGAGAAGAAAAGAAAATGCAGACAAAACAGTGTTTGCTAACAGAAAACATTTGGTATTTGACACGAGCCTTTAGCTTTTCTCTCCACTGGGATAGAGATGCAGCCAAAGCAAGCAAGTTCAGCAATCTTCTCCAATGTAGACCTTTTCAGTCTGCTGGAGAAAATGTCAGAAGTTGCCATCCCATTATTTCCAGAGCATTAAGGTGTGAAGGGCTGGCTTAATCAACACACTTTTTCCCTGCACCATTCTTTCAATTCTACCTTTAAACAAGGGATCTACTACACAGCATCTAGCAATAAAGATACTATTAGGATGTAATCCCCTTGGAAGTAGCAAGAGAGGAGCACAAAAACACAAAGAATTTCCTGTGAATTAGTATCAGTCCAACAGACCACACTACTGTAATAACAGTAAGTGGACCTTACTCCCAAACCCGTACAATCAATGGGAGGTGACTGGGCTTACTAATAATTTCCTCCATAATGTAGGATAGTATTTCACAATCTCATCAGTTTAAAGATGTGTGAACTTCAATTCCCAGAATTCCCTAGGTAGCATGCTGTGGAATTCTGAGAGTGGAAGTCATACATTGTAAAGTTTCTGACCTTCAGAAACATTGGTATAGAGCAAAGGTGTCAAACCCAAGGCCCAGAGGTCGGATCTGGCCCGCAGAATAGTTACATATGGCCCAGTGGTTGATTCCTACCGGTTTGGGCCTATTTGGCCAAACTGGTAGTGGTTTGGTGATCTGGGTCACTGGAACTGGCAGTGACCCAGGCCTGCCTGCCACACTCCCAAATCGGTTCTCCCAGAAGCAGAGCAATTTTTATTGCACTGCGCATGCGCGCGCAGGCCTGAGCATACTGGCAGTACCCACCCCTGATCTGGTCCCCTGGAAATAGGGAAGGACTGGCCCACAGTGCTTCTACCAGCGAAAATGGGTTCCCGAGCTCCCTTTTCACTGCCACAGCCTCCTGCAACCCTCTGCCAGTAAAATGGAGCTCAGTTTTCAGTGGCAGAGGGATGCAGGAGGCTGTGGTAGGCAAAAACGGAGCTCGGGATCCAGTTTTCGCTGGCAGAGCACTTGGGCTACCACAGATGCCTCTGATACGAGTGATGTCAAGTTGGCCACACCATCCTGGCCTCATCCACTCTGCCCCTCTGAGGTCAAACATAACCCTGATGTGGCCTTCAATTAAATTGAGATATAGAGGGACAGTTTAACCTTCTCCAGTTTCCTTAAGCAATTGAACATTTTCATGTATATTTGAAAGTAGGCAAATCTGTCTCAATGGGAGACAACACGTAAATTTCCAGGCACATCATTTTGGGAAAGTTACATCATGGATCTTATCCTGCTTAAAGCAAACTGGACCTAAATTAACCTGTGCTTAACTAAAATAAAGCCTGGTACAAGAAAAGCAAGGTTAAAAATCTGCCAAATCTAGAATGAATGCTTTCTCTGAATGAGTTTTTGTAAAGAAACCTATTTTATTTTCAGGCTTTATTCTACTGTTGCTTTAGAGTTCACAATCTGGTAGGCAGGCAGGGCAGCAAAGCAGCCACGTTGTCTTTTGAGTCATGCGCTGGTAACCAAGGTGGGAGCAGGAATACGAGTAGCTAAACCATCCTGGACCAGAGAAAAATACGAATTAGTTTAACTAGAGTTAAATTTAATTAAACACAATCAATATCACTGTTCTGTACATAATACATTCTCCTCTCCTTTGCATTAGAGTTAATATTTAGTATTAATACTTGGAGAGAACCTGGGGCTGTACCCAAGGTTTTAGTGGTTTCCACAGTCTTCATTTTCACAGCTGTACACTATGCTTGTTGAACACGCTGTGAGCCAAGCTGAGGACAGTAGATGGCTTTTATTATGGTAGGCAACAATAGGGGATATCCTCCCAAGATCAACAATGTCTTCATAGGAAAAAAATTTCCCTAGTTTGGAG
Source organism: Thamnophis elegans (assembly GCF_009769535.1). Lineage (NCBI taxonomy): Eukaryota > Metazoa > Chordata > Lepidosauria > Squamata > Natricidae > Thamnophis > Thamnophis elegans. The sequence continues at coordinate 22,089,954 of NC_045558.1, read as the reverse complement.
CAGGAGATAAAGAATTAAATTTCACCCACCCACCCTTACTTCAGGTGCTTCTATTTGCATTTTAAATGAAGACAACTGACCTCAGATAAAAACTTCCGAAGCCAACTGATAAATATATATATAATCAAAGGGGCACGAAGAGTTCGGGACCTGGGAGAAATTGTTGCAAAGCCAAGTGTCAGCTTGGCTATGAGCCCCAAGAATGAACTGAGAAGCTGAGATCAATTTGCAGGGCAAGAGGATTGTGATGGGAAGCAACCTTGCTTTCTGATAACACAACACAAACATTTTGCATATTGTTTATCTCGGAGCAAGCCTCCCCTTCAGAATTATTTTGTGAAAACCATTCCTAGCATGTTCTCACAATTCCAAAATGGGGCAGCCACTTCCCCAAAGTGAGGAATTTGGTTGAACCGATAAGTGTGGCTAATGTGACCTTGTTTTCAGATCAAGCAATTTTTACACATCTGGCTATTCAAGATATTTAGATAATAACTTCCTTCCCACTTCCAAAGTCTTACATCTGTTTATGACTAATTATTAAGGGGAGCAAGGGTCAGCCATTTCTGCACTTGACCAATCTTAAATGAAAAAAAAAATGTGACTTTTGCAGACAACCCAGTATTGATAAGCAATTAGTATTCTAGATATACATAATGACTGGTGGAGAGATAATATTGCACTCTAGATTTTTGTCTAGGCAAAGACAAATGTTTGCCTGATGGGATGCTTGTACATTCCTATCCCAACAGAAGTTCATCCAATGGAAGACATGAACAACTTCGTCTCATCTCTCAGGCATGTGCTGTTTTTTTAGGCATGTCCTGTTTAATTAATGTAAAGCCTAACCATATGCAGTCCCCCTTCATGGAAAGAAGCTTTACTGAATAAAGTTCCATGGAATTTACACAGAGGCAAGTTTACATAAGTTTGGATCCACCGTATCCAAAATCAGAACACAAAGGAGAATCATTGAGAGAAACAGATTATAATCAGGGGCAGGTTTGCTCTCCCCTCAAAACCAGTCCAGGACATTTGGTATCCCCAGGGAGAAGACGGGATGCAAGTACACAAATGAAACAACTAGACTTGGTCTTTCCACACACACCCCCACCAAATATCAGAACCTGCCTTTCCAAACTGGTGCCAGTTTCTGGTTAAGATTCTGGAGTTTGATCCTGTAATGCTATTTTCCTCTAAAGATGCTGCTTCTAAACGGTGCTTGTTCCCTGCCCGCTCATGAATGCCTCTCCCCCTTCTTAAAATTTGTTTTTGGGACTTTTTTTACTTGTTACTATTATTGTTGAAATGTAATTCTGCATGAATCAGTTCGTAGTAGCATCTCAGCACAGCACAACCATTCTTTTGGTAACCTTAAATATTTTGTAAGTATAAACTTGATGTGATTTTTAACTTTTCATTTCAGGGAAAAAGAATCTCCTCTCCCTTTCCACTTTTGACATCCCTTAAATTTTTCTCACAAATGAGCGTTCTGATCTATGTGCATTTCTCCTAGACTTGTCGCATTCTGTTCATGAAGGTATTGATGATCTCTATTGGATGTCCATGCAGAAACCATCAACTTACCCACCCACCCATTTTATGCCTCTTTCTGAACAAAGGGGGCAAATGTTGATTCCTTTGGACTCCTAATGTAGGCACAAGAGAAATATTAAGTTATACATGTGAACACAATAACCATTGGGGCAGTCAACCACAAAATAATTGTGCAAATCATTCCTTAAAAACCAAAGTTGAGTAAATTTGCAAGGCCCATAAGCACATATTATCCATCACCTGAAAAGCAATCATAAACAGCAGTAAGTTTGCTTTGCATGGTTGAAATAGCCACAACCAAAGGAATTCTGGATTAATTAATTGACACCATATTGATTATTGTCTCTAGCTGTCTGTCAAATGTAATATTGTTTAATAGATACTGCTAGTTTCCTTATTTTTCAAATTATTATTGTTGCTGCTGCTGCTGCTGCTGCTGTAATTGTTGTAATTGTTGTTATTATTTTCAGCAACATCAGTTTGCTCAGATGTAAATCCCAGTTAAGTCTCTCTTTCTCCTAGGTAAATGTTCATCCACTTTAATTTCCAGTCATTATCCTTGAACATTTTTTTTCTATTCTCACAATACTTAGGTAGCTGCTGCTTTCCATTTCATGCCAGCTGTATTCACAGTTTCTACAATGCCAGCTGCCCAGCCTATCAGTGGGATTTTCATCTTCCAAACATGCCACTTTCTTTTGAAAGTGTGTGGAAATAATTTAATGGAACATAATTGTGAGTAATGGGATGCCGAGTTGAGCTTAACAAGGAAGGTTTGGAAGTTGAGGTCTTGGCAAAAGGGCATAAGTGTTGGGTTGGTTGGATCATTGAAGCAAATCCCCTGATAGGAAAGGCTAGGGCAGGTGGAGATGGACAGCGACTCCAGAATGTAATTCAACCTGTGCTCCAGCCTCTCACTTCTCCTGCCCAGACAGCCCTCCCTTCCTCCCACCTGCTCTCCAAGCCCTGACCCAGCAGCCTGCGGGCGCTTACCCGGTCTTCTTATGGCGAACGGTGAGGTTGTCTTTATTGGGAGGGCGGTCGGGAAAGAGGACCTCCGGACGAGGGGTGACCTCCAAGAGCGGCCCGTAAGGACGGCTGCTGTTTCTGTCGTGCTCCTTGGCGGTTTCTTCGAAGAGCACTTGGCCGCTGAGCTTGTTGAAGACGATGGTGTTCATGGCTGGAGGATGGCAACGTCCTTCAGGCGAGAGCAGGACGGCTGAGTGCGGGCAGGCAGTCCCGGTCAGCGGGGACAGGCGCGCGCTGCCAAGGAGAAACTTCGGGTTATTCGGGGTTCCGGACATCACCCGACGCATCGCGAGGAGGGGTGGGAAGGAAAGGGGGCGAACAAGATCAAGGACGAGGACTTTCCCGCGAAGGGAGAGCCTCCAGGAGCAGCTGCATTAGACGTCAGGGGCTACCGAAGGAGCGCGCGCCCCTTGACTCCCTCCCCATCCCCCCCCCGTAACAGGGCGGGAGAGAAGGGCGATCGAAAAGTCGCCAATGTTGAAGAGCGGACCACCAGTCGCTTTTCGAAACGCCCCCGCTAAACTCAACCCCCCATCCCACATTCCGCCAAGCCATCTCGTGGTCGGTTTGATCAGAGCGAAAAGCGAACCTAGGCGCAAAGTTGTGCCTCTTCAAGCAAAGCTTACCGGTCGGAGAGAGGTGGAAACGCGGCGCGCTCCAAACCAAACCAAACGCTCTGCTGAACTACTGCGCGATTCTAATCTTCGATGCGCGTTTATGAGGTTTTTAAAGGCTTCCTTTTACCGGGCTGTTTCCATCCCTTGTGAGCATCACTCTCAGCCACCGAATCGGAGACGAAAACCCAGCATCACCTGCTTAATTTGCCTCCCTATCCGCGAATGAGAGGCGGAAGTTCCGTCTGGAGGGCAGGCGGCTTGGGCAGAAGGGCGTAGCTGATGTGGTGTCTCGGGGCTCCCCTTCACGGCTCGCGCACGGCCGGTCCCGTTCCCCGCCTCCTTTACACCTGTCTGCACGCCCCCTAGTGACAGGACCAATTCTTCCAGCGAACGTGGGACTTTCGCCAGAGAGAGTTTTCGCAATAATTGGACTGTTCCTCTCAAATACAACACACTCACACACACACACACACACACAGAGAGAGAGAGAGAGAGAGAGAGAGAGAGAGAGAGAGAGAGAGAGAGAGAGAGAGAGAGAGAGAGAGAGAGAGAGAGAGAGAAGGAAATGGGGCTAAGAAAAGGGGGACAAACAGCTCTTTTCCACCACGATTGCGACGTCTCCATGTTGTTCAAAAATAGTTTGTCACTGTTTTTTTTCTAGAACATTTTTTGGAGAGGAGGGGTTGGTTGATTTCCCAATCTACAGCACAGATTTCTTGGTGTTTTCTCATCCAAGTATTACATCTGATGTAAATTTAATAATCTTTTGTGTTTCTTTCTTTCTTTGCCCGAGAAGCAGACAGGTGTTGCAATGGATGTGTCCGCTTTGCTAATGTAAGGCTGGGAACTTGTTTTGCCTAACTTACACATTTATTTGTTGCTATGTATTCATTCTATTAGCTCCCCGCACCAAAATAATCTACTATTAAAATGGGACAACGATCTGTATTTTATTACTGTATTTTAATAGCCTTGAGCGCTGTTTGCCAAGAAAAGGAGGGGAGGCCATTCTAAGAAATGAACAAATTCTTATAAGTACAAATGGTTGGGGAAGTTTCTGCCGAAATTTGCATTATTTTTTCTTGCAAGACCACCAACACACCTAGGACCTAAACTGTTGCTTCAAGGACAAAAACAGAAACATTGACTCTCCCACTCCTGTGATGGAGGTTTAGAAAAACAAAGGCAATCCTGAGCATCCTCTAAACCAGAATGTTTTTGCCCCCCTCCCCCTTACATTTGAGAATGCACATGCATTAAACTTCATGTGAATGCGCGGGATTTATGAATACGTGGGACTTTTTCTCCTGTGTGCTTTAAACCACTCGAGGATTCTGTATACCAAGCTAATACATCTCCCAAGCCGAAAATATTCTGCTGCGCTCTCGGTGCAGATTGAAAGGGGGAGTGGGAGTTGAATATACAGTTATTCAATTGAACAACTAGGTTTAAATCAGCTTTTCTTGTCTGTAAATGCGAATAACTACAGAAAGGTATGCGACATGTTTACGATTTGACTTGGTATACATTCGAACTTAAGCCGGATCAGACCTTGTTAGTACTTGGATAGGAGACTACGGGGAAATCCCAGGACTGCAGCCTGAGAAATAAGGGGGGGAGGGGAAAGGGAAGACAAACTACTGCACTTCTCCCAAGAACATTCCATGGAGGTGCCTACAAGCCACTGGAAACAGATCTCACTTTGTGATGGGAAATTCTTCAAACAAGGTCAACCTCTGCAAGTTTAGCAGAAAGCAAGACTCACTGAATTCAGTGGAATTTAGTCCCAAGCAACTGCCTTTTGGATTTCAGCCAAATGCTATTTCAATTTAAAACGAAACCCGCATTGGATACATTGGTAGGTTCTACCCCCCACACACACACACAACTTCCCCCTCCCCTTTTTACAATTCACATACTGCAAGTTAACGCGTGCAAGTTTATGGAAAACAGGTTATATCAAACAAATAAAAAGACTGGTAATTTTCTGGCATCCCGCAGAGAGGGCCATTGGTTCAAGCTCCTCGGATCCATCCGGACCAGGTCCGGGAAATGCCCATAAGCGTTCACATCTTATAATTGACTAATACGGATAAAAAAGTGTGTGATCAAATATCACATACCTCTGAGTTTTGAAGATCAGTCTGACAGAGGAATTGGGCAATTAGATAGAAAAGAGACGATCTAGAGCGACTACGGCGGAAACTACTTTAGAGGAAGAAACTGGAGTCGCGGGCGGAGGTGAGTTCCTCCCAATCAGAAAAAGAAAGACACGTGATGCTGCCTGTCCCTATGGGTGCTCATTCCTAGAGATAAGGCTAATTACAGCTTCAGCTGCAGACACAAACCATGGGTTATTTAACTGTGTCTTAACTAATAACTATCGGTATATTCAAGGTCCTTGTGAAACAAACCAACGATAGTTGTTAGTAAAACGTGGTTCAACAAGACATGGTTTGCATATGCAGCTGAAACTTTAACCACACACTATTCCACCCTCCAGTAGCATCCTGGTTAGCTTGTTGGCCGAACTCAGTCAGAGAGATGTCAGGACAGGAAGGGGAATAGGGGCGAAGTCTGCAAAAGATGCGCAGAAAGAGATGCAGCCAAACAAACTTGGAAAACTCGTTTCTGAAACACGTGTGCGTTGTTTGAGAGACTCGAAGGGGCCCCGTTTGAGAGGCGAGATAAGTTTGTCAACTTGCCCCGCTTGAGTACATGAACAAGAAAACGAAGCGTAGCTCAAGCAATAAGCGCGTTCAGATTCACATCTACATGTTTCTGCATGGCGCGGGGAGTGGACAGATGAAAGCAGAGTCCCGGGTGGCGTCGCCTGCCTTGTTCTGATTCATCTCGCCTTCTCCTGTGCTGCGCCCCCACCCCATAACTACAGCCCAACCTTTAATCTGGCAGGTTTTGCTACCTTCGCTCGCCTTCGCTTCGTCAGGACGTACTCAGGCAGCTTTTCCCGGCCGGAGGTCCCTTTGGCCTCTCTGCTGACCAAAGTCACTCAAGAGATCCGCGCCAACAGCACCCCCACCCACTCATCCCGGTGCCATCCAGCTTCTCCATCCCAAACTTTCTCATCCCAAACTAAGCCAAGAATCGCGTCCCCTTCTCCCCGCTCCAAAAACGTTTGGAATAGCCATTGTCAATATTTGCGAGGATGTTGTTCAGACTTCTTTCGGACTAGTCCGCAGGGGGGAAAAAACACGCCGTGGACGCGCGTCAGCCTGGCAGACCGCTCTGCGGGTCTGCGCGGGTCTGGAGCCTCCAAGGCAAGGCGGCAAGCGCTACTGGACCAAAAGAGGACAGGAACCTGCCTGGCGTACCTGGGCCCAGAAAACAACTCTCGTGCGTCCCACAGTCCCCTCCGGTCCCCAGCCCTAGCCCAGGTACCTGCAGCCCAGTCCTCAGGACTTTTCCCAAGATCGAATCTGACACCGCAAAGACATCGCCGCATTTAAGCATCACACAGGACTTCCGCTGATGGGGACGCCTCAAGGATGCGACTTTTTACAAAAAGATAAAAGGAAGAAAAGCCTCCGGGCACCATCAAATTACCCCATCAAGACGGCCTCAGCTGAACCGGCGGTACTTTCCCTAAAGTTAAAGGGTAGCATCTTGGGTTGCAACCCTCTCGGGGCTCCCCAAGAACCTTCCTTTCCTCCTCTGAAGCCGCCACCACTCGAAGGCCTCGGTCTGGCTCACGTTCGCCGGACTCTTCCCGACAAAGGCGTTCCCATGCGCTCTCCAGGTTAACCAGAGAGGTCCCCTTCCGGCAGAATCAGAAGAAGTAAGAAACAAGCCCATCCCTTGGGAGGGAGAAAGGGGCCATAATAATCCGATTGCAATTTGTAACCAGGGACCCAAAGCCACTGCCGAAATATAAATAGTTTCGAATAATTAATTAAGTCGAAACACGCCTATTTCAAAATTTACAGCACATGAATTTCAAATATCCAGAGAACATTTAGCTTGCGAGGGTCGCTTCTAGACCGCATCTAGACCTCTCAAGTTCCTTGTTTAAGGCACAATACAGAGCGGCACTTAAAAGGCACGGACCATTGGCAAAGTAGTGAGAGAATAGCACGCAGGAGAAGGCGGCCGCCGTTTCCCTCAGCGAGACCCCGTTTCCGCAAAAGGTTGCCGCGAATACCATCAACCCGCTGCTCGCAAACCGCTTCTTCGCCCAGGCCCCGTCAACTTTCGCAGAAATGCGGATGCGCAACTCTGGAGAACAGAGGATGCTGCGCTTCGGGTGACTCTCCTGGGGATCTGCGCGTCCCAAACTCGCCTAATTAGAGATGCGGCAGTTCCGCTCCCTAATGGGAGAAGGCGCAGTTCACTCGGGCCACTAAGTGGCAATGGGTTTACGAGATCAAGCCCCGGGCCTGCCCCCGCCCCCGCCCCCAATTCAGTAAACGGAAAAGGCAAAAATAAAGCGCTCGCTTCCCCTTAGGATCTTTTGCGTAGTCCTCATAGTCTGCCGTTGCTATTACTATGAATCTTATTAAGTTGATGCGTGCGTGCGTGTGTAGAGGGTGGCGGGGCGGGGGATGGGTGGGTAGAATCCTTCTGGCAGCTAAGGGGTCCGGACTGTATTCTCATTAATATTGTTTTTGGGCAGAGGAATCGCTCGTTCCTTGAAGGACGCGGTTCGTTTCAAAGGGGGAGCAGCGAGAGAAGTCGCGCGCGCGCTAAGGCGAGCAGGGCTGCTGAGCGGCGGCTAAGCCGAGCGCTGGCGAAGACCGCGGGCGTGATGATGGACACGGCCGGCGGGGCGCATTAATGTTTCCCTTTGCAACGGCAAAACCTCAGCGACCTTTCACCTGTAGCCCCCAGTGCCCTTCCAGGATTCCCCGCTCTCTTTCCCCCGTCGGAGCCGCTGCGGACAGAGCCACTATCTCTTGCAAAAGGAAGAGTGAAAGAAAACCGGGACGGCGAGAGCTTTGAAGAAGCGCAACTTTGCTGTCCGAAGGTGAGGTTGAGGTATGTCTGCGGGGGAAGGGCCCCTTCCCTCCCGTTGCCTTGGTTCAGGTCAAGCTCGGCCAGCGCGCGCGCGTCCTCTCCCATTCCCGGGGATGCCTCCAGCGGTCAGTACCTGGCGGCTGTTGGGAGCTGCGGTTGCTGCGGGGGCCGGGATTCGGTCTGACTGCGTGCTTGTTCGTTGGTTTGCTTGCCTCCGCTCTCCCCTTCTCCCATCCCAGCTCCCGCCACACGCTTTCGGCACGCACACCGCTCGCGAGAGTTCTCGCCCCGCGGCGGCGGCGGAGACTGCTCGTCTTTATTGTCCAGACCCGAGCGCCCTAGCCCGGGAACGTGAATAGCCGCGTCTTCTCATGTTTCCCCTTTGGCTTGCTCAGTCTGCGAACATCGTACCATTGTCGTATCCAGCTTCCGGGGCCGCGGCGGTCTGCGAAGCCCGCGGCGGTGTCTATCAAAAGGACAGGGAGGGTCCGAGGCGAAGTGGAGACCGCGGCGGGATCGCGGACCGGCCGATCCTTTCACGGAGGAGGAATCCGCGGTGGTTGGATGTCCTGAGGCGACTCCTGTCTTGTCCGAAGCGGACAAAGGCCGAAAAGAAAATTAAACATGATCCTACTGGTACATAGAATTATTTGCCAGGAGGTTCAAAACTCTGAAGGAGAGACGTGAGGTACTTCACTGTACCGCTGTAGCCTTTCCGACCTAAGTACCTTCCAGATCGCCTTGGGCACCAGGGTCCATAATCTTCAGTCATTCTAAAAGATGAAGAGCAACGTAAATATGGGAATCCTAAAAGCTTCAGTCTAGAAGAGACCCAGTCTGGAAAGGCTGGCAGGAGGTAATTGCTCAACTACTGTTTGCTTAACAGTGCATGGCCACTCCGAAGTAACCTTATTCAGTTTCTACCTGTGCCCAGAGGGTGCAAGATCCTGGCTTCTTTCACTTCAAAAGAGATAAATCAGAACAAGTTAAATACACAGATTTATGGTGGAAGCTGGCAAATCCTGCAATGTTGTAACTTGTTTCTACATACTTTACACTGATTTGTGAGCCCATTGGAAAGATAAAGGAAGTCTTGGAGAAAATAGCATATTCTGTTCATTTTAGAGATGGAATAAATGGAGGTTGAAACAACCCAAAGTGATCTAGGGACTCAAGTCATTTAGCAACACCAAAGGGTCACTTGTCACCAATCTTCATCTGTTAAGGAGGTGGGCAGTAGAGATCTGTCTTTCCACACAATTATTTGTTCACTCAAGAGTCTATTTGACAAGGGCACCATCACTGTATGCCTAAATCTAGTATGTCCTCCAAAATATAAAGATATTTTGAGTATGACTCTGTTTGGTAGGCCTGCACGCACTTGCTTATAACTGGATTTATAGATATAACATGTGTTGTAACATGAATACAAGTTCTTCCAACTAAAGTTTAAATCAACATTCCCCAACTTGGTGCGCTTCAAATGTGTTGGACATCCATGTCTGCAAAGCCTGGCTGAAATACAGGCTTAAAACATTTTGAACTTTCCTCAGAAATGATGACAAAACATCAAGTTCCAAAAGGTGGGATAAGAGGCAGAGGGAATAAAAGTATTAGACTTCAGGGACCTGGGTGGGGGGAATGCGTTTAATTGAAAAACCTTTACTTGACTTCCTTCAAGAATTGTTCTTAAGTTGTTTCTATCGAGTCCACTGGTGGGTGGGAAAGTTGGTTCGAAGTAAAGGATTGTCCTTGACCAATCAGCATATGGCATATGGACTACCATTGACTGAATATGGACTACCATTGACTGAATTCAGCAGCTCCACTAAATTAGATACTGTATTATTTAATGTATATCCTACTTGGCCTCCAGAAGCAAAGAGTGGCTTTTACAGAGATCTCGATTTTTTCCTTCATGGCAATGCTGTGGAGTAGCTTGGAAGAAAGGGTGGGACTATTCTTGAATCATTCTAATCAGCTTTAATAAAGAAAAGAGAGAAAGAATTGGGCATCAGTTAAAAAAAAGGCTGTGATCCTAAATGCACACGTCTACAAGTAGCCCCAGTGAATTCACTAGGATGAGTAAACTCTCATAGGAGTGGAAAGTTCAATGTTAGTTTTCCAAAGTGAGAAAACCCTGATGAAGTCCTTGCATGAGATTTGATGTTCTTCTCAAGGAGCAATCCAAACTGGCCCAAGGTCAGCCAACTGGCTTTGTGCCTAAAATGGGACTAGAATTCAAGGTCTTCTGGTCTCCTAATTCAAAGATTATATGGATTGTTGAAAACATTTCACACCACCCTCCCCTGCAATATAAATCCAAAATATATGAGTAGCTTGACCGTGAGATGGGGGACAAATAAAAAAACAAATAAATACATAAGTAAACAAATCACTTTATCCTGGGATACAGTATTTTATTCTGCAAAACTGGTGAATGGATGAGTATTTCCTATATTAAATAATAAATATATTTACTTTATGTCGAACAAATGGTACTTAAAACCTTTCAAACTACAATAATATTTTCAAATGGTACATAATGTGCAATAGCCCCCTCTTCCTATGCAATGCTTTCTCTGCCAGTTTCCCAGTTATTAGACTATTATTACTTTTAATTCCAATTAGGAGTTTTGGGGAAATTGGCAGTAGTTTTGTATTTTCAGCAGCCTCGTCCATAATTATTCAGTTTGCTGAAGAGGCTTAAATTAGCCAATGTGTGTGGAGTAAATAGGAAAGTGCACAACAATGTCCGATAGCAGTTTATGAGAAATGAATTATATATCTTGAGCTCACAATTATAAATAAATGAGAGTGTAAATATTATGTATTAAAGTTTTAATATGCTAGTATCTACACTGTTCTAAAGAGAATTTGGTACCAATTATGTCTTTATGTATTCAATCAATCTTTATAGCCAATCATCTGAGCCAAGTGATTCTGGACAGCTGACAATTCTGAAACTATATAACAGTTAAAACAATTTAAAACAATAAAAACATTCCAAACAATAAATACATACAGGCGCCAAAATAATTAACCAACTAATGTTAAAGTCACGAGATGGAGCCCTGAACACAATTTAGGTACACAGCCAAATTCTTAAAGTTGGGGCAGGAGTTGGGTCATTTTAATTTTTAAGGGGAGAATATTCTACAAAGGAGGAGATATAGCAAAAAAGGCCTGTCTTTTAGTATCTGCCAATTGATGCTCTTTGGATGAGGGGATTTGCAGCATACCCAATCTGCTGGATCAAATTGGATGGGTAGAAACTCTTGGAAAAAATGATCCCTTGGCTAACTTGGTTCAAAGCCAGGTTGGACATCCAGCACCTTGAACTGCGCCCAGAAACATATTTGTGACCAATGCAACTCATGTAGTAATGGAGTTGCATGTGCCATGTATCTGGCATCGTTTCCTACCACAGATAGAATAACTTAAGAATTATTGGTGAACCCACTCTTTATAAAACTTAAAATGGACACCTAACATCAAAAACGTCATCAAAAAAGCACAGCAAAGAATGTTCTTTCTGCGCCAACTCAGGAAGCTCAGACTTCCCAAGGAGCTGCTGATTCAGTTCTACAGAGGAATTATTAAGTCTGTCATCTGCACCTCTATAACTGTCTGGTTTGGTTCTGCAACTAAACAAGACAGACACAGACTTCAGAGGGTAATTAGAATTGCAGAAAGAAAACAATTGCTACGAACTTATGTTCCATTGAGGACCTGTATACTGCACAAATAAAAAAGAGGGCCGTGAAAATATTTACAGACCTCCTCGCATCCTGGACATAAATTGTTTCAACTTCTACCTTCAAAACGATGCTGTAGGGCACTGCACATCAGAACAACTAGACACAAGGACAGTGTTTTCCTGAATGCAATCACTCTGCTAAACAACTAATTCCCACAACACTGTCAAACTATTTATTAGGACTGTATTACTATTATTATTATTCTCACTCTTCCTATTACCTATCTCCTCCCACTTATGACTATAACCTTGTTGTTTGTATCTCTACAATTTATAATGTTTTTTGTTTCCTAGTATGATTTGATTGCTTATTAGTAACCTGTTGTGACTCAGCAGAAGTCTCCTGTGACTCTTTTCGGGATGCAAGATTAACAATGCAGCTGGGGCGTCTTCTGGTGATAAAAGGACGGATGGTGCCACACCCTGGTTGCAGGAGTCAACGTTCGTTCAGCATTCATTGGTCATGGTTTGTTTGTGAGAGACACTTGGAGAAGTGATTTGCTTTCTGTAACCCTGATTCAAGGAGACACTTGGAGAAGTGCATTGCTTTGTAAGAGATTTGTTTTGTATTCTGTTATCTGGTCAGAGACTTGATTTATGTTTATTTTTGGGCTTGCAGCCAGTCTGAGCCGAGAACTGATAAAGTTCTTTTCTTTTAAGTTTGTCTGCCTGTCGTCTGTTAACGAGCGGAGAAGGGGGGACAGAATAGTAACCTATGACTATCACTAAGTGCTAGTGATTTTGATGAATATATATACATACCTACATACCTACATACCTACATACATACCTACATACACATACATACATACATACATACATACATACATACATACATACATATATTTAGTGTCACAACCCCCGGTATGCCCCAATTATGGGAGGAAGCTAACTGCTTCCATTATCTGTCAATTGGCTCGTCACAAGAGTCCATCACGACAGAAACCCAATATTTTTACTGTTGCCTTTGTTATATTTGTGTTATATTTGTGCTGATAAATAAATAAAGAGAGACTAGTATAGATCTATTTCAAGCTATTTAGCTCTCATCAGCTAGCCATACCCTTACTATACTAGTCTATACTAGTCTCCCTTTATTTATTTATCAGCATAAATGTAACACACATACACATACACACACACACACACACACACACACACATATGTACACGGAGAGCATATGCACCAAAGATAAATTCCTTGTGTGTCCAATTGCACTTGGCTAATAAAGAATTCTGTCTATAAATGTTTTGAAGTCAATTCATCTAACTTTTAAATATTACTATTATATTTTCAAATGATTCTGTAGGTTTTTAAAAGCAAAAATATATACAGTTCATAAAAGGTCACTTTCAAAATATAGGATATTAACAGAAAAAATATATAAGAGAGTATATTGTTTAAACTGCTATTCCATACTCTTCTTTAATACTTCCTTGAAGCACAATATTTATTGTGGAAGTGGAATATTTATTTCATTCACCCTATCTTATTTAAACATTTTCTTGTTTTGGTTTTCACTTTTTTCCATGAGCATGCTCATTTTTTGAGCTTACTACACATGATCCATGTCTCAAGTGCTAATGTTAAATGTTGGGACAAGTTGTGTAGATTTCCCTTCTAATTTGGCTGTATCCATACTGTGTGCTAATCATATATTTCTGTGCAGTAAGCTGGCAGAGCTTACTGATGTTGAGTCCTGTCGTTGGGCAGTAAACGCTGACTCTGATTTACCAAAAGATGCCTAGATGCTACCATTCCAAACTTTGCATGAGATCCTGGAACATCAAATCATTATATGAGATTTAAACTCTGAACTTGTGTTTTGAAAGGTTCTGGTTCTTCACCCAGGCATATGGTAAATAAGAATGAAGGCCATTTTTCTTTGTCTCTGTTCCCATTTTTGGTTAATTCTGCCATCTTTGTTCCTTTTTCTTTTGCAGTTTTGTTTTAAACTGCCCAGAATATTATTACTAAGGTTGGTCGCACAATCAGCCAGATGTTTACACTGGATTTGGCATTTTTATCCACCAATTGAGTTCTCCCCAAGGACCTGGGATAGGCAGTTAATAATGTTAAAGGGTGCAGAATGTAAGTTGTTCCAAGTAAAGCTGAATTGACCAATGGTAATTCTGTCAGTGCTGATTGTTTTCAAGTGGTGCTGCAGATGTTTTGAGATTGCAACCACGGTGCCTATTAAGATTGATTAAGATTTCTTTCTTTGTCTTTCTTATCGATAACTGTTAAATCTGGAGTGTTATGTGGCAAATGTTTGTCTACCTGAGCTCTAAAGTCCCACAGTATTCAGCTTCTTCCTTTTTTTATTACTTTGTCTACTTAATGGTACCACTAGTTCTTGCTTGCAGGCAAATAGGTTTTTTGCAGATATTCCAATGCATCATTGTTGCTACTTTGTCATGCTGTTATTTGCAATTAATCTGTGTGATTTCTTTTTTTAACAACTAACCAGGTGATCCAATGTATCTTCAGGTTCTTTGCAGAGATGGCACTTGCTGCCTGTTGCTTCTCAAGATTTGGTCTTGTTCCCAAGATTGGATCTTGTGCAGCTAGAATTAGCCTCCCCCCCCTCTCTCTTAACTTTCCTACTTTTAGTCATTGCCTAGTCTTGTTATCTACTTTGCCTTTGTGTACTTACCATGGAATACTTTGCCTTGCCATGTATATTTTCTATTTTTGTTTGGCCTTTCTTACAGGCTACCCTGGCCTCTTTGGTATTCAATAAGCCTCCATGGTGTATTTGCTATCGGTTCGCAAATGTGAGCGTGTGCAGAGTGTCCAAAACGGGATATGATGATTTCCGGGTGGGTGGGCAGTAGTGGTGGGTTTCAAAAATTGTTCAAACCTACTCTGTGGGTGTGGCCTCCTTTGTAGGAGTGGCTTGCTGCCCATGTGATCGGATGGGAGTGGCTTGCCGCCCATGTGACCGGATATGAAGTTGCCGACGACACTTGTCAGAACCACCTTAAATTACCTCACACACAGCACTGGCATGCATAAGAATATGATGTAAACTTGTTTTTTAAAAGGCATCTTTGGTTTGCGTTAAAACAACTTCAACACACGCAATGTTCTGATTGCATCACAAATGCAGTAGTCATCCTTACCTTTCACAGAGGCACTGAGTTTTATAAATATGGACATGATAGTGTAGAATAATCATATCCAAGGACCAGTGGTGGGTTTCAAAAAAATTTGGAACCTCTTCTGTAGGTGTGGCCTGCTTTCCCGGTCCACTGGTGGAACCTCTTCTAACCAGTTCGGTAGATTTGACGAACCGGTTCTACCGAATAGCTGCGAACTGGTAGGAACCCACCTCTGGTGGGTGGAGCCTACCGCTGCCACCACTACCCGTTCGCCCAAACTGGATAGAACTGCCTGAATTGCACCACTACTTCAGGGCATTTTCACTGTCCTTCAGCTATTCTAATGTCCATTTTGCTTTTTCAGTTATCTAGCATGCTAGCAACATCCCGTGCCCATCTATGCTCTTTTACTTGCCATATACCATCGAATGTATCAGCATCACTCTATTATACAATTGTATCACAGCGGCCAGTTGTTTCGCCAGAACAGGCATTGGTTACTAGTCGGGCCCCACCCAGGGGCCTAGGACGTCGTAACGTATTTTCGTAATATGCGTGCAGATCCAAGCAGCGCGGCTTTTTGCATTTGACTGATGTTGATTTTGTCAATTTTTAACTGTTTTAAATGTAATTCCAGTGCTTTTGGAATAGCACCCAGTGTGCCAATTACCACTGGAATTATCACTGCTGGTTTGTGCCATAGTCGTTGAATTTCGATTTTTAAGTCCTGGTATCTTGCGATTTTTTCAAGTTCCTTCTCAGCGACCCTGCTATCACCTGGTATTGCGATGTCTATGATTGTGACCTTATTTTTCTCAACCAGTGTGATGTCTGGTGTATTATGCGCCAGTATTTTGTCGGTTTGTATACGGAAATCCCACAAAATCTTGACCATCTGATTTCCGGTGACTTTTTCAGGCTGATGTTCCCACCAGTTTGTTGCTGTTTTAATATTATAATTTTTGCACAAATTCCAATGGATCATTTGTGCTACTGAATTGTGCCGCAATTTATAATCAGTCTGCGCGATTTTTTTACAGCAGCTGAGTATGTGATCAACAGTTTCATCAGCTTCTTTGCAAAGTCTGCATTTGGCATCATCAGAGGATTTTTCGATTTTGGCCTTAATGGCATTTGTGTGGATAGCTTGTTCTTGCGCAGCCAGGATTAGTGACTCTGTTTCTTTCTTTAATGTACCTGTTGTTAACCATAACCAAGTTTGTTCACTGTCCACTTTATCTTTTATTTTTTCCAGAAATTGGCCATGCAGTGCTTTGTTCTGCCAACTCTCCATTCTTGATTTTATCACATCTTTTCTGTATTCTTGTTTCGTCTGTTGGGCCTTCAGTAGATTTTTGTTCTTTACTTCGATTAATAGATGTTCTTGACTTTCTTTTAAATAATCAGCCAGTGCATGTTTTTCTTCTTCAACTGTTTGCTTCACTTGTAATAATCCTCTGCCACCTGATTTTCGGGGCAGATATAGTCTATCAGTATCACCACGTGGATGTAGTTAGTTTCCTGGTTTTTCGGTCCAAAAGGTCCAAATCAGCTTGTGTCCAGTTAACTATACCAGCTGTGTATCTTATAACTGGTATTGCCCAGGTATTTATAGCCTTGATTGTATTTCCACCATTCAATTTAGATTTCAAAATTTTCCTAACTCTGTTGGTGTACTCTCGCCTGACAATAGTAGAATGCAGAATGCCTAAGTATTTGTAGGCTTCATTTTCTTTGCATTTAATTAATTGGCCATTGGGCAGTTCAATTCCCTCACATGCATTGATTTTGCCCCTTTTTATGGATACAGTGGCGCATTTTTCCATGCCAAACTGCATTGAAATATCGGTGCTGAATACTCGGACTGTGTTTGTCAATGATTGGATTTCTATTTCTGACTTTCCATAGAGTTTCAAATCATCCATATATAGTAAATGTGAAATTTTTTCAGCTTCTTTGGCTGTTTGGTAGCCTAATTTCATTTTTTTTAAAGATTACTGATAGTGGGATCATTGCGATGATGAAGAGAAGAAGTGAAAGTGAATCATCCTGGAAAATTCCTTGCTTGATGTTAACCATTCCGTAGATCTCATTCCCTACTGCCAACTCAGTTCTCCATTGTTTCATTGCCTTTTCAGTAAAGGATGTAATATTTTTGCTAATGCCAGTTGTTTCTAAGCATTTTATGATCCAACTATGTGGCAGTGAGTCAAATGCCTTTTTGTAATCAATCCAGACCATATTCAAGTTTGTTTTTCTGTTCTTACAATTTTCTAATATCATTTTATCAATTAGGAGCTGATCTTTTGTGCCTCTGCTCCTTCTTTTGTTGCCTTTTTGCTCTACTGGCAAGATGTTGTTTGTTTCCAAATAATCCATCATGTTATCTGCAATAATGCCTGGGAGTAATTTGAAGGTTGTTGGCAAGCATGTTATTGGTCTGTAGTTTTCAGGTGTTGTTCCTTTAGTTGCATCTTTCTGAATCAAGTATGTTTTTCCAGTTGTCAACCATTCATCAATTTGGCCCTTTTGTAAAATTTCATTCAGTTGCCTGGCCAATATTGCATGTAAACTGGTCAGATATTTGAGCCAGAAACCATGTAATTCGTCCTTTCCAGGTGATGTCCAATTCTTTACCTTTTTAACTCAATTTTTGACCATCTCAGTTGTTATTTCTAATACTTGCATTTGTTTGTTGCCAATGCTTTTCTCAAAGTCATGTATCCACTTTGCTTCCTTGTTGTAGTCCTTTGCATTTTCCCACAATTCTTTCCAGAATTCAACTGTGGCCTGTTTTTCTGGTTTTTCACTTTTGGTGTCACCATTCACATTAAGACTTTGATAAAAACGCCGTTGGTCTGATCGAAATTGCTGATTTTGTTTATATTGGATGATTCGTGCCTCATATCTTTCAATTTTTCTAGCTGTTGCTGTTATCTGCTGTTTTACAATCTCTACAGCTTCATTGATGTTTCTTGTATCCAATCTATATCTTCTGATTAGCCGATCTATGATTTTGTTGTTTTTAAGCCGTTGCTCATGCATGTTCTTTAAGTTACTAGCATCTGCCCTTAATTTTTTGATTTTTTGTTCTAAACGGATTTTCCACTTTGGCTTTGATGCTTTTTCTGTTGTGTGACTAGGTACTTTAATTTTAATGCCTAGTTCATTAGTGACTATTACAGCTGCGCTGTACATTAACTGGTTTGTTTCCAAGATGGATCCCGGTTCAATTGTTGAAAACACTGCATTAACCATTTTCATGATAGGGGCCAAAATTTTCTTAGGCACAGTTTTTAGTGATGGTAAACGTTGCCTTTCCTCATTAAGCAGAAAATGCTCCATGATCTTATCCTTCAATTCTTTTTGTTTTTGAGTTAGTTCATCAGTTGGTTCAGTGATAACTGGTTCTAGTGGTGGTGGTGTTATTTCCTCCCCGAGAGCTTCTTCTGGGAGTTCTACTATAATGTCTTTAGTTGTGTCTTGAATATCAGTTATTTCCGCTTGTGATATTGTTTTTTGGGTTTTGCAATTTGCCTGAATTTCCTCATGTTCAACTTCACTAAACACTTTATTCCGTATAGTAAATCGCCTTTGATCTGCTAGTCGTTGTTCACTAACATTTGAATCTGGATATTGTTGTTTCCATAATTCATATATTCGCTTTAAATAGCCTCTTTTTTCTGGCTCTGAGTTGTAGTAACAGGCCATTATGGCACGGTTTTCATCTGCACTATATTTTTATCGTTTTGTTGGCTGGTCCACTTGTAGCCCACTTGTTGACGGATGTCCAGGGACCCCAACATCCGCCACGGCCCTTGTTAACCCGTGCGACGACTGATGCGGTATGGAATTCTTATTTGTTTATTATTATACAATTGTATCACAGCGGCCAGTTGTTTCGCCGGATTTGGCATTGGTTACTAGTCGGGCCCCACCCAGGGGCCTAGGACGTCGTAACGTATTTTCGTAATATGCGTGCAGATCCAAGCAGCGCGGCTTTTTGCATTTGACTGATGTTGATTTTGTCAATTTTTAACTGTTTTAAATGTAATTCCAGTGCTTTTGGAATAGCACCCAGTGTGCCAATTACCACTGGAATTATCACTGCTGGTTTGTGCCATAGTCGTTGAATTTCGATTTTTAAGTCCTGGTATCTTGCGATTTTTTCAAGTTCCTTCTCAGCGACCCTGCTATCACCTGGTATTGCGATGTCTATGATTGTGACCTTATTTTTCTCAACCAGTGTGATGTCTGGTGTATTATGCGCCAGTATTTTGTCGGTTTGTATACGGAAATCCCACAAAATCTTGACCATCTAATTTTCGGTGACTTTTTCAGGCTGATGTTCCCACCAGTTTGTTGCTGTTTTAATATTATAATTTTTGCACAAATTCCAATGGATCATTTGTGCTACTGAATTGTGCCGCAATTTATAGTCAGTCTGCGTGATTTTTTTACAGCAGCTGAGTATGTGATCAACAGTTTCATCAGCTTCTTTGCAAAGTCTGCATTTGGCATCATCAGAGGATTTTTCGATTTTGGCCTTAATGGCATTTGTGCGGATAGCTTGTTCTTGCGCAGCCAGGATTAGTGACTCTGTTTCTTTCTTTAATGTACCTGTTGTTAACCATAACCAAGTTTGTTCACTGTCCGCTTTATCTTTTATTTTTTCCAGAAATTGGCCATGCAGTGCTTTGTTCTGCCAACTCTCCATTCTTGATTTTATCACATCTTTTCTGTATTCTTGTTTCATCTGTTGGGCCTTCAGTAGATTTTTGTTCTTTACTTCGATTAATAGATGTTCTTGACTTTCTTTTAAATAATCAGCCAGTGCATGTTTTTCTTCTTCAACTGTTTGCTTCACTTGTAATAATCCTCTGCCACCTGATTTTCGGGGCAGATATAGTCTATCAGTATCACCACGTGGATGTAAACTGTAGTGCATTGTCATTAGTTTCCTGGTTTTTCGGTCCAAAAGGTCCAAATCAGCTTGTGTCCAGTTAACTATACCAGCTGTGTATCTTATAACTGGTATTGCCCAGGTATTTATGGCCTTGATTGTATTTCCACCATTCAATTTAGATTTCAGAATTTTCCTAACTCTGTTGGTGTACTCTCGCCTGACAATAGTTTTTACTTCTCCATGCTTGATGTTATCCAACTGCAGAATGCCTAAGTATTTGTAGGCTTCATTTTCTTTGCATTTAATTAATTGGCCATTAGGCATTTCAATTCCCTCACATGCAGTGATTTTGCCCCTTTTTATGGATACAGTGGCGCATTTTTCCATGCCAAACTGCATTGAAATATCGGTGCTGAATACTCGGACTGTGTTTGTCAATGATTGGATTTCTATTTCTGACTTTCCATAGAGTTTCAAATCATCCATATATAGTAAATGCGAAATTTTTTCAGCTTCTTTGGCTGTTTGGTAGCCTAATTTCATTTTTTTTAAGATTACACATTTTGTTTATTATTATTATTATTATTATTATTATTATTATTATTATTATTATTATCATCATCATCATCATCATCATCATTATTATTTAATCAAGCTTGCAGCCTGCTCACAGATACTGGTAGTGAATTGTACCTCTGTGACTATTTGTCATTGTCACCCAATTCCATTGGAACCTGACAAAGTTGACAATACTTTTCTTTGCTGGTAGAACAATAACACTTGATTGTACTTCCAGGCAGATGGACTTCCCAACGAGTGAGAAGTCTTATTTATTTGATCAGCCTTTTACTTCCAAGATGCTTTTCACATTGATCAACCTTCTCCAACTTCGCCATCTCTCTTACCTGAGAGTAAACTTCTATAAAGCCCAGGCAGATGATTGAAAGCTGGAAATTCTAAGGATTGCAGGCTTAACATAGCTGAAGGAGAACAGGTTGGGATAGATGGGCAGATGGTGGCCACAGATGAACATTCAAATACTGAATCAATCTTATTACTGGATTGAAAATAAATTTGAGAAGAGATAAAGATGGATGAGGGGCTCAATATTTGAAAATCAAATTGAAAAAGAAAATGCAAACAAAAGTTGTGCAGAAAAAGGTATGCCCATAATAACAGTGGAGGAGCAAGGGAAATTGGCATCAGTGCAATTTTAAGATCCACCAAATAATCCCATATAACATTTTGCTGTGGACAATACATTCTCTATTCATTTCCCTATTGCATTCCTTAAATCACCATTTGAAACAAATTTGTTAATGAAAACAAGATTAATTCCTGTTTCTATTTTCAGAACTTGTTTCACATGGGATCCAGAATAGAGACATGTTTTTAATTAATAGTACTTACCAAAATGGCATTGAAAACCAGTTTCTAACTGTGGCCCATTTACTGTATATATCTTCCTCTCCCCCCAATGTGGAGGGGGGCATGAGTAGGATAGTTCACTTGGGGGGAAAATTACTCAGAACTATGAAAGGTTTGTGGAAAAGTGATCCATATTCAAGGGCTTAAATTAATGAAGCCACACATAAAGGCAGAATTTTTTTAGACAAGGTTTACTATGCGTTCTATTTTATCACAAAAGGCCAGAAAACCAAGTAACAGCCCTACAACAAGTCTGCCATC
Organism: Thamnophis elegans; assembly: GCF_009769535.1. Lineage (NCBI taxonomy): Eukaryota > Metazoa > Chordata > Lepidosauria > Squamata > Natricidae > Thamnophis > Thamnophis elegans. The sequence continues at coordinate 22,068,321 of NC_045558.1, read as the reverse complement.
AGTTATACTAGAAAGCTAATATAAGAACATATACTCCCCAAGTGTGGCTCTGTGCCTCCAAATTAGTTGTGGTACCCCTTTGGCTCACTAGCCAAAATAAATACATCAATAAATGACAATAAAGGATTTCAGTTCTGCATTCATGCTATTCAGAGGATTTATACTTCCCCTTGACCACAGTATATGCAACACCTTTAAATTCAGAATGTTAGTGTCATTAATATAATGTTTTCCCAAATTCCAACTTAATAGTTTTTGATTGGATCATATTTTTAGTTTTGAAATGTTTTAAGACTTTTGTTTTAGGATTACAATTATTTTGTTAGAATACTACATATTAATATTTAGGTTGTTACCTGAGATGACATTCTCTTATGTGTTCTGTTCTTTTATTCACCTTTGTTTGTTAATCTGTCTCTGCTTTGTGCTGACCAACCAAAAAGCCAGAGACTTCCCGAAACAACAGTGGTTCTGCAGAACGGTTCCACCACAAAATCGCGGAGGACAAAATCGCGCTCGACGAAAGCGTGCATTTGACGTCATCACAGCGCAACGAAAACATCGCGCTGTGATCGAAAAATGTAAAAATAAAGCTAAAACCTTACCCTAACCCCCCCAAACCTAACCCTAAACCTAACCCTTAACCTAACCCTAAATCTAACCCTAAACCTAACCGTTAACGTAACGCTAAACCTAACGCTAACCCTTAACCTAACGCTAAACCTAACGCTAACGCTGTAAACCTGACCCTAACCCTTAACCTAACCCTAACCCTAACCCTAACCCTTACCTTTATGTGAATCGGCTTGCTTTAATTTTAATTTTATTTCAATTTTTAATTTTTTTCGTCGCGCTGTGATGATGTCACATGCACGCTTTCGTCGAGCGCGATTTTGTCCTCCGCGCTTTTGACGGGTCACGCTGCAGAACCTACTAAAGTAAAATGTGATTGGCTGCTTTATGGCTCAACACTTTGCAGCCAGTATGGCTATTTTAATGTATTGTGATAATCCAATTGGGTTAGTGCAGTAAATTATACTGAAGCAAACCAGGATTTCGTGCAAGACAACCACCCAGCTGAAAGTGGTCAACTTCATTTTAACTTAGCATGGTGCATGAACAGAGCCTATTCAATCCATTTATAATTGTATGAACTATAAATACACAAAAATAGGTCAATTGAATACATCATAGTTAAGTAGAAGCATATAGCAGGAAGGTAGTATCCACTGATGGCATCAGTTATCAATAGGTACATAGTGATAAATAACATCTACTTGCCATTAAAAAATGACAATTAAAAAGACCAAAAACAGCTACTTATGGGCAACCAATACCCAAATAATCAGCAATTAATACCAACATTAGATTACAATAAAGAAGCAAGAAGCTATCAACTCAGAGAAACAAACCAGTCAAGGAACCACCTAATCAATTCCAACAAACACTGACAGGGCAAGGCACTAGTATATAAAAAGAGAACAAACCCTACCCCCTTACTACACTGATGATGTTACTTAATTAGGTAGCAAAATGTCTGCAAGAAAACAATCTTAGCACCAAGGACATTCAACATCAAGCTACAAATATTTTCATCTATAGGGCAATAGCTTCCATCACCAAATAAGTCATTGTGTGAAGGAAGTCAGAGGTCTGAAGTATCTAAAACTCAGTCCTTTGTTTAGGATTGCCCAACCTGAAGCTTCAATAATAGGTGTGGAACTCAAAGCTTGAAAGGCTCTCTACAAACTTTGGAAAAGTTTTAATACATTTTTTTAAAAAAAATGGATATTGCAATGAGAAAAATCAAGACTGTTGCATCTTAAAATATAAAATATAAAATATAATTGAAGAAGGTTGGTGTGTGTGGGGGTGTGTGGGGGTGTGTGCGTGTATGTGTGTGTTTGCTGTCCCTTTTTTATTCTAAATAAAATAGTAGCATTCTTCTTTTCCACAAATTGAGCAGCAAGTATGAAAGTCCCTCAGGAATTGCAGCACCTTTGACAAAAATACATGATGGGTAATAAATGACTGTGGGTGAGAGGTTGGTTAATAACCAGTGGGAGGGGAACCCCTGTAACTCTCAAAATATACCTCTCAGCCCAACCCAACATAAGCTAAGTTGTTTACTACTTTAACCAGGACACCTAGTGGGGAAGCACTATAAAATGAAAATCAGGACATGGCATATGAGTAACAGTGCTAATTTGCTAATAATTAGAAAAGATAAAAGCAAATGACTATTCTTAATAAAAGAGTAAAGAGGTGAGAACTGAACTTTGTATATCATTTCATCCATTGGAGCAGACATGACTGTGCTATTAAATGTAGCTATTTTATTCCCAGTTGAACTCCATTTACTGGCTAAGGGATTTTAAAACTTATTTTAATAGCAAGCAGCACCACCAATATTTCTTTACTGGAATTGAATTACAAGTTTTTATTCAGTGCATTGTGGCAAGGATTAACTTGTATAAATCTTACTACTTATTGCAAGCTCTTTGCACTGAAGACATGTCACAACAGCTGTTACCGGACAGTCTCTAAATATGTCAAAGACCCACAGTGTGCTTATTTCAAACCATAATGTAGTTGGCAATCTACATTATGGATGGCTTTTTCACATCATAGTAAGCCAAACATACCACATTATGGCTTAGTGTGACTTGTGAACTTACCACCCTGATTTGTGATTTACTGTATTCAGCAAACTAGTCGATTGTGGTTTATTCAAGAAATAAATCATAGTTAAGCAAACTCTGGCTTAGCAGGATGTGTGACTCTGGTCTATTGTTTGGGATGCTAGTATAGTATAATTCTCATTCTAAACAAGGAACAGGACAATGGAAAAGAGCCATAAAAAGTCCAGGAGAGTATTAGTTTTATTCACCAAATGTTCATACATTTTCAAACAGATGATATATAAAAATATATTTATTTGGTTCCATCTTAAGGAAGCCTTATTGCAATATTCCCCGGGATGATGTTTTTCAGATGTATTTTCTGGAAATTCTCCCGAAGTTTAGGATTATGTATAAATCAGTCAGTTACCATAAAGCTGACTGAGAGTTCTTAAGCAATGAAACATTCTGCTTTCTGAGGTTTTGAGTGCTCCATCACTGCAAGTTTTCAAGAAAACTGGTTGGCTGTTTATCCAGAATAGTATAAGGTTCCCTGCACTGGGCAAGTAGTAGGACTAGAAGACCTCCAAGGCTCCTTCTAACCCTATGATTCTTGGTCCCTGATAAATGTCTCACCAGAAATCTCATTCCAACACCTCCATCTCCTCAACAGGATGGCAACTCCGGTTTATTGTTATGGTTTTAAGTAAGGGTTTCTAAGTGTTTTATGAAAGCAAAATATTATGATGAGTCCCTGTAGGGTGGTGAGGTATTCTGAAAGAAGGAACAGAGTTATGCAAAGTCCCAAATTATAAATCATTCCTTCTTTCATCAGGCTGTTCTCTTCTGGCTGCTAGTTATCTTACAAGGTGCTGAACCTGGGAAGGGAAAAAGAGTCACAGGTCCCACCAAGTGGGCCTTTATAAAATGTCTAAAACCTAGTAATCTTTTATGCAATTCCAGCATTGTTGCATGAAAGCTTGTGAAGCAACGCTCTCTTGGTGAAAAAGAGTCATCTATTAAAGACTCAGCCAAGAACTCCTATGCTATAGAACCTGAACTGGCTGATGTCATTGATTTATTACAAGAACTTCCTGGTTCAGCCTGGTATTCCATCTCTTTGACATCTGCATCACTGTGTTCTGCTCACCATCCATCCCTCATTTCCTGTGGTTTGTTTGACTTTCCTCTTTCCTTTGCTTTCCTTCTGACTTCTGTCCATGTATAAAGCAACAAAGATATCAAAATCATTTCATGAATTTAATATTAGGAATTCCACACTTTCACAAGTATGCCTTCAGTAAAGCATGGTATGTGTATTGAAAATCCCTATACTGTTTGAGATCTTGTTAGGGTGCATTAAAACCCGAAGAACCATCATTTAGATCCAAAATGGTGCGGGATCTTTTTATACCAACAAGAGAAAACTCAATATTTTTTTTACTATGCTATTTCAATTATTTACTGGATGGGTTCTAGCACACTAAAGATAGTTCTCTCAGAGGTGCTTTTCCAAAAGGACTGGGTTTTTTGCCCTTGAGAAAGAAAATGTTTCACTTCTTATCCAAGAAGCTTCATCAGGGGTTTCTAAAGACTGTTCCTTTCTGTGAATCTATTCAAATCAGTGTTTATGGCTTAGAATACAATAAATGTTGACTTATTCAACTAACCATCCATCAGCAAACCATGGATTAGTAAACACATCAGAAGAAGCTTTATCATCAATTACAAAACATCCATTTCTGAAACTGATGAGGCTGAGCATTCCTCATTTTAGCCCATTGGAAGGTTCCCTAGTTAGTTTCTAGAAAACGGACACATTTTCAAACTGCTAATTGGGCAATGCTATTTTTGTTTTATGTGGAACTTAGAAACATTTTTCCAAATAAATATGTTGGAATTTGGTATTATATTTTGCAGGTTGCCATTATCTCACTATTACAATTATCACTATCACCAGCTTTTATTATTACAGCCAGATTTTTAGACTGTACCTGGCATTTTTTATTCAATTGTTGAGTCCTTCCCAAGGACTAGGGATAGGCAGATGTTATTGATGATGGTAAACGTATAGTCACTGAATATAAGCTGTTCCAAGTAAAGCTGCCTTTTGTAATTGACAGGTGAGATTTTGTCAATACTGATAGTATTCAAATGGTGTTCCCGATGTTTTGTGATTGCACCCAGGTGGTACTATCTTGGGGGGGGGGGGTGTGGCCACATTCTATTTCTATTTGCAGGGTTTTTTTATTTTGCAATTTTCTCCAGTTTTTCTCCTCTATTCTGCTGTCTCTAGGTACTGCCATATCCTCTAACCAGATTTTTTTTTTGGGGGGGGGGGTCTTACTTACCAAGAATTTTAAGTCTGGACTGTTATGAGGCAGGTGCTTTGTCTATCTGAATTCTAAAATTCTAGATCACTTTAGCATCTTCATTTTCTATTACTTTGTCTATTTTGGTACCGCCAGTTCTTGCTTACGGGGCAAATGGTATTTCTTGCAGATGTTCCAAGGCACTATTGTTGCTACTTGTCTTGCCATTGTTTATAGTTAGTCTGGGTAATCTTCTTGCAGCACTATGATTATTTAACTAAACAATTCAAACATGAAACCAAGTGTTAAGTGCCAAAATGCTTTTCTATGGGCATCCTATCATCTGCATCCTATTGTCAACTTCTTCACACAGATTGTATGCTCTGTCAACCCAGTTTGGCTTAAATACTTATTTAATGACTGGGGTATGAACATAAATTGCCAAAGTTTAGCCAAACAATTTTTCAAATAAAATTGAACAATCTGCTAAAGTTATGCAGTTGGCATGCATAATACTTATTCTAAGCACTGTTATTTGGTAACTATAATTTGACACCATCCCTTAGGAAGAGACAGCACCACCTCTTGTTACTGTTGGAGAAATACAGACAGTCCAACAGGGTCAAAAGTTTCCTTAAAGAACAGACAGTCATCCACCCTGACTTTTACACTTCCTTAGAAGTTAATAAGGCAGCCATTGTTTTAGCGAGCTTCAAAATTAAATAGAACAATGATTTGTAATATGATAGTCTAAGACCATTAATTAAAACCAGAACTACATACCTGATATTCATAACAGGGCAGGGGTGACGAACATATTCACATGGCCCTATGAAAGGATTGTCTGTGGTGGTAGCTCAAAAACAGGTTGAGGAGGATACATTCCTTCACAACAGAAAATAATCCAGGGAGTAGGGTTACAAATATTGCAGATGGAAAGAAGGATCCAAAATGTTTTGGATGACATTCTAAACATAAAGAGGTCAGTCTCAAGATGGGCTCAGGGTTTGGTCATTGCATCTATGCAGTTTCCTTGGTTCTGAATTGGAAATGTTTGTCACTACCTTCTTTAGCAAACTTTTCTTTTATTTCCCAGACAAATTCTCAGTGAGCATCTTGTACTACATATGCTGCCAAACATTTTAAGAGGAAGCGTGTGCACTTCAAGTATATAGTAGTTGTGTGCAATTTTTATACTTCATTCTAGTAAAGAGGGGGTCCTGAGAATATTCCTCTGTGGCCTGAAATAAGGATTATGAAAAGCTATGAATGTGATTCTCCCATCCTTTTTACTCTTCTCTGAACTGAACTCATTTCTCTGTTGACACAGCAGCCACAAGCAAAGTGCTGAATTTAAATTCAAAATTGAGATATCAAATTTCTTGCCTTTATCCCTGATGGTGCACCCCCCAGGATTTGAGTGTGTTTGTTTGAAGGTTGAATTAAAACATAACCATAAATGGTCCCAAGTTATCAAAACTGTTCCTAAAATTCTTCACAGCAAGTGGGCTGACCCATTCATCAGATTTCTTCAAACTACTTAAGTGTTTGAGGCTCCGTTCCTATGCAAATACCAGGAAATAATATACACAAACATCATTTTCCTTCCCTCTCATGTTTGTTTTCCCAAACAGGATGAGAGGAACACAAAAGAGAATTGTTCATTGAGGAATTAAAACAGAAACAGTGCCACATAAGAATTTAGGGAGCTCATAAGGAAGGAACACTTGGGCTGATTGCACCAGACAATGAACACATTCTCTGTTGGATACTATTTTTTCTATTAGAAGCAGAAGGCGCAGTGGCAGCCTGAGGGTCCATTTAATATATGAGCAACATTTTTTTCAGAGGAATTATTTTCACTGCAGCTAAAAAGTGCTTCGGAGTTAGCTGTTAACATCTCATTTCTTGAATTAAAATGAGAATTGTTAATCAGGCATGAACAAGTAGCAGGCTAGGGGCTGTATCTTAGGCCCATCTTTTATCCCAATACTGTGATATTTGCTTTACTCACATGGCATTCTCTACGATATGCCCCCTGGGTGCTATTATTCCCTTTTACTCGCCATTTTCAGTGATAGCTGTTTCCTGAGGGGACTGACTTATTTGTGTGCTAATTTAGTGACATAAAACTTGATAGCTCACCATGGAGATTGGGTTTAAAGTGAGAGAACTTTTTTGGCAAACCTTTTTTATATCTTTATCTCAAATAGAGGTGTTGGGGGGATGTAGAGAATTTGTAGGCAGCTATGAAACATAATCCAACCTTGATTTTTATACCCATAAATGTATTTATCAGACTTCATAAAAAACTGAAGATTGACATAGTGGCATGTGGATGAAGGAGAAACTAAAATTATAAATATATTCAATTCCACTAAGCATATAAATGCATTGGCCTCTATTAGAGGCTTAATTACCTCCACAAAGAAATCTACATTCTTGTATAGCAGCTCAGCAGCCTGACCTCTTTCAACTTCCTTCCACAATTGCTTTCTGTAGACTGCTTATGTCTGTCACACACTCAAGTTAAAAACAGAAATGATGAAATGGAAGTTATATTTTTTTGTTTCAGCTGTTGCTACTTTTCTCATAACAATCATCACAAAACACAAGGCACTAGTTTGCCTTGTAAACACAGTATATAATTTATTGTGTGTGGCCAATGTGCAGTAATGCGTCTTCCTCTGTAATGCTTGCCATGTAAAGATGTCAGGATCCAAATCACAGTATCTAATAAGGTTGTGCAGTGCTTTGGATTTGATGAGAAAAGGATGCTTTGGAAAGCAACTTGTGCCAAAAGGAGCACATATCTACAACTCTTTCTACAACTCTTTAAAGCAGTTGTGTTTTGTCTGGGATTGTATGCCTTTTTTCCACAGCTGCCATTGGAGAAGAGCTGCAGAGAACAGCTGTTCATACCTTTTGTGCTCACAAAATACTTCTATGGAATTAAACCAAATCTCTGTGTGGCCCTAATATTAAAAGTGAAGCCTTTAAAAAGTAAGAGGACAAACTGTATTAAAAGAGGAAAGGTTAAAGGCAGGTTAGAAAAGAGGAGAAAATAACCACAACTTTTTTCAACTGGTTGGTCTTCAAACATTTTGTCTGTTCTTTGTTTTATATTTGCTACTGTTTTTAATGTTTATTATACTGTAAGCTGTCCAGAGTAGTTTGAAATGAGATGGGCAGCAAATAAATTTAATAAATAAACATGCTGACTTCAATGTCCAACATTTTCAGCTATCATGGCAAGAAAAAAGTTGAATCACACAATTTGGGTATTGCCAAGACAGTGGCTCTTTCCTAATGCATAGATCAAGCCATGCCATTTGATGCAAACTAGCACCCCACCTCAGGTTTTTTACATGCCAAAGAGTTTTATTTTTAACTGTTGCTTACAAGACAACTTTCCCATGTAGCCACTGAATTGCTTTGATTTTGTTTTTAAAAAACCCTCAAAATAGTCTTGTAGATTTGCTCCCTGCTGCCCCAGTTATGCTTCCTCTGAGTGCCTTCACAGGGCCTGGCCAATATCAACCCAGCATCAAGCAATCTGATACTCTAGGGGTGGGTGGGGAGTATAAGCCCTTTGGAGGAGAAGCAAACTTGTGGCTCTAAACACAACTGAGTATAGACTTGGTTTAAAAAAAATGCTCATAACCAGCAGTAACTGGCCAAGAACTAGTCAGACGCACCGAGCAAAAAAACAGATTTTTTTTAAAAAAACAATACTAATGCAAAGCATGATTGCCCACTGCCTACAATAGGTATGTTTTCTGCAAATTTTCTGAAGTTGGAGACTATATATTAAAAGACGACTCAAACCATCTTGTTAAGGCTTACCTATTAAGAGTAGCCAATTGCTTTGTGGCAGTGTACTCACATCAGAATCTTGATAATAGCACAAAAAAAAAAAAAAAAACCACCTAACAACAAAAAAAACTGCTGAGTAGCAGTGAACATTATAACTGAGCCAAAGTAGTAAAATATGATTCTGAATATTTATATATATAACGGAACAGTAACGGCAACAGAAATGGTTCCCAATTGCCTGCTACATTTAGGCCAAAAATTTCTCCTGGCTTAGTTCCAGAAGAGGGAATGTTTTTGTTTTGGTGGAGTGAGACTAACCTAGGATTTGGCCCCTTAAAGGTAAATGGGAGGTCATCAAAACTCTAGAGTTTGCTGGGCTGGCTGAGCTATTCAATCTCTTACTCCATCTACTGTTCTTGCGTCCCAGGGAGCATGCTGGAAAGCTGAGGAGCTGACAGACAAGGAAACCAGGATTTGGAGTGAGGGAACAGTCTGTTTTCAAATCTGTAAAATCAGTATCAAAGTACTAAGGTGGAGTGGTCCCAGTATGCCTCAGTTATGGGCAATGTGTGACTGCCACTTTGTTGCTTAAAAGTTTTTTTTAAAAAGTCCGAAAAGTGCACTGGATTAATGCCAATGGAGCCCTTTTGGAATCCAGAAAAGATTAAACTGAAGGCTGGATGCAACACCCAGGGAAGGGGATAGCAGGGGGCATTCAATTCCTGGAAGCAATGAAGGCAGCATTCTGAAATGGATGCTATATGGGATTAGGCAAAAGCATAGGGAAAACCTAGGGCTCTGTGGGCAGATAACGAGCCAGAAGTAGAAAAAGCCTTTTCTATTTTGCATTCTCCATGTAGCTCATCCATATTATCCATGTATCCATCCATCTTATGGCATGCTGGCTGGGGAATTCTGAGAGTTGAAGTTCACACATCTTTAAATTGCCAAGTTTAAAAAAAACACTGGTTTATCCCAAAGGAATAATTAAACAGGGCAGCCAAGTTTGATTTTTTGTTGTAAAAGAAAAAAAGAAGAATTCTTGTCAAGCCAAAAAATTTTTGGTTGTTGTTGGTGTTTTTTTGCGGCCACTCATTCCAATGAAACTTTGTTCTTTTTATATCTTAGAGATTTCTATCCCACAACTTCTGCAGTCCAAAACAACATCAAGGATAATAAGGAGTAGAAAAAGGGCTTCACCTTATTGGGATGCCAGAAACGTCTTTCTGGGGAAATAATTCTAAAACCAGGATGGCCATGACTGTCTGCTGGTTGAGGACACCCAGAAGTGCTTCCAAATCCCCTCCCATGCATGAGTGCTGGATTTGGCTGTCCCATAGCAAACAGCTCAGCCTTCCCCATCTCACTTGAAATATAGTAGCTATGTAAGTATAGGGCACGTTTATCCATAAGTGAAGAAATCATTAAGCAATCACTTATTATACAATGTGTAGCAATATATAAGAGCCAGTCCAGTCTAATGGTTAAGGTACCAGTCCTGCCTTAGTCATGAAAGCAAGGTGGGTGTCTTTGGGTCAATCACTCTCTCTCTCAGCCTAATCCACCTCACAGGATTGTTGATCTGAGGAAAATAGAAGGAAGAAGTTGTATAGGGAATGTTCACTGCCTTGAGTTATTGTAAAAATAATAAAGACAGGAAACAAACAAACAAACAAACAAAGCATTATATCTAGTAACCCATCATATTATGCAATCAGGAAACAGGACAAAACCAAATGTTTTAAAAATTAAAAATATAGTTCATTAAATACAGTTTAGTGCCTGCGAACACATTGTTATACATAGACATTCGGGCTCTGCTTAACAAGTAAGATTGGGAGGTGTGGGGTGGGGGAAGCTAAAACAATGTGTAAGTGGCCTGTAACATATATTTTCGTTCACTTGAACTTTAGCAGGAAATGAATATAAAGCTCACATTTCAGTGCCTAGTTGAGCATCCTGGGACAATTGATTAGTTGATAATAAGTGTCTGTCATCAGGCAATAAATCATACATTCAGGAAACGATAAAGAAAGCCTTTTTTGTCTGATGACAGACATTTGCAGGGAAAACTTTATATTTTTAGTTCAAAGAAAGGCAAAGAAAGGTTCTCTCTTTCAGCTTTCTTCCTGGAGTAGGATGGAACTTCCCTTGCAGAAAGTTGGGTAAAGTCATTTCTCCCATGAACATTTTAACGAAAGTGCACTTTAGTGTTCTTGACATCTACAGGAGGGTAGTAGCTGATTTATACTCATTGAGAAGCTGGCCAGGATCAAATTGGAAAAGGTATTAAATGCATTTTGAAAGCTTGAGCTCCAAGTGTAAAATAAAATATTGCCAACCTGCCATTGACACACATGTTCCAAATTGCCTCTTGATCAGATATTGTTTTGTTTTGTTTTTAAACTGAGGGTCATATATTTCAAGATAGGTTGCTTTGGACCTCAAGATTGCTATAGCAGAAGGAAAATTTTACAGGAGCCTATAAAACTTAAATATTTGGGTAATTACTTCCTTTGATGTATACTTTATATGGATTATAATCTACACATCAGCTTTGACCATTGCAATGTATTTGGGATATATTTAGATCACAACACTCAAAATTCTCAGGCAGGGTGCCCAGAAACTAGGAGCTATGGGTCTAAGACATCTGGAGGGCATGATCTTAGAGAAGGCTGATATACGGTTTGAGAATAAATCAAACAGCCAGTCAAGGCCATTTTATTACTGTATTCCATTTTGCAAAACTTACTCATCTTTTTCCAAATACTTAAACTATCTCCAGAGACAAAATGTATATGACCTGATACAAATCTTTATACAGCAGATATTAAAAAGTTAGGCTTTCAATGGTTTGACAAGGTTGATAAAGAAAAGATATTTATTGCAATTGAAAAAGAAAATGTTTGCAAATAACAGTCCATTTGACATATTTGATAAGGCTGAAATCTTTAGGGAAGAATCACTAATGTAAAGTGATATTTATAAGTTTCCCTACATACAATATAGAGAAAAGGATAGTCAACAGTAATTATATCAGTAGCAACTACTTCCGTGGGGAAGTTAATTATGGATATGGCTACATCACAGACTGAATCTGGTAGAAAGGCCCTAAGTCATGTTGGAAGTTTGAGGGAATCTAGAAACATGGAACAACAATCTATACACACCTTCTGCAAATTGTAATTTTTAACATTCTTTGGAAAAAGCCATGATTCTAAAATTGATAATCAGAATCTAGCATGGATTTGCAGTGTAGCAGTACCACGAGTTAAAAACTGGACATGACCAAAGATAGTGTAATGAAGAAGAAAATGCCTATTTGTTTTAAATTGGTTTAGTATAACTAGTTGTGAGTTTTAAGACTTGAACTTGTATTTGGATCACTATGTATTTCTAATCAAATTAATTGATCTTGTTGGTACAGGACAGGTAGTATTAAAGTACAGGAAATTGGGGGAATGTTGGGAGTGTGTAGAAAAGCAGATGTGTTTGAAGTCCTTGTACAGTTCCAGATATGAAACTGGCCTATATGAATATAGTTTTCTTGATATTTTTGAGCACTTACCTAAGGAAAATCATAATAATGGAATGATTAGACAGACTTAGCTCAACACATTAGTGAGAAATTGTACAGCCGTATACAATGAAAGGAAATACATTTGTTATAGCATTCCAAACAAGAAGGAAGCATTATTAGATTTATAACACTTTTGGACATACAGTGATATATTTGGGTTATGCCAAATATATCCAGTGGAAGTGATAAAATAAAAATATTTTTAAAAATACAGTAATGAAGGCAAATGCTAAAATATCATACACCTTTTGACTTTATATTTCACTTTTGCATCCATTTATTTTTGATTAGGTATGCCACACTAGCACAAATAACTGAAAATATAGATTTCAGAGACATTCTCAAGCATCATTTGCTCATCAATTTGAGCTAGCATACAGTACATTAGACAGAAAAAGCTGACAGGGCCCTGATAAAAGCTGCTTGGAGTTTCAGCCATACTTAGCTTTCTCTGTAGCCAAAGCCAGCCTGCGGATGTTTGCTATGCAACCAGCTGCTGCTTCCTGAAGAGTTTCATCCGTAGAGCCTGCCATACCCAGCAGAAGCTTGTTAAAAATAAAAGTGCAGGGGGGAAAATGAGAAAGGGTTCCAAACCAAAAACATTACACTAAAAATAAATTATTTTAAAATAACACGCCTGCAGAAATCCATCCAATAATGAATGAAAATAGCCATGTGTTTCACATTCTGGAATCAGCTGCTCAAAGCTGGATTTTCAATAGCCTCTTTCGAGAAAATACACTAGCCAAAAGCACAACACGTTTAAAAAAGAATGGAATAAATGCATTTAAGACAAGATAAGTATCAGGGGAAAAAACATTCAGACCAATCCTGTTATACTCACAGACATAATAAAAATATTACATTGGTATTGTAGTGGCAAATGCTCAGGATTGGCATTTAAGCAACATCATTTTGGATGTTGGCCTTTCAAAAAAGTTTCAAGTTTTCCCACTTCCAATGGAAACATTCTGAAAGTTTAGATGCTCCTGTATATTAATGGCTGCATTTAAAAAACCGTTGCTCTTAGCAATAGAACTTCAATCCGGTTTTTGTTAGAATGTTGGCCAATAGATTTATGTCGTCTATGGGGAGTAAATAGTTCCAAAAATTGAAATACACTCTGATCATTCAAAACCTAAATCTATTTTAGACAGTGTACAGAGACTACTAACTCTGTTCAAACACTGAACAATTCGTCAGGACTAGGAATTTTTAAAAAGTGGACTTTAAATTTATGATAAAATAAAAAACAAACCAGTTATCTTATTTTTGTCTTTCTTTCTGAAAGAAGATGGCAGGGATTATTGTAGGTAGGGGGAGAAAAAGCCCAAACCAGCAAAAGATTGGAAAATCAGAAGGAAATAAATTTATCTTATGGTCTGATCTGAACAGTTTCTTTTCTTAGATTTATTTTGTTTTATCACTTAGCATGTGTATGTGCATTTCTTCCTGAAAGATTATGAATTAAGGCATGTAGGAGTAAGAATGTTTTCTCCTATTTTCTTCAAGTCTCAGCTGAGTTCTAAATTAAAAAAAACAAAACCTTTATATACAACTGGAAATTTAGCTTTCAACTTTTTAGTGTATCTAGGGGCAAATGCAACATTCTACCACCATCTTGACTTTTTTGATTACTTAAGCCTATATATTCAGTCCCTCTGCTAGCTATAAAATGGCAAGAAAACAGAGTAAGTTTCCACTCTTTTGCTCCTGAATAAATGTACACCAAGAGATTTACTCTGTAAAAGATTAGCAGCCCAGCTATAAAACAAGCTCTCCGCAAGAGTGGGTGAGAGCACAAGAATAAGGATTATAGGGGACTCTGCTTAAGTTAGCTATCCATTATAATCTCAGGCACACTGCAACTGTGTGCCATGTTCATCACCCAATATACACATTTCATGGAAAGCAGCGTGGTCAATTCAGATTTAAGAAAGTCTCCTAATTTTTATTATGGCAACCGCAGGATTTTAAAGCATGTAGCCTTAATTAAAAAATATTTTTCAATCTGTAGCTTTTAGTGTTCTGAATATAAACAACATTGAATTCAACCACAAAAACATGTTACCATTCAATGCTTATGTATATTTTTATACTGCTGCATTATGAAACTTTTATGAGTAGCTACATATACAAGCAGAAAGTTAACACAAATGTAAATACTAATCACTACCATTCATTAGCCTTACAACTGTTGGGAGACAGGAAATCTAACTGCACACATCTGAGATATGCTTATGAAGATCAATTTTATATTTTAGGAAGTATTTGTGTAGAATGTAAGCATCTTGTCAGTCACCTCTCTTTCTCTGATCTCTAGGTGTCACCATAAAACATTCAAGCTTTTGCTTCACCTCCATTTTTTAGTTTGTACATTTTTACCATAGAATCACAACAGATAATCCTCAATTTACAACCACAATTAAGACCAAAATTTCAATTGGTAAGTAAGTAGTGGTGGGTTTCGGCTTCCGTTGCAATTGGTACGCTGCAATGGGGCTGGGCGTCCACCATGTGCATAGCGCGCGCATGCGTACCCACTGCCTGCGGTGCTCCAGCTGCTTGGCGGAGAGTCGCTTAGGCACCACATGCCCCTTGTGTGTGCGCAAATGCCCCGGTCAGTTCAAATAGTGGTAAGGAGAGTGGGTGGGTGGGTGGGCCCTCCGGAGCACCATACTGGAATGGTACCCGGTGCTCCCAGCAGGCACCAGTACGTCTGTACCAGGGCATACCAGTCGCATCCCACTACTGTAAGTATGGCAGTGAAGTAAGTTTTGCCTGATTTTACGTATTTTTTTGCCACAGTTGTTAAGCAAATCACTGCAGTTGCTAAGTGAATCATGCTATTGATTCACTTAATGGGCCACATCTGGCTTCCTCCATTGACTTTGCCTGTTGGAAGTTAGCTGGGAAGGTCACAAATGTATCACATGACTCTAGGACCGTGAATGTAATGAGTACCTGCCAAGTATCCAAATTTTGATCACATAGTCATGAGATCCTGGAACCATCGTAAATATGAAAAACAGCCATAAGCCATTTCTTTCAGTGTCATTGTAACTTTGAGCGATCACTAAATGAATGATTGCAAGGAGTACCTGTATTACATGTGTTACAAACTTCTGTAATGCAGTTCACAGAATCACAGGATTTTGAGAAGCAAAGTTTTCAGGAAAAGTAATTGTTTGCCCTGAGTCAATTGAATTAATTTGAATGAGAAAAAGCAAGTTTTGCTTTAATCCCAAATAGCATCAGCAGACTTCATTCAAGGGCAAATGCCAACATTACTGCAAAGAAGTAAGATACTACAGTAGCAATAGAATCACAATCTCAGGTGAGTCAAAGCATCAAACCAAGTGATTAAAAATGTTGTTTATATGAGTCTAAAATAACATCAAGCACCTAGTAACAATTGATGGGTGTCGGAAATTGATCAGACAGCTCTGGCTCCAGCTGATGGATAAATTATTCCTTTCTATATTGATAAAGCAAGCTCAAAAACTTTTAGATTTTCAGGTAATCCATTTACTTGTGTTTGAAAATTCTCCCAATTGCTGATATTGAAATACTTTGAGATGTAAAGCAAGACACTTGATTATAGATTTATAATCTATAGCTATAATGTCCTTTGTAGATAACCATTCAGTTATTATTCTCCATCTCCCTTTTTGAACTGTTCACAAAATATGTCTATTGAAAAATGATTTGGTAAATGAGGGAGAATAGAGTATTATATACAATATATCCCTATACAGTCAATGCTCATCTCCTCTAAAGAAAGGAGTTGGTTTCTTTCTCTTTTACACATGCATAATCAAGCTGTTAATACATAATTGTAATAAGAACAATAGGGTTGTATAGAAGTGCACACAGCCTGTGGAACCTTGTTCCATTGTTGAAGCTATCTTTGAAAAAGTTTGAGATGGGGATTTTTGAGTACAGCCCTTTGCTGTACTCACAGAAAAATAAACTTTTTGTAGGAAAAATTGAATCTCAGAGTTAGCACCTCTTGGTAGTATTGCCCTCAAGGATAAGAGGTGTGTTTGACTGGGGAAAACTGCATGTTTTCAATTACAGAAAACTTTTATCATCATTAAAGTTGGGGAGTTTGTCTCATGGAGTTGGAATGCAAATTGAGAGTTAACTAAGCATTCCATGGCTCACCTAACTACTTTATGAAGAAAAACTAAACATGTGAAGAGTTGAATGAACTGCATTTTGAGTACAATGTCGCTATTGCTATAGAAATATTTAACTGGCCTGATTTGTCTTGTGATTATTTAAAATTGATACTCTTTCAACTGGACAGGAATTACATTAAAGTAATCTGTTTGATACATGGTGGTATTTGTACCTGAACAACCTTCAAACTCAATATGTTTGTGAAAAATGCAATACACAAATAAATTGATTTTGACACTAATTATATGAACCCAACTAACAGGCTCCTAATCAAGGCACAGCTGTTAATAATTTGTTGTTATTATGGAATGAACATGACTCCAGAGTTGCAAATCAGTTTTACCAAATACAGAGCCTATTGAATGTTATCAATGACATGAATAAGGTGCTTTAAGAGCCTAGCATTGCTATGCTTCGTTGATAGATAATGTAACACACAACTTGGTGTGGCTTTTTCCCATAAACCACTTGTGTTTTCTGAAGTGCCTTCCTCCATTCAGTTCCTGAAAGTCATCTCCTGTTTTTATTTTCTGCCACAATCTGCAGTTCTGATGAGCTTTCAACTGTCACATATTGCTTCATGAAGCAATTTCCCTATGAATCCAACAGATGAGTTAAAGGCAGAAATATAATCATATGCCTGACTTAAAACCAAAGTTATGTATGTACATAGAGTAACTACAATGATTTCCATAAAGTTTGACATGAAACAAGGAAAATACTATTTATTATTATAGACTGTATATTCACAGATCATCTTTTGTTTTCTTACTATCTTAATAAATCTCAAACATAACTGCTATAAATATAGTGATGCCAATAAAATAAAATATTTGTAGTTCGGGTTTAAAACATTCTTATCATGTTCTTGTGATCAAAAGCATTATTATTTCTCCTCTCCTAAAACATGTTATTTAGTAGCATTAAATGATTTTTTAAAAAAAATCAGATAAGTCTCTATGGAGATTTTCAATCATCCAGTCATGGTTGGTCCCAAAATATTTTTCAAAATGCAATTGGAGGAAAATTGAAATATTTTCAAGGAAAAAACAAGAAAATCCACTTGCCTTTTGAAAAGCATTTCTGGGACTATCAGACAAGTCTCTTTTTAAATAATTCAATTTATCTCATTTATTTTCCATATTTCCATATTTTTTAAAAAAATACACCTAATGCATTTTAGAATTTTGAAAAAGTGATTTAATGAGCATATGATGTGGTACATTCAACAGGGATTTTTCTTTAACAAAGTATCAACCAGAGTTAATTGATAAAGTCATCTAATAAATCCTTATCAAAAATTCCAACCTTTAGTTGGTGTGAAGCTTTATCAAGATAACATGCCTCATTTATATCTTCTCCAGTTTTGTAGATCTATACACATTATATAGATCAGTGTTTTTCAACCTTTTTTGTGCAAAGGCACACTTTTTTCATGAAAAAAATCACGAGGCACACCACCATTAGAAAATGTTAAAAAAATTTAACTCTGTGCCTATATTGACTATATATAAAGTGTTTTTCCCACGGCACACCTTACACTATGTCACGGCACACTAGTGTGCCGCGGCACAGTGGTTGAAAAACACTGATATAGATTATACATAAATGACTTCATTTTTAATAAGCTGGAAATTAATTTGGTTAATACTACCACAACTTTATATGCAAAATGTTAGAAATCCTATAAATCCTAATGTTAAAGAAAAAATTAGAAATAAAATTTCCAAAGGCTAAATAAACACTGAGAGGAAATGGGAGAATAAATGCAATTTACAAAATGTAGAAGAACAGAGTTAGAAGGGACTTTGAAGACCTTCTAGTCTAACTTCCTTCTCAAGCAGGTGACCCTATAACATTCTGGCTGTCCAATCTCTTCTAATTTGAATTAGTCTCTTTTGTTAAATTTGCCAAAACAATGAACAAATGCAATGGTGAAGAGATCGAAATGAGATTTGCTTTAAAAGATCCCTTATTTCAAAGGAATTATGTCTGCCTATTGTGGAATGAGCTTGGATCCAAGAAATTAGGAGGTTGAGAATTTTACAAACTGGAAATACAGATTAAATCACTTTCTTGTTACTTTTCATAACATATGCATAACTAAAATACATTCATTAAAAAACAATTGTTTTAATACAATTTAAAAATTGTTTGTTCTGATTTTCCAGGCAAAGATTGGACCTAGAGACCACTGATAACCTGGAGACTACAGATTTTACATGCAAAATGTTCCCAGTTTAGTCCTTTGGAATCTCTGGTTTGTATGACAAACTTTCTTTTCTGAAAACTACCAATCAGAGGTAACTTAGTTACCTAAATAAATATCATGTCCTCATCAATGAATTTATAAATGTATAAATATAAAGCTTCATAAATACATAATAAGATTACATATATTGCCTAAAATAGATACAATTATTATTCTTAAGTGATTCTAGAAATTACTGTATTAATTTTTCTTTTTCAATTCAATGATTGCTTGTTTCTCAAAGATGTTGAATTTCTTGACTTTCTAATTAGGAAGGAAATTGACTTTTTAGCTGTATTCCAAAAAGTTACATACATAAAAAATCCTGCCTTGAATAAAAACATATGGTCAAAATCCATCCAAAGAAGTATCAATCTAGATAGAATCTGTGCTTGTTTTCAGCAACCAAAGCCTGGAACTATTTGAGACATCCAAGTGTGTTATTTTGCACATATAAATTGCTCCTTAAAAGCTTCTGTTTCAATTAAATGATAAATAATACATGTGGATAACCCAAAACTAAATAGGATTAGAACTGAGTTACCATTGCATTGCTAGTTAACTCCATTCTTTTTTTTTCTTCTCAACTAATAAAAGGATAACATAATATTTGGAATATATATTGTATGTTGTTGGAAAGAACTTGGCCTTGAAATATCATGGTCAAAAGTGAACAGATTCCAGTTGAAAATCCCATGTGGGCTGGAACCTAACTTCTGGCATATAATCTAAGGAATAGTTAAACCAAATTCTTCACTCTATAAGCAGAAGATGGCTGGTTGCCTTCTGTTTTTTTCTTCTTAAAAGTTAAGAAATGTTCACTAATATTGCTAATGGTGGTAAAAGTGAATTAAGGTTCATTTCTAAAATTTGAGATTCAGGAATTTTGAAGGATAAGAAAAATATCATTTGTGTTCAAACTAGACAATTACTTATTACTTTTATTATCTGGTGCCCTATTTCAATGTATAAAAAAATATGCAACTGGATAAAATATTAAAATAACAATTTTTAAAAGAAAACTACCAATAAAAACCTACATTAAAAGGTGCAGTGTGATTTAATCAATAGCTCAATTAACAATAGGATATTATAGACTTGATTGCAGCAGTGATGGGTGCATTATTGGAAGACTGAATAGGCAGACTGAGGATAGATCATATTGAAGAAGTTCTATCTCCATGGTAAATAAAATTCAACATTGATTTGATGGCACATAATCAACAACCATGTATTTGACCCTGCAATATGTATAAACAAAATTATGACATCAAAAAATCCTGATACTAAAAAAAGGAAAAGGGAAAATATCATTAAAATTTATGCAAAATTGACAAGTTGAAAGAAAGTCAAATTCAGGTATTGCAGACTTCCATCTTTAAGGGATCACAAATATTATGAGAAAATTCTGCCATCTGTAGACTAATTCTGAAAGGAAGCATTGCAAAATCCATCTTGTGGCCTTATTCAGCCCTAAATTGCCCTACCAGCTGCTACATTTCAACACTCATCCAAGACTGGAGATTTTTAAAGATGTTGTATGACCGAAAGACTGCAAATAAATGTACATCCATCATTTTCTCGGAGTTGCCAAACAACAAGCCGGCAAAGAAGCAACAAGGAATGAAATGCATTCCTTCCTTTCTTTTGCATCTACAAAGGCATGAAGATTTTTTTAAAAAAATAAAACCTGTTCCATCGCCAGTTTCCTTTGTATAAAACTAAATGTCTAACAGCTGCTTTTGGTACATAAAAACAAACAAACATTTGAAATGTGTAAAAATATCCTATAATATGATGTACTATCAAATAAATGGTAAAATCTAGTGTCTGTAGGAATCTTACCAAGAACCCAGTAAGTCATTTTGAAAGAAGATATTGACAAGTGTGTTCTGATGGTTAATTACTACAGCCAGCCGCCAGAGCTTTAATTCAATACATACAATATTCAGCTAATTGGTAAAATTAAACTTGCTGTTTTCAGGCAGAAATGTATCATATTTTTAATGATTGCCAAAAAAGGCTAGTCAAGAAGTCTGAAATACATTATTATTGTTTTTTCTTATGTTCAGCTTCTGTGAATGCTCTTTTTTCCCCTCAAGGAAACTATTTTTGCTCAGCTCATTGCCAAAAATAATTACCTGGCACCTTGCCTCAGTGTGCTCAGTCTGCTATCTGCCAGTGAAAAGAAATTCATTTTATTAGCTGTACAATTATATTTTAAGGTAGCACTGTTTACCAATAGTATTCCTTGGGGAGTTTTGCTTTTTACCTACCTCAGGTTAATTGAGATGGGCATGCCAATTGCATAGTGGGTTTTCTTATAGCTAACATTCCTCTTTGCTCCTAAAAAGCTACATATGTGGACCAGGGGATTTTCTGTGGCTGTATGGAAAATCAGTGAGTCCTCTATGGATGTGTAGAAATGTTTTCCAGTTGTGCACTGGGATCTCTGGATCCCAGCCTGACTTTTCTACAAAGTCTCCTGAACTGGAATTTGTTTTTAGACAATTGCAAGAAGCTGCTCAATGTATTTTCTGTGGTTTGGATAAAAGTGCCAAGTCAGAAAAAAGGACATTCCCTACATTCTCTAAAGCAAGATAAATACAGAAGAGAAACCTAGATGAAAGATGGAACTGTTATCTATGGCTCATGCCAGATTCTTTGGTTTTTTGGCAAATTCTGTTAAAGTTGGAAGAGTCAAAGAGCTACAACCTTTTCCATTAAAATTCAGCGTATATGTTAGGATTTAGCATACCTTGTTTATACATTTTGAACCCTCAAAACTATCTATTTAAAAATGCTTTAATGATTCCTTCTGCATACATTGGCTGCAGCTCCACTTATTTGAAATGGCTCATTTATCACTAAAAGAGCTGCAGGGCACAGCTTCTGTTGAACTGCTCCAACAAACCTACAGCTTAGTGGGACAGGCTTCTTTTTAGAAAACTAAAAGATATTCAGAACATGCCAAGTAGAAGATGCCAACGTACAGGGTTCCCCCACCCCCAAATGTTCCTAAATTAAAAAGTTACCAAAGGGGAGACTAACAACAATAATAAAATCATCAAAATTATTGTTCCTTACTAGGAATTAGACTAGAAATAACGTATCTCACATGTTATGTATACTAAATGTATACTAAATGTACTTGTCAGCTTATCAGTGGGAATATTTGTGATAGCCACAGGCAAAACCTGACTGAAACACACAGTTGTTATTGCAACAGAAGTTTCATGGAATATTTGTCATGTCTGTTATAGTTTGTTTATATATATATACATACACATACATACATACATACATACATACATACATATATAATATACATACATACATACATACATACATACATACATACGAATTTTTATTATAATAGCAAAATCTAATGCAAACTAAATCTAAAGAAAAGAGAAAAGAAATATGTTTCAAGGAAAAATAAAAATAAAGAGAGTCAGCTTAGACATAATAGAATATTACGAGGCACATCCAGAAAAACAAATGGTACTGGTTTTCCTTGATGCACAAAAAGTATTCAACAATGTAATTTGGAAATTTATTATAACACTATTAGACAGGATGAAATTCGGAGAAAAATTTACAAAAATGATAGAAAAACTTTATAACAGTCAGACAGCCAAAGTTCTAATGAATGGAGAACTAACACAAGATCGAAATAAAAAAGGGAGTTAGACAGGGATGCCCCCTCTCTCCTTTGCTGTTTATAGTAACTCTGGACATTTTATTAAATGAAATTAGGAAGGACCAGGGAATAAAAGGTTTGAGACTCAAAAATGAAGAATATAAGACCCAAGCCTATGCTTAGTATTTGTTGATATATGCATGTGTAAAGGAGAAACAAACTAACTCCTTTCTTTAGAGGAGATGAGGTTCCATTAGAATCTAATCTGAAATGAATTCAAAAATTAGAAGAATATGGCGAAGTGGCAGGACTAAAAATCAATAAAGGCAAAACAAAATGATAACCAAGAACATGACAAAAAAGCAAGAAGAGGAACTGGAATTAGCAACTAGAATGCAAATAATTAAGAAAGTGAAATACTTGGGGATCTGGGTGTTAGCAAAATGTTCCACAATTAAAGACAATAATTATAATAAACTAGTGACACAAATAAAGAAAGATTTAGAAAGCTGGAAAAATATTCAGCTATCATTAATGGGACGTATAGCCACAGTCAAAATGAATATTTTATCAAGAATCTTATTCTTGTTGCAAACCGCATCAATTAACCTGGGTAA
This sequence comes from Thamnophis elegans, assembly GCF_009769535.1. Lineage (NCBI taxonomy): Eukaryota > Metazoa > Chordata > Lepidosauria > Squamata > Natricidae > Thamnophis > Thamnophis elegans. Next base: position 22,045,293 of record NC_045558.1, on the reverse strand, counting down.
AACTTTCTTTCAAGAATTAAGCAAAATAACCACTAGATTCATTTGGCAAGGACGAAAAGCGAGGATTAAACTAAAGTCAATGCAAGACAGCAAGGAGAGTGGAGGTTTAGCACTTCCAAATTGGGAATTATACACATTAGCAGTAACAATAACATGGGTGAAGGATTGGATAGAGTTAAAGAATAAAAGAATTTTGATTTTAGAAGGCCATGATTTGCAAGCAGGCTGGCATACATTCCTATGGGGTGATAAAAATAAAACGCACAAATACTTCCAAAAACATTTAATTAGAAGAATGTTATTGCAAAAAATCCACTATGTGAAAATCCCGAATTGGCTATCACCGACAGAAAGGACGATCCATCCAAATTTTATAGATATGAATAAAATGCTAAGATACAGAGACTTAATTGACAGACAGGGAAATTTAAAACAGTTGAAGAATTGGCAGAACAAAACATGATAATTGATTAGCTAACCTACTTGCCTAACCTAAATCAAAAGTAAACACAATAATGATACTAAATTATATGACATCGAAACAGAACCACATGAATTGGATCAAATAATTCAAAGCTCAGATAGAAAGATGATAGGGAGAATATACAAATTTCTTAAAGCATAAAATGGAAGAGGAAATTGTGAAAGAACAAATGATAAAATGGGCACAGAACTTTGGCTATAATATTGAATTAGATAAATGGGAAAAATTTGGGGGAACAAACTTAAAAATGACACTATCGGTTGCACACAAGGAAAACCAGTACAAAATGTTTTACAGATGGCACCTGGCACCAACAAGGTTAGCTAAAATCTCAATAAATAGCTCCCCAAAATGTTGGAAAAAGATACAAGCCTATAAAATCCATGTTTACAATGGATTTTTACAATGAAATATTTTTACAGTGAAAATGCTGAAAGCGAGTTTGGAAGACTGTAAAATCTTCAGAGCAATATTCAATAGTGATGAATATTGAACTGGTTTAATTAAATATGTTGTCAGTGACCAGACTTGGTCAGTGACCATCAATCTGTTTTAATGAATGTGGAACACTGGGTTGTATTAGAAAGTTTTTTCTGTTCATTGGAAGTCATGAACTTGGTCACAGTGGTTTTATTTATGGATAGACAGATTTAAACTGCTTAATAGTCACAAGCCATGATCCTCAACAACTACTAAACTAATCACTATCTATAATGAATCTAGCAATAATGCAGACACCAACATTCCAGTTGTGGTATGAGAATTTTAAAAAAGGAAACGGGTAGATAAAGGATGAAAAGCTAGGAGTATTATTCAAGACATCCCACTGTTTAAAGGAAGCATTAATAAAATACCAAGAAGTTGCCAAAAATCTCTTGCTGTAATACTCTGTACTTCTTTCCGCCAAATTATAATTGTGCAATAGCTCCCCACAAAAGCATAAGCAATGATAGAGTTTGTCTTCTAGCCTCATTACTATGAATTCTTGATGGGAGACTATAAGAAAAATCCTAGGATGTGTTATAAACTTGAATAAAAATATATGACAACATAGAAGGCAAAAATTCTAAGAAATTTAGCTTGATTTGTGATTGAGACATACACACACACTCACACACACACACACACACACACCACATATATAACGTTCTCCAGAAAATGTAAAGGATTTGCCATTGATTTGACATATTTGCCATTTGATTTCTTGATTTTTTAGTCTAAGCTACAATCCTAGGATTTTTCTCCTAGTTTCCCATCTAAGTACTAACCAAATATTACCCTGCTTAGTTTTTTTAAGATAAGACAATCATTTGCTTCTGCCATCTACTGAATCCTGAATTAAAAAGAGGTCTGCATAAGGCATGATTATTCTATGTATGATTCCTATAGTTTTATTGCTCCATCAATTCTTGCAGCTAACCATCCATCTTGTTCCACAGCCTGATGACAAATCACTGCTACTTACAATATTGTTGGTACATAGGACAGCAGCACCACTATCTGTCCATTATTATGCAATGCTCATAGCTGCTGGTATGTTTTATTGCAAAAAAAAGGCTCCCATATTATATGCAGCATACAACTAACCTTTTAAAGCAAACAAAAGGAGGCATGAAAGTATTCAAATTAAATAGAGAATGTTACTTATATAAATAGGTCCATATTCTAGCGTGACTAATTTCTATAAAATTAAAATAAATTTCTCTAATTCCTTAGTGAAAAAGACTTAAGATTAGTCCACATATTAAAGATCAATTCTCAAACAGTATGGAAAATTGCCATCCTATCTGGTGCCAGAAACTGAGGTTTTCAGATTGTAAAAAGTTTTTAAAATCAGTTATATGTATACTATAAAAGTCCATTTTTCTTATTGAAGTAGGATAAAAGGACTTATTCATTATTTTGAGTTTTCCAAAGTTGAATGTTATGTAACATGATTTTAAACCTTTGAATCAATTATAAAATTCTTTTAGTAGTAATAGCAATAGCAATAGCAGTTGGACTTATATACCGCTTCATAGGGCTTTCAGCCCTCTCTAAGCGGTTTACAGAGTCAGCATATCGCCCCCACAGTCTGGGTCCTCATTTCACCCACCTCAGAAGGATGGAAGGCTGAGTCAGCCTTGAGCTGGTGAGATTAGAACCGCTGAACTGCAGATAACAGTCAGCTGAAGTGGCCTGCAGTACTGCACCCTAACCACTGCACCACCTCGGCTCCTTACTAATTAATGACATCTATTCAGACATTCAAGTGTGATAATATTGCTGTGAGGCAAAGTGCAATATAGTTTAGCTAACTTACAATGGAATGAGGAATTCTGAGGAATAGCAGGGCCACATTTTTTTTTCTAGTTACATGCAGAGAAACTAAAAAGGTAAAAGCTAACATAAACGGTATACTACATTAAGTATAAAAAGGCCAAGAAGATAGGCGTAGAGAGAACATTGTTAAGTGCCTAGGTGTAAGAATATTGTGCAATTTGAATTCTATCGTAGAGAAGGTAATTTCTGATAGTCATTTACCTAAGTGCATTGGACCACAAAGATGAATGAAAGAGCTAGCTATCTTACCTTCACGACTCCATTTTCATGCATGGTAATGCAATTGTTGGGATCCTCTGACAGCTGATACAATGCTTGTGCAGTAGCTCGGTGAACTTCTGGATCACTTGATTTCAGATAACGTACCAAAGGGGCAACAGCTTTGGTATCTCCAAAACCAATCCTGTTACTTCCCCACATGCAGCAGCGAGAAATGGCATCAGCTAAATGCCGTCTTAATTTGTCATTGTTCTAAACCAAAAGGAAAAATAAATTATAATAAAAATATATCCCTTAATGTCTTAATGGAAGACATTTCACATAATAACAACTATTAAAAATATGAAAGGAGCTTTAAAAAGGTTGGCTTCTTTGTTCTTAATGCTTTATTGGTTATTAACATCATGCATGCATGCATGTATGTATGTATGTATGTATGTTTTCATAGATTTTCACAGGTACAGGTATGCAGGTCTTGGCATTTTTGGGTCTTTTCCCATGTAAGATTGAGAGTATTTTGGCGAGGTTTCGACGAGGTCCCACTTGCCATCTTCAGGCTGGCGCCTTCGGCTTCATGCTTGTGCGAACAAAGAGTGATCGGAGCTGCCGTCTTTCTATAAATATTGGTGTGTGTGTGTGTGGAATGCTGGCTTTGTTGCTGTAAGTGGGTTGGTTGGCTGTGTTGTTACATCTTGATTAGTTGATGTAGTTGGTGCATGCAGATTAGTCGGCTGTTTCGTAATATCCTGTGTGGCTGAGGTACTAGCTGTGTGCCCGTTAGTCTTTTGTGTTGTAACGACCTGGGTAATGGGCTGTGTGATGACATCCTGAGCTCTAGTGTAGTGATATCCTGAGTCCTGTGCTGCAACATCCTGGCAGGTTGGCTGCATTGTAACATCCTGAGCCTTTGCGTTGTAACCTCCTGAGTTCTGTGATGTAATGTCCTGAGCAGATGGCTGTGATGTAACATTCCAGGCTTTAGTTTGGCTCCAAGTTTGCAATCTAGCCATATGTTCATGGTGTGTGTCAGTTTGTTTTGTGTAGGGGTCGGAGGGGGGGTGTAGCAGTTGGTGATGCCGCTGTGGTATGGCTTCTGGATGGTGGTTGCATTTTGTCTATGGGATGGGTTTGGGTCTGGTGAGGGTGATTGGTGGTAGTGTCCTGTGTTGTTCTGGATCCAGTGTCGGTTTTCATGGCTGGGACTCATTTGTTGACTAGGGCTAGTTTCCAGATGTCGGGTAGGCAGGAGGTATCGTCACATTTATTCATGTTGTGGGGGTGTTTCTCTATTTCAATGGCTTCCATAATTATTCTCTTGTTGAGGTGTTCAGTTTTAGAGATTAATTGGTTCCTTCAAAATCAATTTCATGTCCTGTTGCTTTAAGATGCTGGAAGTTTTTTCTTCTTGTCTGACCGCGTTCTTGTGTTCTGCGATGTATGCATTTATTCTCCTATTAGTTTGTCCAATGTTTATGGCTGGGCAGATTTTGCATGGTATTTCATAGACTCCTTGGTTTTCTAGCTGGATCTTGTCTTTGGGGTTTCTCTAGATGCTGGGTATTTTTTGGTCAGTGTCGAAAGCTGTCTTGACATTGTGTTTGTGGAGAATTTTGCTGATTTTATCTGTGGTGCCTTTGATGTAAGGGAGGAGGGCGATGCTGTTGTCCTGTTCTATGTCTCGTTCTTGGGGGGAGGGTCTCCTTTTGGATTAGGTTGGTAATTGTATTTCTTTGGAATCCGTTGGATTTTAATACGTTTGTGAGAGTGTGTAATTCAGTTTTCAGGTGGTCTTTGTCGGCTAGGCATTTGGTTCTGGAGATGAGGGTCTTGACTATGGAGTTGATCTGTGCAGGATGGTGATGGGATTGTTTGTTTAAATAGTGGCTGGTGTGTGTTTTTTTCCAGTAGACGGTGCATCCTAGGGAGCCATTGGGTTTTTTGTAGATTAGGATGTCCAGAAAGGGAAGTTGGTTGTTAGCTTCTATTTCTATAGTAAATTGTATTTTGGGGTGTAGGCTGTTGAGATGTATGAGGAAATTGTCCAATTTTTCCTTCAGAATATGAAGATTTTGAAATAATGTTTAATCTTTAACTGCAGAAGTTAAAATATGATATTATACAGTGTATTTCAGAATATTAGCAACAAGAACGAAGTTTCACTTACTGTATTCGCTAATTTGGATAATAAAGGAACAACACCATGATCTGTTATAACAGCTAAATTCTCTTCATCTTTTGCTATGTTGGTGATTGCAGCACACACACTTGCCAAAACTTCTTTATTTTCAGATTTTAAAAGATTAACAATTAGTTCCAAACCACCAACAAATGAACGAACCATTTCACCAGCATCCTAAGTGAAAACAAGACAAATTATAACATTTTATTTCTGTAAGAAATTTTATAACTTGATCTCAGCAATTAGTGACGACAGAAATATCTTCTTCATAGATGATCAGGTTTTTCTAGCATCATGGCAGACATCATTACTTTCTACCTTCAAAAGTATAGTAGCTCTATGTACTTCACAATTGCACCTCTGGGTTGCATGTGATTTATGAGACCAGAAGATCATTACAGCTACTGCTTTTCAAATGAACATACCATGAAAAACATACTTATCTGCCAAAATTCTAAAGTGTTGTATCTCTTTCATGCTTCAGAATCATAATTTTACATCTCATATTAGTCTGAACTCTTACAAACTAAATGCTGCTTTGAAAAGGTACGCTGTTTATAAACATATCCTTACAGATAAAAGCATATCAAAAAATCAGTAGTATTTTCCATTTGGAGCATCTTAGAAAGCTTAAGATGTCAAAGGTAATTTATCAACTCTGGTTGCTTTTGCCCAAAAATGTGATGGTGTGGCTGTGCAAATAAACCTGAGTTACCAAGAATCCTCTGTGGATTATGATTTCTTCTGGAGAACCTATCCTTGTCCAATTCCATTGCCTACCATTTTAAAGGAAACCATCTTAAAGTCCATTTACAGGAGGATAGGAAAAAAGAGAAAATTCAGCATGTCTTTTCTGCATTTCATAAAACACTGTTATATAAGAAAATGAGCTTATAACATAAAGTAAGTAATGAATATGTGAGCCAGCTATCTTGGAAAGTACACATCTGAGGAATATAATTCTGAAGCAATATTTTGTTAGTCCAGACCAATGGCATACAAAATGAGTTCTATAATGAAGATTAATACTTTCTACCTATAAAGAGTTCACCATTATGGGATATGAATACATATGATTTAATACCGATACAAATATTAGAGTAAATATTTTATGTACAATACTTTAAGTTTCATTAAGATTTAGTACAATTGCCACAGATCAGAACAATGCATATTCATTCTTTTGTCCTTAAAGATATTATTGTTAGGTAATAACAGCTAAAAAGGAAAGTACTAATTCTGTTAATTTAATGCATTCATCGTCTGTGTTTCAGCTTGCAAAAGCTAAAGCCAATTATATGCAGAAAAGGTTCAAGATAGAATTAATCTGAAATACATATACTTCTCATCATTTTATCTTAGCTCAATTTTATCTTATATTTAATTTTAGTTTATTTACAAATGTTTTAAGTCTCTAGAACAACCTAGAATTTTGATTTAAGTAAACCAATATTCTTTTCAGCTACAAGCCTGAATTAAAAGACTTCTCAATTAACGAGGCAGGAGGGCCGTCACTATACGCTCAGTCAAGATCTTTAGTTTACAGCCTTTAATTTATTAGATTTACTTATTGTTTTAAAGTATCTTTTTAATGTTTTAAAATAAAAATATGTTTTTTATTACCTTTACATACTAAGTATCAGTTGAAACATTTATATCTGGCCATGAATATACAAATTAACCTACTAATACTTTATATCAATATACTAATATAAATTCACCTACTAATACTTTATACCAAATAAGCTTTAGAATGTAGAGTATTTTGGTATCCTAACTAATGTACAATAGTTTTTTTAATTAACACAAAAATATTGCCAAATGAAAAACAGACCCAGACACAAAACAATTTTACCATAGGTATTATATATAACAACTTTCTAAAATTAGACAAGATTATTTCTAACAATAGTAAGAACACAACAAGAGATTTGATGGTTAGTTAACAAGAACTGAAGAAGACTTGATCATGGCAAGATATTACTGTAATTAAAAACTTAAATGTTTTGGAGCTTTACATTTCAGTCACATGGGGACAGCAAACAAGGAGAACAATAAATAATTTGAAAACTATGAGAAGAAATATATAAATGAAGTCAGATAAAGTATATTTACTATATACAGTAATAAGAAAGTACTCTGATCAGAACAATTATCTGCTCTTTTCAATGGCAGTATAGTTCTCTGAGATTCTAAGAGCCCAATGAAAGATGATTATCCTGATACTGAGTTCCTTCATGAATCACTATAGTAGCTATTTATTCACAAACAAAAATATAGTTCTGTTTGCCCCCAAACTTCACTGTAGATTTAGCACATATGCTTTTAATAATTTTAATAGCTGAAATGTGTATTTCTTTCATAATATTTAGTAATTAGATTACAAATTTATAACATACACTACCTGTCAATTACATGTGCCCAGGCTGTCAAACTAGCTCTTCTTACCACAAACTAGATCTTCATTTGTAGCTTTATGAAGTATTGAAAATCCAAAAAGTTAATTGAAATAACCGTTAAAACTGTTTTGTATATGCATATTGTGATTAAAAAAAATTATTGCCTTAAATAAAGGTTTTTGTTTGTTAAAATTCACCAGACTGCTATCCACATTCAAAAGTGCCTGAATCATTTTGGAACCTATCAGTCTTTGTTTGGGATCAACATGGCAACCTTCTGCTAACAAGGCAGACTTTGTAATCCCTGAATGTTTTTTTTAATGTTTACATTATTCACCACAGGGAATAAGTAGTATCATGACTACAAATTGACTTTCCAATATCAACAGAGCTCAGAACACTTTTCACTGCAATTCTTCATAATTATTTGCTTAGATTGGCTAATATACTTCCACTCTGTCACAGCAATTACTTCTACCGTTATGGTTTGTAGCTATTGAATTAACCGGCTAATTAATCTAAATCTACTTCTGCTAAGAAGATTCTGTTGCCTCAATACTGCTCTTTAAGCACACACACACACACACACGATTAATTCTGATATATGCTTTACCACTGCATAAAAACAATCATTAGCGCTATGCAGGAACAACATTTGCCATGATATACAGATATCCTCTTCTATTGCCCATGCAGCATGCCTTTTAATTCCTCAATGCCCCAATGCTGGCAGCCAAGGTACACCTGGATCTGTTTGACTGTGATGAAAGAGGAAAGCTTCCTCATAAACACAAAGTATCATTTATTATAACCCTGGCTCTTTCCCCTACTTTGACATTAAGGAAGTGATCCTGTAAATTATTTGCCTTAATCTTAGCATCCAGTAATTTCTACAAGTCAACTCTGCAACTTTCCATGTATTTTTATACAATCCTACATTCAAAGGTTTGAGATCTATCAGTTCAATAATATTGTGTGGGATGGTAATAAACTCTTCCAAAGATGGTTCATTTTCAAATAGGAATCAAAGTATGATAATTACATAAAAATTAAAAAGAGGGACAAATGATGATAACTAGAGATCCACTGACTCCAGTGATTTCCCATAGAGTTATGAGCACACTCTAAATTCTTTAAAATATCAAAGAAAATTAAAAGGGCAATTCTTTTACAAGTTAAATCATTTGATACAGGGCAAAAGGAAGCTATTTTTTTTCTGATACTGAGTAAGTGTGTCTCTCTGGTTTTGTTAGTATCTTCATAGAATCTTTATTGCTTGCTAAGTCTAAGATAGAGAAGGACAGTATCAGAAATGGCAAAATTCTTATATTAATGCAGAAGCAGCATAGCTTTTATTTTCTATTTAACTCTTCAGGGATATTGGAAAATATAAACTTAATATTCCTTGCTTACTTATCAATTCATAGCTATAAAAATAAAGAATATAGATGAGGAATACACAGAATACAGAATATACAGAATATACATTTTTAACGAAAGGGATAAAGAACATAAAATGGGTGAGCTTGGATTGTGTTGCCATGACATCCTTTTTGACTCTATTCAGCCCAACTGTTGATGCTGCTAACCTTAAAGCAAGTTTTTAAAATGATGTCTTTTAAAGAAAAAATAAATTTAGTTTTTGGTCCTCAAAAAAATCCATTCCTCCCTTTCCTTTTTGTACTAACTTGGAGCATTTGGCTAGAACTCAGATTTAGGTTTCAATAGTCCTATAATATTTGATATTCAATGGGCAATGCCTATAGAAAGCATATTGCATATTCCTATGTAAGATTTTTTAAAAATCCCAAGTAATAACATGAACAAACCCAGTGATAAATTCCTATGTTTCCTAATAAATATTTTGCAAAAGAAGTCTCTACCTTAAAAGATACAAATTTCATACTCTAGCCTCCATTCCCAAAGTCTGGACCCTTCTATAACATGAGGGCAGTGCTGATACATATTGGTATGAGAATTATATGTTCTCTCTTCAGACATTAATGCGCTTCAGAGGAAACATAATAAGGCTAAATTTGCTGCATTTCCTCTGCAATGATGGACAGGCAGTTACTTACTGCAAGAACTCCCAATTCATCCCATGTTCAGGGATTTCCATTCTCCTCCTGAGCAAAAGAGAGCCAGTTTGGTCTAGTGGTTGAGGCACCAGGTTAGAAAGCAGGAGATCATGAGTTCAATTCCTACTTAGCCAGCTGGGTGACTGTGGACAGTCATTCTCTCAGCCCAACCCAGTTCTCTGGGTTCCTGGGTTTTTCTTGTGAGGAAAATAGGAGGAAAATGTGTTGGATATATTTGTCATCTTGGGCTCAAGGTGAGGTACAAATTTATTTATATATAATATATATATATATTGCCATGGTACCTTTAACTATTTACTGTACTCTTTGCTTTTCCTCTGCTGGGAGGAGGACATCTGCCCTGCCCTCTTCTTTTCTTTAGTCATGTGAAGCAAATGGAATGAACGAGGAGCAAGGTAAAGAGGGTAGAGCATCAGCTAGCCATGTTTTCCTACACTGGACAACTGAAGGAAGTGTTGGCCACCTTATGGAAATGGGAGGAATATGTAGAGTACCATTCAACAGTGTGTAAACAGCACTGATGTTTGGGAAAAAAGCCAATAACCATTGGAACATACCTTGTCTTTCGTCTTCAGCTTAACTCACTAAATATTACCCTTGCTGACTCTGGCATGGTATTACTTATATTTTGGCTCCCTTTTTCTAACCTTGTTCAGTTCCCTTCATGTGTATCTGGCTTATATTAATTTCTCATCTTCTTTGTGTCAACACACCCTAACATTTCCATCCTTCCATCCATTTGATGTTTCACTGTGTCTTTCCATCTCCTATTTCTTGGAGGTGGTGCATGTTTTATCAGAATTCTGGTAACTATTCTTATACTAAACAGCATATCCAATTTCTTCAAGTGTGCATGTCTTTGACTTGCTGCTCATTTCCATTTTTGCTCTTGCCAAATTTGCTATGGCTTATTTGTAGTCAAAATAATTCTTGCCCCCCTCACCCTCAATATGTCTATTCAGTTTATGGATAAACATATAATAGATGAATAAAAACTAAATAAACTATTTTCTAATTTGGAAGCATACTCTGAATTTGGTATTCACAAACTTTTCAATTTACAAGTTAGCAAGTTGGTTAAATATAATTCCTTTTCAGAAATGATAAACACCATTCCTGTTAAAATTTGTTTTATGAATCAAAGTTGAATATTTCATATCCAGTTTTATTTTCTCAGTGACGTAGTCATGGTAGAAACCTAGTATAAATAATAATAATGTAATCAATGCAAGAGAATGATTATAGATGTGACATTCTGATCAAGCATGATTAATAACTCTATAGACTTAACTCCTATTTAGTAACTTTAAATAAATAACTAAAGATTTAATTCATATGCAAATCAACTGCCACCCATATAAAATGTGTGCAAATCCAAAATATAGTTCAGATGACTCTTAGAACATATGTGACTAATACTATATATCTAATCCATTAAGCAGAATAAAGTTATAATATTATTACATATATTATGTAATATGTAAGTTTACAGAAAAAAAGCTGAACATCAATGCATACCCATATAACTCCAATATTATGCATAGGAAAAAGTATGTACATATGAAAGTACAATATAAACTAGATGATAATAGTTCATACTTTGGACATATATATTAGCTCTTTCATTCCTTCTTTCTTGCAATTGATTCTACATTTATGTATTTCTCCACATAGTACTAATCCATAGAGTGGCTGAGGGCTAGAGAAGACTAAATGATTGACAACAACATTTCTCCAGAAGATAGGATCATCTTCAATCAGTTCTATTTCATCCTTAATTTTACATCTATTTTCTTTATTCATTTAATTAGCTAATTCATACTCTTTACTTCTCTTATATTCAAGACACAATATTCCATGTACTTTGATCATCACCAGATGGACCTAAAAACTCTAACGTCCACCATTCATCTTCACTTTGATTAACTGAAGCTTTCATGTAACATTTATTAAAATAGTAAAAACATAAACTTAATGTCTAGTCTTAGTCACACCTATCCCATATGTAAATTTCCCCACTAAGAAAAGGACAATACTGGTCAGTTTTAGCACATGTAGTTTAGTACATCATTAGTAAACTCAAAGCCTGATTTTATAACAGGTCATGCCAGAATAATCTTATTGCATTCTTCAACAAAGTGACAAAATTAGTGGATCAGAGGAATGCCGTTGATATAATTTACTTGGACTTCAACAAGGCATTTGATAAAGTAGACCATAACCTATTACTAGATAAAGTAGAAAAATGTGGGTTAGACAGCATCACAACCAGATGGATTTGTAACTGGCTGACCAACCGCACTCAAAGTGTAGTCCTCAATGGAATTGCATCTACGTGGAGGGAAATATGCAGTGGAGTACCCCAAAGCTCTGTTTTAGGCCCAGTACTCTTCAACATCTTCATCAATGATTTGGATGAGGGGATAAATGGGGAACTCATCAAATTTGCAGATGACACCAAGATGGCAGGAATAGAAGATAGGCTTAAGATACAGAAGGATCTTGACAAACTTGAACATTGGGCACTATCTAACAAAATGAAATTCAATGGTGAAAAAAATAAGGTTCTATATTTAGGCAAGAAAACCAAAATGTAGAGGTACAGTATAGGTGGTACGATGCTCAATAGTAGTAACTGTGAGAGGGATCTTGAAATCCTCGTGGACAACCATTTAAATATGAGCCAGGAGTGTGCAGCAGCTGCCAAAAAAGCCAACACAGTTCTAGGCTGCATAAACAGAGGGATAGAATCAACATCATGTGAAGTGTTAATACCACTTTATAATGCCTTGGTAAGGCCATGCTTGGAATACTGCATTCAGTTTTGGTCACCACGATTTAAAAAAGATGTGGAGACTCTAGAAAGAGTGCAGAGAAGAGCAAGAAAGATGATTAGGGGACTGAAGGCTAAAACATTTGAGGAATGGTTGCAGGAACTGGGTATGTCTAGTTTAATGAAAAGAAGGACTAGGGGAGACATGATAGCAGTGTTCCAATATCTCAGGGGTTGCCATAAAGAAGAGGGAGTCAAACTGTTCTCCAAAGCACCTGAGGGCAGAACAAGAAGCAATGGGTAGAAACTAATCAATGAGAGAAGCAACTTAGAACTGAGGAGAAATTTCCTGACAGTTAGAACAATTAATCAGTGGAACAGCTTCCCTCCAGAAGTTGTGAATGCCCCAACTCTGGAAGTCTTTAAGAAGATGTTGGATAGCCACTTGTCTGAAACAGTATAGGGTTTCCTGCCTAGGCAGGGGGTTGGACTAGAAGACCTCCAAGGTCCCTTCCAACTCTGCTACTGTATTGTATTGTATTGTATTACATTGTATTGTATTATTATTCCAGATATGTTCATGTTATTCCATGTGAGTTAAAATCCCTAACTATGGAAGTCAATATGATATTATCTGCATCTCACCAACTCAGAGACACAGAGTGCACTGACACAGGATGCAAAGTAATTTAGCAATAAGGTAGGGTAAAAAAATCAATCTAATGTGAATCTTTAAAGTTTAATTAACCAGCAAAAGAGATTATTAGCTGTTTCATCTAGAGTAGCTAATATTTTAATATAATTCTAGAGAACCTATGATAAAAAAACAGCACTTTGTAGAGGTAGGATAAATCAAATTTATTACAAGTATGAACGAAACACAATAAAACAGAACTATAATACTGTGTGGGATTGTGTTCATGCAGTCTAAAGTTGCATTTGCCTTTTTGCAACAGCCATATTGTATTACTAACTCATATTCTGTTTGCAGTCAGTTCTATGACATTTGTTAGAAATCCTGTTACCAAGCCAGATATCTCCTATCCTGTATCTGTGCATTTGTTTCCTAAATTAGAATGTGTATTTTTCTGGCATACTATTATACTATTTCTGTAACTTAATATTATTCTGAATTTTTGTATGTTTTGTGAGATTATTATTTATCTTTCCCCTTTTTTACAAATTTGATAAGGATCCAATAAGTTATGAAATGAAAATATTGGTAATAGGTGCTAATTGAGCACCAAGACTTAACCCTTGTGATACCCTACTAGTTATTTTAATAACTATTTCCAGTATGATAAGGCACAGTTCTTCTTTGCTATGTACCTATTTAATTGTCATAATATTCAGCCAACCCTAAGTAACTTGCTAATCAGAATATTACCAATACATTGTCAAATGTCTTGCTAGGAAATAAACTAACATTTGGTGATTATTTGGATTATAATTTCAATGTATTTATTTACCTTTGCATTTTCAATACAAGGACAAATTGCCCAGGCTGCGCTGGCCTGAACACCTGGGTGAGGATTTTTCAACAATGACCATAATAAGCGAACACCATCCAAGCGATCAATTATCCTATCAAAAAGAAACATGAAAGATATTTAACTGAAAATTAGAAGATATAAAATATGTGTTTGTTTGATTAATTGAATGATAGCTTATTTATCCAAGTTCAATTTATTCAATTCTATCATTAAGACTATGGATATTCTTTATGAATAAGTTTATTGTAGTAATTTTTAAATAGAAATAAACTATTTTTTAAAATAATTGGATGGTTGCATATTCATCATTTAGAAATATAATTGTACATATTCAAAATATATACTTTGTATTTGTTGGGTAAAATATACAATTTCATAATATTTTGCCTTAAAAATAATTCCTCAAGAAAATAAAAATAAAATACTATATAGAAGGACTCTAGTAAACTTTGCAAACAAGCCATGTGACTTTTTAACAAGCTTTATGCAAAGTCAAACCAAAATTTAAACATACTGGTTTCTTTCATATAGCAATAAATACTTTCCAAAACAAATATTTATGCCAAAAAGCTATGTACTTTATATTGAGTCTATGTTTAATTTATTTAACTTGCTCTATGACATATTTTAAATATCTATGTGCTCACCTAACATTCAGAATGAAAATGGGTCACACTACCACAGTGCACTCTTTGTTGGGTATGAATAACGTACAACTTGTTTCTCATGCTTTCCCTAAGACAAGACTAACACTGAATACTCTGTTATAATTGCTTAAACATACTGTAATCAAAGTATCTTCATGTCTAGCTGAAAAATGAATTATCATCAGAGCCATCTTTAAACCATCTGTCTTCTGTTTATATATCAATCAGTCTAGGGGATCATAACTTCATATTAAAATCCACAGAGTACTTTAAAATGGAGAGGAAGACCAAACAAAACTTAATATCCTTTACAAACTTAGTTTTGTTCAGGAAGATATGCAAAATTCAAAGCAGATGAGGTGAAGATAAAGAGACTCCAGCATACTTTGATTTATAACCTCATGTTTAATTCTAAAGTTTGTCCATGTCTCTAATTGTGAATACATTCTTTTGTAAATAAAATAGATATTTTACCTATGTAGAAATCAAACAAGAACATCTAATTTATGTTCATTATGTAAAATGAGTTTGCAAGGAA
Organism: Thamnophis elegans; assembly: GCF_009769535.1. Lineage (NCBI taxonomy): Eukaryota > Metazoa > Chordata > Lepidosauria > Squamata > Natricidae > Thamnophis > Thamnophis elegans. The sequence goes on along the minus strand of NC_045558.1, from coordinate 22,030,140 downwards.
TGGAAAACGCAAAATCAATCTAATACATAATCAACAATTATAACCCAGCTAGAATGCTTTAGAAAACACAATTTTGTCTAATGTAACTGCAGCTTTTACTTCAATCAATGCAACCTAGTTATATAAGTTTGCTTCCAACATCCAGGTAATTTGGAAAAGACTAATATTAGCTTGTTGGAGAGAGCTACTGTCAATTTCAAACATCACATAATGCAGACAAATTTATATTGCCAGCATAGATAATGCAAAAAAAAAAAAAGAAGAGGTTTTGCCTGGAAAGTAGGAAATAAAATTTTAGACTAACAAAAATTTAAAAAGTTGATAGAAATAGAATGAAAAACTATTTAAGAAACATGCGATCGAGGATAAATGAGAACCGTAAAATCTATATAATTAATTCTAAATTCTAGTCCAATATTTCAGATATTTTGATATTTTACAAACATGTATGTATTGTAACATTTTACAATCAACACACAAATACACACACACACATTCAATCGTATTTAGTTTCAATGTCTGTTTAATTATCTCTTAAACCATCCTACTTCTAAAACCCAGATCTTAGTTTTAGCAGTTTAGAATGAGGCAGCCAAGCCTGACAGTAATCTGATCAAGATCTCTCAACAAGGCCCTACATGACAGTGACTTCCAGATTTATACGCCTTCTAATCAAAGAATTGCATTATATCAACTGTACCATACTACTATTTAACAAGATAAACATTTACTGTTTTATTTGATACAACCCATCCAGTTATAGATTTGAAACATTCTGTTGCTATTGCTACAGCATTACATTACTCTGTCTTTCTAATCTCCATTGTTTTCTATTCCCATTTTCCACTTTCATTACCTGTACAAGTTCATTTGCAATCAGCTTTGAACTATAAGTCCAGCAATTCTGAATAGGATTTGCATCTCACACAGCATCCGCTAGGCCTCACTGTATAAATGGAGCATAGTATCCTCTCCTCAGTGTGACTGTGCAGTCCCACACCAAACTGTAGATCACATTGTGACCTAGTGTATGGTAAGGGCACATACCAGACCAGTAATTGATTGTTTTTTTTTCATATAAACAATGCTGCTCTTCAATGATTAGATGGTCTAGACCAGTGGTTCCCAACGTGGGGCCCAGACCCCACAGGGGGACAATTTTATTTTTAATGGGGGCAATTTGAACCTTGTTTAAACCAAGTTAATGGCCTTTTAGGCTTCCTCCACATGAGTAGAATTCACTTTTTGAGTAAAGTAAGAATTATATGTGTGTGGGGGGGCATCAGGATTATAGAGATGCTTAGGTGGGACAAAAAAAGGTTGGGAACCACTAGCCTAGATATTGTTTTTTGAACATAGACCTTTTTAGCATTTATATTTTGCTATGTTTTACCATTCTAGGTGAAATGTTAATATATATTGGTAGTTCTTGGTGATATGCCATATGCTAAATAAAAAAGTAATGCAGTCAGGCCAAGTAAGATAACAAGAATTGCTTCTGATGAATCTAGTGTTCTGCTTCCTACTCATCCCTTATTATTTTAATCATAACACTCTACTTAAGGTAATGTTTGCTCTCTATCTAAGGTGACCAGACATCCTGATTTTGGTGGGACAGTCATGATTTATAACCATTTGTCCCGTGTCCCAGGGCATTTTTAAAAAGTCCCGATTTTCTGGCTTCATGTTGAAAGCCCAGTGGATTTGCTTAAGAAATCCTAACCGGGGCAAGACAAAAGACACTCTGTCTAAACCTTCTCTCTGTCTCAGTACTTTCATTGAAGATAAAACGTTAAAGCAAGAAAAACCCCCACCCATTTTATTTACTTTTATAAGAAAAGATGACCCAGTACCATAGAGCTCCAGGAAATACTTGGCTAGAGAAGTTGCGAGTGTTCCTTCCTGGATTTTCTGGAGGGGAGGGGCACGAAGGTTGGAGGTCGGCTCGTGTGGAAAAAATGGTGGCAAAGTTTCTTTGAAAAATATTTCCTTGACTAATTTCACCATTTTAATTTGCTCAGTTCTTTGTATTAACATCTACATCATTCTGGGTTAACTTGGAGTGCTCACTTGTGCCTGCTGGTAAGTGAGCTGGGTTTTTTTCTTTTATTTTTTTAATGTATTTTAAAATAATATTTTATTTATTGTGCATAGGATTTTTTAAAATAGTTTTATTCTGTGTGGATTCTTTTTTTAAATTGTCTTAGACTATTTTAAAAAAAGATTCCATCCAAAATAAATTGAAGTAAAACCATTTTTAAAAATTCTATGCACAATACTTTGAAATATATTGCGCATAGAATTTTTTAAAATAGTTTTACTTCAATTTATTCTGTGTGGAATAGTTTGAAATGTTTTACTTCAATTTATTCTGTGTGGATTCTTTTTTTAAATTGTCTTAGACTATTTAAAAAAGATTCTATCCAAAATACAAAATACCAGCTGCAGTTATTCACTTAAGAACTGTGGCAAGAAAGGTGGTATAATGACCAAAGTTACGATGGCATTGAAAAAAGTGACTGATGACCATTTTTCACACTTAGCGACCCTTTTCACACTTAGTGACCGTTGCAGCAGCCTCATGGTCACGTGATCAAAATTTTGATGTTTGGCAACAGTTACAATTTATATTTGTAAATTGTAGTTATGTTGAAATAAAAAAAATATTACTATTTTTGCATTGTATGAAAATTTTTGTTGCTCCGTATAAAATTTTAATCAAGCCCACCCACCCACCCTGGTCAAAGGTGTCCCTCTTTACCAATCTGAAAATCTGGTTACCTTATCTCTATCCATTTATCTAGAGGTGACTATCTTTGAGGTCTAATTCTTAAGAGTTTTAATTCACAAAGGCAATGGTAAGAGCCAAAGGGCTGAAAGGCACAGAACCCACAAGCTTTCAACAAAAAAGACTCCTTACAAGAAACGGTTTGTGCTGGCCTTGCTATTGAGACCAGCAATACAATCCAGATGGTTTAGAATGGAAGCTCAAGCCCTGAATTGTCCAACTGGCCTGTTAGAGATAAACCAATGCTGCAAATAATGTCTTCACCTTGACGCTCTTATGACCAGTTGCCAGAAACATTGACTCATTTTCTAGTCTGATTTTTTGGATGCAACAGACTCAGTTCACTCTTTGCACTCTGGAGTATGGAACAGTTTAGCTACCTCAGCTGACTCTTGAACTGCTAACTGACCTTGTCTTTGCTAAAATCCTTGGCTCATTGTTACTTGACTAGAAGGAAAAGTTGTTTCCTTGCCAAGCACAGTGGTTCCTCTAAAACAAAATGACAAAACGGCTTGATTGGTTTTAGAATGAACTATCTCCTATATAAGCCTCAAGTGGCAGGCAAGCTTTTGCTCTATGCTAAAAGCCATAGCAAAATCAAAACATATTTTAATACAAGTCTTATGTTTTTGCATAGAATTTTAATCATGAAGAGACAAATACTATAAAAAGAAATGGACAAAAATATTCGTAGTTTGCAAAAAATGAGCTATTTTTAAAGAATTGAAATATTATTCATTTTCATTTATTTATGACCATAACAAAAAATTTAAAGAATGTTTGAAAGTAAAGGAGGGGAGGGGAGGGCAAAGGAGAGGAGAGGAGAGGAAAAGAAAGGAAATGAAAGCCCTTTAGAATCTTGAAATCTGGATTGTAACACTGAATAGACTCAAGAATGTCCACTAAAAGTTAGCAAGTGATCATGATTTGTGACCCCACTGGCTTCCCTACTGACTTTCTAGGGAAGATGGCAGGAAAGATTGCAAATGACAATCACATGATTTTGGGGTGCATAGCAGCCAGTCCTAAGTACAAAGAGATTGCCAAGCACCCAGACTGCAAGTGGCAGCAAGGACCTGCAATGGTTATAACTTTAGGCAATGTTGAACTGTCAGTGAATGAATGAATGATCATTAAAGGAAAACTACCAGTGGTTAGAAGATCTATCTCTCTACTGCTTTCATTTGATCTGATTGTATAACCTGAATACATAAGCTATGACAAACATTATGACAAACACCCTTTCCTAAAGAGCTAGAGCTGTTTCTTAATCGTATGTACCTGTTTGAGCTCCTAGAACATTATTCTCCAGAACTTGTGCTACTCCCATTAAGATTAGTTTTGATTACTTTCCACTTCTTTTCTATTATCCCAGTGAGTGAAGTTGTTTCCAGCTCTAGAAGGGCCATCAATAGTATAATCATTCTTTAAGAGATATTCACTATAATCTCAGAACTGTAACTCCTATGTTTTCCCGCCCTTACTTTTGCACACAAGAAAAACCATTAAACAAGAAGAGAAAACAAACTTTTTGAACAGTAGATCTGGAGGCCAGTCATTCTACAAAACACTAATGGTTTCCTAAAATACTGTGTATGTAAAACAATCTTGGTCACATTGATTACTTTTGCAATTGATACTGGAATATGTCTGCTAGACCCTGATTATTGTTGGTTATGCAATTGCTTTTTTAAACTAATACATGAGCTCATTTTTTTTAAATGGATTGCAGGGTTACATTTGTTTTACTGCCAAAGTAACATTCTAAGTGAATCTACAGCAAGCCAGTTTTGTGCTTTAATAATTTGATATTGAATATTTCCAGGGTAAACAAGCCTCAAACTTTCTCAAAGACACATGCACACACTCAACATCTGTTTCTTATAGCTATCATCCTTTTTGTTACACCAGTATATGCCAGAACTCTCAAGAAGTCTGACTGCATCTCCTGCCAATTGAGACCACATACACAAATGTAAACAGTGTTATACTGAATATATATATATTGCGCTCCCTGGTAAGATTACAGGTTTCAAGTCTTACAAAGCACAATCTCATCTTTTGGAAAGCCACAGTTCAACTCTTGTAAACTTAAACAAAAAGTTACAAACTGCTTTGATAAATAGTATTGTAAATCTGAGTGTCAAGCTACATCTGGTTGGTTTAGTGAATCTTAAATTTTAGTGCATAAGACTTACTGATAGAGTTAAATAAGATACAACATAAAATATTTTTTAAAATTTACAATGTAATTGTGCAGGATAGATAAACAAACAGAAACACCCTCAAACAAATACACTGGGGAAAGTTTTCTAACATGTTTTATATAGTCTAAACCAGCCTCTAGACCAGTGGTAGTCAACCTGGTCCCTACCGCCCACTAGTGGACGTTCCAGCTTTCATGGTGGGCAGTAGGGGTTTGTTGCAACTCTGCTTTATAAATTTTATAAAGTAAAGTTACTTCCCTACTTTATAAATCACCATTACTGTGGAACCGGTGGGCGGTTAGAAAATGTTACTACTAATAGAAATACAAAAGTGGAGGGTAGGTATAAAAAGGTTGACTACCCCTACTCTAGACTATGATGATTTGGTACCAGTGGTGTGTTTCAAAAAATTTTAGAACTTCTTCCGTAGATGTGGCCTGCTTTGTGGGAGTGGCTTGCCAGCCATGTGACTGAGTGGGCATGGCCAACTTGTAAAATGTGTGAAACTCACTTAACAATGCTCTTGCTTATCAACCAAAATGTTGACTCAGAAACTCTTGGTATTTAAAGCACGCAAGTCTTAAAGCTGCCAAGTTACAAGACCCTTGCACCTCTAACCCTTTAGAAAAAAAACAAACCCAGGGGTGTTCAAACTTGACAGCTTTAAGACTTGTGGACTTCAACGTCCAGAATGCCTCCTCCAGTCATGTTGGCTCAGGAACTCTGGCATTGAAGTGTGCAAGTCTTAAAGCTGTCAGGTTACAAGACCATTGCACCCCTAACCCTTTAGAAAAAAACCCTGGTTCTAAACAGCACGATAGATTTGTGGAACCTCTTCTATAGAAGAAGTTAGAACTGGCAGGAACCTACCCCTGCTTGGTACTCACCAAATGCTTTGTACAAAATCTCCCAGATTTTTCAGTCAACTTGGCTAAGAGTGCTAGGATAGGTCTAAAGGATGCTACTTTAGAGAAGGCTGGTCTCTGTAAAAATAACTACTTAAGGAAAAGCTGGATGAGTTACATAATACACTTTTATAAAAGATGGTGGCAATCGATGGCGGTAATCCCCGCTGCCTAGAACAGGTGATCAGCAGTATTCTGGGAAGCCAATCCAACCGTCAATCAGCTGCTTGGCAGTGAAGGCTCCAGCATTCCCGGAAGATGGTAGTTCAGCTCAATTGACCAGTGGTGGGCGCAACGGAGCAGAGCCCTGACCAGCCACATGCTGACGTTGACCAGAGATTGACCAGACTATTTGCTGTTTGCTGCAAGGATGCTACTCAGATGAATACCGGATGGATGCTGGGAGGCAGAAGCAGATTTTTTTCTTGTTTTCCTCCTCTAAAGCTAATGTGCTAATATTGCAAAAAATTGAGATTGAGATTTGTTTTATTTATATGCCGCCCTATTCCCAGGGGGACTCAGGGCGGCGAACAATTCAAGGGGGAAAGGGAACACAAAAGTACAATACAAGTAGTTAATATAGCCAAGAGTCACACAGCCACACAAGTCGAGAGGGGGAGGGAACTCATCAACCCCAGGCCTGCTAGCACAGGCAGGCTTTAAATGGCTTTTCGGAAGGCCTGGAGAGAGGTGAGGGTCCGGATCTCTGCGGGGAATTCGTTCCAAAGGGACGGAGCTGCCACAGAGAAGGCCCTCCCCCGGGTAGTAGCCAGATGGCATTGGCTGGTAGACAGAACCCGGAGGAGGCCCACCCTGTGTGATCTAATGGGTCTTTGGGAGGTAATTGGCAGCAGGCGGTCTCTCAAGTACCCAGGTCCAATACCATGAAGGGCTTTATAAGTGACGACTAGCACCTTGAAGCGTATCCGGAGACCGATCGGTAACCAGTGTAGCTCGCGGAGGATAGGTGTAACGTGGGTGTACCGAGGTGCACCCACAATCGCTCGCGCGGCTGCATTCTGGACGAGTTGAAGTCTCCAAATGCTCTTCAAGGGCTGCCCCCTGTAGAGCGCATTGCAGTAGTCCAGTCTTGAGGTCACGAGGGCATGAGTGACTGTTGCGAGTGCCTCCCGGTTCAGGTAGGGACGCAACTGGTGCACCAGGCAAACATGGGCAAATGCCCCCCTGGTCACAGCCGACAAATGATGTTCTAAGGTCAGCTGTGGGTCCAGGAGGACTCCCAAGTTGCGAGCCCTGTCTGAGGGGTGTAAAATTTCACCGCCCAGCCTGAATGATGGAATACTAACCAAATTTTTGGGAGGGAAACACAACAGCCACTTGGTCTTGTCTGGATTGAGCACAAGCTTGTTAACCCCCATCCAGACCCTGACAACCTCCAGGCACTGGCACATCACGTCAACCGCTTCACTGAGTTGCCACGGGGCAGACAGATACAACTGGGTATCGTCCGCGTATTGATGGTATTTTATCCCATGCCATCGAATGAACTTACCGTATATACTCGAGTATAGGCCGAGTTTTTCAGCCCACTTTTTGGGCTGAAAAAAGCTGCCTCGGCTTATACTCGAGTCAGTGAAAAATTTGCCCAAATGGAGGAGAAAAAGGGGCGCCCCTTTTTCTCCTCCATTTCGGGACCCAGTGGAAGTTCTCTGCACGAGGTGAAATGGCCGGCAGCAGCCTCACTCTCCTGCCGTGGCTTCCGTTTCAGTCGCGCAGAGAACTTCCACTCGCTTCCCGGGCTTGTGTTCTGATGAGGGGGAAAGAGAGGACTTTCCTTACGCCCGCATCAGAGCTGGACGTAAGGACTTTACCCCATTGATGAGGCGGGCGGCGCGGATTGTAGCAAGGACGGCCGCCGATCGCAGCCTGGCTGCGCTGGCGGGGACGGGCGGGGCGGGGTGGGATGAGACTCCCCACTCGCCAAGATGGTAGGACTCCAAGTCCCATCCCCTCCACCCGTCCCCACCAGTGCAGCCCCTGCCGCATCAGCCGGAATCTAATTTCCCCCTCATCAGAGCTCGGCGCGGATTGTAGCAAGGACGGCCGCCAATCGCAGCCCGATTGCGCCAGGGGGTTCCGCTGGTGGAAAGAAAGTCCTTCTTTGCACCAAGCGCTTTTCCCTCCCAACTAATTATAACTAATTATATTAATTAGATAGATCAGTGTTTCTCCACCTTGAAGACTTGAAAATATGTGGACTTCAACTCCCAGAATTCTGGGAGTTGAAGTCCACACACTTTCAAGTCTCCAAGGTGGAGAAACACTGAGATAGATGATCCACGGTGTTTATTTTTGGAAAAAAGCGCCTCCTGCTCTGGACTGCCGGGAACGCGATCGCGTCTCTCTCTCTCTCTCTTCCCCCCACCCCCGGCTGTTCCCACCCGGGAATGTTCTGGCGGGCTAGGCGGAGGGTGCGTGTGCGTGCATGTGTGTCAAGGGTGGGGAGGCTAAGAGGGCGAGGTGAGATCCTGGCGGGGACCGCATTTCACCCGCCGAGCTTCCTTTTCCCCCGTCTTTTCCTCCGCTCGCCGACTTCCTTTCTCCCGTGGCTGACAGGTGGGTGGGTTTCCCTCCTCCTCCTCCCTGCTGGACGTGGATCTGCGGCGTGGGTGGCCGTCCTTGTTGCCCGCCGGCAGCAGGTCGCGGCAAAGAGAGGGAGAGGGAGAGAGAGAGAAATGCCGCCGCTCCCCGGCTCGCCTCTTTTTCCCGGGATCGCCGTGATGCTTTGAGTTTTCCTTCTGCGGAGGTGGGGTGGAAAGAAGAAGAAGTGGGGCCCTTCCCCGCTTCTTCTCGGACTACCTAAGCGTTGGGTGCGCTGTCCCCATCTGGGAAAGTAGTGCTGACTCATCAGGTGTCTGGGAACGGGTGGGGCTGAGGAGCGGCTGGGGGTGGGGGGTGTTTCACAGAGCGGCTGGGGGTGGGGGGTGTTTTACAAAGGGATGAGGTGGACTGAATTACCCCCTTGTATCTGCTGCCTTGTTTAGTGATTGTTTTGTTTGCAGCTATAATGATGGTGAAAAAGACCTGTAAAGCAAAGGAAAACTGAATAGGATCCTCAGCCCAGTCACAGTTTCATTTAACAACCATTTAATGACCAAGATACTAGTCCCAGTTATGTTCACTAAATAAGGATTATCTGTAAACTGTTCTTTTGGTATCCACGTATGCAAAAGACTGATAGCTGTAGGAGATGACCAAGCTGAGCCCAAGGGAAGGGTCAAACACATCAATGGCCAACGTAATTGTTTCAGGGTTCATTTTATTTACACCAAATATAATTCATTTAAGAAATTGGACAGCACATCCTTTATTAGTTTCAAATTCTTTCTTTAAAGATATCCATGGTGGAATGTAACATGCTGAAAGCAACAGTGGCAATGGGATGCTTTTGTGGCCCTTTGGGATAACCAAGAAATAAGTGTGTGTGTGTTTGTGTGTGTGTGTGTGTCAGAGAAGAATTTTTAACACAGGTATGTTGTACATGCATACATTTGGACAAACTTTGCAGAAATCTCCTCTTTTTTAAGTTTTATTTGGCATCATTCAATAGAGCAAAGTCTGAAAATGAAGCTGCATGCTACTGTAGGAGTCCAACAGTTTAGCAAATAAAAAGAGAACTTAGTGTTCCAGGGAGATGAATTTAAACTGCATGGAGATGAGGTGAGTGAAGTATTTCATTGAATACACCGGTATTGTGTGATAATAATTTGTTATCCAGAGCAAATTTTTACAATGGCTACTGTATATTTAATGGGCACAGGCAGGCTGTATATGTTATTCAATGGGCAATGGCAGGCTGTAATTAATGGACACAGGACAGGCTGTATATTCAATGGGCACAGGCAGGACACTGGTAGAATGTATATTATGAGCCTATGAGTTTTGAAGGATTTTAACTCGTGTTTTAGCTTGGTTGCTGAATGAGCTAAGGTTTTTGTACTTTTAAAGTTATTGTTGATACCATATTGTTTTTATTGACCCTCTTTTCCACTTACAGAGCTAGTTTACTGTTTTTCTTTGAAATAAATATTCAAAAACATTATTGGTATCTATTTTTATTTTTGAAATTTACCGGTAGCTGCTGCATTTCCCACCCTAGGCTTATACTCGAGTCAATAACTTTTCCAGTTTTTTGTGGTAAAATTAGGTGCCTCGGCTTATATTCGGATCGACCTATACTCGAGTATATACGGTACCCAGTGGCTTCATGTAGATGTTAAACAGGAGGGGGGATAGGACCGAACACTGAGGAACCCCATATTTCAGGGGCCTAGGGGTCGACCTCTCCCCCCCAACCAACACCGACTGAGACCTGTCCAAGAGGTAAGAGAACCACCGAAAAACAGTGCCTCCCACCCCCACCTCTCGTAACCGTCGCAGAAGGATACCATGGTTGATGGTATCGAAGGCCGCTGAGAGGTCAAGGAGCACTAGGACGGAGGCATGACCCCCGTCCCTGGCTCTCCAGAGATCATCGGTCAGTGCGACCAAAGCGGTTTCCGTGCTGTAGCCAGGCCTGAATCCAGACTGAAAGGAGTCTGGCTGAAAGGCTTCATCCAAGGACCGTCGGAGTTGAGAGGCTATCACTTTCTCAACAACCTTCCCAATAAAGGGGAGGTTGGAGACTGGACGGTAATTATTCAAACTGGCTGGATCCAGCGATGGCTTCTTCAGGAGGGGGTCTCACCACCGCTATCTTCAATGCCGGTGGGAAGAAGCCCTCCTGAAGAGAAGCATTCACCATCGCCTGGATCCAGCTCCGCGTCACCTCCTTGCTGTTTGCGACCAGCCAGGAGGGGCATGGGTCCAGTACACACGTGGCAGCACTCACCGCTCCCATGGCCTTGTCCACTTCATCAGGAGCAACAGGTTGAAAGTCAGTTCAGAGATGTCGTTCAAGACCTTCCCCCGGTACCCCGGCTGGCTCTGCAAAATTGGAGTCCAGGTCCATCCAAAGCCGAGCAACTTTGTCTGCGAGGAACTGGACATATTCCTCTGCTCTACCTTGTAGGGGGTTATCCCCAACCCTCGCATTTAGGAGGGAGCGGGTCACCCTAAACAAGGCGGCAGGGCGTGACTCAGCGGACGCTATCAGAGCGGCAATATAGTTGTTCTTGGCTGTCCGTATTGCCAAGAAGTATGCTCTGATGCAAGCTTTTAATAGTGCTCGGTCTGACTCGGATTTACTGGACCTCCAGCGACGCTCTAGGCATCTCTTTTGGCACTTCATCTCCCGGAGGCCCTCGGTAAACCAAGGGGCCCTCCTGGATCCACTGCCGCGGATCGGCCGTAATGGCGCAATCCGGTGGAGAGCATCAGACGCTACCGAGTTCCAAGTAGCAACTAAGGTCTCCACCGGACTGCGGGCGAGAGTATCAGGCATAACGCCAAGTGCCATCTGGAAACCCTGGGGATCCATAAGACACCTGGGGTGGAACCACCTAATTGGTTCCTCCTCCCTACAGTGGGGGATTGGTCTCTGAAAGTCGAGCCTCAGAAGGAAGTGGTCTGACCATGACAGGGGCAAGATCTCACTACCCCTCAAACCAAGATCACAACTCCACTGCTCCGAGAGAAATACGAGGTCGAGTGTGCGACCCGCTGAGTGAGTCGGACCCTGGATTACTTGGGTCAAGCCCATGACTGTCATGGAAGCCATGAACTCCTGTGCTCTATCAGAGTGTTCGCCGAGCGAAGGCAAATTGAAGTCCCCCAGTATCATAAGTCTGGGGAACTCAACTGCCAGCTCGGCTGTAGCTTTTTCATTTTGTATGACTTTTTCTATTTTATGATCCCACCAGTTCTTGCTTGCAGGCAAATGGCATTTCTTATACGTCTTCCAATGCACTTTTGTTGCTACTTTGTCATGCCATTGCTTGTCGTTATGAGCCAAGATTTTATCATTTTGTATTTGAAAATCCCACAATATTGTAACTTGCTCATTTCCGAATACTTTTTCAACTCTATGTTTACACCAATTTTTCATTACTGGAATATAATTTTTATAGATGTTCCATTAAATTTTGGTGGCTGTATTATATTGTGGTTTATAATTACTTTCTGTGATCCTCTTGCATGGCCTAAGCAAATAATGCAATATTTCTTCTAGGTTTTTTGCAACATTTGTACCTTGAATCGTTTGATTATTTTTCAGCTCTGAGCTTGATTGCATTAGTTTGAATAGTTTGAACAGGCAAAATCAAGTCTTCAGTTTCTTTTTTTTTTAATGTTCCAGTTGTAAGCTGTTATCAATTTTCATCTTTATCTGCTTTCCCTTTATTTTTTTTAGAAATTGATCACATAATACTTTTCCTTGCCAGCATTCTATTTGTGGCTTTATTCATTTATTTTGAAATTCAAATTTTGTTTCCTGCACATTTAATAAATTTCAATTTTTGAATCAATGCTTGTTCTCGGCTGTTTTTATGTAAAAGCCAACGCATGTGTTTCTTCTGGACAGACTGTTTAATTTGAAGTAAACCTCTGCCTCCATTTCTGCAAGGCAGATATATCAATCAATATAACTCCCTTTTTTACAACCCTAAAATCCCTTAATTTGGTATAGAGTCAGAGAGACTGGATGGATCTGAGCATTTACTGGCCAGATGCCCTTCCTGATGCCATGCAGTTAGTAGCAGATACTTTTTTTCTTTGTACTCTAGGAAAGAAACATATGCCACTATCTAGGATTGAGCTCTCAACCTTCCAAATGTGAGTCTTTACCACTAGGTCACCACACCATTCATATCAATCAATATAACTAATCATTATATTTCTTGTTTTGTGGCTCAAACTGCCTAGTTCAGCTTGTCCTCAGTTAATGATCCCAGGTATTGATTGCTTTGATGGTGTTTCCACCATTCATTTTTTTCTTTTCTCACTCTTCGGGTGTATTCTTTATTAATAAAAAATTTAATTTATCTATGTGTGGTGTTATCCAACTGTAAAATGCCCAGATAGTTGAGTGCTTCATCTGATGGTGACTGATGATTTGGCCATTCATCATTTCAATTCCATTGCTGTTCGTGATTTTACCCTGATTTATTGCTGTTGTAGTACATTTCTCTAAGCCATATTATTATTATTATTATTGTTGTTGTCGTCGTTGTTGTTAAATTTTTGGTGAGATTCACAGCCTTTGGGGCTGATTGGGAGCTCAACAGCTCGAGTCCTAACCAAGGACCGAACTATTAAGGTAATGTCGGAGGATATAAGCTGCTGCTGCTGTTGTTGTTATTATTATTAAATATATTTTATTATATAATATATTATTATTGTTATTGTTGTTGTTGCATATTAACCATATGTTAACACAACATACCTAGACACAGACTGATTATAAAAAAATCCCTTGTGTCAGAATAGTAATAAAACTTAATATATTAGCAGCATGAGATAAAATATATTTGCCTTCAACCAGAAGGATAATGAAGAGCCAGACGCACCCTTTGGGAAGCCATTTCAAACTGAAGGAATACCACCAAGAAGACCTATTCCTTGATAACCATTTGCTACATCACAGCATGAGAGAGAATCTGGAGTATGGCCTCTGAGAACATGATAAACATAGCTAACCCATTTCCTCTTGATGACACAAACTATACTTAGAAGGATGTTTGAATATTCTCCTTTGTATGTTCTTTGCTGTTCCTTTTGCTTAAAGTTTCAGCTACCATTAGAGGTGGATGGGAGGAGGAGGTAGCATTAAGCAATGTTCTTGCATTGAAGAATTAAATTGGAAAAACAAAATAAACTAAGGAGTGATGCATACTTTAATTCAAGAATAATTTGATTCCACTCAAATGATCAACAGTTCCTTTCCTTTCGCTTAAATAAAGTGATATCTTTCAGATCATAGTTTTAGGTATTTATTTGGATTCACCACCATTCAGACCACAATTTTAGGTATTTACCTGGATTTACCACCATTCAGACCACAATTTTAGGTATTTATTTGGATTTACCATCATGCTTTGATATTCTTTTTATTCACTAAATTCTTATGCCTATAACCTTTACCTGGGCAAACAGTACATCAGGGGGCAAAATGTTTTTGACTACCTCAAATGGGCTTACAGAATGCATCCAAAATCCAGGACTCCCAACGAATTGTAATACTGCAAATTTTATAAAACATTGCAGGACATTAAACTTATCATAACCATTTTATGATATAATTCAAAGTATCATTTAAAAATTTTGGAATCAACTCCTGAAGCACTATCCTATACAGTTCAACATGAGCTATTTTTAAGATCAATACATGTCTGAATATCTTTCAGAATCTTTAAGAACTTTTTTAGTGAAAGCAGTACATTAGAAGCACTGCCATTGTTGAAGATATTGAGGAACTGGGTAAGAAAATATTTCTAAAATTATAACCAAGCAGGTCATGGGTTGTCTATTCTAGTACAAAACTGGGGACAAAAGCAGTAGCCTCCAAGCAGCGTGTTATTGCTATTGCTCTAGAATATGTTGTTTGGATTCCATTGTCAGTTTATGACCCTATCACTAGCATTCACTTAATACAAAAATTACATGTGAGCTAACCATTATTTATAAGATATAATATAATAATGATTAATTATATGCATATCTTTCTTCCATTGAACTTTCTTCATTCATTCTATGCCATATTTACATTTCTGCCCTATCTTGCCACTGGGTGACAGCCAAAGCATGAAAACAAATGGTGCTTTCAAGAAAATTAAATCACTGCACTAAGAAAAGCAAGTGAGGCAAAATAAAACAGTGGGAGGAAACAAGGGCTATATTCATTTGATCTTGGTTGTATAGAAGCAAAGAGCTATACTATTGCATGCCCTTGTCAAGACTTTCCACATAAAGCAAAATATTACTTGAAGCTTTTAATGAAACATTTATCCAAAAGGGAAATGCTTAAATCTCAGATCTAAGTTTTACATTATAAAAGTCAAAAACGAATAACTTGGTTTATGCAGAAGAGTGCAATGTGGGAAGAAAAAAAAAGAAAATGTGGTTTGATATTTTTTTAGTTTCCATGCATAGCTACTAAATGTTTAAATACCTCAGGAAAACTCTTATAATGCCAACTATGTGAAAGATTTTTAAAAGGCTAGAAGGCCAGAAGCAGGAAAAACATATTTTGTCCTAAAGCATCTTGAAAGAAATATAAATTGTTTTGGGGAGTTAGGATTTAGATATTATCAAAGAAGGAATGACAATTTGTTGGTGAAGAATACAGTTTGTACTCAGAAGAACCTGGAATCCCATCCAGAAATCCAACTTTATACCTCAAACTTCAGAAGTGAAATTGTTCTAAATGAGCCTGATGGTCTGCCTCAGGAGAAAAGCGTAGCATCATTAATGTGCTTATCAGCCTTAAACTATTTAAACTTTGGAAGTTGCTATATAGTTATTTCTAAATAGTTATGTGGTATTTTGAAATACGTATTACCAGAATGATCCCATTCTTCTAACTGAATACAAAGAATATAGAGTTTTGAAAAATAGTATGAGCTACTCAGTATTTTTAAAATTGAGACTTGATATCACTATAATTGAAATGATCTCATATTAATATCATAAAATAAAACAGAATATAAAATAGAGCATTATTGACCTGTCCAAATCTTTCCTTTAAAAGCAACGTATTTACGGTAGTTTTTAGGATTTTATTAAGGAAAGGACACACAACCTGTTTTAGGTCATTGTGGCTTCATTCCATCACAACACATATAAATATGGTGGAGCTGAAAAGCCACCATGATCCAGAATTGGTAAGATGACCATCTACATTCTCATTCTCTCTTGCATACACAAAACACTGTCAAAGATAACTTATTTTGATTATCTTTTGCCCCCTTAGAGAAGACTCCAAAAGAGGGATAGACTGGTTACAGCAATATTGGAAAACACTCTTATAAAAAGCTTCTGAAATTAACTGCATTATATCCAGGTCTCTTTGTGATCTTAAGACTACAAAGTATCAACCCCTATATTAAGTAATATTTAACATAAAAGTTCAAAATCCAAAAAACTGTGCAAAATCCTACAGCTCTAGTAATGTTTCTGAAACCAGAAGCAGTTATTCCTTAGAATGTCATTTTAGAAAAGACTTTGAAACAACATGATGGCATTATCAACCTGTGGCATTTGATGCTCCCATATAAGTAATAATCCTGATTTAAAATTCCAATGACTGCATTCTGCTAATACCATATTCAAAGCAAGAAAGATAATTTCATATTCAGCCCACCATAAAATCATCAATGAATACAGAAAAAGGAGGCTCAAAAATATTATGCAACTTAATTTATAGTTTAATTTTAATATTTTAGTTATTGAAATATTTCAAACATTATTTATCTGAAATCCTTTATTTCAAATATACTAAATATTTGCTAAGTGTAATTTTTATTTATGACATGACTTTCATAGCATTAATTTTAATTGTGAAATCTATGGTAATGTGCATATAATATATACTAAAGAGAAAAACTTACGACATATTTTCTGGTTCAACTGCGCAAGATCCCACGGCTTTAGTCACATTCACAAGAAGAGCTTGATTGGTTCCAGTGAGTAAGGCAACAAGAGATGGGATTCCACCACATCTACGGATAATGGTCCGATTGGCTTGTTCCTGACAACATTCACCAAGGGCACCTACCACATTTATAAGAACTTCTTCTGGCTGATCTGTTAGCAAGCCAACCAAAGCTTCTATGGCTTTGTATTCCCGGAATCTAAGAATCAAAGTTTCATGACTAAATATAAGTATAATATTTGTCAACAGACTTACTCAAAGTATAATTAAATTCAAAGAATTTGTATTTCATTATCCCTGTCTCATATTTTGGATGGTTTAATGGTAGATGAACTATTATCATTCTACAATACAATAGGAATTAAGTTTATAAATAAATAAATTTAGTAGGTTTTGTACTTTCTGTATTTTCCAGAATTTTATAATTCTGAATCATGACTATGTCTTATAATTAGGAATCATGGAATTCAAGATTGCTAAACAGATTTGAATCTGGCAATACATATATACACAAACTGATTTCAGCCAAATCTTGACATTACTGCCATAATTACTTCTGATATGGCTTATTTTACAAGGGTTTGCTGCTTGCTTTAACATCACAACTTGTAATTCTCTAACTTCCAGGCACATCTGTTTCTATCTATTATGATGCCAAACTGTCCATCATGCCCCATGGCACAAATTCCACTCTTTCATATTTGTATCGCAATACTGCACATAAATGCATAAAAAGCAGACCTGTCATTGCTTGCAGATACCACTAGCTCTTATATCCTTCCTCAATTTAGTGATCTGCAAAATGGATTAGACTGTGTTTCCCATTATCCTTACCCAACATGCCACAAAAACTAATTTTTTGTCCAATATCTCTAGTTTGACATTAAGATAGAGAATAGAGTCGATGATAACTACAGGTATTCTAGAGAAGTAAATGTTGGCTTAAACATGCATTATTAGATTGCCAACTAATCCAATAAATATTTCATCATGTTTTAAGTTTCAGTATGACAGTTAGATAGAGCCTCTTCTAAAGCGTTCACAGAACACCTAAATATTCCAGACGTTATTCACACATAACAATTAAGTCTTAATAGTTTCTAAATTCTTATGGTTGGTTATAAGCAGGAGGTGCTAACTACAATATACTGTATATATTTAAGGCAACAAATATTGCAAGTACTTTGTCACATTTTCTTTGCTGATTGCACATTTCCAGATTGCTCCTGTCACTGCTGCCAGAAGTTCTTTATTTCCAGAATTAGCAACTAAAGTAGCAAGAGGTTTCAGGCCTCCATGTTGCCTAACGAGGTCACGAGTCTCTTGATCTTCAGCACACTATGTAAAAACAAACAAACAAAAGAAAATATAAATACAAAGATACATTGAAAATACGTTTTAAATCCAGACCAACCCCTACTCTGTTCTGTTTAGAGACAGCACTACGATTTAAATGAACTAAATTTAAAAATCCTAGAAGCAATATTTAGATTCCTAAATTAAATTAGGAGGATGCAAAGAAACAGTATAGGCTTAAATCCTATTAAAATAAATAGATCCCAAGCCCATTTCTTCATCACTCCAGTGAAAAGTCTCAAAATTAACATTGGCAAGTACAGTTTTAATCAAGAAATATGGATGGCCTGACATTACTGGCCTTCAGAAAAACAATGGTTTTTCCTCCAGATACTGGAGCCAGGATGTTGATGAGTCTGGCATGATATGGTTGACCCATGGATATAGTTTCATTGGGGCCTCAGTATTATCTTTTTTCCTTTAATGATTTAAAACTCTCTGTGTGTCTATGGTGTTTTTATTTTTGTTCAAAATCCCAATTTTCCAATAGGAAATGGTAGCCATATATATTTCATAAATAAATAAATAAGAAGCAAGCATATGAATGGAGATAAGTAGGAAAAACACGGCAAGGTATTTACAAAGCAATAGTAATAACTATAGAATGACGTAGCAAGAATAATAACCACCCTTTTTAAATTGTTAATTTGTGGGGGTGGGTTTGGAGATAATACTATCCAAGTTAAAGGGATATTTTTCCTTTGGATCTAAAGCTTTTATTATCATTTTCCTTTGAAAGTTTCATGGTGTCAGAGTTGGATTCATCAGAACTGTAAAGGTAAAGCTTCCCCTCACACATATGTGCTAGTCGTTCTCGACTCTAGGGGGCGATATTCATCTCTATTTCAAAGCCAAAGAGCCAGCACTGTCCGAGGACATCTCCATGGTCATGTGGACAGCATGACTAAATGCCAGAGGTGCACAGAACGCTGTTACCTTCCCACCAAAGATGATCTCTATTTTTCTACTTGCATTTTTACATGCTTTCGAACAGCTAGGTTGGCAGAAGCTGCGGCAAGTAATGGAAACTCACTCCATTTCGTGGTGCTAGGGATTCAAATCGCTGAACTGCTGACCTTTCTGATCGACAAGCTCAGTGTCTTAGCCACTGAGCCCCGTGTCCCCATTCAGAGCTGATAGAGGATGGTAAACAAAGTTATTCAAGACTGCATTTTCCATTGCAGGTATAGAGCCCTCTATGCAACTTCATGGGGATGATCCTGACAAATTAAGCACTTTTAGAACACTCTTAGAAAACTGTAGTCCAACAGGAACTTTGTAAATATAAGGCTATACTTATGCTAGAGGATTTGTAACTATCAGTTTTTGTGATAAAGAACAGTTGAAGTAGTCACACCATTTTTTTCTTAGATAATTATCCAGTTTGCCCATTATTTTTTTCAAAGAGAAATAGTGTGCAGAGAACCTTTTTTGTCTCAGAAGATGAATGCTTACCTTAAAGATTGCACTGGCACAATGCATTTGCAACTCTTCCTTGTCACTGTTCAGATTTTTCACAAGATTTTCAATCATTTTCTCATGTTTGATTGCTAGTCTGTAGCTGGGCTACAAATAAACACCCATTAAAAAGGGGTTTGAAAAGACCTTCAGAAAATAAATTATCAATGTGGACGAAGTTAAATGCTTTTTTTGTCTCTGCCATTTCCCCTCCCCTCCAACAATGAAAATCAACAAGAGAAGATTATAAAACAGCAAATATTCCTCTATATTGCAAAGTTCCAAAGTTTTCTTGTGAGTTAAGGTTGACAATTTCTGTCAAAACCAATAGGGAGTTTATATGTCTATCTGTCTCCCTCAGTGTTGGGTTTGTACCAGTTTTACTACCGGCTCACTCATGCGCTCTCTCTCTTTCCTAACGCTTCTGTGTATGCAAAGAGGCGCCCAAGTGAGTGGGCGGATTCTCCCGTTGCTACCACTACCAGGTTGAACCAGGCCGAACCAGGAGCAACCCAACTCTGGTCTTCCTACTATATAACTGTGTATAAGAATGTTTAATACAGGTAGTCATCAACTTATGACCACAACTGAGGCCACAATTTCTGTTGTTAAGTGAGATATTTGTGAAGTGAATTTTGCCCATTTTATGGCTTTTCTTCCAAGAGTTGTTAAGAGAACCACTGCAGTTAGTAAATTAGTAGCCTGGTTGTTAAGTATATCCAGCTTCTCCATTGACTTGCATGTCAGAAGGTCGCAAAAGGTGATCACATAACCCTGGGACACAGCAACAGTCATAAATAAGAACCAATTGCCAAGCATCTGAATTTTGATCACATGATCATGAGGATGCTGGAAAGGTCATAACTGTAAACAATGGTCATAAGTCACTCTTTTCAGTGCCGTTGTAACTTTGAATACTAAATGAACTGTTCTAAGCCGAAGACTATCTGGATACATTAGTCAGAAACTTCTCTTTAAAAAAAAGCAGTACTGGGCAAAAAAATTGATACAATTAATAATTATAAAATAAGACAACCCAATTTCAAAACTACATGATCTTCCACTTGCACCTATATTGGTATATAAATATTTTGTTATTGCTCAGATAGAAAGGGAATAATTACAAAATCTGGAGATAAGATCTTTGCGATAGTGATCTTTTCCCTTCCAGCATTTTCCCACAACTGCAGGGTCCACTTCTTTTTAATCAACTAAGTGTGAATCTGTTGGTTGCCATACGAATTGACTGATTAGCTTGTCACCTAAGAGTGACTGCTACATCCCCCAGCCCTGCATGCACACACACACAAACATACAAATCAATTTTTTCTATTTGTAATTATTTGGAAATGATAACTCATATTCCTTTCAGGTAAATACCATAATTTGTATTAATTTAAAGAATTAAAATATAATGGAATATAATTATAGTAGTTCACTGAAACTACCTTATGTTGTAGTCAATTATATCACTTTGATTGGTTAGTATATAGATGGGTGAATGGATAGACAGGCAGAATATTGTTTCATATGCACCTGAAATTCAAAGTCATTGTCTATTTTTGATTTCTATTTGGTCTCCGAAAGATAGTCATTTAATTTTGCAGGTGTAGAGATGTTGCTTACCTCAGAGGCACACTCTTGCAAAGTTCCTACTACAGGTATTAACATATTTGAATGAGGAGACTTCAGTAACTGAGCCAGCAGGGGGATGCCTCCAGCTTTACGGATTGCTTCTTTATTCCTAGAACTCTTGCTGCAGCTCCATAGTGCCAAAGCACCACAGCGTGCTACTTCAATTTCCTTTCCCTGAAGCTGATTGAGACTTGCAGAACAGTCTAACAACCCAACCTGGCAAGAAATGATGATGTGCACTGATCAAATATGCCATCCTGGTGCTGAAAGATACCATTACTCCTTGTTCTAGAAATGAAAGGAAATATCTTACTCCTGTTTTAGCTCTTGCTGCCTACAGGTTTTTGGTTGTAGAGACCAAACTTTCTGGTAGAGCAGGGGGAGGACACTTCCCAAGTGAGATTTTGAGGAAAGACAAAGCGACACTGTGAATGGGTCAAAGATGCAATTTTTTTGGTATATGTCACACATGGATTAAAATCAGAAATTTATACTTTTTGTTGAGTTGTAGGGTTGTTGGGTTTAAAAAAATATATCTTTGGTCTATTTTAGAGTTTTTGTTTGTATTCTGCTTCAAAATAGCAAGTAATGCCCTGGTGATTTTCAGCAGTTGTGGTAAAACAGAGAGAACTCTTCAATGCCACAAAAAAGCGGTTTACCCCTGGATTCTCTTACTACTCGAACTATAAAAAAATGGGTAAGTTTGGGAATGTTTCCATTTATATAATCGTGAAAAACCCTCCTGCATCTCCCAGTTAAGTGAGAAGTATATTTAGTAAGCTTTTAATCAGTTATTCCAAACTGCTGGAAGGAATGCCTGCTAAAACACTTTTCAGTTGGTTTAGAATGTAAGCAAAACTATCTTTATTTCAGGAGATATATGTAATCTGAAATGCTATTATGATCTTGTCAGTTTAAACAGAATATTTAGAATTTCAGAGAGATGCTTCTGTTATTGTTCATTTAAAAAATAATTGTTGTTGTGATTGGGAATTGTTCATTTTCTTTTAAAGGAAGGCTACACAAACATAGCAATAGCAATAACACTTATAGTTATATTCTGCTTTACAGCCCCCTCTAAGCTGTTTACTGAGTCAGCATATAGCCCCCAATAATTTGGCTCCTCATTTTACTGACCTTGGAAGGCTGGAAGTTTTAGTCAATCTTGAACCAAACTGGCAGTTGCAGAAGTAGCCTGCAATACTGCATTCTAATCACAATGCCACCACAGCTCTGCTAATATCTGCTATAGGGTAGAGTATAGGAGGTTATGGGGTGGAGTGGTGTGGTGCAGAATGGAATAGAATGGAATAGAATAGAATATTCTTTATTGGCTAAGTGTGATTGGACACACTAAGAATTTGTCTCCAGTGCATAAGGATTTGGGTTTACATACCAACAACAAAATAATATAATCATAAGATACCAATAGTAGAAGGCAATAGATGAGAAGGATAATAGTATTGCAGCCTACCACATGTGTAAGTATCTTTAGACATAATACAGTGCTGTGGCATTAGATGTTCAGCAGAATGATAACATGAGGTGTCCGTTTTAAAAAAAGCAGTGACTTTTCTGTCACATGGAAAAGGAAATTATTTGACCACATTGGTGTACATTTAATTCCACATTACTGTTAGATGAAAAAAGACACAATTAAGATGAAATCTGATTAGCAAAACTTATATGAGTATAAAAGCAATTTACCAGTCTCTTGATTCCACCATATTGACGGACTGTTCTTCGGGCTCGTTTGAACCTAGCTACATTAGCTATTGTTTCAGCAGCCAAACACTTCAAATCTTGATCTAGAGAATCAAGTATATTAACCATGATCTGCAGTCCTCCAAGATCAGCAATTGTACGTCTTATCTGAGCATTTTGACTAATTTCCTTCAGGATTTTTAATGAACCAATCTAATGGGAAAAAATGCATAGTTATGGATTGTTTTCTTTTAGAGTACAGGTTAACTTTTTTTAAAAAAAGTTTTAATACAGGTAATCCTCTATTTACAACCACAGTTGAATGTCTTTCTGAGACATTTGTTAAGTGAGTTTTGTCCCATTTTACGACCTTTCTTGCCACAGTTTTTAGGTGAATCACTGCAGTTGATAAGATAGTAACTCAGTTGTTAAGTGAATCTGGCTTCCCCATTGACTTTACTCATCAGAAGGTTGCAAAAGGTGATCCCATAACCTTGGGACACTGTCACCATCATAAATATGAACCAGTTGCCAAACATTTGAATTTTGATTACATAATCATGGGGACGCTGCAAAGGTCATAACTGTGAAGGAAAGTCATGTTACTTTTTTCACTGTCATTGTAACTTTGAATGGTCATTAAATGAACTGTTGTAAGTTGAAGACTACCTGTAATATGCAGATTTTCATGCCACAGGAGACCCTACTTGTCTTTCTTTGTTCCATGCAAGTTTATTACAGAGTGGAAAAGAAGGAAGATGAAAGGTCTTCCTCTATTACTTTCCACCCATCCAGGAGTCGAACAATGGCAGCACTGTCAACTCATATTCTGCTTCTACAGCCCCTCTCTAAATCATTATCAAGTGGTGTTGTTCCTATTGGGGGTTGTGCTATTCATTGTAAGAAAGATGATTGTTTTTTCCTCTGGTTTTGTTGTTCTCCCCTTTCACCAGCTAGCAGAGAAAACAGAGATTCTGATTGGAACTTTGCTTTTCTTCTGCATCTTATCCTTGTCTACTCCTCCTATCTCATTAGATCATCTCCCAAGTTTAAAATAATAGTGAATAATATAAAATACGGAACAATGCCAGCGCAGAAATAGTAACAGAAAAGAGGACACAAGGCTCGTTGGAACTATAGAATTGGCTAGAAGTTATATTGCCAAAGAACTGAAATTGACGAATTGAAACTGACCACGCTCTTATTTTTGAGAGGAGAGTGGAACAGTGATTGTAAGGGACATATGAAAACAAATTAACTCCCATCCTCTCTTATAAAAATGAAATACTGGCAGTGCTCTTCTTTGTTCCAACTTCTAGAAAGCTGAAGAAAAGTTGGTGTGAAAGGTAAGAGTGAGGAACAGTGACAAGCATGAAAAGAACATAATACTAGTGAAAAGGGCAAAACCTATAAGGGAAGTAGCTGTGGCAAGGGCTGGTTAATGAACAGATTAGGGCTGGGAGTGGGCTCGTGCCCAAGCAGTCCTATAAGCTTCCTTAGCTGACCTTGCCTCTTGAGATTATGGCTAACAAAGCATTACAGATTTCATACACCTTGAACCTGAGCTGGGATGGTAATGATTTAAAGTGTAATATATTATTTTAAAATTTAAGTACTCCTAAGGATGATTGTTTCACTCATGGGATAAGAAGAAGGTATTATCATGCCACCAAATAGAAAATTGCTACTATCAATCATGGCTGTGATGTGGATGAGTACAAGTGGTGACAAGGCTGAAAAGGAAATTCTTTTATTTCCTCGATATGATGGCAAAAGCCTCTAAAGAAAGTTTATGTGAGGATGCACAAAGGAAATAGCCAAAGAAATCTTGATTTCCATTTCTACATGGAAGCCAGAAGGATTCTCAAAATTTTCCTGTAATTCATGCATAAATTCTTTAATTCCTTAAATTTCCCCCATGACTTAAATGTTAAGACTCTTTATACTGTGAGAGGGATCTTGGAGTCCTAGTGGACAACCATTTAAATATGAGCCAGTAGTGTGCAGCAGCTGTCAAAAAAGCCAACACAGTTCTAGGCTGCATAAACAGAAGGATAGAATCAAGTTCATGTGAAGTGTTAATGCCAATTTATAATGCCTTGGTAACACCACACTTGTAATACTGCATCCAGTTTTGGTCGCCACCATGTAAAAAAGATGTTGAGATCCTAAAAAGAATGCAGAGAAGCACAACAAAGATGATTAGGAGGCTAAAACGTATGAAGAATGGCTGCAGGAACTGAGTAGCAGTGTTCTGATATCTCAGGGGTTGCCACAAAGAAGAGGGAGTCAAGCTATTCTCCAAAGTTTCTGAGGGCAGGACAAGAAGCAACGGGTGGAAACTAGTCAAGGATAGAAGCAACCTAGAACTAAGGAGACATTTCCTAATGGTTAGAACAATTAATCAGGTGAAATAACTTGCCTCTAGATGTGTAAACTCCAATACTGGAAGTTTTTAAGAAGATATTAGATAACCATTTGTCTGAAGTGCGGTAGGGTTTTCTGCTTAAGCAGGGGATTGGACTACAAGACCTCAAGGTCCCTTCCAACTTTATTCTGTTTATGAGGCTTCAGTTAAAATACACAGTGTTACAAGATGAGTGATAGTCACAGGGCTTTTTAAAAAAAGAGAAGGATCTGGAAGTCAAAATGAACACCCTGTGTAAAAGCTAGTAGAATCCTTAAAAATAATGGTTACTATGCAACTAACTCACCTTACATTTGATTTCTTCAGTATCAAGTAAATTAATCAGCACTTCGAGACCTCCAACATCTCTAATTGCCAACTGGCACGTTTCGTGAGACAAGTTGAAATCTCTCATTGAACACAATGCAATTACAGTAGCCGTCTGGTTACCTGCCTATAAATGAGACCATCAATAGAATATAGGGTAAAATAGGTTTTACTATAGGTTTTACTGAGCAGAAACACCAAGAAAAAAATTATACAGAAAAAATTATAAGGGCAATATGCATATTTTAATTTGGTGGGATTTGCTAGTAAATAGAAGAAAAGCCAATTTCTGTTAAATTATCACTGATAAATCAGTGACATATTTTAATAAACTAAAGAAAAGATACAATTCTAACTTTTGAAACTTTCTTTTAATTTTACGTTTGTAAGGCTGAATCTGGGGGGTTTTATACAAAATTTGTATGCAAAAAATTGCTTCCACTATTTCATACACACTTTAAAACAAACCCATGAAATATTTTTCACATATTCTCATACATTTGTGCTATATTATAACCATTACTGCTGATTACCATAACAATTATTTTTCTGCCTAGTAGCTATTAGAGAAAGTTTTCAAGGGTAGATTTTAATCAACATGGAAGCTGTTAGACTCTATTAAATGTACACAAAAATTGCATCATGTTGTTAAAACCTTTGAAACTGAATATAGTATGATGGATGCTAAATGTGTTCTATGGCACTGCAACATTTAACTTTAAAGCTTTAAATTAAAGGCAGATTTTATTTCTAAAAATCTAGCTCCACTTATAGGATGGTTCAGCACAAATATCCACAAATTGAAATAAAAAGAGAATATAAACTCAAAAAATAATTAAAGGCATGCTTGGAGAAAAAAATTCTAGGCACTTTTTAGATGATGGATGAAGTTCAGAATTATATTAAGTAACCGCCGTAACGTAAAGAAAAACCACCTTTCTGAGAAGAGATCTATAACATTTTTCATTTCATTCATTACTGTGCTTAAGGAACAATAACAATGATTCCACTAAACAAATAAATGTAGATAAGTGTATGACAAGATCACAAACATTAGTTAATAATGAACAATTACAAATCTAAAACTGGCCTACACATTTTTCTTCTGAAAAAGTCAAACTAAAGGGGAAAAGAGAAAAAAAAGGCCTCTGTTTCTCCTTACAGAAATTTCTCAGACAGTTAATACAATGGGACTAGTTCACAAGCTCCACAGACTCCTTGGAGTCCATATGGCTCCTGCAGAATTCTGTTCAGGGTATTATCTAACATCCAAATCCCATCCAAAAAAGAAATGAAATGTCTTGTTTCCAACCACATTGCCCTCAGCTTTCTACCCCTAGTACAAAACAAGTTCCATAATGAGCCATATTTTACTTTTGCCAGGCAAAGACTATTAAAAGGGGGCATCAAACATACAAAATGTTTGCAGGAATACATTATAAACCATTGGTTTATCCTTACAATATCTGCCATTTTTAAAAGCCCAAGAAAGAAACAGATATTCCTCTGTTCTTTGGTATTTGACTCAATTGGGGACTAAAGCCAAGAAAACCTGGCAGATAATTCTACTGTTTCAGTTCATTCACATTCTAACCTCCCAAGCAGTCCTATTACAGCACTACCAGATTTTTTCAATTTTAATGTCAAATTGTCTTAAGCTAGCCTTACAAATGAATCTGAAAAATCTAGATTATTGCTTGAAATCTAACTTGTGGCTACCTGTTGCCTACAAATCATTTTTTGTAGGTAACTTAATTCAGCTTCCTTTTATTATATTGAAACAAAATACCCTATTTAGTCGGATATACTGTATTAAAATTATGAGTGTATTAGTTTCTCATTTAGTTGCCCTACATAACTTTGATCTAAGCAGGTGAATATGCTTGTGATGATCTAGTCTCCTTTATTGAATATGCTTGTGTTACCTGCTAGAATAAAGGCACAATTATTTCAGTTATGGTTTTATAGTGGATTTTTAAAATAGGAATAATATCTTATTAAATATTCATTGTCTGATCCAACTTTTCATTTTGTTTAACAGAACACAGGTCAAGCTGCAACTTGTTAGTGACGAGTTATGGAGAAGTATTACAGAGTTATGGAATAACTTCTTGTCCCATTTCCTGAATCCTCTGCAGTTCTTGGGTTATAGCCTGGCAGTGAATGAAACGCAGAGATTAAAATAACCAGGGCCAGTGGAAAATCATAACCATGATAAAAATCACAGATTCCATAATGTTCACATTACATGTCTGTAATGCGTGGAAAATAAGTATTGTTTAAGAGCTAATTAAGCACTGACACCGTCAAGCCTGGTATGTCTCAGTAACAAAAGAATACACGGAGCAAACGTCAAATTAAAACCATCACTTAAAAAAAATGAAGAATGAAAACAAAATTGCATGATACGGGGGAAAAATTCCAGACTGGGTTCAGAGTGTAGATTTGCACTATTGCTCAAACTTCTCTCAGGCATTTTCTTTACATTCTGACTTTCTGACCTCTTAGTTTTGTAGAGCTGCAGATTTATTTATATAGGCAAAGTCTGAGTCTACACAAGTGTTACATCCCACTGGAAAACTGACCCATGTTGCTGTTGGAGCACCTGACACATCGCCTATCTTGTTCCTAATTGCTATTTCTTTTTTGAATCTTTTCCCCCTATTTTTTGATACAATTTTTACAATCCTGATGTCTTTAGGTAAACACATACAGCCACATATGAAATAAAAATGTAATGATAAAATCCAAAAGTTAAATACAAAGGGTGAATAATACCACTGGGACCACCAGGAGCCAACGGCTCAAAATTATCAAAATATAGTTCTATGAAAAGAGAAGACAAGAGTTCTATACAGAGAGAAAACGTGTCATCTAGCACATAATCCAATGTTACTAGATGCTTGCTGAAAACAAGCAAATCTGTTTCGATGTGATTTAATCTGAAATGGTTTTGTCCAATTCAGATCCTTATAACCTCAAGACACCAGTTCTGAGCTTCCAGAGCATTGCTGGCTTGGCCCAATGTAGCAAGATGTAAGTAAGTGTCATCAGTCTAGTAATATTAATAACATATCACCTTGAACTGATAGATGATTTCTCCCAGTGGTTTTATAAGAGGTTAAAAAACAAGGGAAAGAGTTCTGATTCTTTTCAGGCTCTTTACAGGCCTTTCATGAACTCGAACACTTTCCTCCAGGATATATGATTGAGGAACCACTGACTGAAGCACAGAATCATTGTAATACAGTTGACAGTTCACTACTGCCAATCCTGGAAGATGATCTAGGGTACTTCCTGTTGAGATATTTCACAGGATCAAACAATGTATTCCCCTATCTAAGTCAGCTACTAGAGCAAGGCTGCCAAACTCCCGGCCCATGGGCTGCATGCATCATGCGCTCACCATGGCCATGCTCAGTTTAATGAAGGGGGGGGGATGTCCTAATGCCAATGTGATGACGTGAGTTTGACACCCCTGTAACTAGAATAATAAATTCTGTTTTATGTCCCATGATTTGGGCTGAATCCTGATTGAGAATCATGTAGGTAATTGTTTTCCTCTGTAATCCTCTGTAACTAGTTCCCAATGCCTTCATAGCAAGCTTGCTTCAAAGGGAAGAGTTAGAGACTAGGCAAACAGATGTCTTAAAGAATTACCTTTTAAAGGAGGAGATTACTTCCTCCTTCAAACAAAACAAAATTATTCTCTTCCTCAAAAAAAATAAAGTCCCCACCACATTGATTACCTCTTAGAGTTAGCTGTTAAACACCTTGAAGGGGAGGAGAGGTGGGGTCTAGCCAACAGATAGCAGCTTTCAAATTACAGAGAACTTAAATACTTGTGCAAAAGAAATGTAAATTACATCATAAGATGCTGTCTCACTCACCCCTCTACCAAATTAACATCCAGCCCAGAGTGAACAAAAATGATTTTATTTATCAAAATAGCCATAAACTCATTCAGCCTGGTTTTAAAAAAATGAGAGCTACTATAAATAAGTAAGGCTAGCCTCACTATGCCTATCCATCAATTCCATATTGTTTTTTTTAAGTTAGAAGGGACCAACATTCAAAGGACACAATGGACTTTGAGGAAAAGCAAAACACAGAATTATGCTGCTTTCTCCTTTGATTGTTTTTTTCCACTTTCTTCCTTGTCATCACAGAGAACTGAATATTAGAAAGGAGATAAATATCCACATTGCCACTCTTCATTTTACAGGAACAATTAAAATATACATTACCCATAACTTGTAGGACATGCATATAGAAACTGCATCAGTCAACATGGCTGCTACACTGAATAGATCTTTTAACAGTAACCTCTTTTCTTTCACCTTCCCTCCCTCTCCAGGATCAGAACGTATGGAAGGCACATCATTTCCTGGCCGTGTTTCTGCTTGATGTCAAACACCAGAGGAAAGTGCTGAATTCTTCTCAAAATAGAGCAGATAATAGAGAGGAATCTGGGGAAGTTCTGCTCTTAGTATCTGGCAAGAGTTGCAGCTGCCACAAGTGGGTGTGGGGTCATGGCTGGGCCTGAAATAATGTCTGCGAAAGACATTTAACAAGACTAAACTGGGAAGACCCATCACTGTTTCAGACTGTCAAGAAAACAACAAGCAGCTGAGCTTGAATAAAAAATTGGGCAATTGAATTGCAGTAAAGCCAACAGATTTTCCAAAGAAAAACTAAACCATATGAACAGAGCATTCAAATATGAGGGGAGCAATGCTTTCAGGGAATAAACAAGATCAGCAAGCAAACATCTTAAAGTCACAGAATGGGTGTTATTCATATATTTCAGCAAGGTGAATAATTTCTAAAAGACAGCATGCAGGTTTTGGAGTAGCTAGCAGGTAAGTGTTAAATGAAAGATTGAGTCCATAATGCAGACCTATGGATAAAGAGATCTAGCTACTACTTTATGGATTGTAGTTTACATGGTTTTTGGTCTGTCCATGAAAATGGTAATACTTTGGTTAGCCGGCATCTGCTGCTTAATAGTTTGTCTTTCAAATGTAGGGGGCAGTGGGCTAAGACCAGTGGTGGGATTCAGCCAGTTCGCACCACTTCAGGAGAACTGGTTGTTAACTTTCTGAGCAGTTTGGTGAACTGGTTGTTAGAAGAAATCATTAGGGTAGAGAACTGGTTATTAAATTATTTGAATCCCTCCACTGGGTAAGACTGTGAAGTCCCCTTCATTACCAGCTGCGTAAATAGAACATAAGCCCATGGTACCTCAAAAACGACACCTTTTTATTACCTAAGACAAGCTCTCTTTTGATATAGTGAGATATCATGCCTCTACTTAGTTCTTCTATTGACTGGGCCCAAATGTCTCCAGCACCTGCAAAGTTGTGACAGCGAAAAGAACAGCAAAGTAACATCTTGACCTAACAATAACCATATCAGGCTTCTGTGTATGAAGGTTTTGCAATTTGCAGCTGATCACATGATGTTGCCTGGCTTTTTGAGGGCCATTTTTGTTTCTCAATCTGCTGGGATATATTTGAATCGGAAGAAAGCTGATATTCCTTTAAAATACTCTAGCTTTGCAAGTGATCCTTCTCTCCCTCCAGCTCTTTCCTGCCATGGTAGAAATTCACCATCCTACTTATATTTATATTTTTTATACTGCCAACCGTATATGTGATTGCAATTTTTTGGTGTATTATCACTTCACTCTTGAAATTTTTATATGCACCAAACAGATGCTTTTGGGTGTTTTGTTTTTTAACAAGTGGCCTTCCTTTATTCCGCCTCTCATCACAAAAACATGCTGCTGATGATGATGATTGGGAACTATGAGCAAGTTAGTTTCTTGTATGCATAAGGTAGGAGATTAGGAGAATTATGATGGTTCAAAGGAAGGGTAAGGTTATATCAGTGCCAAAAGTTTAGGTTTTTGGTCAACGTGGCTACAATTGCTTGGATAAGTGTACAGTTCAGATGGTGTATTATTAATTATATTTCTTATCATATATCACTTGTCTTTTCTATTCTTGTATGTATTTTTCCCTTCTAGCAGCTCTTGTTTTTCTTTTCCTGTACAGTTTTCATTAGCAATGATTTTCTATCTTTAGTAGATCATAAAAATAACTCTTTCTAATACAACCCTTCCATAAGTCACTTTTCCAGCTGTTATCTGAGTAACTAATTTGATCCAGCAACATCATACATTATTTCAAAAAAATCATCCAACAAAAGTATGAAACAAATTAAAAAGCCTTTTGTAACTGTTGACATTTATGGGCGTATATAAGAGATGTCTCATGTTTTATTTTACTTTTTTTTGTAAGTCAATCTAAAGCAATTCACTTCTACTTTTGATTGTGAAAGTCTTCATCCAAATAGATAAAAAGTGGCAAACATTTATTTTGGAAAGCTTCAGTGATACATCACCTAATTAGAAACACTGAATAACTCCAAAAACCTTACAACTATTGCCATTTTTCTCTTGGAGCTAATAAATCATTACATATATTGCATTGTATTTATAGAGGAAAAGGAGGTGATCTTTCTTCATAATGTACATTTTTATTTGTGTCCATTTGCAGATTATTAATTTGTCTCTCAGTTTATATGAGATTGTTAATAATAATATTATTATTTTAATTGCTATATCAAAACATTTTAGACAGCATTTGGAAAAATCTGTGCATTTTCATCTGTCAGTTGCAAAAGACCAGACTACTTGGATGATTACATATGCTACGCTAATATATTATAATATCCTAGGCTCTTGGGAAGAACACAATGTGTAGGAAAGCCAACACTAGCTACAGAATTGGCAGTCATGATTTTACATTGTTGTGAAAATAATAATTGTATACCAATTTTCCTTCTGATGATGCCCAGAGTGATTTACAATGGAACAGCCAAAAACAATCTAAATAAAAACAATCTAAAACAATACTGAAGCATTAAGCAAAAGCATTAAGGTTCATTTAAAAAAAATTAAAAGACAAAATGACCACCCATGGGTACACAGCACGTTATTTGCTAGCTTATTAATACAAGATAATGTTTTACTCAAAATCCAATCCTATTTTAATGCATTTCTCATATTCAAGCAGAAGTGTTCTGGAATTAATTATATAAACACACAGAGAGAACAAGTCTACTGTTTTTCCAGTCTTCCAAATATGTCATATTATTTAAATTTAATAGAAATTATTCTATAGCATTTTCACAAGCGACTTGTGGACAATTCAGTAAAATGAAACTAATAAAGGATTTGCTATTTTTTTACATTGTTTTGTTTTCCATCACAGCAATTAAATTGATGCGATGTAAACTTTATTTTTATGGAAATATTCTTTTTGCTTTTATATGTTATAAATAAATGAATGAAGATTTTTGTACCTAGCCTGGCTATATGAATCCCTGCAGTTACTGGAAGAGCCACATCAGAAGAAGAACTATTAGAATCAAGCTGCTTCTTTGGGGCATTTGACTCAAATATGAAAATAGGATTAAATCTTTCACAATTAGTCTTTTGGAATTATATTATTGCATAAATATGATAATTTCAAAATTATAACTATTTTCAAAATTATAATAACATTATTTTTAAAATTATAATCTATTTTTTCAAAGCATCAGAAGGAAAGACCAGAAACAATTAAGGAAAGAAGCAACCTAGAAATTTCCTAGCTGTGAGAGAACAATTAATGCATTGTCTTCAGAAGTTGTAGGGGCCCTAAACGTAAAAGCCTCACTAGAGGCTTTTACGAAGAGACTGCCCAGCCAAGTGTCTGGAATAGTATAGGGTCTCTTACACGAACAGGAGGTTGGACTAGAAGACTTCCAAGGACCCTTCCAACTCTGTTCTATGTACTATGTTCTATAACATGATTCATATGCACAAATATAACCCAGCAAGGAGCTGTGTATAAAAACAAAAGCCATAAGTGATCTCTTAAATTTATAGACCTATCAATAAATAAATCCCAACAAAGTGGGGAAAAAAAAAATTGACCAGGCGATCAAAAAGCCCTAATTCCAAATTGTTGCAAAACCTTCATGCACAGACACATATTACTGTTACTGTTAGGTCAAATTTTTACTCTTTTTTTTTCTTATGTCACAACTTTGAAGGATGCTGGAGACAATTCACTGAGATAGATGTCTATATAAATTCAATAAATAAGTAACATGGAATGTAGAATATTTAATATTTTGCCACTTTATAATAGGTTGCACTAGATTACCTATCTGCTTTGCAATATATTGGGCTGAAAGGGTATTGTTATGACTAAATTAAATCGTATTCTACAGATCTACTACAACAGAGGTTCAAAAGGTTCAAAAAGAATTGTGGGATGCAAACTGATTAGAGAAATAAAAACAAAATGAAGAGATTCTGGAATAATATTTTGAATTTATAATTTAATCAGAAGATCCTTTGAGATCTTCTGCAGTCTTTCCTCAAAATTATTTTTTTTTACCTTTATATATTTCACTAATTTTTGAATCTGCCAATATTCTGATGGCAAATCAGTGTTAATTTCCTGATGGCGTTCAGGCTCTTCATCCTCTTCTTCACTCTCAGAAGAACTTTCACTTGCCTCTTCACTTTTCAGTGGAAGTTTACTAAACCAAAAAAGAAGGAAAAGCGGAGCAAGAAAGGGACAATCACAGCTAGAAATGATAACTATATTAATCCAAACACAATCCATGTATATAAATTTGAAATTATTAAGAGACAGAAATTTAAAGCAAGCCACACTAAGATGACCTATGCATGTATTGAAAAAGATTGGAAATGTGTTCCACAACAGTTGACAATATGAGTAACAGAAGAACAGAGGTGGAAGGGATCTTGAAGGTCTTCTAGTCCAATCTCCTTCTCAAGCAGCAAACCCTATATCATTGCAGATAAATGGTTGTCCAATCTCTTCTTAAAAACTTCCAGTGTTGGAACACCCATACGTTTTGGAGACAAGTTGTTCCACTGATGATTGCAGCATTTTTTAAAACAGTTTTTTTCAGTTTTCCAAGTCAGAATAAAACTGTTGTTTTTTTTAAAAAAATTCATTAAAATAGTCACATATGATTTTTGCAGCTGGGAAAAACCTCCACTGTTTTAAAGAAATGCTTGCTTTCATATTTCACAAATTATTTTTAATTGCATAAAATTCATAAAGGAAACTAGCATCTATTTAATCAGAAACTATTTATGCAGTTGAATCATTTCCTCCTGAACAAGGTATATATCTTGTTTTTATTTCCTGTTAACTGCCCAATGTAATATGTTAAATTGAACAATAAAGTGAAATACTTTTGCTGAATTACTCAACTGCAACACTGTTAAGAAAGTATAAGATAGATCAATATTATTATCCTGTTCCACATGGTGAGATGAAATTACTGAAACTGGTTTATCATCTGATATGAACAAACTAAATGTTAAAACATTTCCAGTTTTGATTTTTTGTTTTTAGTATAGTTGTAGATTGAAGAATTTGGGAAATTGAGTTCTTTTCCAAAAGTCTTCCCCTCCCCCTTTGAACAATTTTTCAAAGCTAAGCAAGCACCTTATCTCTGAAGCTATAGGTATGCTTTATCCTTCATGTGGAAGAACAATTGAAGAATTAATATATGTGCAACTTTCAGTATAAAAATTGCTTATAAAAGAAGGATGAAGCATCCTTTGTGGTTTCAATTATATTTGGAACAATCTTTTGCAATATAGTAATAATTAAAAAATAATCAGAAGACATTATTACGCAGGATACATAGGATATATCCTATGCATCCTGTATAAGTTCTCACTGTATTGTGCTATTATTTTATAAAATTAGCATCAAAACTGTAATATCTTCATTAATAGATATCAATTCTTATCTATATAAACAAATTAGCTAAATTCTATAATAAACTGAATTACATCATGTTTACATAATCCACTAAGCTGACAGAGTGGAAAAAAATTAAAATCATTGGTTTAAATCTGCACAATTTTTTGCTGATGGAACAGTGTGACTATGAAAATTGTTGGAATGGATGTATTCGTTTGCTTTTCAGATTTTGATACTAACTAGGTCCCAGAACACTAAAGAAGAGAGAAAGCAAGATTACTAAAAATAAAAATGAAACAATACAAAAACTTCTCCAAACAGGTATTTAAATTTCGGGGCACACTGCTGAAAACTGAGTCTGTTTCTGTACACTGCTTAAGAAATGTGAGCTAAGGAAATGTTTATTAAGAGCCAAGTTACTAGAACAATAAGCCAAGCAATCATCATTTCTCTGTCTGTGATTGGAAAAATGGTAGCAGATGCAAATATAACACAATTCTGCCAGAACCAACAGGTTTATATTTTCAGCTTGGGAGTTCCCTGTTTGGTCATGCAAAGAAGTGGGAACACCAGAAAATTTTCCATTTGAAAACTTAATAAGTAAGATTCGTATCTGAGACTAACACTGATTTTACAGACTCCTGCACATAAAAATAGAAAGAAAGAAAAACACCTTAAAATAAATCCATCAAATACAATTTAATCATTTCAGTTTTCTCATATGAGACACTGAAATAATTTGTTGTTATCTTGTTCATGTTGGAAAATTGTGATTTTAATTCAAGCAAAAGAAAATTATGCATTATTAAGACTGTACCTTTTAAGAGAAGCAGTTGGTGTTCCACAGGGTCTTTTCTTGCTTTCTGGAGTGGCATGCTTGATTTCTTTTTCATCAGATTTTCTTGCTGCTTTGCCTCTAAAAAGATTTATCATTTGTTAAATTAAGGATATAATGAATATAATAAAAATGTTTTAATTTCTGAACTAAGTCCATTAAATGCTAAAACTGATTAATGTCATATCACTTAGATTGGATAATTTGTTAAAGAAGCATAAAGAACTGATGTCATCACAAATTATCAGCAAAATTTGCTGAATCTAGAATTATAAATGGGCCATAATTCAGCTCAGTTGCAGCAAAGAATAAACCTAATGATTTCAATGGACCTAAGCACAGTTAATTCTCTCTTGGATTGCGGTCATGGCATTTTGATATTAAAAGCAGACTCTGACTTTTTTCTTCTTTAAACTTTTTTTTACTGCAGCTATTGATTTGACTTTTCAAAAGTACTTTTAACATACATTTGTGTGAAGCTGGGCAAGAGCTACGATGAAAATATTAATGTTCTAATACTGTAATGCATTTCAGTTCATTTACAACTTGTGTGGATAACTATTGCAATTCTTGCAGTAAATAATATACCTCTGATAAGAGTCATAAGCACCTCCTATAATCCTTTCTCTCATCTTTTTTGAATTTAGCTAATGGATCAGTACAACTAATGATCGATCATTGATGCTGAATATACTGTCACAGTGAAAATCAGATTACACACACAATTAAAAGTTGTAATACAGATAGTCCTCAATTTACAACCATTCATTTAGTAATTGTTCAAAATTGCAACGGCATTGAAAAAATGGACTTATGATTGTTTTTCACACAACCATTGCAGCATCCCCAGGGTCATGTGATCAAAATTTGGATGCTTGGCAACTGGTTCCTATTTGTGACAGCTGCTGTGTCCCAAGACCATGTGATCATCTTTTGCAAGAAAATCAATGGGGAAGCCAGTTTCACTTTTAGTTAACAACCGTGTTATTAACAACTGTGTTAAGATTCACTTAGTAACTGTGGTGAGAAAAGTCATAAAATGGGCCAAAACTCACTTAACAATTGTCTTGCTTAGCAACAGAAATTTTGGGCTCAGTTGCGGTTGTAAATCAACAACTACCTCTACTTTTTTAAGTGCAGTATATACAGAATCCTTTTTCCACTAAGTAAGCCAGTTGGATATAATTGTCAAAATGTGGTTGTTCTAGCCACTTAATGGTGCTTTTTTACCAGAAGACTTGCTATATTAATCCTCTCAATTCCTTTTTTCAAAGATATACAAGCTTGAGCTGGAAGAACTGAAGTCCTCAGAACCTTCTATTACTTCCAGACCATAGATATGCAGACTTTAGAGTTATTGGAGCCCAAGATATCTTGAGAGGCACCTGCTTCTCTCCTCTACATGAATTCTTTATGACATATCAATCTTCATATACTGGTAATCCTAGAATATTGAATTTGTTAAAAGTTTTGTTTCAAAAGGACCAATTAACTACTACTTTGCATAAGAGTAACTATAATGAAGATATATTTGCGTAATTAACTTGTAATATACAATCGATAGCAATACATTTGAATTTTAGTGTTGTTGACCACCTAGATTTGGTTTTTATTTTTTTTCCTTCAATGCTGTATATATTACTAACCATGAAAATGGAATTAGAACATCTTAGCGATCCAGAGAAAAAAATGGTGCGTGTCTAAGTTATCATCATCTGTGTAACCAACTACAAATAATTTATTAAATGTATATGCTGCTGAACTCCCAGTGGCTCTGATTCAGAAGTTTGTTTGTTTTTTTGAGTTTGTAGCTCAAGCCACTTGTTTCTCCTGTCTTCTACTTTGATTGGTTCTGGGTGGAACCTCAACCTAGGTTGTGAATAGCCAAGTCACCAATTATCAACATTAGTCCTGCTGTTTGAGCAAAATACTGCCTGTATTATCTGCACATTTCCTGTTGTCTGTGTGAAATGGTAGCTGGTAAAGAACCTGTTCTGGTGTAATCATTAGAATTTCAGATTCTCAGAAGCAAAGTTAAAATCAAGATTGTCTTGTCCAGTTATTTTTCTCAATCTTGCCTTCGCTCCTTAGAAGGAAAGAAATAAACACATATTCTGCCTTGTATTGTCACAGGAAATATGATATAAATGAAACAACCAGCCAGATTGGCCAATCACAAAGCATTAAAAATTAAGGGATCATTAAGTTGCTTGTCAAATGTGAAAATTTGGAGCCTTAAGCGTATCTCTTGGATCTTAAATGCTCCATTCTAAATCATACAGATACAGTTGTTTCTACCTACATTTGTATATCCTGTGCCTATTTATGAAGCATGTACTTATATTAAAGAAATATGATTTGAATACAAACTTTTCTAATTGCTGAGTTGTCACAAAATAAGGAAAAGTAACATTTTGGAAATCACAATTTATTTAAATAAAGCTTTTAAATTAGAGCAAATTTAAATTTGTTCAATTTCATATTTTTTTAAAAAAAATGCTAACAATATTACATTGCAAAAATTCAGATTAATTAATTATATTTGTCAGAAAATCTAAAAAATTACATACTCTCGAGTGCCCGTTGTAGCCTTCCACTTAAGAGATGGTTCTAATTTCTTGCTGTCAGGAGTTTTACTTTTTACAAGAGGACTCTTAGGCTTTTCCGCATAGTCGTTAAACTTTGGGGCTTGGCCATATTCATCTCCCTCAACTGTTTCGATATGTGGATAATATTGCTTTTCATACTTTGGTTCATCAAAAAATGTATATTTCTAATAAGAGATGAAAATGTTTAGGAAAAAGTCATATTTTCAAATGAGTAAAACATGCTAAGAAATTAGTAAATCAGAGGATAGCTAGGTAGTTTGATTTTCTTAGCATATAAAAGTTGTCAATCACAATTCTTGATTTAAAAAAAGATAGCCATAAGAAAACTAAATCAAAATTTTGATTAAAAATGTATACTTGATTCTGTATTTTAAAAAAACACAATTATTAGCTAAAATTCTATTTCATGGACTGAAAATGAATATATTAAATAACTAGCTGTAAGAACTGTATAACAGATATTTATGTAGATAACCACCTTGCTACTAAAATCTTAAGCCTCCCTTCAAAAGAAAAGGATTGTAGGAACTGTAGGAAAAATTTGTAATAAAAACAAATGTGAGCCACTTATTTAAAATAAAAACTGCACTAAATATTGCTAAGGGTTTTACTAGAATATGCAACATTCAATATTTGAAATATTGCAATTTTGAATGTGTTTTTTACCTACCAAGAAAATCTCAATTTTCTTGTCTATGCAACAAGTGGAAGTTGGTATTTTCCATAAGATACTTAAGGCTAGCAAGGAAGCTGCTTTAAATCTTGTAAAAACTGAGATTACAAATGTTGAATTTTTCTGAAATACTAATAATGAACTAAGTTTATATATATAACTATTTTAAATATATGTTCTTCTTTTACATTTTGATATCAATATTTGATATCAATATTAAATATAATGCATGGTGCTTTTAAATTAAACATCTAAAATAATAAGGCACATAGCATTCAACCAAATTAGTAACTTTGTCAAAAAGTGAGGCAAAGTTAATATCTGCCTGTCTGTCTGTCTCCTTCCTTCCCTCCCTCCCCAAGGTGGCGAACATACTTATAAAATCATAAAGCTGGAAAGAATTCCTGAGGTTGTCTAAGCAAACTCCGAATTTGGTGCATAATCTGATTTTAAACAATGATTGTTCAGTCTCCATTTAAATATTTTCCTGTCAATAAATCTCAGAACATTACCTACTTTTCAGTTCATAATCTTTTAGCTCATATTTAATACATCTATTAGAATACCCAGATCCTTTTCACATGTACGACTACCAAGTGAGATTTCTTGCCATTCTATATTTCTATCATTCATTTTTTTCACCCCAGATGAAAGGCATTACATTTATCCCTACTGAATTTCATATTCATTTCATTGTCCCAGCTCATTTCTTTGAATCTTTATTTTCTCTTCCAAATGAGTAGTTATACTTTTTAATACTATGTTATCTGCAAATCTGATATCATCCCCCCTTACCCTTGACACTAATAAAATATTGCAGTTATCAAGCTGAAAAAACCCTGCTTTCCTTTTTCTGAAAACAGGGTTAACATTTATTCTCCTTCAGTCTTCTAGGTTTTTCCAGGACTCCAAAAAATAAAATTATTCCTTTTGAAACCCCTTCTCCTAGTTCTTTCTCTATGATAGGATGCAATTCATTTGACCCTGGAGACATAAATTCATTGAATTATCTAGGTGGTATTTTACCTTTTCCTTGATTAGCCTGAGTTCCTCTAATGGAAATGAGACCAACTAAGATTTGTTTCCCTTCTTAGAGCAGACATAAAAGACAAGTTAGGAATGCTTCCTTCTTGTCATCACCTGTTACCAATCATTTCTTTCTGATGTTCCTGAAAATGTTTTCTGAGTTCTTTGGGGCATTTCTTCACTTTACATTTTTTATTCAGTCCCCACCGAACCTGACAACTGCTTTGTGATTTTTGTTGAATAAACATCCCCTTGAATAAACATAGCCATTGGCTATGCAAGTCTATTTCTTTGCATCAATTTAGAAAGTACTATGTATATTCAAAATGGTCCCAATAGGTATCTTCCATTTTTCTTTCAAATAAGAATTGTTTGCAGATATACCTATGCTGCAATATCATGTTTTAGAGGATTTCCCATCCCTCCCTAATACATTTCTTTTTCTCGATATAAAGACATCGAAACTGGCCTATCATATTTTTAAATTTATTGTTTATCTGTTTAATTTTATTATTTTGAAGCCCAGCATACATGTCAGACTCTTCTTCCTCCCCTTGCTATCATGAAATCAAAGTAACCCCAGATTCCTCAGTTATTCAAAAAAATTCTATCTATTAATAAAAATTAGATTCAGGACAGTAAATCCTTGTTCCTTCTCCCTTCTTCTAACAAATGAAGTTGTCAGCAAGAAAGGACAGAAATATGTTGGACTTCTCACTTTTGGCAGAGTTACATTTCTAACAGATGCCAGGGAAGTTTAAATCTCCCATTGTCACAATTATAAGCTCCTTTAAATGTTTAGTCGTTTGACACAACACACCTCATCCCTACTTTCTGCTTGTTCAGGAGGTCTACAACAAATCCTTACTACTGTATTTTGTTTTTCTTATTGTTATCCAAACACTTTTGACAGGATTTCCATGCTCTATGAGACACCCTTTCCCTTTTAGTTGAGTCAGTTCTCTTTGAATAAATTGTAGCCTTCCAGTCAGTGTGCAGGTTTATTTTAGATTTTTATTTATTGATGTCATTATTTCTCTATGGATTATGAGCATTAGCATTTTATTCCCTTATCTCAAAACCCAACCATTTTAGCTTACTTGCAATGAATGTTCCTATGAAAATGCAACATATAAAAATATGGAGAAAATGGTTTGCCATAAATACCATTATAACTGCTATTTTTTTATTAAAAATATTATTGCTTGTCTTTGTTTTTTAAATTTTTTTTTTAGTATTTTTAAAACTGTTTTTATGTAAGCCGCCCGGAGTCCTTCGGGATTGGGCAGCATACAAATTCATTAAATCTTGAAATCTTGATTTGCCAGCAATATTTAAATCCTGGACTTGCAACACTGTAACAGTCATTTATGCTGTGTTAGTTTGAAGTACCTCTAATGTTGAAATCAAAGAACACTGGAAAATAATGAATATTCTTTTTATTCAAATAATAAGAGATGAAGTTAGAAAGAGGAATGGTTCTGATTATTTAAAGCATTGTCAAAGACAGTTGACCTTTTTTGTTAAAATATGATATTTTCCTGCTTTAAAATTATACTACTGCTTAAAGGAAAAACATGTGTAGAAAGATGAGCAGAGACTTTTTGCCAACTGCTGCAGTCCTAAGCTTGGAAAGAAGTTCCATTAAAATCAAAACAGCTTCCAAATAAGTGTGTTAAGGATCTAGGAAATAAATTTACTGGCAAAATTCCAGACACAGATAAATTCCTGAGCCAGCCATAGATATATTCTATGGTTCATAGACAAATGAAAAAAATATTATAGATAAAATATTGAAAAACTGATTCCTAATAACTTCATTCAAAATATTTTGTTACATTTGGCTTTTGACAATGAAATGAGGATTGTATTTACCAATCCTTTTCATCATCAATTCCAATTTTCTATAAAGCTTTTCTTATCTCTTATATTATCTGCTCTATTCTCACTTCTAAGTGACTTAGTTCAGCATTAGATCATCTAAATAAATGTTGAAATATAATTTTTGACCACTTTGCTCATGTTTAGGAAAGCACAAATAAGGCAGTCTATAATATAACAACGACTCGGAGCATTAAAAAAGTATACTTCTTTGGCAGAATTTAAATATCAGCCAGATCTAACAATTATACAATAAAATACAATAGCAGAGTTGGAAGGGACCTTGGAGGTCTTCTAGTCCAACCCCCTGCTCAGCAGGAAACCCTATACCATTTCAGACAAATGGGTCTTAATCTCTTCTTAAAAACTTTCAGTATTGAAGAATCACAAGTTCTGGAGGCAAGTCGTTCCACTGGTTAATTGTTCTAACTGTCAAATTTCTCCTCAGTTCTAAGTTGCTTCTCTCCTTGATTAGTTTCCACACATTGCTTCTTGTTCTACCCTCAGGTGCCTTGGAGAATAGTTTGACTCCCTCTTTTCGTGGCAACCCCTGAGATATTGGAAGACTGCTATCATGCCTCCCCTAGTCCTTCTTTCTATTAAACTAGACATACCCAGTTCCTGCAACCGTTCTTCATATGTTTTAGTCTCCAGTCCCCTAATCATCTTTGTTGCTCTTCTCTGTACTCTTTCCAGTCTCCACATCTTTTCTACATCGTGATGACCAGAACTGAATGCCGTATTCCAAGTGTGACCTTACCAAGGACTTATAAAGTGGTATTAACACTTCACGTGATCTTGATTCTATCCCTCTATTTATGCAGCGTAGAACTGTGTTGGCTTTTTCTGGCAGCTGCTGCACACTGCTGGCTGGGCAATGTTCCTGATATAATTACAATTTATTTTCATATATACTGTAAATCACCAAAAGTACTTAGTCAAAGAACCTATTGGTGGACTTATATGTTGCATTGAGCTATAGTTGTTTAACAATACTTTATTCAATTTACATGCCATTTGGGGGGTACTGAATTCAATACACATAATGATCCTGGAGCACCAGGGAACTACAAGAGGACTGGAAAAGAGCTGATGTAATTCCCATCTTCAAAAAAGGAAAAAAAATAGATCCAGGAAACTACAGTCCTATCAACCTGATCTCAATACCTGGGAAGATTCTGAAAAAGATTATCAAGCAATGAATCAATGAGCACCAAGGGGCAAACGAATTCATAAGCAAAAGCCAACATGGGTATGTCAAACACAGATCATGTCAGACAAAACGTATTGCATCCTTTGACAAGGTGATAAAATTAGTGGACCAGAAGAATGCTGTGGATATAATTTACTTGGATTCCAGCAAGACATTTGACAAAGTAGACCACAATCTACGACTTGATAACATTAAAATGTGGGTTAAATAGCTTCATCACCAGATGGATTCGTAACTGGCTGACCAACTGCACCCAACAAGTAGTCTTCACAACAGAGCTGCATCTACATGCAGGGAAGTATGCAGTGGAGTACCCCAAGGCTTTGTTTTAGGCCCAGTACTCTTCAACATCTTCATCAATGATTTGGATGAGGGGATAGATAAGAAACTCATTAAATTTGCAGAAGACACCAAGCTGTCAGAAATAGCCAACACTCCAGAAGATAGGCTTAAGATTCAGAAGGATCTTGACAAACCTGAACATTGAGCACTCTCTAAAAAAATAAAATTCAATGGTGAAAAAAGTAAGGTTCTAATTTAGGCAAGAAAAACCAAATGCACAGGTACAGTTCTATAGGTGGTATCACACTCAATAAGAGAGATCTTGGAATCATAGTGAACATATGAGCCAGCAGTGTGCAGCAGCTACCAAAAAAGTCAATACAGTTGTAAGTTGCATTAATAGAGGGATAGAATCAAGATCACATGAAGTGTGTTAATATTACTTTATCATCCCTTGGTAAGGCCACATTTGGAATACTAAATCCAGTTTTGATCACTATGATATAAAAAAGATGATGATACTGTAGAAAGAGTGCAGAAAAGAGCAACGAAGATGATAAGGGTACTGGAGGCTAAAACATATAAAAAACGGTTGCTGGAATTGGGTATGTCTAGCTTAATGAAAAGAAGGACTAGGGGAGACATGATAGCAGTGTTCCAATATCTCAGGGGCTGCCACAAGAAGAGGGAGTCAAGTTATTCTCCAAAGCAGCTGAGGGTAGGACAAGAAACAATGAGTGGAAACTAATCCAGGAGAGAAGCTACCTAGAACTAAGAAGAAATGTCCTGACAGAACAATTAACCAGTGGAACAACTTGCCTCTAGAACTTGTAATTCTCCAATACTGAAAGTTTTAAAGAAGAGATTGGACACCCATTTGTCTGAAATGATACAGGGTTTCCTGCTGAGCAGGGGGTTAGTCTAGAAGACCTCCAAGGTTCCTTCCAACTCTGTTA
Source organism: Thamnophis elegans (assembly GCF_009769535.1). Taxonomy (NCBI): domain Eukaryota; kingdom Metazoa; phylum Chordata; class Lepidosauria; order Squamata; family Natricidae; genus Thamnophis; species Thamnophis elegans. The sequence continues at coordinate 21,985,520 of NC_045558.1, read as the reverse complement.
TTCTATTCTATTCTATTCTCTCTACATATATTTTTCCCACAACCTTATATGAGGTGTGAGAGAGTCATTGATCTAAAGTCACTCTGGGAATTCCATTGAACCTGAATTACCCTGCATTTAATCCAACATTAACACAACATAAAAAACCAAAAGGCCAGACTGTGACTTAATACGTGTGAAGTTATCCAATGTGTTATTGTACAGTATGTGTGCCCGTATATTGCATAAACAGACTGAACTAAAATAAGATACAAAATCACATAGAAAATAACTCAAGATATGCAAGCTTTCAAGCTGTTCATAGTATAGATGAGAACTAGAAGTATAATAACAAAAAATGCATACCTGTTTAACCATATTGCTTACAAATGCTGCTGATCGTTCTCTTAAAAATGTGACAAGATCTTTATATATGTCACTCTTCCTCTCATAATCAATTTCATCTCTCTCATTGCTTCTTCCCTATAAGAAAACCAAGTTTTATATAATTTTGAACTGTTTCACACATTTCTCAGAAACACAGAGTATAATAGCTTATACCCATTTCTAGGTAAGTCACACTGAATTTAATGGAACTTATTTCCAGGGGGTTTACATATTGCAATCTTCACCTCTGGCATGATTTAAGTTGGTTCAATCCATTCTATTTTGAAACATCTCTTAAAATTAAAATGAATGAATCACATTGATTTCAATATTATTTATTTTCTTCCGTTTCAATACTATAATTATAATCCTTATTTCTCTCAGCAGCATTATAGCACATTATTTTAAAAATGTCTTGTGTTATTTCTCTATATGCATAATGGTGATCCAATTCACAATCACAAGTCCTACAATAAAAGAAAACAATTTATATTCTAATTCATAATTAAAATAAGCATAGCATAAATCAGTATATAAAGGAACAGCAGGAATAGAATGTAGGTGCACAGGACCACCACAAAATTATTTGGGTGCAAAAATTCAAAACTAAGATAATTATACATTTGAATATCTTCTTAAAAGAAAACTATTTACGTATATTACTGACTTACAAGTAGCACAACAGTTTTAATCGGTAAGCAAACAAACATTTATTTAGATCATAGACACAATCTCTAAAATAAAGACCATAAAGCTTTGCTTTAATTACTTACTCCATTTAAGAATATTCCTGCTGTGCTACAAGTAACAAACATAGCATCTGTGTCACGTGGTTTAATTGACAAATAACAAATTTCCCCATGCACTTGTCTCCAAGGGGGGGCACGACATCCATTGAAGAATTCATAGTCTGAAAAAACAAGTGCAATGTTTTAGTCCACTTTAATTTACCTGACAGAGGGAAAAAAGTATATAAACTTTTACTGTGATGTTAGTGGAAATGAAACATTGCCTATTCAGTCAGTGCAGATTAATTTTAAAAAAGCCAATTTGATATAGTGGTTAAGGCAGCAGAAACTATAAGACCATGAATTCCAGTTCCAACTTAGGCACAAAGCCAACTTGATGACTTTGGCCAATCACTCTTTCTCATATGAAGGAAGAAATGGCAAACCACTTCTGAAATCTTGCAAAAAGAACTGCAGTGAATTGTCCAGGCAGTTGCCAAAGTTAACATTGATTCCAAGGCACACATTAAAAAAGTGGTTAAAAGGTCATCTACTATTTGAGACCATGCATAATAAAAATTAACACTATCAAGTAAAATAGGTAATATACCAGGCCTGAACATGAAGCATCTACAGATAACCCTCACTTAGAGACCATAATTGGGACCAGCAACTCCATCGTTAAGCAAAATTGTCACTAAGGGGGAAATGCAATTGCACTTTCCTTTTTGCCTACTTCCCCAGCCTTTGGAATGTTCACTCTGGCGCTGGGATAATTAATAGGAAGGGAAATAATGATTGTACCATTTGGATTCATTGGAGAGGAAGAGATTACAAGAGATTAAGCAGGCACACAATGGGGAATGCACAATGAAATCAAGTGCTGGTACCAGCAGCCGTGAGTACACTCTACTCAACAAGTCTGGTGTATTTCCCATTGTGTTAATCTCTCTATTCCGCAAAGAGGGGATCACAAGAAAAAACAATATATCAGGCACAAAACAGTGCATACTGACTGTATGGTGGTCATGTGCCTGAGAGATGTTGCAAAAGTCATAAATGAGGGTAGTGGTCATAAAGTTATTTTTATTATAACCTGAAATGGCTGCTGAATAATGCAGTTGGTATTCCAGGGCTTTCTTTATGTCTGGCGCCATATTAGGGAGCTGTGTTAGAAAGATATGAGGGTGGTTTTAATACTGAGGGAAGAAACATTTAATAAACTGTGCTAAGCTGATGAAACCGTATTGATAACTGAAAATATAATGAATCTGCAAGTTCTTTTCAAGGATTTTAAGCAAGACAATGAAAAAAATGAGTCCAAGTTTACAAATAAAAAAGGGAGAACTAATTATTTATTAGATTTACATTTATCGTGAGCTCATTAGATTTATATACTTCCTGAATAGATAAGACTGCTAAGCTAATGAATTGTGGTTGGAGATTGTAGATTCTTCTTTAAGACAGGGAGTTGTTTCTCCAACCTTCAAAGAGGAGTTAGCTCGCACTCTCCTCAAGAAGCCACAAATAGATTTCACCATACTGAACAACCTTCATCCAGTATCCAATGTTCTCATTTTAGGGAAAGTTGCTGAGAAGATAGTGGCACAAAAGTTTCATAGAATTCTGTATGAAGTAAATTATTTCAGCCCTTTCAATTCAGATCTTAGCATAGGCCAGAGACAATATCAATTGTATTTTTGATGACCTCTAGTGAGAACAAGATAGAGGTCATGCATCTATCTCAAGGATGACCTCTCAGCAGCTTTTGATATATCAATCATGGTATCTATCTTGAGCAGCCTTGGGAGCTGGAAGCGGGCAGCACCGTATTATGCTGGTTCTCTTCCTTTGAGGTCAATATTTATTGGCAATGAGAGATTATTCCCTCTTCCCTACTATGTGCCACGCTACCAGGCTTGGTATTCTGTGCGCTCCTATTTAACATTAACCATATAAAAGATACTGGGTGAAGTCTTTAGGTCAAGGGATCCATGGAACTATAGAGCTCATTAAATGGCTACATTATCTGTAAAATTTTCTAGTTTATATTATGGATTATAGTAACAGCAAATAAAACATAGACTTATAGACTGCTTCACAATGCTTTACAGCTTTTCTAAGCAGTTTACAGAGTCAGGATATTGTCCCCAACAATCTGGGTCCTCATTTTACTCACCTCAGAAGGATGGAAGGTTGAGCCTAGTGAGATTCGAACTGCCAAATTGCAGGCATCATAACCATATGTTAATAGTTTTATTTTAATTATGCCACATCAAATGTGAGATGGGGGGCTATAAACAGATATAAATGATAACAGATATAACAACCAGTCTTAGAATTGGTTGTGAAAATATTGGAATTGTTGCCAATTTCTGCCTTTTAGGTTCAACTATCAAGAATAAAGGAACCTGAGGAGAGCTGATGTAATGATGGCACAACGTGCGATCTTGGTGCTCTGAGATCGCAGTTGAATTTCTGCCGCTGGATGGTCCATTTGGACCTAAACCATTCTGCAGAGAGGTGATTGAGAAGGGCATCTCTTGCTGATCTCAGGGACACTGCAAAGTCCCTGAAATATCCAGGAATAGCCCTTTTTTTCCAGCGACAGAAACACAGCTAATGAAGCTGCTGAAATTGGGACAGCTCCAGAATGGGAAGAAAGTGGAAAGAGAAAGTGTGTTGAATTGGTGAGGAAATTTTATTATTAGAGGAAGAGACTACCCCCCCAAAAAAATTAAGTTAAGATTGAAGACAGAAGACTGTAGGCAGTGAGATTGATCTGCATTGAACTTAGTGTGTTATCCAGTTTCTATTTTTTTTTTCACGGATGGAACTTTTGCAGGGGCTCCCTATTTTTTAAACTGAACGGATTAATTTTCTTCTTTTTTCATTTTTGCTTACACCTATGGATTAAAATTCTCCTTTTTTATAATGCTTGATTTGATTGATTGGATTGTTTCTGATCTCCATTTAAGGTTTTTCTTTCTTTCTTAAACTTGGAATATAAAGAAGATAACAAGAAGGATTATAAAGAGGGTTGTAACAACAGGAGGAAAAGCAGTTACACTGCCATTTAGAGGCTGGATACATTGTTTTTCTTCTTTCTCTTTGATCACTTGAGATTCAAGGTTCTTTCAGTTTGTTTACTGACAGTGATAGTAGGAAGAGCACAAGTTGTTTATACAGGTGCCTTTTAGAAGTTCTATCACTGGCTATTGGAGGGAAGATAACATTTTGACTTGAAAGATAATAAATGAACCTGTTTGAAGTTTATTAAAATAGCCTTGAACTCTATAGTGGCAGTGTCTGCAAAATTGAAAGAATGGCTCAGCAGGAAAAAGAAACTGTAACATTGCAAATTATCATGTTTGAAATTCAAAATTTATTAGTTGTGACAGGGAGAATTGAAAAGAGATTGGAGAATATGGAATACAAAAGAGAAAAATCTGATAGAGAAACTAAGGATGTTTATCAAATGAAGAAAGTAGAGGACCGAGTTCAAAAGATGGAAGAAAAAAATGAGCAAAGAAATAAGAAAACTGTGGATATTGATAATAAAGTGAGCGTGGTTGGTAATGGCAAGAGCGGAATATGGAAAGGGGAGATAGATGGATTGGAACTCTACCCCAGACTTCAAAGCACAGAAGAAGAAAAGAGAGAAAAATTGACAGAGATAAGGAGAGAAATCTTGACAGAAGCACTAGCGATAACCAAAGATAAGTTGATGGAAAGAACAGATGTTGGGTTTCAAGCTTTTATGAGATACCAAAGGAATAACATGTTGCCAAGAGAAATTTATACAAGATTTATTAAGAAAGTAACTAGAACATTAATGCTACAAATGGCAAGAGATATAAGACCATATTATTACTGGAAAGATACAGGTCAATGCAATGAAAATGTATAATAAAAAATTAAGCTAAATTTAGTTTACTAGTAGTATGTATAAAATGAAGCAACAATAGCTATAATTAAATAATGATTAATAATGATAACAATACATATAGATATATTAGTTTGATAATATGAAATTTTATATAAACAACATGGAGATTATGAGATGAAGTTTAAAAGTTTTATCTAGAATATGTTATAAAGATGTATTGTGATTGGATGATCTTAGGATGATTTAATGGAATGTTATTATATAATCCTATTTTAGATTTTGAATATTATATATAAAAGGATGTAAGAACAATTATAGTCAAATTAAGGTTGAAATATAATAATTGTGATATACATGAATATAGGTGAATTTAAAATATGTGATTTAATATGAAAAGCAGGTGATGACTATGGAAGAGATGCATGGAAATACTGTAACCAATTGACACACTTTCTACAATTTGTAATGGAAGATGGTTTTTTATTTTTATGTTTGTTTGTCCTTGTTCAAAAACAAATAAAAATTGTTAAAAAAAAGAATAAAGGAACCATGCAATCAAAAAATATGCCATAGACTAGCAATTGTAGGATAGCAAAGAAAGCCTTGGAAAAATATATTCAGATGTCATAATATCTCTATAGCCTACAAAGATCAGAACTGTGTAGGTAGCTATTTTCCCTGTTACAGTCTGTGGAAGTGGGTTGAAAAATATAAATAAATAAATATTGGTAACTTCCCTCTTCCCCAGCATGGTCAGTTTAATGTTGAAACTCCTGTCAATTTATCAAATTCTCCATTATCATCATGAACCCAAAATGTCTGTGAGCCTATCTTCTATTCTGTATTTAATATACATTTTTTAAAATGATAAGAATAAAAAAAACACAATTTGAACCTGATATATAGTCTAGTGATTCAAGGACTGCATCTTCCATTGGCCCAGAGAAATGCTTAAGCAATTCTACTTCATTTTTCACAGCAGTTGGTGTTAATCTCACTTCTCTGTAATTAGAATAAATTAATTACATTCTAACAATATTTAAAGATTCAATCAAAGAATATGTTGGGTTTCTTTTTTAAAGCAATTCTATATTCCACAGAAACACAATTAACTGCTTGGCTAATGAGCTTTAAGGCAGAAATTCTCATACATAACACTGGATGTCTTGGTTTGGGAAAGAGTATGGCAGGGCTGTTGGGCGAACAGGAAACTACCAAAAATTAGGTTTAGACTTCAGATTAACATAGAACATTTGTGGGAAAATGCTTTCTGTTTTCTGACAACCTTCCATTTTTCCTCTGACTACTTGTCTATGATAGCACCCAATGTCTCCAAATTACTTGTGAGGAAGGCAAAGGGGCAAGGCAGAAATCTTTATACCGTATATACTCGAGTATAGGCCGACCCGAATATAAGCCGAGGCACCTAATTTTACCACAAAAAACTGGAAAAGTTATTGACTCGAGTATAAGCCTAGGGTGGGAAATGCAGCAGCTACCGGTAAATTTCAAAAATAAAAATAGATACCAATAATGTTTTTGAATATTTATTTCAAAGAAAAACAGTAAACTAGCGGTGTATTCAATGAAATACTTCACTCACCTCATGATGCTGATGTCCCGCTGTGATGATGATGTCCCTGCAGCCGCGGGAGCGATGTCCCGCCTCCTATGACACACGGCACAGTGATTCCTATCATTGGATCACTGTACCAGAGGAGGTGGGACATCGCTATGTGGCTGCTTGCCATAACAAGGAGGAGGTGGGACATCGTTGCAGAGCGGCAGGAGGGGGAGGAAGGGGAATCGTAAGACAGCCCTGCATTACATTAGAACGTGAGGAGGGGGGATGGTGCGGTGCGCGCTGCGCGGCAAACTGACACAGAGGGAGGGGAAACTCACAGGGGCACTGGGCCATTCACGAGTGTCACCCAGCGGCATGGCCCCGCCCCTTTTTCTCCTCCATTTCAGGCAAATTTTTCACTGACTCGAGTATAAGCTGAGGCGGCTTTTTTCAGCCCAAAAAGTGGGCTGAAAAACTAGGCTTATACTCGAGTATATACAGTATGTTTGTTCTTAATTTATTCTCAGATGAAAGCCTGTATGTGACAATATTTGAAGAGTAAACTACAGAAGCTCCAGATTCAAAATTACTTTCTATTATTTTTCCTTTTCAAATTATTGGGAATTATTTGAATTTTCAGTTAATAAATGCAAAAATAAATCTTATTTTTAAAAATGTAAAAGTATAAGATTTGCCCACTTTAAATAAACAAATACTATCTGAAATAGACTCACTGTGATATCTGTTTCAGCGAGCTGTTAAGCAACTGCATATCCAATTGCTGAAGAAGTAGGGAAATTTTCATTTTAATTTCATTATCTGATGCATCCTCCTTTTTAATTTTGTCTAGTAAACGAAGCATGGACAAATCCTCTCCTTCAATTGTTCCATATCCAGGGCCAAGAATTTTCACAATAGGATCTCTATTGGCTATAAGTAATTCACATTACATAAAGAACTCAGATTGAGTTATTGAAGATCTTGGTTAATTACAAATAAATATGAATTTGAATGAAACATTATCCCATTAATTGTAAAACATCTAATATTAGCATTATTTAGCCTATTTCTGATATTGAATCATGATAAATTATCTCTCCTAGGTTTGAGTAGCAACGAATTCTCCTTCTGAACTAATTATTGAAATAGAACAAGGCCAAACAATGTAATTATCAAGTAATTCAGAAATATCCAGGTTTTCAGAGAAAGAGTATACAGAATACCTTCAAGACATGCCTGTGCTTCTTTCAGTCTTTTTTTCCCAGCAACAGAGAGTAAATAAGACAGCTGTCCAAAACTCCGAACGCTAATTGTTGATCCTTTAAGGAGGAGAAGTGGCTGTCCATTTTTGTCTTTTTCGTGAGACTGAACAGTTTTTTCACTGAAAGAATAAAGTAATAATTTAAAATCCAGTGATTCTTAATAAATAAACATAGCTTCTTTTTCACTGCAGTTATTCCAATTTTTTAGTCAGTTTTATCAGTCATATACCTTATACTTTTTTGATGTAATTTTTTTCTAATTTGGGCAGAGGATGTGAAACCCAAGTCTTGGAAACTGAAATATAAACCCAATCCTCTTTCTCAATGACCATTTGCAAATCATTTTCTCAAACTGATTTTAATCCATCTAGCAGTAGGATCTTGCCTTATAATAAAATAGTGTTAGGTTTGAATGTTAATTCTTTTATTAATTTACCAAAATTAATTTATTAAATATTGTGAGCTGTCTTTTAATAGCTTGGATTACATTAATAGAATAAGGGATATTTTTGTAGCAAATTAAACCAGCATTCAACATCTGAACATTTTTATTTTACATACTCCATTTCCTTAGAGTACATTCTAAATTGGTTGACACTTGCCCTTACATTCTCAATCCAAATATTTCTTCACAAAGAAAATCCTGAGTACTTATTTACTTATTGGAATATACATGTTTGAAGTCAAAATATTTTCTCCAAAATACAACCTGGAAACTACAGCTGGAACAAAATACAGAAGCTATATTCCTGAGGGATCAATTTCATCAGGCTAGAATAAAATCTAATTTGAGGTCACTACTTAAATGGACTCCAGAGGATGGTAGAGGACAGGGAGGCCGAGAGGAAGCTTGTCCATGGAGTCATGATGGATCAGACATGACTTTGCAACTAATAACAACAATAACAAAACATAACTTGCCTCAATTTGCTATCTTTTTTGTACTTTGCATTTCTGTATTTTTTATTATTGTCAGTGTCAATAGCCTTGAATGATGATTATTTCTAAACAGGAAATATTGCAAACTTCATTAAACAAAACATTGGATATCCCATTAATTCTTATACTGAACTAGAAATTGCATAGCCTTTATTGGTTTTTCAAAAAGAATATAGTGGATCAGCTTTTCTAATGCTGTGTTTTTCAGAATTTTGGATAATTCTCATGAGCCTTGATCTACATTTCTTAGCAATTTTTATGACAGTTCATTGTAGGCAATAAGTCTCTTTTAATTTAGGAACTCTTCAATATATACTGTATACTTGGAACACACAAATGCATCATAAGCACATCTAGCCAAAGTTAAATTTTATTTCTTTTAATTTTTTTTATCTCATTTTATTTTTAGAGGTAGTCCTTGACTTATGGCCATTTGTTCAGCAAGAATTCAAAATCACTATGATGTTAAATGAGGGGTCTTGTGATTGGTCCACAAATTACATCATAGTATGTCTTCAATCATGTTTGCAATGAGGAATGCCTGGGCTCACCTTGTGATTATAACATTGCAGTGCATTGTGGTCATGTGATTGCTATTTGCGACCTTCCCTACCTGCTTTGCAGAGGACACTAAACTGGCAGGAATAGCTAACACCCCAGAAGACAAGCTCAAGATCCAAAAAGATCTTGACAAATTTGAACAAAATGAATCTCAACGTGGAGAAAAGCAAAGTTTTACATTTAGGCAGGAAAAATCAAAAACTTAAATACACATTAGGCGAAACCTGGCTCAAAAACAATAACTGTGAGGGGGACCTTGGAGTCTTAGTGAATGATCACTTGAATATAAGCCGCAATTGTGCAGCAGCAGCCAAGAAAGATAATACAATCCTAGGTTGTATAAACAGAGTCATAGAAACAAGATCACATTAAGTATTAGTACTGTTTTATAAAACCCTAGTAAGACTGCAACCAATTTTGGTCACCATACTACAAAAAAGATGTTGAGACTTTGGAAAAAGTTCAGAGAAGAGCAACTAAGATGATTGAAGGCCTGAAGAAGGCCTGCATTTGGGTTTGGCTAGTCTAAAGAAAAGAAGAATTAGGGGGGGACATGTTAGCAGTATTCCAGTACTTGAGGGGCTGCCACAAAGAAGAGGGGGTCAAATTATTCTCCAATGCACCAGAGGACAATGATTGGAAACTACCCTTAATCAAAGAGAGAAGCAACCTGGAATTAAAGAGAAACTTCCTATTAGTGAGAGCAATTAACAGTGAACAGCTTGCCTCCAGAAATCATGGGCGCTCCATCTCTGGATGCTTTTAAGAAGAGTCTAGACAATCACTTATTTGAAATAATATAGGTTGATTGAGCAAGGGGGTGGACTGGAAGACTTCCAAGGTTCCTTCTAGCTCATTCATTCTAAAGTAAATCTTCTCACAAGCAAAGTCAGTAGAAAACTGAAGGGAAGATCACAAGTTGCCCCTGCTGCTTTTTCTTCCACTTTGGAGTAGGAGATCCCAGGGATCTTATCCTCTGTTGCAAAATTCTCCCCTCCCACAAATACACACAATTCCCTGTACTTGTCTGTTGCTGTTACCTTCCCAAGGTCCATCCATGGCAGCCACACACTCCTTACCTCTTCCCATTTGACTTGGATGCTCCTGGGGTTATAATGCAATGGAGATTGTCAGTATTACCATTACTAAGCAACACAGACATGTGATGTGACACTATATGAATTGCTTATCGATGGCAATCCTAACTTTAATTTCCATTGTAACATTAGGACTAGCTGTAGCTGTCATAATTAATGTTTCTATCTTCTGTCTCTTTCCATCTCCTGTTAGATGGGTTAGACTAAAAGGGCATGATTGGCCCAAAGCCATCCAATCAGCTTTCATGCCTATAGGACAACTAGAACTCACAGTTTCCTGATTTCTAGCTCAACATTTTAGTCACTATATCAAACTGCCTCTTTCTTGAACTCTATTATTATGATTATGTTCCTTACATTCCTTCAAACTATCTTGACCAATAAAAAGGGTTGCTAATCTGAAGATTTGCAGATGCAAAAGTGATAAGACATCACAGGACAAAAAGATCCAAATCACATCCTAATATTTCCATTAGGAAATGGGGAAAACAAAATCTGCACCCATAAAAAAAAAATTTCATAGGCATCTTGAAGACTTATTTTGTTCTTATACTGTACATTCTGGGAAGAGTGAGCTGGCCACAGACTTACCTGACATCATAGCCTGCCTCAAATGCAGATGGTTCTAGTTTTGTTTGCCATTCAAGTGGTTCTTTAAAGACAAAAGCTGCTTCCTGGAGATGCTTGCTACTAAACGTTTCTGTGAACTTGATAATTTCATTCAAAAGAGATTCGTTCAGGGGAGTAATTTCTAAGGTCCCCGTTCCAGTTCCAGCCGCCGTCCACTGAGCTGCTCTAGTCAAGGCTACTCCCATGGCTTATGACCATTCCAGAGTCTTGGCAGAAAGATGCTATAAACAAGAAAAGAAAAATGCAGACCAAAAAGTGTGTTATGTTGAATATATATTGAACATAAGTTGAATATACAAATACACCCACTTGTTCGCAGCTGCTTACCAGACTGAGCCGATGGTCGGTTCGCTCCGTAATTGTTAGAATCTAGGAAGATACGGCCTAGTCCGCCGCTCTTTTCTGTTGCAGAGCTAGCGCCGCTGGTTGCCATGAGGACGTTAGTTCTTCGGTTGCTAGGAGCTTTCTCCTGTAGTAAACAACGCGCGTGGTAGGCTGGACCTTCCCATTTCTCTCGCGCCGGAGTTCTTCCCCGCCGTTGATTGGTTGTTTTTGGATTCTACCCAGGCGAGGGTCCGCCGCCTTCGGGACTGTCTGGCTCCATCATGTTTCCTTTCTTCCCTAACCGACTGTTTGAGCTGTCAATCATCTCCCTCTCGCCTTTACTTGCACGCTTCCGCAGGGGTTTGGGGTTTGTTTGTTTTTTTGCGGATTTCCTAGCTGACATTTATTGTTATCTTCTGTTTCGGTGACTTCGCCAAATGAATGGCAAGCCAGAGGCTGCTTGAGACGGAATGCACTTCCCATGATCCCCAGTCAACATATCAAATGGACAAGTGCCAGGGGCGTTGCAATGCAAAATATTTTAATAAGCAGCATGTCGAAAAAGAACTAGGATTAATTCGGGCAGTCGTGCGGTATTAAAAGTAGGCTTGGCTCTTCGATTTCAAAAAACAGAGTGGGCTGGGCTTCTGATTTGCAATGATTTTATATTTATTTGTATTAATTCATCACGTGTGTATCACTGCCCGTCTCACGGGGTAACAAAATAAAGCAGACTAAACACATACAAACCAATTAGAAAACGACTGCTTAAATTTAACAAGATAGAAAAAATAAGATAAAAAGATATATTTCTATGGCCTTTTATGTCCCAAGTTAAGTCAATTATATATAATTGTTTCTGGATATTTTCGAACTGTAATTACATATACTAGTTGAATTATAATTTTAAATTAATTAACATTAAATTAATGTTAATGAGGGATAGGATGAAATTTATAACTTTTTAAATCCTATCTACTTTTCTGAATATGCCAAAGGAGTATGATTTCCAATATAACTATTTTACAAATGTTGTATTTAATACTGCCTTATAAATTAACTTTGCTAAAATAAGTACTTGTATGAGAGCATTTTCTGTCATATATTTTGTTAGTTCTCTGTATTTATTTAATTAACAATAATCAAGTTAAACATTTTTTTGTTTTATAAAAAAGAACCCAACAAAATATAGCGTAATTCCAAAATGAACACTTTTGTGAGCCCCCAACAAGGGGCCTAATTTAACCAAGACTGTTTTCTTCTTTAAAAAATATGAGCAAACTTATTAGGGGGGAAAAGTAAACTGAATTTATTTTGCTACATTTCATATTTGTATCCTATACATTCAAACTGATCACTTTTTATTTATTTAGCTCATGGCATCTACAGTAGTTACGCAATAACTAATATTCAAATTTAGTTTAAATTAAAAGTAATCAATAACATGATAGCTTTTATTAAATATATGTATGCTCTAAATCTTGTAGTAGCTTTTTTTAGAATGTTTTAGGTGTGATTATAAATTATGTATATAATTATGTATATAATTTATATCTGCATTATCCAGAAATAAGCATAGTGATTTTTTCCCTTGAAAATTATTTCCATGATTATTAGAATTAGTTCCTCAGAGTAATAGCTATAATATCAGGTTTGTCACAGCCAAAATAACATTAACCTTACAGAACTTTGACATGAATACAATTAAGCTAAATATAAATATATAAATAAATAAAAATAATAAAGCATTCTGCTGATATAGAACTATATGTACATTGCTAAGTTTTATACAAAAGAGTGATGTGGAGTCGAGATTTATTTTAGAAAGATAATTATAAGTATTTTATTGATCCTTACTATTTATAAATATGTCTACAAACATATTGAATAAGTGAGCTGATCAGCAGCTGTTTCATAATACGAACTAACATTTGCCTAACCACTGTTTTTTAACAATGAACTAAGGCATCACTGTAATTTGACCATGGTCATATGTCCCAAAAATTCATCTACATTCTTTCCCCAGATTTTTAAATACAATAATGTATATTTAGCTGTACTGGTATATGATCTAAAATGAAACAAAAAATTAGAGCAATATAATGTTATTTAATAATATTGTATATGACCTACCCGCGTTTCTTCCCTAATAGAGCTTCATAAAAGGAAGTTTTGCCTATAGATAACTGTTGCATTACATCTGATGATAAATGAATCCTCCCAGTTTTTTTAAAAGCATGGAAATCCACTTAAATCTGTTTTAGGACTTCTGATAAGATAGTGATTGGCATTTACTTGCACAAAGGACAGAAGAATTGAAGCCTAATGTTATAAGAAAATGCAGATAAGACATTTCTCAAATTCCTCATTAGGTGTAAGCATTTATATCTATTTGTAAGTAAAGTAATTCTTGAAAGCTGTAAACTCAGAACAGAGGTGACCGCTATAGTTTTCTTTGATCCATCTAGGAAAGCAAATGCTACAAATGCCTGTATGTAAATCAGCTTGTTAGAAAAAGCTTGTTTAAGATTGTAAGTTATCCAGAGTTACCCTGTGGTAATATGGGCAGCCAATAAAGTTTACAGATAGATAAACCTTAAAAATAGATAAATAAATATGCAGCACTCTAGAACAATGACTATTGAAAGCCAAAACATATTTGCATTATCATAGCTTAAGATAAAAGGCAAAGGAAATAAAATACTCAGTGATGAAGGCAGTTTTTGATTTCTCAGATGATTGTGATTTGCTAATTGGTTCCCAATTTGATGACACTGATAAAAGAAGGAACACCAAATCTAAAGATAAATTTAAGATTTGGTTCATTGCTTGAGATTTCTATGGTTTGAGGAGTATTTATTTGAGTGCTACTGAGTTTATGAGTCATGGGATGCTTCTGAAATTCCAGTTGCTCAGATGTTTCTATTACAATTATGTTATAACATTTCTATGACACCATTCAGAACATCTCTAGGCAGCATGTAGTATTAAACTTTAAATATAAACATCCATCCCTTAATAACTAACTTTTCCAAAATAGAGCAACTTTGACAACTTCCCCACCCCAAAATAAAAATAAATATCAGAACATAGCTAATAACATTTATCCAGGTTATAACAGTAATACAGGATTAGATCAGGTTATTAGCAATAGGATTTAATAACAAAAGAATCCTGTTCATAGTAGTAGTAATGTTATTTAGTATGTGCTTAGAACTAAATGCAATACTGGTAGATCAAAAAATACAATACTATATGAATCAATGTCAACAACAAAACAATAAATGTAATAAACAATAAACATTTCCTACTAGTATATGGTCAGTCGGAAACATTTTCTAATATCTGTACAACCATAAGGTAAACCTTGGAAATATGACCAAGAATGATATTTTGGCTTCATAAGATTTCTTGTTTTTTTTTTAAATAAAAAAGTGTTTTAAGAGTCTATTTTAGATCAAACATGTAGCTAGGTCAAGCAATTTATCAACATGAAATAAAAGCATTTACTACACCAATTATTTCAATGCTTACTACAATAAATCTGATAGTATCTATACAGTAGTTCCTAGAATATTAATTATATATTTTCCAATCAAAGTTTAGTATTTTATAATTTTAGTGCTTATTCTTTATAGCTTCTACCACTTGTAAGTCTGCTTTGGGGGAAATGTGATCCCAAGACAACTAATCAAACTATAAGATTCTCAGATCCTAGTTGTATTTGATAGAAAAATTTCAATCCCTCTTACAAAAATAACAGTCATAAAGGAATAAGTTAATTAAATTGTTGTATGATGTAGTATTATATACATTTCATTTTTAGAAAACTGTAGATATATAGATAATTATGCACCTAAAACCTATTTTGTTACACCCATAAATAAATTTGTTTTAGTGTTACTGTTTTAAAAGTACTGTTTCAAGAAAGAATTATATCAACATATTTATGAAATGAAGCTCTTAGATTGGACAAAAAGGTTCATGTATCTAAATAACCTTGGTTGCTTACAAATGTGATTGAACACAAGGAATTTGGCTCCGGGCATAAGCTCTCAGTGTACATATGTTAACAACGAAGTGATATAATCATAAGATGCAAATATGAGAAGGTAATAGGAAAGGTGAGAAGGATAATAGTAATATAGCCCTAGTACATAGATAAATATCCTTAAGCATATGTAGGACTGTATTACCATTATCCTTTTCATCTTTTTAACTTTTTAATTCAGTAGCTGTAACCAAATTTGGCAACAGCCAATTCCTAAATGCAATTAGGTAGGCCTCAACTTACAACCAGAATTGGAACTGGAAATGTAGTCTTAAGTCATTGTGATCATATATCAAGGAACCCACATGATTGGAAATAATATTCTCACACTTTCAATGGTGGTTGTCAAACAAATGTTGCAATTGTCAAGAGAGCACCAATTCATTTGAATGATGATGACACAAAATTCCAGAAACCAGCAAAAAGTATCACAAATCACAGTCATGTGGCAGGGGAATTCTGCAACCAGTCATAATGTTCACCTACCCAACATGCAATCCCATGATCATCAGGGGCAGCACAACCATTTACCATGGCAAGAGTGCTGTAAAGCATCTCTTCTGCCGTTGTTGTAACTTTGGTAAAATGACCAATAACAACTTGAAGACTATCTATATTATCAAAGACAAATTCTGTCATACCTGGTTTAATGTTATTAATTACTTTCACCGAAGGAACTTTATTATATTATATTCATAGGATGACCACCTCATGAAATAAGCTCAACTGTTTCATTTTGGTGGAACACCAGACTTGGGATGCTTCAAAACTACCTGGGCTTCCCCATCTCAGTCCCTCACAAAGCACTTAAAATTGACCTGTTATTAATTTTAGCTTTATTGGCTTCAAAATGCAGAGGCCGCCAGGAACCAATCTGTGTTCCATATCTTTTATAAATAGAAGATGGGAGATAGCTAGTGCAAGCCCTGGTTTAACAAAAATGCCATCACTCTGAATTCCTCAGTCAGGATGTTCACGAGGAGGAGGGGGGAGTCAAGATGGTGACTGGGACTATTTGTTTGTTTGTTTGTTTCTTGTAAAATTTATTGGTTGCCCTCTTTACCATAGGGTAACTCTGGGCGGCTTACAGTTACATATAAGGTAAAACATACCGTATATACTCGAGTATAGGCCGACCCGAGTATAAGCCGAGGCACCTAATTTTACCACAAAAAACTGGAAAAGTTATTGACTCGAGTATAAGCCTAGGGTGGGAAATGCAGCAGCTACCGGTAAATTTCAAAAATAAAAATAGATACCAATAATGTTTTTGAATATTTATTTCAAAGAAAAACAGTAAACTAGCGGTGTATTCAATGAAATACTTCACTCACCTCATGATGCTGATGTCCCGCTGTGATGATGATGTCCCGTGCAGCCGCGGGAGCGATGTCCCGCCTCCTATGACACACGGCACAGTGATTCCTATCATTGGATCACTGTACCAGAGGAGGTGGGACATCGCTATGTGGCTGCTTGCCATAACAAGGAGGAGGTGGGACATCGTTGCAGAGCGGCAGGAGGGGGAGGAAGGGGAATCGTAAGACAGCCCTGCATTACATTAGAACGTGAGGAAGGGGGATGGTGCGGTGCGCGCTGCGCGGCAAACTGACACAGAGGGAGGGGAAACTCACAGGGGCACTGGGCCATTCACGAGTGTCACCCAGCGGCATGGCCCCGCCCCTTTTTCTCCTCCATTTCGGGCAAATTTTTCACTAACTCGAGTATAAGCCGAGGCGGCTTTTTTCAGCCCAAAAAGTGGGCTGAAAAACTAGGCTTATACTCGAGTATATACAGTAAACAGTTAAAATCAGACATTAAGAGGCACACTGAAGCAATGACTCCTCCAAGAAAAAAGAAAGCTGCCCTCAAACTATTTCTAAAGAACAGCAGTTCTTTGCTCACTTTGCTAGTTTCAACTACACCAAAGAGGACTCAGTAATGGATCAATTGGGTTTGCCCATTTTCAGGAATTGGCTAACTGGGAAGCTGAATTAATTTAGTCCTAAATATTTTCCAAATACAGTATAAAAGAAATGCATTTGTCAGCTTTAGTTAATTTTATCTTTATAAAGCTACAGTCAGGCTTATAGCAGCATCTCTCAGAAATACCTAGGCAGATGTTACTATTGTGGTCCTTAATAAAACAAAGAACCAAACACCCAAATATTTTAAGGCTCTTTTTCTCTGTCTGTGGGATTCCTGAT
Organism: Thamnophis elegans; assembly: GCF_009769535.1. Lineage (NCBI taxonomy): Eukaryota > Metazoa > Chordata > Lepidosauria > Squamata > Natricidae > Thamnophis > Thamnophis elegans. The sequence continues at coordinate 21,967,902 of NC_045558.1, read as the reverse complement.
CTGTTGGATCTGCTGAAAGTTCTTTGGCTTCTGTTGGATGGAAATTCTAGGAGTTGAACTCCCAACTCATCCAAGAACAGTCTGTTTGGGATGGCAGTTTGAAAGACACAACACCAAAACACAAATGGTCTCAATTGTGAATTAAGTTGGTTGCAGTGGGGAAATAAAGTTTTTTCGGATAGGATTTAGTGTGACATGGGGAAAGTATGTGATTTTCTGAGCAAGTTGTCTAGCCAAGGGATGATGCCTTCAACAATCTGCAAGGAGGGGGGGAGAGGGCCTGCTTGAAGTGAGACATACTTTGGGGGGGGGGAGATAATAAATCAAGGGTTTATTAATACTCAGGCAGTTGCTTCTCTTCTGCATGACAGAGTAGGAGATTTTACAGGACACTTCAAGAAATGGGTTCCAGATGGGAATGCATGGCAATGCAGTGTCCAAGATTTAATGTAATTTAGAAGAACTTAACCAGTAAAAAAGAAGGAGACTAAATCAGAAGAGCATCTTGTGCTTGTTTTCCAGCTTCTCAGCTCTGTGGTTCTATTGACTTAGTAGACAATCACTTCAGCATCTGTTTTATAAAGGAGAGTAACAAACAAGATCGAATGAGGAAATCATGGCTGAAGAAGACTCATTTCTGTCCTTGACTTATAGAAATATGCCCTTTAGTGGTTGTATTAAAATCAGTATGTCATCTTAGTAAAAACAATCTATGAATCTCTTTTCAGCATTATGGTTTTTGCCTCTTCTTAATGCATTGTTTCTTTTGGAGAAATTAAAATGTGCAATGTATAAACTGATAGTTCAGAGAGATTTTTTGCTAAATAGATCAGTTATCAAGAGCCGAGGTGGCGCAGTGGTTAAATGCAGCACTGCAGGCTACTGCTAGATCAGCAGGTCAGCGGTTCAAATCTCACCGGCTCAGGGTTGACTCAGCCTTCCATCCTTCCGAGGTGGGTAAAATGAGGACCCGGATTGTTGGGGGCAATATGCTGACTCTCTGTAAACCGCTTAGAGAGGCCTGAAAGGCCTATGAAGCGGTATATAAGTCTAAGTCTACTGCTATTAACCAAACTGGGCATTCACAATTTGGTTTATACGTAATCCTCATTTAGCAACCACAGTTGAGATGGATTTTGCATCATAAGTCATTGCGGTTGTTAAACAGATAATCTGGCCTGACTTGATGTTACTACTATTTTATGTTGGTTGTAAAGTGAATCAACTCAGTCATTAAGTAAAACCTGTGGTCGTTAATCAAATCTAATCCACTGCTTGGAACAGCCCTGGAGAAAAGAAGGCCACAACTGTAAACCTGTCTCCCCAATTCCATGGAGCCAGTTTAGAAGGATACCATGGTAGACAGTATTTAAAATATCACAAAAATAGACAGACCATTTCCATCCTGATTTCACTACAGGTCAGCTAAAAACATGACCAAAGCTGTTTTAGTTTTCAGGATGAAACCTGACTGAAATGGGCCTAGATAATCCATCTCATCAACTGCAGAATTATATTCCTCACAATTTTCCCTAGAAAATGAAAGCTAGAAATTGGACAGTAGCTATCAAAAGCCATATATTACATATTAATATTAAATTAATGAAGTATTTTCCTCTTTAAACTTCATCACAACAAGAAATATGAAGACTGTAATATTTTATTGCCTATCTGTTCTGAATATAATTTGAAGTGGCCATGCGCTTCTGCTTTAACACTGTTCTTAAGTACGTCTCTGTGAGGGAGATGGGCGGTTTTAAAATTTGATAGATAAATAAATAAATTTGTTTCTCTTTGCTTCCTAAGAGATAAATATCTGCCATGGTTTAAGATTAAACTCTCAGCCTTCCAAATGGGAGGCAAGCAATTTTCACCACTTGGCCACTGTATATGAGCTGATTCTCCTTTATTGTAAGGCTACATCAACAAAAGTTGATGTTGAAAATTTCAAAAGTTGAAATTACAAATTTATCACCATCCCTTTTAACCACCCAATCAACTAGGGTGGTCCTTCCTAGGTTTTTTCCTCTGGCAATTAAGTCCTCTCTCTTTTTTCTGATGGCTTCCTAAGGAGCATCTCCTCCCCTTGTCCCTCAAGGTCATTTTCACATGCCATTGCAAGGATGCATGGCTTGTTCTCCTTGCTTGTGATTTTTAGCACCTTCTACTCATCAATTGGAAAAATCAGATCTGAAAGAAAGGACATCCACAAAGAAATGTCATTTGTGGGGATCCAGGATGACAGTTATAGTTATAGTTTATTAATCTTGTATGCTGCCCACTCCGGAAGGACTCTGGGCGGCTTACAATAAAAAGGGTAAAGGGAATAAATAAGACAGACAACAATTTAAAAATACAATAACATTCATAGAAAGTAGAAAGCCTGTCTACTGCAGCATTCGCTCCGTAGAATATAATTGTACGGCCATGCAGAGTTGCTTCAACAGTGAGACTGGCGGCATATAAATTTAATACAACAATAACATTCTCTGTTGGTGTCAAATTGATCCCAATCTTGCTGAACAGTGGCTTAGCCATCTGCCTGAGGATTTGGGAACAGGGATGTGACACCTATAAAAGAGCTGTATTACTAGGAAAAATGAGTGCACTATCTCACAGATTAATATTTTTAATTATTTGTGTTCTTTTTGGTTATTTTGTTTTATTGCTTTTGAGGTTTTTAAAAAATGCCCGTTATGCTGCTACATAAATTTATCAAACAAATACATAAATGATTGTTGCGCCAACATAACAATAATGATAATGAAGTGATACATTTTATCACTTCACTGTGATGTGATAAAGACGGTTCAAAATATTCCTTGAGAAAATGGCAAGTGGGGGAAGATCTCGTGTAAGGAAATTAGGCAAATTTTACTTAATAAAAAAGGGGGAAAGAGGAAAAAGTCCCAGCTCCAATGACTTTTAAATCTAAATATCTCAGCCACTTGTAATAAATAGAAATATGATTAGGTTTAAGAGCATGTTTTGAATACCGCTTGACCTGGAACAGAAAATGTAGTTGTGCAACCACAGCCAGTGATGACAAAATCAACCTTTAGTTTCTCTAAGAAAACAGGTTCTGAAATAAATTGGACTGAATGCAGTTTGGTTAAATGTAAGTTCAGCTACTGAAAGGGGAAAAATCTATTGCAGTTGTATCTGGTTTCCATCACCATCCTGATCATATTATGTCAGCAGTCAAGCAAAACAGAAAGAAATATTATTTTAAAGTAAAGGGATACATATTCTCCCTGCCCCCATACTAACACACTCCTGTTAGAGAAGGAAATTAAAAATGAGGCTACACATTGCTTTACATCTATTTCAAGTAGTTAGCCAAATTACAGAACAAAAGTTACCCTTTTATCAACAGGGTTTCTTTTATTGTTTAACCAAAGCAGAACTTAGTGTTACAATACGTGTCTCCCTGCATAGTGTACATTCTGATACTCCTCATTCAGCCAACTTTCTGTTGTTGTTTTTTTCAAAGTTTCAGCCATGGATATTCCAATTGTCCATATGGGTGTATTTACTCCCCCCCATTTCCTTTTCTGGTAAAACTCATATAAATCAAGTTTTTTAACTGGAGCCATGCTACCATGCTGAAGGAGCCAACGCCTTCCAGGGTTGGCAGCTACTTGTTTTATTGTTGAAATAACCAGATCTAATGTTTTTTTTTAAAAAATTAAGAGTGTACAGAGCCCCAGTAATTTACTCTTAGACTTGTTTCACTGGGTGCAATGCAGTGAAGACGTGGATATGAATTCATTCAGTGTTTATTTCTGATGTTCCCAGAAGTCATATAACCAGGTCCAGAAAATTATTTACTCTAAATTGCTTGAAGTGATGGTATTGGAGGTTTAATATTAAAACTGGTTTAATGTGTTTTTGCCAGATAGTAAAATTATCCTTTTTATATGAAGAACATCAAATTAAGCTTTCATCGGTATGAAAAGGAGAACGTACTTTACAGAAAATGGAAAACATACAAATACTTTATTCGATGTGGAGCAAATAAACATTTGTTCCTAATTGTATTAAAAATATAAGGTATGTTAGGACACAGAATGAATGAGACTGCTTTTATGACATGCTTAAATGATCAAGCTAACCATGGTTTGTTCACTTTTTATCCTAATTGTCTTACATAAAATAATAAAACTATGAATTTGGAAAGAATTCACTGAATTTGAACTCTAATTGCTAGGAATTCCATAAAACTCACTCAACAGAAGGAGGAAAATCAAATAATGTGAATACATCTATGAACTGGTCGTTAGTCGTTATAAAGTAGAGATGGGTAAACTGTTACTACCCTGACATCTGTGGGAATAAATGAGGATCATGTTTGATTGGCAATGATACAAAATTAAGAAGGCTGTTACATCCATAGAGCCAGAATTTTCTATTTTCCTGATGTTTTTTTCCTGATAACATAAGGTTTTTCCTTCCATAATGATAAACTCCTTGGTTAACAGACACATAAGAGACAATTCTTCAAAGATGCAATGGTGCTGAATGAAAGATGGTTATGAATGATCCTCAGAATTCAAGCTGTCCTAGCAACCCCATAGTCATATGATGCTTAGGAACTGGCTCACACTTATAATATAACTTAATGTGGTCATTATTTGGAAACTTCCCTGCTAGTCTCCCACAGAAGTCAATAGGAAAATTAGTGGGGAATGTTATCAATTGCCCAGGTTGTTGTGGCCTGCCAGTGGCCAATGGAGCTGGCAGCAGAGTTGGACAACGAGGTTGGGGAGGAACATGTGTCAGTCCTGGGGGCTGAAGAAAGCTCAAACGAGGGCTCTGCATCAGAGGCAGAGAGGGAGCTAGACAGCAGTGAGGCAGAGAAACAGCTGGAGCCTGTCCCCAGTGTGCACAGGTGCAGAGCTGCAAGAAGACAAGAACAATTAAGAAAGCAAGGTTGACTTGGGAGTAAAGCCACACCTTGGAAGTGATTGGCCCCTCCCATAGGAAACAAAAGAGGAGGGAACAGGGAATGGGTTTTTGCAGGAAACAATTCCTTTGGTCATTTCAAGAGTGGAAAGTTCTGTTTGTGACTATAAGAGAATCTGTGCCAAGTGTTGCCTTGTCCTGCATTTGGAAATTTGTAATTTGGCAGGTCTCTGAGCGAGATAAGGTTCGTGTTGATAAATATTCCTCTGAAAGACTCTTTGCAAAGTCTTGCTGACTGTGAATAAAAGGAATTCACAGTCGTGTAAATAAAAGAGGTTTTGCTGGGACTAAGACATGCTTTTTAAGGAAGCTAGGTCAGAACACAGGTAGACTTCCCCGCCCCCCCATAAACAACCCCTCCAAATCCCTCTGTTTGCAACACACTTGCACACTCTCCCAACTAAGCCCTGCCACACTTGCCCTGTGCCTTTTCAGCCACATGTGCCTCTTCCCTGGCTCTTGTGCACCCTTGGGCACTTGTCAGCAGCTGCCGCAAGCCCAACCACACCTCACTTCCCCTGCCATTCCCCTGCCCACTATCACCCAGTAGCAGCCAACCCAAATTTCATTCTACTTACCTGCCCCTCCCAACACACACCAAGCCTCCCAACTGAGTTTGGTTTTTGTAGGTAAATGCGTTTTTATTTTCCATTTTCATTTTTGTACAGTCACATATATACTGTGCACAACCGGGGCCATATAACATTAAACAATAAACACAGCCATTCCTCTTGTCAATAATACCCCCCAAAATAGAAACCCAATGTACCTCTTCAACCCTCCATACACCCTTTCTTTCGCCCCCCTCCAACTTTCCATCTTCCCTCCATCATTCCCCTCTACCCTACTTCCCCTCCCCCTCTACCACTCCTCTCTCCCGATACACTCCCTCCCTTCCTTCTCACCCTCCCTCCAATCCTCTCTCCCACCCTCTCTACCCCTCTTTCTTCTATCCCTCTACTCTTCCCTTCGATGTATTTCTACTATCTATTAATATATTCAGCTTGTCCTATTTTTACACTGGAATTAAAGAGCAACAATATACAAGTGCAATTGTGTTACTTTGAAATCTGACACATACTATATACCCCCCTCCCCCCTAAGACCCCACCTCCCTTCCCCCCCGACTTCCCAGAGCCCGTACACGGTATAGATTTTTTAACAAACATAGTCTAAAATATATTAAGACAAAGGAAGTAAAAAAAAAAAAAGGAAGTCAATAACACCTGCGTTGAACTCAGCTTCTTCCTGTTACACTAACTTTGAGCAGTTTAGATTATTCCTAATCTTAAACATAGGCTATCTGTAATTTCTTAGTCCTGTATTTGTTTTGTGTATAGTCAATCCATTTTTTTCAGTCTCGTTTATATTTCTCATTTGAATGGTCTTTAAGATATGCCGATATTTTAGCCATCTCGGCTAGGTTTGTAACTTTCAATGTCCATTCTTGAGTTGTAGGCAAGTCTTCCTTCTTCCAGTATTGCACCACCAACAGTCTTGCTGCCGTTATTAGGTGCAGAACCAAGTTGGTCTCTACCGCTGTAAAGTCAGTACATATACCTAATAAAAATAACTGAGGAGTAAACTTTATCCTTCTTTTAAAGATATTTTGCATGATCCACCACATTTTTATCCAAAATGCCTTAACCTTTTGACAAGTCCACCCTATATGAAAATATGTAGCATCGAGAGAACCACATCTCCAACATTTAGGCTGTACATTCGGATACATAGAAGCCAGCTTTTTAGGATCTAAATGCCATCTATAAAACATCTTATAAAAATTTTCTCTCAGGTTCTGTGCTTGTGTAAATTTCACATTTCTTACCCATATTCTTTCCCACGTGTCCAACATTATTGGTTCTTCAATATTCTGAGCCCACTTTATCATACAATCTTTAACCAAAGAGTACATTAGTATATTATATATCCTCTTTATATGCATTAAACTTTGATCTCTTATTTGTTTAAACAAATTATCCTCAACTTGGATAAAACCAGTTTTTTGGTCTATTTTCCACCTGGCCTGTAATTGGCCATACTGGAACCATGTTTGAACTACCTTCTCCTCTTTCAATACCTCTAAATATTTTAGTTGTAGAACCCCCCTTTCCAAAGTGAGAAGTTGTCTGTAAGTGGTTCTATCCAGTTTTTGTGCTATATTCATATTTTCAATTGCATGTCTAGGAATTGCCCACATGGGTAACTTATCATTTAATTTATATTGATATTTTTTCCAGACCCGCAGTAAAGCATTTCTTAGGATATGACTTTTCAAATTCTTATCCAATTTTTTGTTAAATAACAAGTAAGAATGCCAACCATATACCAGATCGTGTCCCTCAATATTCAGTATTCTATCGTTGGTTAAATGGGTCCAATCACTAATTGCGGATAGCACCACTGCATCATAATATAATTTTAGGTTAGGTAATTTCAAGCCTCCTCTCTCGCATACATCTTGCATTATTTTTATCTTTACTCTCGGCTTTTTTCCGGCCCATATAAATTTGTTGATACCCTTCTGCCATTCTAAAAGATTCGCATCTTTTTAAAGTATAGGTAGCATTTGAAAAAGAAATAAAAATTTTGGTAAAATGTTCATTTTCACTGCCGCTATCCTACCCAGCAAAGATAAGTGCAATTTCTCCCATTTTTTCATATCTATCTGTATACTCCGCCAAAGTGGTTCATAATTGTGCTTATATAATTTTCCGTTTGAGGCTAAAATATTGACCCCAAGATATTTGACTTTTTTAACTACCTCACATCCTAGCATCCCTCCTAGTTCTTCCTTTTGTTTAGTATTCATATTTATAGCTAATATTTTGGTTTTTCCTAAATTTATTTTAAAACCAGACACTTGACCATATTGATTAATTGTATTCATTAAAACCATACTAGATTCCTGCAGTTGTTCCAATATTATGACCAAATCATCTGCAAAAGCGCGGACTCTGTATTCTTGCTGCCTAATCTTGATCCCTTTTAGACCATCCAAGCCCCGTATTTTATTCAACAATACTTCCAAAGTTATAATGAACAATAGTGGGGACAAAGGACAGCCCTGTCTTTTCCAATTTGAAAAGGGTCTGTTAAACTTCCGTTGACTATGATTTGAGCTGTTTGCTGTTGGTATATTGCTTTAATTGACCGTAAAAAGCTATCTCCTATCTGCATTTTTTGCAATATCTTCAGCAGAAATTGCCAATTAACTCGATCAAAGGCCTTCTCAGCATCCAGAAATATGAACGCAGCAGGGATTTGGTTGTTCCTTCCCAAATATTCTAATGCATTAATGATTAGTCTAACATTACTCTTCATCTGTGTCCCCTGTATAAAACCTGTTTGGTCAGTATGTATCAATTGTTGAATAACCACCATTAACCTATTTGCTAGTATTTTAGTAAAATTTTTATAATCTACATTAAGTAATGAGATAGGTCTACAATTTTTTGGTTGGGTAGTATCTTGATCTTCTTTGGGTATCAAAGATATAAACGCTGTCTTCCAAGATGGGGGCACTTTACCTTCCATTTGAATTTTATTAAATAGTTCTCTAAGAGGTTCTACCATTTCTAACTAAGTTTTTATAGTAAACCGCTGTCAAGCCATCTGTGCCTGGCGCTTTCCCTAACTTTAGTTGTTTAATTACCTGCAAGATTTCCCCTGAGGTTATTGGTTGGTTCAACTTTTGCCTGTACTCTTCTCTAACTAGGGGTATTTTCTCTTTATCTAAGTATTTGTCTATATCTAAACCCTTAATTTTGTCCCCTTTATACAATTCTGTAAAAAATTCTCGAAATACCTTTTGAATCTCCTCCTGTTGAAACACCTCCTTCCCTCTATAACTCAATTTGGTTACATTTCAAGTTTTCCTATTTTTCCTAATCTGATAAGCTAACCATCTGCCCGGTTTATTTGCGTTACAAAAAGTGTTGTGTTTTGCATATAATAAACTAGTGGCTACCTGGTCAGAGATCAACATATCTAATTGGGATTTTAATATGTTAATTGCTTCCTTAACCTTTGTATCGCCTGGATTCAATGTTAACTCCAACTCTTTCCCTTTAATTTCCTCTTCCAATTCTTTTCGTTTTTGCCCTTGTTTATGTCTATGCATTTTGTTTATATTCATCAGTACTCCTCTCATATATGCTTTGTTTGCATCCCATACAAATTCCATGGGTGTACCCTTATTCATATTCAGAACAAAGTATTCAGATAACAATTTTTTACAATCATTAATGTACTTTTCATATCTGAATAAGTTTTCATTCAGCCTCCAAGACCTTCTTGCCTGCACTACCTTTCCCAATTCCATCCAAACTGGGTTATGATCTGAGAGGATCCTCGCCGCAATCTTTGTCTTCTTCACCCTAGAAAGTAAATCATTCGTGATTAGTATAAAATCAATCCTTGAAAGGGATTGATGTCTTTCAGAAAAGAAGGTGAAGTCATATTCCTCTGCGTTTCTTTCTCGCCAAATATCTCTCAATTCAAAGTCGTCCATCATGTCAAAAAAAGGTTTGGGTAACTTAGCTCGGATTTTAGTGTTTGGGCGAGAGGTCTTCTTATCTCTTTTAGTGTCAATCACGCCATTCCAGTCACCCAATAGTATACAAGACTTATAGTCCCACTGTACTAATTTAGCATGAAGATTTCTATAGAATCCGTCTTGCTGTTGATTAGGAGCATAAATTCCCAAAAGTAATGTCTTTTTCCCTTCTAAGATTAAATCTAGCGCGATATATCTTCCAAAGGGATCTGCTTCAATTAGTTCAGCCTTAATGTCTTTTCTTAAGTATACAACTATACCATTTTTCTTTTCCGTAGCAGAGGTCACAAAATGTTGACCGAGTTTGGGTTTAAACAAATATTTTTGATCAGTTGATTTGATATGAGTTTCTTGCAGAGAAATTATATCATTCTTGAACTGTTTAAGATAGTGAAATAATTTTCTTTCTCTTCTGTGGAGAGTTCAGTCCATTGACATTCCATGTCAAAATCTTAGTTGTCATTTTTGGTTGCCTGAAGCTTTTTTAGAGCCTCCTGCATGGCCTGTTTAACCTTTGACCTAGCTCCTCCCATGGCTTCTGAGCTTGTTGCTGTAACTCCTTGATCAATGGCCGGTGATTGTTGAGGTTGTTGCATTGTAGCTTGTTTTTCCATTCGTCTGGTAGTCATACAGCTAGGTCTTTGTTCCATGACACCTTGCCCTTCCGGGAGGGGGGAAATGGTGTGTCTTGTCTGGTAGTTGTGTGGTTTGCTGTCTATCTTGTCCTTCTCGTGGTCTTTCTCCAGATCCAGATGATGCAGGGTGTCCCACCTTCAGAATATTGTGATAGAAATCTCGAGCTTTCCATACAGAGTTGAGATGATATCTTTGCTTGTCAAATGTAATTATAATACCAAATGGCACATCCCATCTATACTGTATCTGACGGTTTCTGAGTTCTTCCACTAGAAAGGCATAGTCTCTCCTGGCTCTTAGCATTTGAGGTGGTATTTCTTTCAAGACAATCAAATCCTGGCCGCCAATTTGAAGCCTGGTGTTATAGGAATCTTGTAGTATCATGTTTCTGAACTCTCTTGTGGCGAAGTATATGACTACATCTCGGGGGAGTTGCTTCTGCTTTGCCGCCTAAGAGTTAACATGATAAATTTTATCAATCTGCCAGTCAAAGTTGGACCCCTATCTTCCCACCAGACGGTCAAAAGCCTCTGAAAAAATCTGTTTCAAGTTTTCCTGTTTATCCTCACGCAACCCCCTGACTCTTAATGCGAGCTCCATCTGCCTGTACTGTATCATAATAATTTGTTTTTCAGCGTTTTCAACTTTTTGTTGCACCACCTCAGTTTTGGATGTCAAATTGGTATTAGCTTCATTAAGAACCTCTAGGTTATCTTCAATTCCAGAAACATGTTCTGTCAATACAGTTACAAGTCCCAGCATATCATCATTTATTTTGGCAATCCTAGTATCAAGTTTATCATATAAATCCATCTTAAACTCTTTGAAATCATCCCTTATCTCCTCTTTGAATTGTCTGAAGCTTTCCAAAAAAGTTCTTTCATTAGCACATCTCCAGTAGGGGGCAGCTTTGTGCCAGGTATCGGGGATGTACTTCTAGGAGGGGGAGGAAGTTTCCCCCCCGGATTTAATTTTGATGCCATTATTAGTCTTATCTCCAAGCAATTAATCAAACTCTACTAGCTCGCTATGCAGCATATGAAAAAAAAAGGGTATTAAGTCACCCCTTTATTAGCTCTTTAGAATTTTTCAAAGGATTTCAAAAAAGACATTGTAACGAAGCAGCTCGGCATATTCAGCGCCATTTTGACTTCTCTGTATCAGAAATATATATTAACAAAGTTGATAAGAAGAAAGTCTTGTAAACTCTTCAGAGAAGTGAAACTAATTAGTAAGAAACTGCTGGCCGGCTGTTCTTCCCTTTGATCTTTTTTATCACTGTTCTTTGCAGAAGAATTAGGAATGTGCCATTGTTACGGAGAATGCACCATCGCCATTTTAGGAGCTTATTTTTTAAGAAAGAAAAAAACAAGTACACGAAGGAAGCTCTTGTAAAAAATGAAGCTAGGATAAAAAAAAAAGCAGATAAGATTCTCAGATACGGACTCTGCTTGTATTAATTTCAGATAAATAGTTCAAATATTGTTCTAAGTGGAGGTGCCTTACTTTAAGCTGTGATAAAAAAGCTAGGAATTTCCAGCATGGAGATAATGATTCAGCCTCGGCTGGCCCCCCCTTCTCTTTGCAGCCAAAAAAGCTGCAAGCTTCAAAGGAAAAGCTCTTACCAGCTGGATCGCTCTCCCGCTCTTCTTTGCCTGAAGAGCAAGGTATCTGCCAGATGTCTAGGCAGATAACGCGACCAGAAACCCGGGAGCAGCTCTGTTAAGCTGCCACCATCAGCAAGGTCCCGCCCAGGAAGTCCCTGAGTGTGGGTTTTGGAAGCCAGCAGGAAGTTGTGACATCACATTTTATTTAGCAATGGGATTTCCTGTTCTCATTGTAGTCATAACTTGAGTATTACTGTATTTTAGAGGTTACACTTAATTTTCATGTATTTCTTACATCAAGCTAGTTTTTTTAAGAAAATTCGGTAATTTATAGTATTTGTGATTGACCAGCTGACCATAGATGGCCAGGAACATCACCATTCTGCAGTCACATCCAATAGTATAGCCTAGCTGTAGTGCAACTCACTGGCAACTCAGCTGATTTTGACTGATCTTCAAAAGCTAAGGTCATGGCTTTACAACAGTTTAGATAGGAAGAAAAAGACAATGGCAACTACCTTTTTAGTATTGTCAAGAAAGCTAAATAGATGTTCTCATTAAGTTATCAAAAGCCAAGCTCAACTTGAAGACAATACATTAATCGAAAAACAAATACATCACATGGATGAAGTTTGAGCCTCCTGTGCTACCATAATCATGTATTACAAATTTGTTGGAAACCAGTGTTTACTTCCACTCTTTTGGCAAAACCGTGGCTGTAGCTTAACTTGGTTCACCTAATGACATCAGATTATTTAATGGCTGTGATTTTTGCTTAATGGCTGTAGATTCACCCAACCTCCAGGGTGATTCAGACAACATCTGCTGTAAAAAGTTTGTAAAATGATTAAATCAGTTATGATTATGATGGGTAGGCTCATTATAGTGGTAACAATAGGACTATTCGTAACAGTGGTGGGTTTCAAAAATTGTTCGAACCTATTCTGTGGGTGTAGCCTCCTTTGTGGGAGGCCCATGTGACCTGATGGGAGTGGCTTGCCGCCCATGTGACCGGATATGAAGATGCCAATGACACTTGTCAGAACCACCTTAAATTATCTCACACACAGCACTGGCATGCATAAGAATATGATGTAAACTTGTTTTTTAAAAGGCATCTTTGGTTTGCGTTAAAACAACACATGCAATGCTCTGATTGCACCACAAACGCAGTAGTCATCCTTACCTTTCACAGAGGCACTGAGTTTTATAAATATGAGCATGATAGTGCAGAATAATCATATCCAAGGACCAGTGGTGGGTTTCAAAAATTTTTGGAACCTCTTCTGTAGGTGTGGCCTGCTTTCCGGGTTCACTGGTGGGACCTCTTCTAACCAGTTCGGTAGATTTGATGAACCGGTTCTACCGAATAGGTGTGAACTGGTAGGAACCCAACTCTGACTCGTAATCAATATTAGGAGTGCTTCAAAATGCTTTGATAGACACACAGCATCTTTCTATTTTTAGTTAAAGCAGCCCAATCTATCCTATCCCCATAAGTCTTGAGGGGAAATGCTACTACTTTAAGGAATTAACTTGGGAGAATTAATACAACTCTAAATAAAACTGTGCCTCTTCTTTCAGGCTCATGCAGAAGTCCGAAATAAGATATAGGTGCTTTAATTAATAGCAGAAATGTGCTCTAGTCATGCAAATCCTTTCTCTAAATCATTTCTGAAGCATGCACAACTGGATTTAACATCCTTTCTTACAGAACTCTCTCAACATGCTGTATATTTTATTTTACTTTGCATACATTTGTACAAGAAACTCATTCTGTTTTTACTTGCATTCAAAATGTGTGAGGTTATAATATAGTGCAGGTTCATATCAACATTGGTTTTAAGAGATTTTCATAAGTGTCTTAGGGAATTAAGCTGAAGACTGCTGAAAACAAACACGTGCCTCTCCTTCCTCACATAGTGAAGAAAGTAAAAGGAATATGTTTTGTTTAAAACAACTTGTTCCTCTTATGTCAGGCTACTATTTTAATCCAGAAATCTTAGACTTCTTTTACAATGCAGTAATTTGGGTGCCAAAAGTAACAACATTTTGTGCCAAAGTTAATAAGCAAAAAGATTAAAAACCTTGATTACTGATCTGGAACCCAACAGTTGGTCTTAATTTTCTGATTTGAGCAACCTTGGAATATACATATATACGTATAGCATCTTTGCTTGAATGGACAGTATTAAGATTTAAACATATTACAACTCTAGTATCTCTGGAAACAATCACATCACTTAGAAAACAATGGGATGTCTAATAAAGATTCAACCTCTTTGCCAGGGGTGAAATGCTACTGGTTCGGACCGATTCACCCGAACTGATAGTAAAAAAATACTACCAGTTCAGGGGAACCAGTAATTCCAACGATCAGCTGTGATGCAGGGAAGTAGGGATAATAACTTGCACAATCAATAGAGGAAGATGAATTCTTAACATGATGTGTATTAGGAGACAAATAGCAATATTTACCATTACAACATTAGTTAGTAATGTCTTTTGGAACAGCAGCATTTTCTAGCACCTGAGGTACTAGAACAATTTGTTAAATATTAAAACTAAAAAACCTACTATTAGTTTTTATAGGTATTTGTTATCAATAAATCAATTTTATATGGAGGTGTTAAGAAGTGAATGCAATAATGAATCAAAAAATTTTCTTACATAGACAGTGGGAGAGTATTTTAATTTCTATAACAAGAATGTCAATGAACCTAAAACCATGACTTATAGAACCATAAATATTTATAATGTATTGGACTCTTAACGTTTATGTAGAAAAAAGGACCATCAAAGCATTATATTGGAGGTGTAATAAAATTAACACTGATTTAAAACATATACTTTTACAATGTCCTTCATCAGGTGTGTCAAACTCCATTTCATGCCTTCCATTCATGCGCTTTGCTTGCGCACACAGCTTGCACACATGTGCACGGCTTAGAAAACATGACTAAGTGGGATGGCATAGAGCCAAAGTAGGCCCACCCACTCGCAGGGCACCAATACAGGTTCACCCAAACCAATCCGAACTGGCTGAATATCTTCTCTGAAGGAGATGTTAGAGCTACATTTAATCTTGGGCCTAGCATAGGATTCTACCAGACTCATCTTCCACCTCAACTGTTTCTCAGTCCAGATATATGCTTTCTGGACTTTAAAGTGTCAGCACCAATTTATTATATTTATGTCTTGTATTTTGAACAACTCGATGATGTACAGTGCTTTCTCCTATTTTTCTCACAATCAGTGCCTTGTGATTGGGCTGAGTGGGAGAAACAAGGTTCAAAGTCACTAGCGAGTTTCCAAGCTCAGGCTCCCCATTTCTAGTGTAGCACCTTGGGCACAACAATAAACTGGGGTTCTGAATTAATGATCAATGGATCAACAGGCTGGCGGCAATGTTCCCTCTAAGCTGCGCGGCTGCGCGGCCGTGCACATGGCAATAAAACACCGTGCAGCAGTTTCCAACTGCTGTACAGTGGTTTTTGTGAGATGCCTTCCACAATAATAGGAGAGGAGAACCAGCCTGGAGACAGCAATCAGTTCTAGGTCCACAAGGCAGAAAGTAGCTGAGAGAAGGGGTATGTTGGTTGGGAGAAGGTAAGGCACAGGCTCCCAGCAGCGGCTGCTCGGATTTGCCATTTGAGAGAGAGAGGGGGAAGGGAGGGAGGGAGGGAGGGAAGGAGAGCATGAGTATGTGTATCCCTCCTTCTTTCAGCCCAACACTCTCACTGGCATCTCGACCAGACGAGAGGGACTGCAGAGGGTCTTCTTGAGTCTAGGGCAGCGATTTATTCGATGGGAAAGTTGCCTTTTGGAAGGAATGACCCGGCTTGACTCCCGCTTCATCTCTCCTACCTCTTCGCTTCTCTGTTCGGTCATTGGGCAGCAAATCGAAAGCGGGAGCCAAGCCAGGTCATTCCTTCCAAGAGGCAACTTTCCCATTGAATGACTCGCTGCCCTAAACTTGGAGAGACCCTCTGCAGTCCCTCTCATCTGGCCGGGATGCCAGCAAGAGTGTTGGGCTGTCTCTCTCTCTCTCCCTCTCTCTCTCCCTCTCTCTCATTAAAAGAGAGAGAGAGAGTATGAGTGTTAGTTGGTAGGCAGACTTAGCACTTTTTTGTTTCTCTCTGTGTTGTGTATATATACATGTCTCCATGGATGCAATTGTGCAAGCATTTTTTTCCTCTTTAAAACAATTTTTGGATTTCTCCTCACCAAACTTTTAAGACTGAAAGAGTTAGAGTTGAAATATAAAGAGATTGTCAATCACCATACTGTTAGTTTGATAGGCAATTATGGACTATCTTGATTATATCCTCCTTAGAAAGAATATGCTACTGTATGGTTGAGCAAAAGATTCCATGGAAACCCAACAAAGTTCATAGGGAGGGTTTCTTTCTACGATGGGCTTCTTGGGTCAACAGTGAATATCAGTTATCAAAGATGTAGGCAGAAAATTGAGCGGACAATAGGCAATTACAAAAAGGGAAGCCAACTTTCTGTTACTTTCCACTTAGTGACTTATAGAGTAATGTTCTGAAAACCTGACCTAAATTACTATATATTTTAAATAGCTGTAAAGCTATGCTGAAAAAGTTGTTCTCAAGGTATTGTGATAAATTCAATAAAAAGAAGGGAATTCTTGATGAACTTAAGGAGAAATGAGAGTATTGGATAGTAAATGGACAAATGAAATTACCAATCAAAGAGAATATTTGCACCTCAGGGTTGAAATGAGATGTTCCCTCTTACTCTTTCCACTTCCTTTCTCTGTCTCTCTCATTCTTTCTCTTTGTCTCTTTTCTTTCTCCTTCTTTTCCATTCTTCCTTTACTTTCTCTTTCCTTCTCCCTTCTCTCTCCTCTGTCTCTTTCTGTATCTCTCATCCTCTTTCTCTTTGTCTCTCTTTCTCTCTCCTTCTTTTCCACTCTTCTGTCTCTTTCGCTTTCCTTCTCTGTCTCTTTCTGTCTCTCTTCCCTTTTTTCTTCCTCTCTTCCTCTCTCCCACTCTTTTGTCACTTTCTCTCTACCTCTACCGCCCAACCTGTCCCCATACCTATCTTCGACTGATCATGTTTGCAATAATTTACCTTTTCTAAATAGGCGCAGTTCCCTTACTGGATGCCTCACTCATTCAAACACACAGACACCCAGACACACACATTTTTCTCCATTCCAATTCGGATCCTATAAATCAATTGCTCTGTGAAACATCTGTGAAAAAAATTCAGGTGCTCAGGCATGAAAATGTGCCGCTCAAACACTATACTTTTCCACACACACTGAAAAAAATTAGAGGGAACATTGGCTGGCGGTACAGGATTGCATATCAAGACATGATCATGAAGGAGCTACTTTGTTTATTGTTTGCCAAGAGTATGAAAACATACTTGGTTGATCTAGTTTTGGTATGAAAAAGACAAGGCAAGAGTTAGTGAAGATCAGAAGGGCAAAATGACATGTTTTGTTAAGTAAGAGATGAACAATTTTCTGGATTCTGCAAGTTGGTAGTGAAAAGTGTTACGTGCCTAAAGTGAGAAAGGACGTTGGTCTTACCTGAACGTCTATTTTCTGATGGGAGGAGGGAATGGTCACACGTGGGTTTTATCACAGCCTGATTGGTCCAAGACTGAGACGAAATCTATAAATACCGGTGCCTGTCCATTGCTAGCCCAGATTCTCGAACATGAACGGTACAACTGAAAAACAAGAAACAACAACACAACAACCCCGGGAAACACCCCCCGGGCCCTCCCCTTGGCCCCAACAGCCAGAACTCAGGGCGGGTTGTGACCATTCCCTCCTCCCATCAGAAAATAGACATTCAGGTAAGACCAACGTCCTTTTTCCAGAGTGGGAGGAGGGAATGGTCACACGTGGGACATACCCAAGCTAAAGTCCCAGGGAGGGAGAACAGAAACTCTAGGGCCCAAGGGGAGCCTCAGCTGCCACCCCCTGTAGTACCCTACGACCGAAAGACGCGTCCGCAGACGCAAAAGCATCCAGACGATAATGTCGGATGAACGAGGTTGGAGTGGCCCAGGTAGCCGCCCGGCAGATGTCTTCAAACGGGGCCCTTGTGGCCCACGCTGCCGAGGTCGCCACGCTCCTGGTAGAGTGCGCCGTGATGCCCGACGGAACCGGCCGCCCTGAGGCCACGTAGGCCTCTGAGATGGCCTGACGCAGCCAACGGCCGATGGTAGCCGAGGACACCCTCGAACCCAGAGCTCCAGGTAGGAAGGAGACGAACAAGGCCTCCGACTTGCGGAAATCCTTGGTCCACCGGAGGTAGATCTGCAAGGCACGGCGGACATCCAGACGATGCCAAAGATGCTCCCTGTCAGTGGACGGACTCGGGCAGAAGTCGGGCAGGACGATCTCCTGAGCCCTGTGAAAGGGGGTATTTACTTTGGGGACGAATGCCGGGTCAAGGCGAAGGACCACTCTGTCCTGGTGAAAATGACAGAGGTCGTCCTTACAAGACAGGGCGCCCAGCTCGGATATACGCCGGGCGGAAGTGATGGCCACCAGGAAGACCACCTTCAGTGATAAGAAGCGCAAGTGCACCGAGCGGAGAGGTTCAAACGGAGCTCCTGTTAAGGCCTTGAGGACAAGCGGAAGATCCCACGTGGGGAATCTATGAACGGGGGGGAGGCCTGAGATTTGCCGCCCCCTTGAGGAACAGCTTGACTAGAGGAGACTGGGAAAGAGAAGAAGACCCCCCCCCCCAAGACCGAGGACAGAGCCGCCACTTGGCGTCGCAAGGTGTTTTGCGAGAGCCCGTCCTCCAGGCCCTTCTGAAGGAAATCCAAGACGTTGGGGATGGTGGCTCTGTCGGGAGAGATGCCCTTGGGGGAGCACCAGCGGACGAACGCTGCCCAGGTGGAGTTATAAATGCGGGTCGTCGAGGGACGACGGGCCGCCTCGATGGTGCAAATGACCCCGGAAGACAGATGAGCCCCCCTTAGAAGCCGCCGTTCAAGAGCCAAACGGTCAGCTGAAGCCACTGAGGCTCTGGGTGAATCAGGCCCCCTGCCGTAAGACCACCTCCCCTTGCGGGATCCTCCACGGGGAAGTCACCGACAGCTGAACCAGGTCCGCAAACCAGGGTCTCCTGGGCCAAAACGGGGCCACCAGAATGACCAGGGCCCTTTCCATCACCACCTTCCTGACGGTCCCCGGGATGAGTGGAATGGGGGGAAAGGCATAGAGAAGGCCCGGGGGCCACCGGCTCCTGAGGGCATCCGTGCCCTCTGCCGAGCTGGATTGGAAACGGGAGAAGAAACGCGGGAGTTGTGTGTTCTCGGGAGACGCAAACAGGTCCACCCGGGGGGACCCAAACCGACGACAGATCTCCCAGAACAGCGACGGGTGGAGTTGCCACTCGCCATTGTCCAGAGTTGCTCGACTGAGCCAGTCCGCCTGGACATTGGAGAGTCCCGAGACATGCTCCGCCACCAGAGACTGCAGGTGTTTCTCTGCCCATGACCCCAATCGCAGAGCCTCCAGCCAGAGGGCTCTCGAGTGGGTCCCGCCCTGACGATTGATGTGCGCCTTGGTGGCCACATTGTCCGTCAGGAGGAGAACATGACTCCCTTCCACCGAGGAGCGAAAGTGACTCAGTGCCAGACGCGCGGCCTTCAGTTCCAGCCAATTGATGTTGTGACGGAGGTCCGAGGCCGTCCATCTGCCCTGAGCCATCCGAGAGCCCACCAGGGCCCCCCACCCGAACAGACTTGCGTCCATGGTGACGGTCACCCTGCTCGGCTCCCAGAACAAACACCCCCGCCGGATGGCCGGGGAGAGCCACCACACCAGGGATGCACGGACTCCCGCCGAGATGCAGAGAGTTTGAAGGGAATTGCTCATTCGTCCCCTCTGATAGGGGATAAGCTCCCATTGAAGGGGCCGAAGATGGAGCCTGGCCCACGGGACGATCCCTATGCAAGAAACCATCTTGCCCAATAACTGCGACAGAGAGAGGATGGAAACGGAGCTCTTTGTGCGAACGCTCTCCGCCAGCCGACGAAGGCTTACCTGCCTCTCCTGAGACAGATGCACCTCCCCCAACTTGGAATCTATGACTGTCCCCAGATGCAGAATGCGAGTGGAAGGAGTGAGATGGCTCTTTTCAAAGTTTACCGAGAACCCCAGGGCCTGGAGGCTCTGAATGGTAAGCCGAAGATCTGAAACGGCCTGAGACAGGGAGCCCGCCTGAAGCAAGACATCGTCTAAATAACATTGGAGGCGGACCGGGACTGATCTCAGATGGGCCGCCAGAGCAGCCAGGACCTTTGTGAAGGTCCGCGGGGCCGAGGCCAGGCCGAAGGGAAGAGCCCTGTACTGGTAATGGTGGGACCCGTGGGAGAACCTCAAGAACCGGCGATGAGCGGGCAGGATGGGAATGTGAAGATAGGCCTCTGTGAGATCCACGGAGGCCAGGAAATCGCCTTTTCTGATGCCCTGAAGGATGGACTTGAGCGATGACATTTTGAACCGCCTGTAGACCAGAAACCTGTTCAGGCGCTTGAGGTCTAGAATTGCTCTCCAACCCCCCGTGCTCTTCGGGACCACGAAGAGATTTGAGTAGTGGCCCAGGCCCCGTTCCCCTGCGGGAACCGCCTCCACCGCTTGGATTTCGAGGAGGTGGGCAATTGCCTGACTCATCAGGCGGCGGCGCTCTCGACTCCGGGATGGAGGGAACGACCGAAAGAGATCTGGAGGAGTGGAGAGAAATTCTAACCTGAGCCCGTAACGAACCGTGGCTCGGACCCAGGCATCCGACGTGATGTCGTCCCACCGGTCCGCATAAAGAGCGAGGCGGCCGCCGATGGGATGACTCGGGTTCGAGTCACTTCCCCCTGCGGAAGGGACGGCCGCCTCCCCCACGAAAGGGCCGCCGAGCCTGGCCCTGGAATCGGCTCCTGTCCTGGAAGGGCTGCCCCAAGAACTGCCTGTCAGAAGAGAAAGAAGAGAAGCGCTGGTTATAGCCGAAGCTAGGGGCCCTATACCATTGCCTACGGAAAGGACGTGACTTGTTCTCGGCCTTCTTAGCCGTGGAGGGGAGGACCTTCTTTTTGTCCTTATCCTCCACTAGGATGCGAGTAAGGGCCTCCCCGAAGAGATCGGGCCCCTTGAAGGGGGCAGCCGCCAAATCCCATTTCGCTTTGTTGTCCATTTGCCAATGGCGTAACCACAGGAGCCTACGGGAGGTGACCGAGGTGGCCAGGGCGCTAAAAGCAAACTTGACCGTATCCAAGGTCGCGTCAGCTGAGAACTGACACGCTGCCAGAATCTTGACCAGATCCTGATGGATCCGGTCCTCCTGTATGGGAATGCGTTCCTGCAGCTTCTTGAGCCACATGACCGTGGCACGATTAAAGTATGAAGCTGAGGCCGCCGCCTTAATGGCCCACACTGTGGCGTTGAAGTTCTTCCGCAAAGTAAGCTCTGCGCGCTTATCCTCCGGCTTCATCTTATCTGCCGCATCGCCCGACACCACCGGGGAGGAGGAAACTAATGCGGCCACAGGGGTGTCAACCGTCGGGAGCTGAATGGCCTGAGCAAAGGTTTGCTCCACGTTATAATGCCGACGGTCGGTACTACCTGGAGAAGAGAAATTGGAAGGTTTAGCCCACTGGTCGGTCAGAACCTCAAGGAACAAGGGAGGGGCAGGGATCTCTTCCTTGTTGGTGGCCGTGGCAGAGAACATGACCATGTCGGGATCCCTTGGGGGGGCACAGAGGGATCCCCAGTTCCGACCTTGGTGGTGTGTCTCGCCTTATCCAAGAGAACTTTAAACAGGGCGGGCATAAATAGGACCTTGGAAGAAGGCTCCTCCGAAACAGTGGTATTCTCATCATCTGAGAATCCCATCTCCTGGGGTAACTCCCCCCCACCCAGGAAGGAAGTCTCACTGATCATGGAAGGGGAGGAAGCCCGACACTGAGCCCTGTTCAGCCCCCCATGCCTAGAGTAAAGGGAGCCTTTGTCCCGCTGGGCAATGCCCCGTGTGATGGCTGCAGAAATAAGCCTTTTAATCCCCTCAGGGAGATTATCCAGATCCTCCACATCCCCATAAGTGGAAGCCGGGCCCTGGGGGGCCAACCTTTGGGGGGAACAGGAGCCTCTGGATGTGCCCTCCAGAGGATCATCTATGGGGGATGGAGAACGCCCCCTCCTGGAGAAGGCCCGCGACCTACCAGGGGAGCTGCCTGAAGAAGCAGGGCTAAAACCCCTAAGGGGTGACCTCTCTGAAATGGGCCTAAGAGGGGACCTGGATCTGTCCCTAGATAAAGGCTTGGAGGACTGGGCCTGCCTTTCTGCCCTGGCAAAGGTCTTTTCCAGCGCCCTATGGCGAGCTGCCTCATCCCTAGAGACAGAACTGGAGGGGCACCTTGAAGAAAGGGATCTCTGAGGGGGAGCCCCCCTCCCCACCTCCTGATCCAAGGCCTCCTCACTCCCAGTTGGGCCCGCCCCCTGGCCCTGGGGAATCTCCGCTCCCTCGTCCATGCCCCACTCACGTGCCCGACGAAAAGGAGCAGGAATCGGCCTCCAAAGTCCCACCTGAGACCAGGGCCTGAAGCCTGTGGGGAGACCTAGGCTCAAGGCCTCTCACTAGGCCACACTAGGCCCGTCGATAAAGGCAAGGCCTCATGCACGTGGCAGCCTCCAAAATGGCCGCCGGAACTCCGTGCGCGGGAGAAAAGGGCTGGAAATAACCACCAGCAGCCCAGCCAGGCTTTTCTAGCCGGCGTTACTTTAAAATTAGCAGGGAGAGTCACACGGCACACACACACGCTCTCCTCACTCCTGCTCTTTTGTCCCCACGGCAACACAAACAAAGGAGCCTGCAGCGAGGTCCCCTACGGAGCAATCAGCTGTAAGGCGGGCCGCTCGCTCCTCGAGGCTCCGAAGCCACTTGTAACTTTGCTGCTGCAAAAACGGCCACTTCTAAGCAGCTTAAAGGAGCCGCACCCCCGTACCCGGGGACAGGCTAAGGCTCCTGGCCTGCGGGGGGGGGGAGACTAGTGCCCCACTGGGCCCTCCCCCAGCCGCCCGAGGCAGAGATCTGTCCCTTGGGGCCACAGCAGATCAATTTAGAATTTAAAAGGATTTAAAGTGCCCAATTAGCCAAATAGGAATCAGATTGCATAGAACTCACCCAAAAGGAGAAAACAAGTAGAATCCTAACAAACTACTCTACAGAACTTGGACCAGACTGAGAGAATCTGGGCTAGCAATGGACAGGCACCAGTATTTATAGATTTCCTCTCAGCCTTGGACCAATCAGGCTGTGATAAAACCCACGTGTGACCATTCCCTCCTCCCACTCTGGAAAATGGCCAAGCTAAAAATGAGACATTTTTGTAAAGTAGGCAGACTCACATAAGAACTCCATGCTTACCTCTTGAGAAATAATGCAGTATAAACTTCTAAGTGAGGGAAGGAGAGAAAGCAAACCAAGTACAGTTGAAGCAGCTACTTTAATACTTTCCTCTTTTCTTTTCCAAATAAACTAGGACATTTGTGTTCTCACTCTGGATAAGGTGTACTTTCCCTTTCTGACTACATCATGCTTGCATTCCACAAAACAGCTTTTGAGATTTATAGCAATGTTGATCTAGCCACAGAGAATTTTTTCCAACTGCAGAGGATTTCAGTGTCAGTTTTGCAAGCTCAAAATGTTCTTTCAGGTGACATCAGGGCCATGTCTGACAAAGACACTTATTTTTAAACAGTTACAGGAATAAAGCTTGGAGCATTCCTTGGGCCAAACTTCTGTCAGCTTTGCTCAGTATATTTAGATAGCATGTGTCTGCTAGGCTGTTTTGGACATACTGTCAACTGGCAATGTGTTTTATTAGATTTGTAAAGGGTGTGTGGATGTATGCATGCATATGGGTGAATAAATACAGAATGACTGCTAAATTAGAAACAATATTTGGGACAATAAATTAAATATGGTTACTGTTTAGAGATTCTAACCAGAGTAGGATGTATTGCTGTTTTAATTACTTTGGACATTAGCAGATGTGTTGAGTTTTCTTCAAAGAAGAAATTGCATGAAGTCACATGAGACTACAGGTAATGTTCCTCCTCCCCTTTTAAAACTGAAATGCTACTTCAGGAGCTGTGGATGCTTTGGCACCAAGTGAGTTGCATCTCTTTGCTAAGGAAGGAGCTTACTGTCTACTAGCTCTTGCATATTTTAAGACCATCATGATGATTCCCATGAAGGTGGGAAGAAAGGCAGAAAATGGCAGTTTGCAAAAAGATCAACCATCAGTCAGCTTGGAATGGTTTCTGAGAAGCCAGAAATGGTTGCCGGGGGGAGGGGGGGGAGAATCCATGGCTGTGAAATGTAGAAAAAAATTGGACTGGTAAGGTATAAGCAACCCAGAAAGAGCAATGTTAGTTCATTGAATTAAAAGATGATTCTACTTTGGACATTTGGTGAGGAGTCATGGTAAATTAGATGCCTCTGAGGGAGTGGATATGGTGTTGGGGTGAGATTGATGGCCAATTGACATTTCCTGGCCAACCAAATCTCTCTGGATAAATGAGATTGTGAGATTCACACTTGCATTCCAGACAGCTGCTCCTTGTGAGTAAACTGTAGGAGCTGAAGTTTCTGTTGCCAATTTGTGAGTTGAATGGCTGGGATTCAAGCTCAGTATAAAACATAGCCTTGAGGACACAGCATGCTGCTAAGCCTAATTTTTAATCACTTTTGGAAGTAGCTTATTAATTGATTTTCAACTATAAAGAACATCTTAATTAACAGGGTTTATAAGATGAACTTTCTCTTAATCCTTAACAAAAAAAAATGATAAGTTGAACTACACAATTTTTTGAAAATAAGCAACAAAAGGGTGATCAGGCAGTTCACTCAATACCCGAAATGGTAAAAAAGAAAATAAGAGAAGTAAAAGGATGACTAGCATTCATTTTGGAAAATTATAAATGGACTAGAGGTCCAAATGGATTTGAAATAAGAGTTTGATTTGATCATGGGAATTCTTTCCATGGAAAAAATATGTTTTGAATTCTTGGAAGAAAGCACAATAGCAAGGGAATTTGAACACAGGACACTAGAGGGAACCTAAAGGACTAAATATTATAATTAAAGCACAAGAACACTTAAATTTGACTAAGACAGAATGGAACCAAATATTTTAACATTGGACATATTTAAGGATATTTGTGAGCAATGGATCAGGAATTAATTTAAATGTGTCTGCCATTCGATGGCTTTTAAGATGTTAGGGAAGAGAAGGTTTTTGCTAGATAGGAGTGGAACTGATTTGAAAGTGGATTTAAAATAACAAAATGCAAGAATGATATGGGAAAAAATGGCCTCTCCATTTTGGTTTTCTTTTTGTAAAACACACAATAATATAGTGTAATATGTCATGTGTTGTTGTTCATCTGAGATTGTATTTACCTGCTTTTAATAACTGCTACAGACTGGATGATCTTTTTATGTCCTGATATGTAAAACCAAAACATTCAAAGAGGGTGCACTTTCTTTTTCACGTGACAGCATGATCTCCTATCAAAGTTGCAAGATAGTTCAAGACATTTGTTTTGGTATTCCGCTTGTATTATTTTTACAAATAACCCAAAGCTGTGAACACAACCCAACAGACCCTTTTCCTCTTAATTTCCCTACAACCACCAATCTGCAAGGGAAGAGAATAGTTCAATTACCCAATTGGCTCCTATGGCTAAGGCAAGACTACAATCATGGTCTTCCACTTTCCAGTCTGATACCTTAACCACTAGAACAAACTACTTCTATCCCACATATCACTGGGAAAATATAATTAAGGAGCCGAGGTGGCACAGTGGTTAAATGCAGCACTGCAGGCTACTTCAGCTGACTGCAGTTCAGCAGTTTGGCTTTTCAAATCTCACCGGCTCAGGGTTGACTCAGCCTTCCATCCTTCCGAGGTGGGTAAAATGAGGACCCGGATTGTTGGGGACAATATGCTGACTCTGTAAACCGCTTAGAGAGGGCTGAAAGCCCTATGAAGCGGTATATAAGTCTAACTGCTATTGCTATCGCTAAATGCATTTCTAAGTCTTAAACCTTCCATCCTTCCATTCCTACACTCCTTTCACATGACTGCACATTTAACTCAGCATCCCCTTTTTTACTGTTCCACTTCAGTGGTACAAAAAAACAACTTAAAATTGTATGATTCCTTTAGATGAGCTCTATGCAAAATTAAGCACGTTGATATTTTGCCTATTTCTAATGCAACTCCTCAAAGGTTTATATTTCATTGTTTTTGGCCAATGCAATATATAATACAAGGCCCTATTAAAAGAAAAAAAGATAAAACATTTGCATTAAAGGCTGCCCAAATTTCATTTTGCGTTTGGAGTAGAAATATTTTGCCTGGGTTCTGTCAAATTCCATCGGTTTTAATAACATAAGAAAATGCAGTGTCTTTGGAAATATGAATGTTTCCCAAGCTTTGTTAAACGTTTTACTTGTGAATAATATGTATCCTTGCCAGGCCAACTCAACTTGATTTGAAGTCAAGACCAAAAATATGAAGCATGCAAATAGGTTAATGGGTACCACTTTGGTTGGAAGGCAATAGCCTTCCGTGTCTTTTGGCAAATTGGCCACATAATCACAGAAATTGTGTTCAGACAACACTGGCTCCCTTGGCCAAAAAACAGAGATGAGCACCATGCCATTGAGTCGGACACTCAATGTGTCACACACAGGGAGGTGTGTTTGTGTGTAGGAAAGTTATAGCAAATGTACAAAAATTAAAAAGTGCCCAAAATTAAGTGATTTCTAAAAATACTGGTGTATAGAAAATTCAAATTTCAAAACACCACCAAGAATTCATTAACAACCATACCATATGGGACAGAATTTGGCCACACATCTAGCAGCAAAATACAATAATTCTCATCTGATCTCTTGCAATGGTTGATTAACAAAGGACATTGTTAAATCAATCTGCCATTAAGTGACAATCTGCCATAAAGGACATGAACTTTAAATGGGAACTGGAGTAATATATACATTGCCAAAAGTATTCGCTCACCCATCCACACAATCAGACTCAGTTGTGAGCGAATACTTTTGGCAATATAGTGTATGTGTGACCTGAATTTCCAAGCTTGTTAACAATAAAGGTAATCTCAAATTGGGGGCATTACTGTACCTATTCAAAGAAAATAGGTCGAAAGCCATTATACCTGGTTGATGTAAACGCATATTTTATTGTAGCGCAGCACATAAAAATGCTATACTCCAACTAAGCAAGAAGCCTTTGCAGGTGACCCCTTTTTACAGAACACAACCAAAACCAATTAGTATTCCTAGAAACTGCAGAAAAAAAGCACGTATTCATAGTTGGAATTCGACACAGATTGTTCCTAACTGGATTCTTAATTTTGGACCCATCTTCAAATATGAATTATAGGAATGTAATACATTATTTAGAAAATTAGTCTCAACTTTTAATTATAAAATCACAGATTGAAGTTTATAATGAGTGTAGCATTGACTCTTGTGGGTGTCAATTAATACATTTCTTCCCAGAAAACTATGGATGAAATTTAGGTATTTATTCTTTAATCTTTTATAATTATTTTATTAGGGGAGTAGCTAATAGAAATTTGATTTTACTTTTATTGTTGTATTAAGTGGAACCATTTAAAAACCAGGAAAATAAGATTTTGTGTTTTAAGAACCAAAATTTTCTTGAGTAAACTTGTATCAATAATTTATTGTTTTCTGGTGAAAGAGTTGTATGTCAGGCACATTATCAGTTTAAATGAAATCGATGACAACTTCAAGTATTGCTCTGAATCCAGCAGTATAAAACTTGTTTTACAATGACAAAACAGCAAAAATACAATACAGGTATTTGTATTTAGTATTTAGTATATAAAAAAACAATGATCAAGAACCATGCAATACAATTTGCCGAGTCTTGTAAAATAGTCAATTTCATAGTTAGCAAAACTGACTTTATTGTCTCCGTCATTTATTCAAACCTCTGGATGCTGTAAATATATGATCCAAAGCATCACTGTCCAGATGTGCATGCATAGAGGATTCCAGTGCTTAAATTCTCCCTCCCAACTCTTCCTTTACAAGAAGCTCCATAGACACATGTGCTCTTGAACTAAGGCAATTACTTTATCATTAAAATAAGCATCAAAGCCACCAACAAACTTGGGCCACTCCATCCAAGCTACCAAGATGTTAATTTCCCCTACAAAATAGAGAACAAATGAATCCCTTTGTACAGATTAATAATTTTCACTATCACTAGTATGAACACAATTGTTGATATAGTTTATGTGTCTAGAGATTCATTCTCTGGGCTATGACAATATTTTATAGTAATAGGCCAAATACTTACTCTCAGCAAAAAAACATTTTAAGAATAGCCTTTCATGTTATATCCAAAAAGAAAAATCTATTTCTAAAGAACCACTTTGGATTATCTTATATTCAGAATGTAGACATTGGCAGGTACCAGGCACTTCAGCACTCTGGATATTGTTGTATCCACTCCTAATCAAAGACATTTAGGACCTAACAGTTAGGAGAACCATAATGATGTAATCAAGAAAATTGAAATGGAACATTTTAGCTGAAATAAGATAAGTAGTCCTCCACTTACAAATGTCCCTTTAATGACAGCCTGAAATTACAACAGCCTTGGAAAAAGTGATTTACAATGTATTTATTTTATTTATATTCCACCTTTGTTATTTTAAATAATTGAAGGCAGCAAATGTATGTACTACTTCTTCCTCTTCCTATTTTCCCAAAAACCACTCTGTGAGGTGAGTTGGTGTGTGAGAGAGCAATTGACCAAAAGTCATTCAGTTTGCTTTGTCTTCAAAGTTGCAACTGTCACAACCGTCAGAGTTATGTGATTCAAATTTGGCCCCTTGGCCACTGGCTTGCCTTTACAACAGCTGCAGTTTTTCTGGTCACATGATTGTTTTGGGACCTTCCAATTAAGCAATATCGATTGGAGAAGCCAGATTTGCCTAATGACTGCATGATTCACTTAATAATCACATGGTTTGCTTAACAATTGAGGTAACAATGGCGATATAACCATATTCAGTTACGTGACACCTTTCTTAAAAACTGCATCGCTAAGGGACCAAACTTCTGGTTCAAATTTTGGTCTTAAGTTAAGGACTACCTTTAATTCTGGTCAGTATTTTCATGCAAATGAAATGGTATTGAAAACCGTATTTAATTCACAAAGTACGAGAAAGCCTGAGACACTGAAGAGTACATTGCATATGTTCGGTGCCAAATTACAGATGTGTCAAACTACTTTATATTTCCAAGACTACATTGTAATTGTTGGCACTTCCTGTGTGTAATATAATTTGAAAATATAAATGCAACCACCTATTTATACTACTTTGGCAAAGGCCTGGTGAGTTTTCTCTACCTAAACAAAAATATTTACATGGAATGTTGAACTGTCAAGTCAGTGTTCAAATCACAAAGACTCATGGATTTGTTTAATAAATTGCATCAAGAAATATTTAAAAAATCTATTTAGATCTTTTGTCATAAATATGTATATATATCTATACATTCCTAAATTCCTTTGTATATGACGCTAATCCTTTATATGTTAGCATAAAATAAGTGAGCCTCCTTTTTGCCTGCTAAGGTTATGATGCATAATCATCACATGCTCTTGGTA
The DNA here is from genome assembly GCF_009769535.1 of Thamnophis elegans. NCBI lineage: Eukaryota > Metazoa > Chordata > Lepidosauria > Squamata > Natricidae > Thamnophis > Thamnophis elegans. The sequence continues at coordinate 21,938,403 of NC_045558.1, read as the reverse complement.
AGACAAATTCACTGACACATAACATGTATTTCTCCTCATCCAGTAAATCATTTGGTGTCAACAGAAAATTTTAAAGTTTCTTTCTTCATTGGGCAGAATACAGATTTAAGTATTAATTACCCATGACATGTGTAAAATGGGAATGATTTACAGGTTTTTCACACTGAAACGGAGTTGCTTAGTTCTTCTCAAAGGCAGTTTTAGAAAGATATATATTTAAATTAATAAAGTATTTACATAAATATATGTATACAACCAACTCAATTACAAAGGCTCCTCCACCACATTATTTTATTCTTATATAAGAATTATTCAAACAATTTCAAGTTTGATTTAAATGAAAATCCCATTGTCTTAAATCCAACAAGACAATATACAAATACTTAGGATGTAAAAGATGACATATTTCTTATTGAAAAGAAAGTTCAATAGTTAATTTTTCCTCCAAAGTAACTTAAATTTACCCCAATGTCAAGATGAATATAAAGGAGCAATTTGCATTTTACATTGTAGATCAGTACTAAATGGACACTTATATTCTTAAAAAATAAATGCTCCAGTTATAATATATTCTCAAGTGCTAACCAAAATCACATATAGTACTAACAGAAATCTTGAATCTTAAGATCTTCTCTTAAATCTAAGCTTAAAGGAAATGTCATGGAGAGTGCAAATTATTTATGAAAGATGGTATTATAGTAGTTGAGGATGCTTTTTAAAAAAACACAAGAAAACAATTTAAAAAACAATTAAATAAAAATAAGGCTTTACTTTGTTCTGCTGCCTAGAAAACTGTATTATCAACAAATTAAAAATAAGATCAACCGTCTCCTGCAATGTTCATCTAACATGTCATAACTAGAAAAAGACCTCAGCAACAATATATCCTCTTAGACCCAGCTAACTACCATGAAGACGTTTGTGCAGCATTATGAATGCACCCAACTGACTGGGACCCAAAATGTTTCTCTCTCCAGTTTGTCAAAAATTGTTTTCAATTCATTGTATGCTGTGGTAAGATCATCATTCACTACAACTTTGTCAAAAAGATGGGCGTATTGACTTTCCATGATCTGGGCAGATTTAATCATTTCTTGAAAATCTTCTTCCTAAATAAAGAGAAGCGATTAGTCAAATATAAAAACAAATCAATTTACAATACTATTAGATTTACAGAAAATTATAATTTATATCTTGGAATTTACACAGGTAGTTCTTGACTTATGACCACAATTAAGCCCAAAATTTCTGTTGCTTAGTGAGACATTTGTTAAGTGAATTCTGCCCCATTTTACAACTTTTCTTGCCACAGTTGTTAAGTGAATCACTGTGATTGTTAAATTAATTACACAGTATTTAGGTGATTCAGGCTTCCCCATTGACTTTGCTTGTCAGAAGGTCACAAAAGGGACTCTGCAATGGTCATAAATAAAAATCAGATGAGAACTGTCTGAATTTTGACCACGTGACTATGATGCTGCTGCAATGGTTGTTAAGTGTGAATGGTCGTCACTTTTTTCAGTGCCATTGTAACTTTGAACATCCACTAAATGAACTGTTGTAAGTAGAGGAATACCTGTATAAGGCAATGTCCCATACACTGCTCCTGCTTTCAATAGCCCAGTATTTAGATTTCTCTAGCCAGAAATGGCAAATCAGTGGGCCTTCACATTGTTTCTTTCAGTACTGCTATTTGATTTTAAGATGGAAATTTAACATGTAATAGTTCATTAAAAGTATAATTAATAAATGATTAATTTCAATAATTATAATAATTATTAAGTATAATAATTATCACAAAATGTTATCTCAAATTCAGATTATTTTGAAACTTTCTTCTACTCAACTTCCAAACAATCCCTATTCTTATACATATCAGATATTAATAGATAATTATAAAATGTCTGTCTTAGAAACAGAACTAGAGAAATGCATTTAAATTGTTTTTATGAATAATGCCTTCAGATGCATATTACCTAAAATTAGGTCTGCTGTAAAAAAGGGAATTCAGTAAGACACTATATTTATTTTTGGAATTTTGAAAAGAATCCAAAGAAACCTTCTTTTTAGATTCCTAGGTCTCCTTTTACAACTCATTCAATATATTTAAGTCACTGTTTTTAGAAAACTATATAAAATTAAGACAGAAATCTTTTAAAAAGAACATACTTAATTTGGGAGGGGGGAAATCAGTTTTACAAGTAAACATGTATTGGGCAATCAGGGCTGAAGTAGACTAAACTTATCAAGTTCTGTATTTTTAAATAACCAAATCTTAAAGGTACAAAAATTAAGATTTATTTTCATATTTCCAGGAAATTTACTCACTTGAAAAGGCTTGGCAGCACCTTTTTCATCCTTGCTTGAAATTATTTTGGCATTTTTTCGTGTCTCTCTTAAACGCTCAATTGATGGAGGTTTTATAAATATCACAAATGGTTTGAATTCCAAAGTCCTTAGATGCTTCACTGTCTGGAGGGATGAAAATATTAAGGTGAACATGTTTATTTTAAAACATTATTTACTCTGAAACAAAACAAGCCCTCTCTAGTTTCTATGTAGCATATTCCTCTCTGATAACAGATACTGTTATTAAATATAAATTATGTAGCATTTTAATTGTTCAGTATAACATACAATGTCTTGTTCAAATGACTCAAATTTGCTGAAATGCTAGTCATCTTTGGTCCTGTATCTTGAATATCTTCCTTACTGGAAATGTGAATGTGAATAAGGAATGTTGTAAATTCTGAACAAGATTTTAGGTTAAACATGTATTTGAATATTCAGTTCCACACTTTCATTTTGCTAACAGTTCTAGTACAGTTGCTAGGAAGTTAATAGTTCTCTTTAACTTGTAATTTCCCCCTTGAATTGTTAATCGAGGGTGCAGAACATATCAGCTGAATGGCAGGAAAATTAAATACTTATTGTTTACTTACATGAGGCTGTACATCTAATAAACAAACTTTATTTTTTGCCAGAACAGCTCTAACTGAGTCAATGCTGGTACCATAGAAATTATTTTTATATTCCCCATATTCAATAAATCTGAAATAAAAAATAATATTTTACATTTGTTACAAATCTTATTTCCACATGCCTTTTTGAAAAAGGAAATCTGATAACACTACCTATTGACAAAGATGACATAAGGAATCAAGTGCCAAGTAACATTTTTTTAAAAAAATCCAAATGTTTAAAACTTGAATGAAAAATCATAATTATTACAAAATACCTCATTTTAAATTCAAATTTTAAATTTAAAAAGTTAAAAAAATAAAGTTTCAAAACTTGATTTCTCCAGCTTCCAAGCCTTGAACAATGCTAGAACAATTAGTATAAATCTTTACAGTATACATATGTTGGCTACAAAACAAGTATGATTAATTCTTTTCTATTTTCAAAATACCCTTTAAATAGAGAGACTGAAACTTCTGATATATTCATCTTGTGTTCGTCTTTGGACAAAACTTAATTTCAAATGATGGCATGTAATCTGTATTTTGCTCAGTAAACAAGTTGCCACTGAGGTGCAATACATATGGTTTGTGCTAGAAATTGAAATTAAACTATGGTTTTGGCATCCAAGAATTCTCATCAAGTTAGCTCTGGCATTTGGCAGAACACTGAGATGAAGGAACATTCTCACATTAGCAATGCAAAATGGCACACACACAAGAAATAAGACATGAATTTCATGCTTCTCACATACTTGTTATTCTGTATATCTGTCTCGAACAAGTGCTTGGAAATAAAAGTGTATTCAACACCATCACTTTCTTGGCTTCTTCGAGGTCTTGTTGTGTCTGGTTTTATTGAAAGAGCATTAAAAACCACTTTGAAAATAAATGAAAACAAAAAGTTCTATTCTACTGGTTTTAATTACCAACAAACTGTTGAAATTCAAGTAGATGAAATTCAATTCTCAGAAACTCGTGTGAAAATTTAAATACAAGAAATCTATCCTCTCTTCTCAAATATTAATCTGGAATAGGTTTTTGTTGTTACATATCTTCTCCTTGTTGTCATGCACCTTTTATATCAAAGCAATAATCCGATTACATTTGACTATTCAGTCTGCTGTACTCTGATGTTAAATCTCCTTTCTAGTGATTTCCATAGTTGGTAGAAGACTGGCAAACCAAGAAGACACATGACAAGGACCATGTTTGATTTATCTGCCTTTATTGTTTCCACTATGCAATAGTAGAGAAATAGAGCCAATTTATTTATGTTCCTCATGAAGTGGAAGGCTCTTTAAAAAAAACTTAATTCAGATATCCTTACCACATTCGACTCCAAGCAGATTATATTTATGCTAATTAAAAGGAAGCTGAATCATACATTAGGAATTTATAAAGCAGACTTTTTCACTTACGTGGAACTGTTACACCATAATGGTGAGTGTCACTGATTAACAATTTCCGTTTTAGTTCATTCAGTCCTACACCAACAGGACCTGAAAGTTTAAAAGTGTTCCAGTTAATTGTTCTGATTATTAATATTATAACGTAGTACAGTAGCTCTGTTTAGAAATCCAAAATGTTACTTAAAAGTTTTTTATTGGAAGAACTCCAGTGTCTTCAGTATTCACTGGGCGGATAGGATTTCCAAAGTCTATGGGTGTCCCAAATTTTGGCTTTTCACTATCTCTGAAATCAATAGCCTGTCATTTATTCTGCCAAAGATACATAACCTTGAATGGTCAATTGGCTAATGTTAAAAAAGAATGCTGATGGAATATGAAGATTAAGCTGGTACTAATCTCAAAATTCATGATGTTATATCCTTCCTTTTTTCTCAGTATATTTAATATGTACCATACTTTGACTTAAAATAGCAATGTGTGATTACATCTGAAGCTGTTTCAGAAATCTTTGGTTTTCCTCAATAAAAGCTGTGTGCTATCCAGGAATGCATTTTGGGCTTAGATGAAAATGTTCAGAAAGAAATATACTTTCAAACAAGACTCCAAATTATGCAAGAGTTAATTGTAATTTAAGCAAGAGCAACACATGAAACACTTTATTGAGGAATACTAATAAGTTAAAATGCATTATAAAAGTCTAATGATGAGTATACATTTCAGCTACAGCTAGCTAAAGAGCCCTATGGATTCCAATAACTTATTCAAGGTGCTCTCAAGCACACTGACATATAAGCCACGATTAGTATTTCATGGTTTTCCCTCTCTCCAACTTTTCTTTAGCTCCCGCTATGATATGTTTCCCTTCTCTATTTGGAACAAAGTTCCACTGGTATAAAGCAGTGTTTCTCAACTTGGAAGTGGCAACTTGGAAGATGGGTAGACTTAAATTCCCAGAATTCCCCAGCCAGCCAGAGGTATATAGGAAAAGGGGCAACTCCCACTTTTTTCTCTATTGTCACCTGCCCTATATTTGTACCTGGATTCTAGGGAGATGCTGCCCTCCTCGACGACCAAAGATTAGGCTAAAACAACAAGCAGAACATACCTCATACAATTAAACTAATCAGCCAATAATTAATGACAACAAATTCTTACTTTACTTGTGATTTAGTATAGGGCACTTTGCTAATATCAGGAAATGCACACCCCTTAACCATAAGAAAATTAAAAAAAACCTGATGAGATCTATTATCCTTTCAGAATGGTGTATACAATATATAAATAAAGACAAACATATATTTCTTAAATTTATCTTAACTTTTTAAGAAATTTTAAATTTTCTTCCCAAAAAGTCAAATTGCTATGGGTTTATTGTATGTGTTTCTGTGAAATGGTGCCACATGGTTATTACTTTTCTATCTGATAGCAAATAACTACTGTATATACTCGAGTATAAGCCTAGTTTTTCAGCCCACTTTTTGGGCTGAAAAAAGCCGCCTCGGCTTATACTCGAGTCAGTGAAAAATTTGCCCGAAATGGAGGAGAAAAATGGGCGGGGCCATGCCGCTGGGTGACACTCGTGAATGGCCCAGCGCTCCTGAGTTTCCCCTCCCTCTGTGTCAGTTTGCCGCGCAGCGTGCACCGCACCATCCCCCCTCCTCACGTTCTAATGTAATGCAGGGCTATCTTACGATTCCCCTTCCTCCCCCTCCTGCCGCTCTGCAACGATGTCCCACCTCCTCCTTGTTATGGCAAGCAGCCACATAGCGATGTCCCACCTCCTCTGGTACAGTGATCCAATGATAGGAATCACTGTGCCGTGTGTCATAGGAGGCGGGACATCGCTCCCGCGGCTGCACGGGACATCATCATCACAGCGGGACATCAGCATCATGAGGTGAGTGAAGTATTTCATTGAATACACTGCTAGTTTACTGTTTTTCTTTGAAATAAATATTCAAAAACATTATTGGTATCTATTTTTATTTTTGAAATTTACCGGTAGCTGCTGCATTTCCCACCCTAGGCTTATACTCGAGTCAATAACTTTTCCAGTTTTTTGTGGTAAAATTAGGTGCCTCGGCTTATATTCGGGTCGGCCTATACTCGAGTATATACGGTAAATGAAATTGATTATCTATTTTTCAGATCATTCAGTAGTTACTGCTACATTTAAAGAATGAAATATAAATATATTCAGATAAGAAAAAAAAATCAACTATACATATGCTGCTGAAGTTCTCCTCAAAAATGCATATACGTATTTTGATTTCCACATATCCAGTTTTGTTGAGAAAGTTTTAAGACAATCAGTGCATATTTGACAATTGTGTTAAGTGTTTTGCTGATCGTCAGAAATCACTCAGGCAGATAACAAGTGATTTTATTTGGGAGTTGGGAAAATATCTCACATAGAATTCAATAAACATTTAGCCTGGATCCCAATTTTTTATTATATAAGCAGACAGATTGTTGTATCTATGGAAAAAATCCCTCTCCCTCCTGAGATAATGCCTTTCAGCGCCACTTGCTTTTTGCTTAACAATCTGGCATTTTACTTCTAAATTGATTTATTGGGATGAGCACAAGCTATAAAAAAAATCCCTAAACCTTAAACCTGCAAACAACTAAACAATTGGAATCTGTGTGTGTGTGTGTGAGACTCAGCTAACAGGAAGGAAGTTTTATTTGGAACATCATGAGAAATGACCTAATGATAATAGCTGAGGCAGTTCTATTTCATTAGTGGCAATACTACTCCAGAATGGGACAACGCATTGCGGCCAACTTGCCACAGCCATTTCGCTGCAGCCAACTTGCCAAGGGACAACTTGCTGTGGCCAATTCACTGTGGGACAATTCTACACAGGACAACTCAATGCAATAAATTTTACCTGAGAGAGGATGGAGGGAGGAGTAGAAGGAAAGATAGGAAGCAGAGGAGAAAGTAGAGGAAAAGGAGAGAGGGAAAAGCAGAGGAAGAAGTGGAGGGAATGCAAGAGTAGGAGAGAGGGGAGGAAAGGGAAGGGGAAGGGTAGAGGAGAGGAAGGGGAAGGAGAGAAGGGAAAAGAGAGGAGGAAGGTAGGAAGGAGAGAAGAAAGGGGAGAAGGAAGGAGGGAAGGAAGGAGAGAAGGAGAGAAGAAAGGAAGGAAAGGGAGGAGGAAGTGAAGGAGGGAAGGAAGGAGGGAGGGAAGCAGGGAGGGAAGGAAGGAGGGAAGGAAGGAGAGAAGAAAGGAGGGAAGGAAGGAGGGAAGAAGAAGTAGGATTGTTGTAAAATAAGATGGGTCTATGGGATGGTAAGAAAGCAATTTCAATTATATTGTCAATTGCAGGGGAGAAAAATTGTTACAAACACATATTATTAATAACAGTTGTGAGATCATATAACTGTAAATGTATATATGAGAAACAAAAATTTATATTAAAAAAAAAATCTGCCACTGTTTCTTTGACATTACTTTCATTTTTGTGGAACTGGACAACATATTGTGGCAGATAACTTTTATCACATTGAGTTTGTCCCGTGACAAATTGGCTGGGGTGAGTTGTCCCGTGGCAAGTTGGCCACGGTGAGTTGGCTGAAGCAAGAGGTTCTAGACCCGTACTAGCCCATATATCAGAAAATTATCTTCTTGATATAATAAAATCACCGGCCACACACGACTGAAGCCTGTGTCAAGGTCACCAGCCAAAGCAACTAAGCAAGCAAGCAAAGGAAAAGCAAAACAGCCTGGCATGGAATGGAATAAAAGTATTTGTGATGTTTCGACTTTGCACTATTCTGCGGATGACACAAATATTTTAAATGCAAAAGAGGCTGTTTCAACTATTTTAAAGCTCTCAAACATCCCTGTTTTCAGAGTTTCAAACCAAAAATACTTCTGAAACAGTCTGTTTCATATGCAGCAACAGGGTATTTCAAATTCAAAACCATCTACGTTCTACACACATCACTACTTTAAAAGCTGAATTATGTATTGGAAGAATGATAAAACAGAAAGAAGAATGTACCTTTTTTCATCTCACTCCACCTCAATAGATTGAAATACACCTCTAAAAGGAAATAAAAACAGAGAAGACGACATGGAGGGCCTTTCTCCACTGCTATTATTATCCTCATAGTAATGAAGAATAAGGGAGGAGATTTTGCAATCCAAAAAACCAGAAGGCTGCACTAGTGAGATTTTCAAGAACCAAGACAAAATAGTATACAGATAATCCTCAATTTACAGCCACAATTGAACCCAAAATTTCTGCTGCCAAGCAAGATAATAATTGTTAAGTGAGTTTTGCTCCATTTTACAACCTTTCTTGACACATTCGTTAAGTGAACCACCGCAGTTGTTAAATTAGTAACATGGTTGTTCCAGGGATCTGGCTTCCACATTGACTTTGCTTGTCAGAAGGCCACAAAAGGAGGCTACACGACTCTGTAGCATCATTAATATGAATGTGACCATGGGGATGTTGCGATGGTTATGTGAAAAATGATCATGTTACTTTTTTCAATGCTGTTGTAATTCCGAGCAGAATGTGGACAAAAAAGGAAGCACTTGGCTTCTACAGACCAACAGTGAAATTAGTAAGGCTACTCAGGTTTATTTTAAAAATGATAATGTTCTTATTAAGTAAAAAGGTAAAGGTTCCTCTTGCATATATGTGCTGTCCGAAGATGTCTGTGTGGTAATGTGGCCGGCATAACTAAATGCTGAAGGTGCACGGAATGCTGTTATCTTCCCACTAAAGGTGGTTCCTATTTTTCTACTTGCATTTTTACGTGCTTTCCAACTGCTAGGTTGGCAGAAGTTGGGACAAGTAATGGGAGCTCACTCCATTACGTGACGCTAGGGATTCGAACTGCCGACCTTTCTGATCGACAAGCTCAGCATCTTAGCCACTGCGTTCCTAGTTCTTACTAAAAAAACAAATAAAGTTGAAATCATGTTATAAGAAGGTTATGCTCGGTGAGGATACTAAATTTGATTAAAAACAACTAGGTAATGTTTTTAAGCAGATTCCAATAAAAATTTAAATTCAATTTTGCCTCAACCAACTATATGAAAAAGAAATTATCTGACTTTCTGTTCCTTGACAATAATATTAAACTTATTTCACACGCCATATTGGATGCTACTACTAGCTCACATAAAGCTTAAAAAATCTGATAATTTGTACTATGCTTCAATTAATATTGCCAGTTTTTCCACATTTTACCTAAGACACTTTTATGATTTTGGCCAGACTTATGCCGTTTCTAATACCAAGAGAAAAAAACATCAAAATGACTGAGGATTGCAATAAATTTGCGAACTGCTTTTGTTACTGAAAAAGCACACTTTCTTCACTTGATTTATTATTTCCAAAATAAAATAAAATTTCTAGATATTTCTTAGAGTTAAGCATATGTGATTTGTTATAAAAAATCTACTTATTACCCTTTTCACCGGGTTCTGTTGATATAGGTGTAAAAGCAACTCAACCATATTATTACTTACTGTGTAGAACCCACAATTTCTTGCTCACAGTAGTAGGTGCCTGAATTTGTGCATTAGAAAATGGGAAAGCTGTTTTTAAAACTGATTTTAAGTGTCCCCTTGGAAATAAGCTTTATAAAAACAGCAGAAATACAGTTTATAATAGTCCCTGATAGAGGGTCATGTTCGTCTGGTTTGCAATTTTTAAAATGGAAAAATTCTATCAATGAAGCACTGGCCAGCAAAAATGTAACACAATGAATACTAGAAGAGTTGGAAATGTTGGATTTTGAATTAAATTAAGAAAATATCTTAGACAACTATGCTGTTATTAGTGTGAAAACACTAAGGGCTTCTAAAGTATACATGACATTCTAACTGATTCAATTCAAGAATCTATGTTCTGGAACACACAGCTCAGTCAATTCCAATGGCTGATTTTGAACCATTTAGTTAATGGTTTTAATTATGAGGAGAATATAGCAATAGCAAACACAATAGGACACAGCCTCTACTTATACAGGCAACTAACAGTCCCACTATTTGTGACAGAGCAATTTGGGTAATTTTAAAATACAGTAAAGATTGACTGGGTATTTAGACCATGGGTGTCAAACTCGATTGTGTCACGTGACATACCGTGAAATTTTTACCTTTGCAGAGTTGGGGTGGACATGGCCTACGCATGACACATCTGGTCCGTGGGCTACCAGTTTGACAACCCTGATCTAGATGAACTTCAGATTCAGATATCTATATAACATAGTACAAGAATTTGGTGTGTTGTTTATTAAAAAGTACCATTCCTGAGCTTCAGAATGTATGCAAGAATAGAGAGCATTATTAGTGGCACATTAAATAAAGTCCTAGCATTTTATTCTTGAGTTGCAGAAATGATATGTACATAACATCCTGAAGGCTCTAAGGAAAGAGTAACTGATGAAAGTTAAAAAAGCTACTACAAAAGCTATTCTATGCCACTTTTATTTTAGATTTTTGGAAGGATGGATTGGAATCCTATATAACGTGGCCGACTGGCCCATTTAGTGAACAATAACAAATTAAGATAGTAGAAACAATTCCATATTGCAACTTAGGTCACTAGAGGTTCCTGAACCATCTTGAAATTCCAGTCTGGATTGCAATGGATTGGTGGTCAGACTATGGGCACCACTGACCGCCCTGAGCAATCACACAATGTCTTTTTGTCTTTCTCATCTAGAGAAAAGGTTACCATATTTTTCAGAGTATGAGACACACCAAGGTTTTGAAGAGGCAATTTTTTAAAAAAAGTAGGTAGGTAGATAGAGGGATAGAGAGGGAGAGAAAGAGAGAGAAATACAGTAGGTAGGTAAGGAGAAAGAGAGTAGTTAGGTAAGTAGGTAGGTAGATAGAGGGATAGAGAGGGAGAGAAAGAGAGAGAGAGAGAGGGAGAGAGAGAGAAATACAGTAGGTAGGTAGGGAGAGAGTGTAGGTAGGTAGGTAGAGGGATAGATAGAGAAATCGAAAGAGAGAGAGAGAAATACATTTGATAGGTAGAGAGAGAGAGAGAGAGTAGGTAGGTTGGTAGGTAGAGGGATAGAGAGAGAAAGAGAGGGAGGGAGAGAGAAATACAGTAAATAGGTAGGGGGGAGAGAGAGTAGGTAGATATGTAAGTGGATAAAGGGGGGAGAGAAATACAGTAGGTAGGTAGGTAGGTAGGTAGGTAGGGGGAGGGAGAGAGAGAGGAGAGAGAGAGAGAGAAGGTAGGTAGATAGGTATTTCTAGGTGTATTTATCCATGTGTTGGAGAAGGAAATTGCTGACAATCTGCAGCACCTAAGACTTTGTTTCTGCTGGCACAGCACTTGGCACAGATTGATAATTCTCATCAATCAGTTAAAGAGCTTTCCAAAAGGAAAAAAAGTTTTTGCACTCTGGAAACCTTCCCAAAACGGCCCGTTTTTCATGAAAATAGGCCCTTAAAAAAAAAAGGCATGAATAGTCTTTTGGGGGCTTATAGAGTGCTGCTGGGGGCTGGCAAAAAACATTCCATTGTTTTGCTTATTTCTGCCCTCCCCAGCCCCCAGGAGCTCTCTGAAAGCCCCCATAAGGGTATGGATGGCCATTTTGGAGAAAGGGCGGGGCTTAGGGAGGCAAAAAATGCTGTATTCGATGTATAAGAGCCGAGGTGGCGCAGTGGTTAAATGCAGCACTGCAGGCTACTGCTAGATCAGCAGTTCAGCGGTTCAAATCTCACCGGCTCAGGGTTGACTCAGCCTTCCATCCTTCCGAGGTGGGTAAAATAAGGACCCGGATTGTTGGGGGCAATATGCTGACTCTCTGTAAACCGCTTAGAGAGGGCTGAAAGCCCTATGAAGCGGTATATAAGTCTACTGCTATTGCTATTGCTATTGCTATAAGACACATCCAGATTTTCAGCCTCTTTTTTGGGGAAAAAAGATGTGTCTTATACTCTGAAAAATATGGTAAGTCCTGTGACAGGCCCATGTTTGAATGTGTCAGCCTTTTCCTTTTAGGAAATATTTCTAATTCACTAGATGACATGCTTTTTTCTTTGCTTTCCCAGAGGTTTGCATCCATAGACTCTTCATACCCCTTCACACATTTTCTTCTTCAACACTATCACTTTCTCCATCGACCCATCTATTTTATATCTTGGCTAACTCATTTTTACATGACTCTAGCCAGCTTACAATAAAACAAATGGAAGTCATTAATATATCATTGCTGTCCGATATAACAATATTCCAGGCAATGAGGGTGTTCTTTGTTTCTATGTTCTACTGTGAGGCTAGATAAATGTCTAGGAAGAACTGATGTTTCAGCATTATGGAAGCAAGTTTAATGAAGCTCTGTAGTTTTATTCTAAAATGGCAATGCTGCAACTTCAACAGATTTGGGTAGAAGGGGGAAATTATTTACCCAGCAGAGTCAGAAATTGAAAGAAATTTGCCCACTGTGAAATAGGAGATGTAAGAAGTGGAAAAAACATAGAAGGTTCATTTTAACTTGCTATCATTGCATCAACCACAAGATGATAATGAAAATAATAAGGATAGGTGATGGATGACCAGTGAAGAACATGCAGGAAAAAATGGCTGCATGGGAGCCGGACCAACCAAGCACATGAGAGGAGAGCATAAGCCATGTGCTGTAACTAATTGGAGCTAGATAGAAAGAAGTGCTCTAGGCCATTTGCCTATAAAGGCTTATAGTAAGGCTTATGATGGAAAAAAGCAGTTCAAGCGGAACTTCAAAACCTGGGCAAGGGGATGCATTTGTGATGAACTGAAAGGCTGAATGATTATGTCATGTACTATTGCGTTCAGAGAAAATGGGTGCACTGGACTGGTGAAGGGGTGAACGGATATGAACAGGCTCTAGGAAGGGTGAAGATGAACTATGAAACACCCTTTTCTGTGGAAATTCTAATATTCAGATGTCTCTTAAAGCCTTAACAACAGAAGAGTTATCTTGACTTGTTAATTTACTGCATTATTTAATTATAATATTCATTTTATTTTTTTCAAAAGCAGGTAACTCATAAGATAGACGAAGGTTGAAATTTACAATATTTCCGATATCCATATACAACAGGTCTTGCTCAAGATCTGAAATTTTTCAAATTTAAAAACACAAAACAAGCATGCCAATGAAAAACAACTATAATAAAACTAAAAACAATACAGTCCAAGTTCCATCATTTGACTTAACCTCTTAACACTTACCGACTAAGACAATAAGTCTGTATTTTTCATTTGGTTGCCTCCTATATTTTGCTACTTCTTCATAGGTAGGGACATCTGCAGTATCATATTGATCACTCTTCTTGCACTCATACATTGTCTTGTTTGTTTTTTTATCCTTTCTGCTTAGGCGAAAACTTCTCCTAAAACCAGCTGTGGTTACATTTTTAAAAAAAGTGAATATAAATGTTACTAGCCAATAAAGCAAACCACCTAAAACAAATGTTCCTTTAAGCAAAATATGTACTATTTATGTTATCAACATTTTCACCATTATTGCTACATATAAGTATATGCAGGCTATAATACAAAATGCTTCTATTTCTCCAAATATTATATATTATTTTGCTCATGCATACTCATACATTAGACACTGAAATTAATGTTTTTTTTTAAAAAAAAATCTAATGACTAATAATACTTTGACGATACTATAATTCATTTGGATTACTCAGTTATTTTTTCTTAAGATTCTTATTCTATAAATATGTATTTTAGATAAAAATTAGAGACATTTTTAAAAATTTGTTCAGTTTCACATATGAGGTATATTTGTCAGACACACAAACCAAGAACATACTTTGGCCCACAAATCTGAACTATTTTCTAAAAAACACCACCCCTCCCTAACTAAAAGATACTCAGAACTGAAATAAGCAACCAGAGACTTCATAGAATACTTTAACATGGATTGATAATCTATATATGCCTATTAGACACAGAAAAATTCATATAGTTGTTATCAATCCTGTTTCAAGTGACATGCTATATATTTATAGATAGGGATTAATAATGTCATGGCCTACTTTCATTAGAAATAATCTTTTAAGTTAGAATAAGCAAGTTTTAAAAACAAAATTATAATGTATTCACTAACAGTGACATAAAGAACAATTAAGGAAATTATCATGTAATATAGTTTTGAAATTAAAAGGAGGGGGGAAATTAGAATAGTCAATGTAAATAACGTACAAAAGAATTTTTTTTGTATTTTTACCCCATTATTTACCCCATTATTTTTTACCCCATTATTTTTCATATTCAATTCAAGATGTTGAACACATCTAATGCTCTTTCCATCTTCTATTTCCCCTACAATAACAATTTGGCGAGATGAGTTGACCTGAGAGAGAGTGAATGGTCCAATTTTTTACTGAAGTGTGCAACTGGAGATAACATGACCATAGGATGCTATGAATGTCATACATAACCATTGGTTGTGAAGTGACCAACTCTTGATCACATGACCATGGAGACACTGACAGTTACAAGTGTGAGGATTAGTCATAAAATTACTTTTTCAGTGCTGCTCTAACTTTGAAAGGTTGCTAAAGAGGCAAGAAATTAAGCAAAGTCTACCTGTATATTACTTTAAAGGTAGGAAATCTGCAAAATATACAGACCATCTACTCCCCAACTGGGATTCACTGTTATTTCATATGATGGTAATCATATCTGATAAGGAAGCTTGTGGCATAGATATTGCTGAGCAGACTACATCAGAAGATGGTTGATATACTGTCAACACATTGTTATCAGAAGCATAATGAACCCAAGGAAATCCTAAGTGAGATGAAATTTTGTGAAGATTGAACAGCCATAGTATTGTAGCACTAAGTACCAAATGTATTTTGAATGGTGCTTCTCTGCGAGACTAGTAATAACAATGCTGAGTGGGTTGCTAGAAATCACTTTAATTTTGATGGTTTCAATATTATGAGCATGAAATATTGGGGCAATGGGGCTTTGAGTAAAGTTTAGAATAAATAATTAAGAATTTGAAATTCTTTCCTAATGACTGTTTAATAAGCTGCCTTCCCAATGAAACACAAATGCATGAAATGTTGGCATGCATTCCAATGTAGTGTCCCACAAAGCTGAAATAGAAATGTATAGTGACCATCAATGAAGAGGAAAAATTGCAGCTTTTTTGAAAAATAGCTCAAAAGCAAGATGAGCACAACTAAGGGAGTTCCAAAAGAAACTTGGGAAAGGACAAAACACCGAATTACTTAACAAATCCAGAAGAAAGATGAAATGGAGCGGGGGGGGGAAATCAGGAGTAGGCAAACTGCAAATACTTTTCAGTGTTGAATAGTGTTGTGGAAAAAGCTAGAGGTTTTGGCAGTTGGGCTGAATTTAGGCAATAGTGAATGAAGCTCTTACATTTCCTTCCTAGCTGAAGGATGTTACAGAACCAGCTGTTGTAGAACGGATTTGCACAGGCACAGATTTTCAAGGTGATACATGGGGTTTACAAAGAATATGAATGATTTAATTCTTGTAGTGGCCCGCCAGCAGCCAGCAGCAGATTAGGACAGTGAGGTTGGGGAGGAAATGGGTCAGTCTTGGAGTCTGGGGAAGGCTCTGATGAGGGCTCTGTGTTGGAGGCAGAGAGGAGGGCAGACTGTAGGCCAGTTATCAGCTGCCTTCAGTCAGACATCAGAGAGACAGATGAACAACTGGAGCATATTCCCAGTATATGCATGCACAGAGTTGTCAAATAAAGGGAACAGCTAAAGAACATGGGGGTAAGGCCACAGGTGGATGATGGTCCCTCCCAGAAGAAATAAAAGAGGAGCAAAAGGGGAGTGGAGTTGCAGGAGACAATTAGTTCGTTTAACTGGTTTGTGACTCTCCAAGACTCCTTGCCAAGTTTCGCAGATATCGG
Source organism: Thamnophis elegans (assembly GCF_009769535.1). Classification (NCBI taxonomy): domain Eukaryota; kingdom Metazoa; phylum Chordata; class Lepidosauria; order Squamata; family Natricidae; genus Thamnophis; species Thamnophis elegans. The sequence goes on along the minus strand of NC_045558.1, from coordinate 21,922,138 downwards.
CCTGGCAGCTTTCCAAGCCAGAGAAAATCTGTGACTGTAAATCCTCCCTTGAAAGTCTTTGCTGGATGTGAATAAGCAGAATTCACAGTAAATTAATAAAAGGGTTTTTTGTCGGGACACGGAGTTTGCTTCATAATCTTGGGAAGCCTCGGTCAGAACAATTCTAGTAATAGTGAGAATGCAAATATTATGGGTTTTAGAAATAGAGATGGCTCTTGTTGAATGACACTTGTTCAGTGACCATTTCAACTTACAGTAGCACTAAGTGAGTGGTATTCATGACGAATCCTCTTATTTATGTTAGTTGCAGCATCCTCATGATCACATACTTGCCATTTACAATTTTCTTTGCCAGTTTCCTATAAGCAAAATTGATGGGGAAGCTGGCAGGAGGTAGCAAATGGCACTCATATGATGTTCCACTTAAAGATCCAGAATGATTTGATGATGATTCCAGTATCCAGAAATCCTGGAATTTCCGTGTTAAGCAGTGTGATCATGTGACACAACACTTGTGCAATGGCAGAAACTGCAGTCCCAATTACATGAAGACCACCTGAATGTAGGCCTCACTTTGGAGAAATCTGAATAAAATAAATTCCTATTTGATCAGTCATGGGAAAACATATGCAGTTTAATAAATAACAGCAGCAGGAAAAAAAAGTAGCAGCCACAGATATAGTTGGGCCCTTACTAAATGTTAGTATTCATTTGTGCATTTATTTCTTTGTGTTCACTGAAATAAAAAAAAATGGCATTTATGTGCTTGATAGTTGTAGGCATGCTTTATATTTAATCAATAAAAATAACTGCGTAATCTATTCTTGTCAAATCGATACTGTGGAAGTTCAAGGGGTGAAGTATTTATTGGTGAAAGCTTAAGCTGGTGGAAACTTATAAACAAGATCTAGTGAAGATCTTAAAGCCAGAAAAAGGCTTATTATTAACATAGGAAAGATATTTGTGTATATGTGTGTGGGAGGAACCAATATGTTATTCTACATAGAGTGAACACCACTTTACAGAGAAGCTAAGACCATTAAGGATGAGTGAACATGGCAAAATATTCCCTCTACTCAACTGTTTTCTAAGAGTTATACTTTTGTTTTATACCCAGAAATGAATTATCAATCTACCATTCACTTAAACAGAAAACACAAATAAAAAATGAAAGAACTTCAATTGGGGACAGCACATAGTAGAAAGTCAAAACCATTTTATATATTGTAGTGCTAGCCTAAGAAAGAAGGGAAAATATCTTTTTTTGTTTTAAAACTGAAATGAAAATAGTGCTTCCTATATTTAGATCGGGCAGATTAGACATTTCAGAAACATGAAACTAAACTCAAATCAATATAATTGAAGAGGGTGGACAACACCTACAAGATCACAGATGTATAATCAATGTTTTTCCTGTTACACTATGAAAGCAAAGTTAAATTATAAATAAGCAGGAGAGAAAGACCATGGATGCTTTAAAACTAAAAATATCATGGATAACTTAAAGAAACAAACAGACAATCCAACAAATCGATCATAGAACAAGTCAATCCAGAGTTCTCACTTGAATTTTGAATTCTTAAATATTGGAGCCACCATATCTATAAAGTTGAAAAAAGAAAGAGAAGAGGATGACCAGCAGCAAGGTGGATAGAACCCACTATAGTAGTAAAGAGCACATCACCAGAAAATCTGAAGGGCCAGGTTGGGAACAGATTGTTGTAGAAAAAATATCTATGCGGTTTCTAAGAGTAGACTCTGTCTTGATAGCACATGATCAATCAATTCAACAGAGGAAATAAATTCCAAACCACCAAAATGGCAAGTAACTTAAGTAGCATTTCTCCACACTGCCTTAGTTATGATGCTACTTCATGATATACTGTAATTCCTGAGGCATTGTTGAGGGCGGGGGAGAAGGGGTACTCTTGCCAACTCCATCCAAATTTCAACAGCAAAGCAATTATGCTTAGAGAAAAAAGAAAATGGCTACAATTTGATCCAATAAGTTACTGTCCCAGCATGAAAATTCTCCTCTCTTTTTTCATTTGGCCTCAACTTTCCAGAAAGTATAGCTATTCCTGCAAGTTTAGGCTCATTGCCAGTTCTAAAGTGCATAGCTGAGGAAAAGCAAACTCTTCCCTAAAGGGCTTTGTCCCACATAAAGTCAATGAGAGACCCTGAAAAGTCAGCTCCTATACGCAGAAACCTCATCCTTGGCCCCCATTTCTCCAGCAGCCTAGAGCCCAACAGGTTTTACAGAATGTTTATGTCTGCTTTTCAACTAACATTTCACAGCCAATACATCCAATGAGGTTTCTTTTTAAAAAATGTTTTATGAATAATTCAGACGCTAAGAACAGGAGCAAGACTAAACATTTTCCAGTTTTCAGAAAGGATGCCATTTAGGTTTGCAGTTTAGATCTCAAAATCCTTTGAAGTGTGCATAAATAGGCACCCAAGAGCATAGAAATCCAAAATAATATACCACCAATAGCAGTTTGCACGCTTGACATTTTGGCCTTGTGTGACAAACAATGTACCCAAACACAGCAAAGCAATATACTAAACGTGCTCAGCTCTTACTAAAATGCAAGACTTATTATGGGACAGCTGCTAAATTTAAACATTTGAATCCCATACAGAAATAAATATATGCAAATAAACTTGCTTTCAAATTTTAGAATAAACAAAAATCACTCCAATTTAAAAACTATATTCTAAGCTTTTATGCTAGGAATGTAAATTTTATGATGATAAAATAAAACCGCGTTTCTCATTACAGGATATGTGTAATAATGTATTTTATTGTTGATTTATATTTGGTTTAAAGATTGCTTTAACTGATCATCTACCTACTAATAAACTATAGGGCACAGATTTAATATTTAAAATTTTTATTTATAAAAATATTACCCTCACTGAGATAATAATGCATCAAAAATGCACAAAATTTAACATGTATGCAAATATTCATAATAGAAAACTGAATCACACCTTTATGCACAAACACACACATAGACACACAGACACACAAACTCACACACAAAAACACACAGTATTAAGTAATACAAGCAAAAAATTATTTTGCTTTGAATATTAAGAAAGTCTAATAATAAGAAACCTATGAATTAACATTGTAAGTAGCAGTATCTTAGCTTGTACGAAAATATCTATTACATGGGAGAAGAAACAATCTCTAATACCTAAATATGACCATGGCTATATGACAGGAGCATATACCTATTACATGAATAAGTTCACATGGAAACAAACCTACCTATCTTATGAAAATATTCATTTTGAAGTATTCTCCCTCCTGCAAGTGGAATAACGTTTCTTTCATACAGGTGAAACTCGAAAAATCGTGCAAAAGTTCCTTTATTTCAGTAATGCAACTTAAAAGATGAGACTAATATATGAGATAGACTCATTGCACGCAAAGCAAGATAGTTCAAGCCATGATTTGTCATAATTGTGATGATTATGGCTTACAGCTCATGAAAACCACAAATCCACCATCTCAGAAAATTAGAATATTACATGCAATCAATAAAACAAGGATTGTACATAGAACAATATCAGACCTCTGAAAAGTATAAGCATGCATATGTACTCAGTACTTGGTTTGGGCCCCTTTTGCAGCAATTACTGCCTCAATGCGGTTTGGCATGGAAGCCTGTGGTACTGCTGATGTGTTATGGAAGACTAGGATGCTTCAATAGCGGCCTTCAGCTTTTCTGCATTGTTCGGTCTCATGTCTCTCATCTTTCTCTTGGCAATGTCCCATAGATTCTCTATGGAGTTCAGGTCAGACGGGTTTGCTGGCCAATCAAGCACAGTAATCCCACAGTCATTGAACCAGGTTTTGGTACTTTTGGCAGTGTGTGCAGCTGGAAAATGAAGTCAGCATCCCCATAAATCTTGTCTGCAGAAGGAAGCTTGAAGTGCTCCAAAATCTCGGGGTAGACGGATGCGTTGACCCTTAATGAAGCACAGTGGTCCAAAGTTCTGTTGCTCAGTGCTCCAAAGTCCTCTTTTCTGATGAGAGTAACTTTTGCATCTCATTTGGAAACCAAGGACCCAGAGTATGGAGGAAGAATGGAGAGGCCAATCAAGCACAATAATCCCACAGTCATTGAACCAGTTTTTGGTGCTTTTGGCAAAAGTTGCTCTCATCAGAAAAGAGGACTTTGGACCACTGTGCTTCATTAAGACCAGGGTCAAGACATGAGACCGAACAATGCAGAAAAGCTGAAGGCCGCTATTGAAGCATCCTGGTCTTCCATAACACATCAGCAGTGCCAAAGGCTGATAGCTTCCATGCCACACCGCATTGAAGCAGTAATTGCTGCAAAAGGGGCCCAAACCAAGTACTGAGTACATATGCATGCTTATACTTTTCAGAGGTTCTATATTGTTCTATGTACAATCCTTGTTTTATTGATTGCATGTAATATTCTAATTTTCTGAGATGGTGGATTTGTGGTTTTCATGAGCTGTACGCCATAATCATCACAATTATGACAAATCATGGCTTGAACTATCTTGCTTTGCATGTAATGAATCTTATCTCATATATTAGTCTCATCTTTTAAGTTGCATTACTGAAATAAATGAACTTTTGCACGATATTCTAATTTTTTGACTTTCACCTGTATATGGGATTACTATCCAACAGAAATTTAACACCAAGTACACAAAGGAAGCACCCATTTCCCCCCTATTTTGCAGTGGCCAAACACTATTCTAGATGATCATCTTGCCCTAAGACACTCTTCAAGCTTGTAAATATTCTAAAGAGGAAGGAAACAGACTATTCCTCCCACCCACACTTTATTTGCAAATGTGGAATAATTTTTCACTGTAGTCAGTCAGTCAGTCAATATTACTTAACACTATTGTTGAGCCAATAGTGTTGTAGTCAATGAAGTATGGCTAAATATAATGAATTGGTACATGGATTAAGAGAGGGACTAGTTGCTATGTACAACATTTCTATTGGATGATTAAGATAGGATGCAAACAAATATCAATACAATTATTCAAATGCATTATTTTTGAAAGAGTTTGATTTATAGTGATAAACAGCTGAACAACTGCATAGGCCTCTAAATCTTCAACCAATTACCATGGAAACCCATCAATGAATCTCAACTATTGATGGATACAGAGCAGAATGTACAATCTGCAGCCCATGGGTACATGCAGCGCTAGACAGCTAATTCTGTGGCTCCTCAAGATTTTAATATTATTTTGTGATGTTTAGTGATGTTTATATACATTAACTATATTATATATTTTATATGTTACCCAAGACAATTCCTCTTTCATGCAATGCAGTCCAGGCAAGTCCAAACAAGGGACACCCATGGTTATAGGTTGTTGTTGTTGCTTTTTACTAAAAACCTGATTAACTTTTAATCACAATCTGCTTTTGTCACATCTGATCAAATGGGATCCTGCATTTTGCTTAAAACAGGATTACCATATAATTAAATATACAGCAATTAAAAATGAGGCGAGGTGCAGAAATGAGCAAAAAAGGACAGCACTTTCTTAAGTTTATTTTTTTAACTCATCTAGAAAGTTCATTTAAAAAAAAAACAATGGGGGGAGAATCCTGGATTTTCTGCCATTTTGCAAATAAAGGACTCACATAACATATTATCATCAGATGTTTGACTGCATCTTGCATCACGACAAAATACAAAGACAGTCACAAAGCTGTGGCATCTTGTAGAATCTGCTTGAGATTTTAATACATTATTTGGAGAAAATAAAGTACACTTTGGATGCACATTTCCAGTTCCTTAGGCATTTATATATAATTCACTCATCAATGGTATGATAGGTTTGACTGTGCCTAGTATATAAAACATAGTAAGAGGCTAGAAACAATGTTATGTCAACCCACTGAGGATGTTACTTCATAAAATTCATTGGCAATGATGACAAAAAACTCCCTTTGCATTATATGGTCTTCTTCATCTATTGGTGCTAGTTTCTGTAAACTGCTTCATTTGCTATATGCAAGCTAATTGTGCATAAATTTTCTGTTACATCTCAACCTTTTCTTCACCACAGATGCCCTTTAAATACATTTTGTGGCCATTGATCATGGCCATGGAGCACCAAGACCTAACTCAAGATTTAAATCATAAAATTTCTTCATGCCTTAGCAGATCCCTTGTGACATTGTGGTCTGCAAAAGGTCAATTACTTTTAAAAACTTATGTCTTTAAGAGAACTTTCATGCTTTTAATTAAATTATTCTTCTACTGTCTCCAACCTAACTTCTTCCTAATACATGTGTAAAAACAAAGAAGGTATTGATCACAAAGCTGAAGGAATTGCCAATGATAGTATTTCCTGAAACACGAGGGCAAGGAGTCAGACCAATGCTAACTTCAAATGTAATTGAAATGCTGTAATAAATAAATGGCTTCCTGGGAGGAGCCTACTGGTGGAAGCAGCAAAAAATCAGCTGCCTCCGAATTCCTGGCTACGTACCTGATTAGAGGATCTTCCATCTGACGTCTTATCAGGTTTTCTTATCCTTCAGGCAAGAGGGAAAGAAGAAACTGTTTTGCTGGCAAATGCTCTTCGATTTTTGCAGCTTTTGTGCTTGCAAGGAAAGGGGGGCTAGCCCAAGGCAGAACGGCTGTCCGTGCTGGGAACTTCCAACTGCCTTGTGCAGGACAAAGTAGGTCTCTCCCACTCTGCTCTAAGTTTTGTTTGATTTAATCTTATCACGAGCTGAATCCGTTTACTGCGAGGACAATAATTGCTTATCAATATTTTAGCTTCTTCTCTTTTTCTCCTCCGAAAAATTATTTACTCAGAGGCTTTTAAAATGGCGCCGAGCAGGCTGGTTTCTCCGGTAATAACGAACACTTTTTGCTAATTCTCACAAGACTTCAAAAGAATTCAAAACAAAAGAGATAGCTTATCACATGTTTTGGTTTCACAATAGAAGAATTTTACTCCTTCATTAACTTTGCTTATTTGGAAGTTAAATGGTGATGAATCTGTTGAACGGTTTTGTTACAATGTTTACTCACTGAAACTTTTGCCAAGCCTTAAATTTCAAAATAAAAGCCTCTTTACTTAAAGCTGCATATTTAGGCAATAGAGTTTTATTAACTGCAGGCAGACAAATTTTGAAATGGCCTCAAAACCAAATATTAACTTGAAGACGTCACCCTCTACTTTCAGGGGCACATCCTCAGTGCCTGGTACAAAGCTGCAGCCTCCGCTTCCTACGCCCCCTGCTGGGGATGTGTTAACGAAAGAATTTTTTCTGAGTAATCTAAGCGAGGCTTTTAATGCACAGACAATTAAAATGGAAGATAAATTTAGAGATAATAGAGAGGAGAGAAAAGAGGAAATAAAAGAAATGAAAGAAGAAATTAAAAGTGAAATTAAAAGTGAAATAAAAGGACTTAAACAGGAGTTGTATGAGAAATTTGAGGCTAAGGTTGATAAAATTAGAGACGACATGCTGAGTCTTGTAACTGTATTAACAGAACATATTTCTGGAGTGGAAGATACTCTAGAGGTTCTTAATGATGCCAATGCTAACTTGACATTGAAAACAGAGGTGGTGGAACAAAAAGTGGAAAATGCTGAAAAAGAAATTATTATGATACAGTACCGACAAATGGAGTTCGCATTAAGAGTAAGGGGGCTGCGTGAGGAGAAACAGGAGAACCTGAAACAGATCCTATCGGAAGCTTTTGACCGCCTGATGGGAAGACCAGGGACCAACCAAGGCTGGCAAATTGACAAAGCTTACCGCGTTAACTCCTGGCTGGCAAAGCAGAAGCAGCTTCCTCGAGACATCGTTATATATTTTACTACAAGAGAGTTCAGAAATATGGTACTGCAAGCGTCTTATAACACTAAGCTTCAAATTGGCGGTCAAGACCTGGCTGTTTTGAAAGAGATACCACCTCAAATGTTAAGAGCCAGAAGAGACTACGCTTTTTTGGTCGAAGAACTCAGAAATCGTCAGATACAGTATAGATGGGATGCACCATTTGGCATCATATTTACATTTGATAAGCAAAGGTACCGCCTCAACTCTGTATGGAAAGCCCGAGATTTTTATTATAATATATTGAAGGCCGGACACCCTGCACCATCTGGACCTAGAGAAAGACCACAAGAAGGACAGGATAGACAGCAAACTACACAACCACCAGACAAGATAGAGCATCTCTCTTCTCTAGAAGTGCAAGGTGCTATGGAACCAAGACCTAGCCGCATGACTACTAGACGTATGGAGAAACAAGCTAAGAGGCAACAGCATCAACAATCATCGGCCATCGATCAAGGAACTACAACAACAAATCTGGAAGCAGTGGGAGGAGCTAGACCTAAGGTTAAACAGGCCGTGCAGGAAGCTCTAAAAATGCTTCAACCAACCAAAGATGACAACTAAGATTTTAACATGGAATGTCAACGGACTGAACTCTCCACAGAAGAGGAAGAAAATATTTCATTATCTTAAACAGTTTAAGAACGATGTAATTTGTTTGCAAGAAACTCATATCAAGTCAACTGATCAAAAATATTTGATCAACTCAAAACTTGGTCAACATTTTGCAGCTTCTGCTATGGAAAAGAAGAATGGTATAGTTGTATACTTAAGAAAAGATATGAAAGCTGAATTAATAGAAGCAGATCCCTTCGGAAGATATATTGCTTTAGACTTAATCTTAGAAGGGAAAAAGACATTACTTTTGGGAATTTATGCTCCCAATCAACAGCAAGATAGATTCTATAGAAATCTTCATGCTAAATTAGTACAGTGGGACTATAGTTCCTGTATACTATTGGGTGACTGGAATGGAGTGATAGATACTAAGAGAGATAAGAAGATTTCCCGCCTAAATACCAAGATGCGAGCAAAGTTACCCAAATCTTTCTTTGACATTATGGATGATTTTGAATTGAGAGATATCTGGCGAGAAAGAAATGCAGAGGAATATGACTTCACTTTCTTCTCGGACAGGCATCAATCCCTTTCAAGGATCGATTTTATTCTAACCACTAATGATTTGCTTCCTAGGGTCAAGAAAACAAAGATTGCAGCTAGAGTCCTTTCGGACCATAACCCAGTTTGGATGGAGTTGGGAAGGGTAGTGCAGGCAAGAAGGTCTTGGAGACTGAATGAAAATTTATTTAGATATGAAAACTATATTAATGATTGTAAAAAATTACTATCTGAATATTTTGTTTTGAATATGAATAAGGGTACATCTATGGAATTTGTATGGGATGCAAGCAAAGCGTATATGAGAGGAGTTTTGATGAATATAAATAAAACACATAGAAATAAGCAAGGGCTAAAACGAACAGAACTGGAAGAGGAAATTAAGAGAAAAGAGCTGGAGTTAACAAGGAAACCAGACGATACAAAGGTTAAGGAAGCTATTAACATATTAAAATCTCAATTTGACATGTTGATCTCTGACCAGGTAGCTACTAATTTATTATATGCAAAACACAATACTTTTTGTAATGCAAACAAACCTGGCAGATGGTTAGCTTATCAGATTAGGAAAAAAAGGAAAACTCGAAATATATCTAAACTGATTTACAGAGGGAAGGAGGTGTTCCAACAGGAAGAGATTCAAAAGGCTTTCTGGGAATTTTTTACAGAACTGTATAAAGGGGATAAAATTAATGGTTTAGACATAGACAAATATTTAGACAAGGAGAAAATACCTTCAGTTAGAGAAGAACACAGGCAAAAATTGAATCAACCAATAACCTCGGGGGAAATCCTGCAGGTAATTAAGCAATTAAAGCCAGGGAAAGCACCAGGTACAGATGGCTTGACAGCGGTTTACTACAAAAATTTACAGTTAGAAATGGTAGAACCTCTTAGAGAATTATTTAATATGATTCAAACGGAAGGTAAAGTCCCTCCATCTTGGAAGACAGCGTTTATATCTTTGATACCCAAAGAAGATCAAGATACTACTCAACCCAAAAATTATAGACCCATTTCATTACTGAATGTAGATTATAAAATTTTTACTAAAATATTAGCAAATAGGTTAATGTTGGTCATTCAACAATTGATACATACGGACCAAACAGGTTTTATACAAGGGAGACAGATGAAAAGTAATGTCAGATTAATTATTAATGCATTAGAATATTTGGGAAAGAACAACCAGATCCCTGCTGCGTTTATATTTTTGGATGCTGAGAAGGCCTTTGATCGAGTTAACTGGCAATTTCTGCTGAAGATATTGCAAAAAATGCAGATAGGAGATAATTTTTTACAGTCAATTAAAGCAATATACCAACAGCAAACAGCACAAATCATAGTCAATGGAAGTTTAACAGACTCTTTTCAAATTGGAAAAGGTACAAGACAGGGTTGTCCTTTGTCCCCATTATTGTTTATTATAACTTTGGAAGTATTGTTGAATAAAATACGGGGCTTGGATGGTTTAAAAGGGATCAAGATTAGGCAGCAAGAATATAGAGTCCGCGCTTTTGCGGATGATTTGGTCATAATATTGGAACAACCGCAGGAATCCAGTATGGTTTTAATGAATACGATTAATCAATATGGTCAAGTGTCTGGCTTTAAAATAAACTTAGGAAAAACCAAAATATTAGCTATAAATATGAATATTAAACAAAAGGAAGAATTAGGAGTGATGCTAGGATGTGAGGTAGTTAAAAAAGTCAAATATCTTGGAGTTAACATTTTAACTTCAAATGGGAAATTATATAAGCATAATTATGAACCACTTTGGCATAGCATACAGACAGAGATGAAAAAATGGGAGAAATTGCACTTATCTTTGCTGGGCAGGATAGCGGCAGTGAAAATGAACATTTTACCAAAATTTTTATTTCTTTTCCAAATGTTACCTATACTTAAAAAAGATGCGAACCTTTTAGAATGGCAGAAGGGTATCAACAAATTTGTGTGGGCAGGAAAGAAGCCGAGGGTAAAGATGAAAATAATGCAAGATGTACGTGAGAGAGGAGGATTGAAACTACCTAATTTAAAACTATATTATGATGCAGTGGCATTATCTGTAATTAGTGATTGGATTCATTTAACCAATGATAGAATATTGAACATTGAGGGACACGATCTGGTATTTGGTTGGCATGCTTACCTGTTATTCAACAAAAAATTGGATAAGAACTTTAAAAGTCATATTTTGAGAAATGCTTTATTGCGGGTTTGGAAGAAATACCAATATAAATTAAATGACAAGATACCCATGTGGGCAATTCCTAGACATGCAATTGAAAATATGAATACAGCACAAAAACAGGATAGATTTACTTACAGACAGCTTCTTACCTCGGAAAGGGGGGTATTACAATTAAAATCTTTAGAGGTATTAAAAGAGGAGAAGGTAGTTCAAACATGGTTCCAGTATGGGCAATTACAGGCTAGGTGGAAAATAGATCAAAAAATTGGCTTTATTCAAGTTGAGGATAATCTGTTTAAACAAATAAGAGATCAAAGCTTAATGCATATAAAGAGGATATATAATGTATTAATACAGATGGATTCGGAAACAGAATTAGTTAAAGATTGTATGATAAAATGGGCTCAAAATATTGAGGAACCAATAATGTTGGATACATGGGAAAGAATTTGGGTAAGAAATGTGAAATTTACACAAGCTCAAAATCTGAGAGAAAATTTTTACAAGATGTTTTATAGATGGCATTTAGATCCTAAAAAGTTGGCTTCTATGTATCCGAATGTACAGCCTAAATGTTGGAGGTGTGGTTCTCTCGATGCTACATATTATCATATATGGTGGACCTGTCAAAAGGTTAAGGCATTTTGGATAAAAATATGGTGGGTCATGCAAAATGTTTTTAAAAAAAGGATAAAGTTTATTCCTCAGTTATTTTTACTAGGTATATGTACTGATTTTACAGTGGTAGAGACCAATTTGATTCTGCACCTGATAACTGCAGCAAGACTGTTGGTGGCGCAATATTGGAAGAAGGAAGACTTGCCTACAATCCAAGAATGGACATTGAAAGTAACAAACTTAGCTGAAATGGCTAAAATATCGGCATATCTTAAAGATCATTCAAATGAGAGATATAAACGAGACTGGAAAAAATGGATTGACTATATACAAAATAAATACGGGACTAAGAAATTCCAGTTAGCCTATGCTTAAGATCAGAAATGATTTAAACTGTTAAAAGTTAGTTCAGTAAGAAGAAGCTAAGTTCAATCTAGAATGTCATTAATTTCTTTATTTCTTTTTTCTCAATAGATTTTAGACTGTGTTAGTTAAAAATCCATACCGTGTACGGGTTCTGGGAAGTCGGGGGGGGAAGGAGGAGGGGGGATGGGGGGGTGGAGGGAGGGAGGGGTACACACAACAAAAAAAATTGTATTTCAATGTCTTAATGATTGACAAATGATGATATATTTGTGTTTGTTTTTTTTTTAAAGAAAAATAAAAAAAGATTACATTTTCTTGCAACAAAAAAAAAAAAAAATAACAAAAAAAAAAAAAAAAAAAAAAAGAAATGCTGTAATAAATAATTCTAAAAAAATTAAGTCACTTTCTTCACAAATTCAACTAAAAAAAATCAATTCCCTAATAGATTACTTTTAATAGATTGATCCTTTGTGTCCAATCCAGTGAGCCATTTTTTTTTATTCTAACAGTTTTACAACATGCAGTGATGCCAATTTGTTACCTGCAAATTTGTAGCCCATCCAGGAAAAAGCTGAGAAAGAAAAGACTCTTATGTAAGCAATGGCTCACCTATAAGGGCTCCATTGTTGTGACCAGCACATTCAACTTCCTCTGGATGAAGTGTAAAAGCATACAGAACAAAAGCCAAGAAATAAAGCAGAATAGTTAGATGCCCAGCCATAAATGCAAAAGAAGAGTTATTTCAGAATGACAACCGTATAAAGCTTAGCATGAAAAGCCTTCGATAAACCATTGTTTAAAAATAAATCAGCGTATTTTTCTATAGTTGAATAAGAGATTCTGCAACACAACAACATGCATATTCCATGTCTTTATTGCCTTTTTATAACAGAAATTAAAGGTGCTCTATTTAGCTTTAGTGGAAGATTAAAAATTACAGTAGCTGAAGCAAAGATGAAATTATTTACAAAGAATATCAAAGAGGTTTTATATTTGGCTCAATGGATCAGACAGAAAGGGTTTCTGATGAACATATAGCACGTTTGCTCAATCCAAAATATTTTCACGCTTGTCATAATAAGCTAGAGCTCTCTTGACAAAGCAGGTTTAGTTATAATAAATGGTTGATTTGGCGAATTAATGCCCTGCAATTGTTATGTATTCTGCAAATGACAGCAGCACAGCAGGTTAAGAAGAAGGAAAAAAATACACCCCTGTTAATTGAGAAAATAGGTTCTAAAATTATGTCGCTGAAATCTGCAATGGAAAAATACTTTTTTTAAAAAAAGAATTCTTTAGAACCATGCAACAGCACTGACTCTATCTTTAGGTCAGCTGTAATGTTTTGAATAAATGCACCCTTGCTTATTATCTTATGGTTTTATTTCAGTAACATTCAATTAAATTACCACAAATTTAGCCAAAGCTTGCAAATTCAATCCATATACCAAAACATATTTCTGCAGGATTTTTTTTCTTTCCAGAGCACTGTTAGGTGGGAAGAGAAATGTGGAGGGAATAATAAATAGAAAAGGCATATCCTTGAGTAATACCCCATGCCTTACCCCAGTTATCCTCATGCATGCATGTTACCTTCGCACATGGCCAACTTGCTTACAGCCTTCACAGCACAACTCAGATTTGGAACTGTATCGCAATAGCTAAATTGCTAGTCTGTATCACTAAATGTGCGGTTACAAGCCACATTTATTTTACTAATTGCTTCTAAAGTAGAGATAATTAATCTAGCTTTCAGACCATCTCTACCACCAAGCAGCGAAACTTACACGTGTACCTTCAATTTTCTCTGAAAAGCAAAAGAGGGGAAAAACAGGAGGCAAGATTATACAGACTGAGAACACAGTAAAAGAATGAAAAATTTAAAACTCGGAAGAAAGACACCTACCACACTCAACAGTCTCCTCAGCTTAGAAGAGCCAAAAAACAAACAAGCAGACACAATTTATTTAAAATAATATTTTCAGCAAATAATAATAAAACTACGAAAGAAAACATATAGTTGAGTAGCATTGAGAATGCATTAAGAACATAATTCTAAGTAGTTCTCATTGGGAAGTAGGTTCCCAAAGTTTGCTCTTGTTAATTGATGCAACATCTATTGTGGGACAGCCAGTACTAGGCAAATGTTTAGCCTCTGCTAAATTTGCCAGAATTTGTTTTCTCTCGTTAACAAAGCATTCAGCTGAGACAGAAGTGAAGGTAGCTAATTTTTTTGGCGGAAATAGTCATTTGTTTAGTTTAACTATGATGTTGAACTACCAAGAGTAGTATACTGATATTATGGCACCTTCAATCACATAATTCTACGATCAATTCATAACCCAACTGCCCTCTTTATGATCTGGAATTCAAATAATGTGTTCAAATTTTCAAGGCCAGAGCTGTACAAAGAGTTCCTAATAGGGACTTGAGCCATACAGTTATATCACTAACTCGGTACCTGTTTTTCTGTAAGATGTTTATTGTTTCTATATATAGAGCTGTCAATGAATTATCAACTAATATTTAGCAATAGAGTATCTACTGCTATACTGAAGCTCATTTTGTTAGAATGAGTGAAAAGAAGTCCCAAGGTGTTTTTTCCAAAACACAACTGGACTTTCTTCTTCTTTTCTTTGACTATGTTTCATTTCTCATCCAAGAAGTTTTTTCAGTTCAACTTTAGCTTAATTTAGAACTCAAGAAGCTTCTTGGTGAGAATTGAAATGTTTTCAAACAAAAAACCAGAACAAAACAAGAAAGTCTTTGTTTTGGAAAAAGCACCTTGGGACTACCATGACTTGAACAAGTAAGAATTACTACAGAATTAGAAGAAAAATTAATATCCAAAAAAGCGGGTGGGGGTGTGAAATAATGAATAAAAGAAAATGATTAAACAAATGTCCCGTGCATTATTTAAAAAGATATTGACACAATTTATTTTAAAATACAAATGTCTTCTGAGGGATCAGACAGATAATTCTGTACGTAGAACAACATTTCCTGTCCAATTAGTTTTTCTGAATGACTAAGAATTTCCTTCACATGTACAATTTAGAAGACATGGGTGATGTATAAACTTTTCCCAATAAACTTTAGGAAAAGTCAGTGCCTTCTAGTTTATAATATATTTTATTACTGAGTATCAATCCATAAAGGGTCATAAATCAATCTAGAACATGTGTACACAAAGCATTAAAATATATATATATTTCAGACTGTAGGATGTTAGACAAAGTTTAAAAGTCTTTAGAGACATGATTTAATTTAGTGAAAACAATAAATAAAACATTTTCAAACATAAACTTTACAATTATGTCACAAAAACAATTTGTGCAAAAAAATATATCGAAGGGTGAATAGTGTATTTTTAAAGAGAGTACACTTATGATAGAAGCATGGTGCTAATCAAATTAAAGGTGGAAAAATCAGGCCAAAATTATTTTGCTATAATTGTAAACATGAAAAAAAAACCCTCTAAATTCAATTATAGGAGGAAAATACCATTTTTGAGATAATAGGGATATTTTGCAAATTGACAAGACAGTATTGCAAATTGACAGTATTTTACTAAGAAAAATGAATTACCAGACTCTAAAATTTAATAGACGTATTGCTATCAGTTATGCCAGCATATAAATTTGGTTTTACTCTTTCAGATTTCATAAAATATGTAATTTTAATTCTTGTTTGAATACCGTCCTTTGAATTTAACATCTGCTCATGAAATAAGATCTGGCCGAACAATGAATTGTTTTTATTTCTTTAAAGGGCACATGAAATCTAAAATAACCACAACACAAAGAAAAGGTCATTATGCTGAATGACTGTAAGAACGATAGATCCAAGTCCTCAGGAAAACCATCAAACGGGTAACATGCAATTGAGACAACACATATTTACATACATGAATCTAAGCACTAGGTGCTGCTATATGAAACAAAGAGTTAGTCATCTACAACTGGTTCCATGATGTCTGACAAGTTTATGAACCTTTTTTTGGGGGGCGGGGGGGGGGGGGGGGGCTGACTCTACCTTCCAGAAATTTGTGATTAGTTAATCTTCAGACCTCATCTGAAAATCAACACAACTTATTTCTTCAAATCCAGAATTTCAATCAAACATTAGAAACAGCTGGACAAATGCTAAAGGCTTGAATGTTTGGTAGACTGGTATCATTATTGTTCTTTCCTGTGCAACATATATAGTTGGTGCACTCTGAGCTTCATTGTTTTCTTGTTTTTATTTACTTATTTCTAATTCTGATAGCGTGAGGAAGATAAGAATAAATATCTCTTGAACTCAAAATGTTTATTCTTTTATAGAATCTTTTCTTAAGCATGGCTTGCTTAGCTTCATCAAATCACCCGTGTTTTAAACCTTTTATTTTCTTATATCCTATCATCAAACTCGGATGCTGACAGAATGAAAATTGATGAAGCATGGAGCATGGTGCTGAGGTAGATAATGAGAATGAGAATAATAATAAACCAAAGATTATTTCAAACATTGTTTTCACAATATAGAACAAAAGCTTTAGGAAAACGGAATAATAATAGGCTTGATGAAGTATTTCGATTGATTCCAGCATGGAAAGGGAAGATAGTGAAAATATGGCTACAAAACATCATTTATTTACAATGTTCTCAATAGCACATGTCAATGAAGTGGAAAATTAATACACAAATATGATATGATTCTAGGTGTAACAAATCATAACAAGAGTTTTTTTTAATAGTGCAATTTGCAATTTAGTAGTAATTACATTACAGAATGTTTGTTTTTGGAACTAAAAGTAACCTGAAATTTATAAAAAAAGTGGTACATTAATAGAACTGTTTAAATGATTAAGGAAACAATCTATTTCCTACATCAATTTTACTTTCTTTACCATAGTAAAAGCATATACTTTAAGGTCTGGTAACAGAAGCAAAACCAGCAATTTTTCCTTATACTAACAGAGAAGTTTGGGCCTAAAGAATGAATAGCATCATTCCTTAATGCATGGACCTAAGTAATTTGTAAATGCAGAAAGCAAGTTGTGCAGCAACAGACTTACATGATTTCTTATTTGAAATCTTCAAGGGCCGAAACTGTACATCTGATCTTCTTAAAGCAAGTCTCCTATCAAGTAATTTGAGGAGGGGAAGAAAACAAAACTTAAGCTCTTTTATTTTTAATCCTCTTTTGGTATCAATAAATATGTACAGGTAGTTCTCACGTTATGATGACAATTGAGCAGAAAATTTCTATTGCTAAGCAAGACCATGGTTAAGAGAGTTTTGCCTCGTTTTATGATCTTTCTTCCTACAGTTGTTAAGTGAATCACTGCAGTTGTTCAGTTAGTAATACAGTTGCTAAATCAATCTGGTTTCTCCACTGATTTTGCTTGTCAGTAGGCCGCAAAAGTTTATCACATGACCTCTGCAAGGACACTGAAATTATCAGTGAATTTTGATCACATGACCATGGGAATGCTGCAATGGTTGCAAAGCAGTCATGCCACTTTCTTCAGGGCCATTTTAACATTGAATTGTCACTAAACAAATGGTTGTAAATTGAGGACTATCTGGTTTGGTTGTTGTTGCTTTTTTTAAATCACCCATAATTTTAAAAGACATAACAGTGCAGTTTATTTCAACTCTCCTAAAATAAATTCTGGAATCTTCTTCTTTTTAAGGAAGTGATAATATTGTCTCAACACATCAGTACATTCTACAAGTAGTGGTGTAGATACTGGTGTCCTCTTTTCCATATATTTTATTCTCACAAACAAGATTATCAATGTTCTGTCAGGTTTTGTCATTATCAGTATAAACAGCTGAACAATAACATTCAATTTAAACCATTATTTTTCAAACTTGGTTACTTTAAGAACTCACGGAATTCCCTAGACAGCATACGGAGTTCAGGCATTGTGCTGCATTCCAGATCAGCTCTAATGGTTATACTGATCACATTTTTAAGTGTTGGGGAGTGAAGGTGGGGAATCGGATCAGTAATAACATACCTTTCCTGGAAGTGCTTTGAAGGAACTAAGCCTGCTCTGGGATTGACATCACTTTCCAGCTTGGCTTGCCACCAAGTTGCATCATCTTGGGTCATGATCTGAAGAATATCACCTTTTCGGAAAGGAAGTCCAGCTTCTTTGCAGGGTATTGCTTTATCTTCATTGGGGTTATAGTCAAAAAGAGCTTTCATAAAGATCTGCAGAAAAGAATACACTCAGTTATTTAAATTATTTAAAATTACGCTGAATTATTTAAAATCTAAGGAATTCTATTATTGTTACTGTTGCTTGTTGGCATAAAATAAATGACCTATCATGATTAAAAAAAACATTTACATATGCAGAAAGAATGCTGTATCCTCAAACCCCCATAACTTTAACCTTAAATTGTCTACTGTTTACCTTACCTTAAACATATTGTTGAATGTCACCCTATTCAATAGGGTAGTGATGGCGAACCTATAGCACGCGTGCCATAGGTGGCACACGGAGCCATGTCAGGGCACGCAAGGCGTTCACTCTTTTTTAAAACCTTTTTTCACCCTCCCCAGGCTCCAGAGGCTTTATAGGAACCTGGGGAGGGTGAAAAGAGCCTCCCCCCCGGAGGCCCTCCGGAGGCTTCATGAGCTTCCCTGAAGCCTCTGGAGCGCAAAAAACTGGCCCTATGTTTGGGAACGGACTTCCAGTTTGCTCAGAGGGTCGTTTGACTGCTACGGACGGTTCAGGGAAGCCTCCTGAAGGTCCATGAAGCCTTCGGAGCACTTAAAATGACCCTCCGAGCAAACCGGAAGTGACTTCTGGTTTGCTCAGAGGGTTGTTTTGACTGCTCCGAAGGCTTCAGGGAAGCCTCCTGAAGGTCCCTGAAGCCTTTGGAGTGCTCAAAACGACCCTCCGAGCAAACCGGAAGTGACTTCCGGTTTGCTCGGAAGGTTGTTTTGACTGGGAAGCTTCAGGGACCTTCAGGGAAGCCTCCTGAAGGTCCCTGAAGCCTCTGGAGGGCTTCCAGGGGGCGGCTGTTTTCGCCCTCCCCAGGCTCCTATAAAGCCTCTGGAGCCTGGGGAGGGCGAAAAAAGCATTCAAAAAATGGGGGAGTGCCTGTAGTGCACACATGCACACTGGGGGGGTCGCATATTGCATTATGGGTGCGGCGTGCCCGCATACACCCCTCTCCCCGAGCTCCCACAACTTATGGCATGTGGGCCCAAAAAAAGGTTTGCCATCGCTGCAATAGGGCATAAGCGCACCATCGTGCCTAATGTCCCCCTTTATTTGTAGCCATTTCTTGTGTTCTTATTCATGTTTATTATTATTCCTGTTATTTTGTACATGAGTGACAAACTAAATAAATAATTAAATAAAATAAATAAATTGAGCTGGCATTTAAACCTGAGTAAGTAATAAATTTTACACAGCCATCACATGAAGAATCTTAGTTGAATCCAACAAGTATTTACCTTGCCTTCTTTTGATGAGTTTTCTTCTTTGATACTGGGTATAATCTTAAATGTAATGGCTCCTTGGGACAGAGACTAAAATATGTAAATATAAATTACTAAATTATGTACTTAAAACAAAAAAAAAATAGATGATGCAATAAATTGAATCTGCATCTGATTCCAGTACAATTCCTATTCTGTAATCGTAAACAATGTTGAGCTTTTGTACATGTATTAAATACTCTTTCTATCAGACAGAATTATATAATATAATGTAATTTGTTTATAATTTAGAAGATAATAGAGGTTTATCACATATATACCATAAATATACTATAAAGATTTACTCAATAAATTATTTTCTTGAATGTTAAATCTGCATTGAATAGAAGGAATTATTACTTGAGAGTGTACAACTTCTCCAAAACCCGATAACAGATTTTTCACATATGATATGAGCCAATGTATTTACACCTTAGAGAGCAAAACTTAGCTTAAGGAACAATATTGGGAGGATACTTCTTTTAGTTTAGTACTTTTTTGCATTGGTCTGAATATATCTATTTTATATTTTATGCAAGTAAAAGGAATATATATGTATTAGCTTTGTACTGTTCTTTTACAAAAAATTAACTTAGTAGCTTCACTTTTTTATGGAAACTGTTTTATACTCTTTCTCTTTATGCTCTTTTCTTTATAAACATCTACTAGGAACTTCAGACAATAACATCTAAAACATCAATATTGAAAAATTAGTCTTCTGTGTTTTTCAATTAAATATTCTGTTTTCAACCTACTAGAATTTGTATAATTTCTTCTGGTTTTTTATCCTCCACTGAAATTCCATTGACTTCCTTTAGCTCGTCACCTACATGAATGAGACCTACGAAACACAGTTATGTACCAGTCAAATAATTCTTATATTAAATGAACCACTGCAACCTGAACATTTTTTCAAGTCACGCTCTTTACAACTAAACTTTAGCTTTATTTCTTCACAAGCCTAGTTGCGTACTGATGATTTATATATGTGTGTGCATATGTGCTCATGTGTGTCTGTATCAACAAGGAAATATCCAACATTAAGCTGATGAACTTCCCTAACCACTTCATCACCGAGCAGCCCCTAAAATTTCCTGAACTAGTTTTCTTAAGGGCTGGGAGGCAATTATGAAAGTGATTGCTTTTGGCAGAGTTGAAAACTGAGAAACCTCCAGAATAGGAATCTCTATCTAGCTCTATCTTCAGAAGAAGAAACTTCACTGATTAATGGAATGACAATAGATAGAACCAAAGATAGTGAAATTCTTTTTCAATAAACATTCTCCAGGACTGTGTGTACTGTATTCTTCTGGCAAGTTTATAAAAGCTTTTTTGTTCATTATCAAGCAGAATTTCTAATTATTAATATATTAGATCTACAATCTACATGAAATGTAATATATTGTTGTAAAGTGGCAAGAATACCTTGAACAACCTACTTTTTGTGCAGCCAGAACCTGAAAATAACATGTAATACAGCACAGTACTTAAACAAAATGGTTCGGTTGAGATTTGCATACATGAGACTGATTGGGGTGGATTGTAAGGGTGACACCAAAATATAATTTTATGTATTTTAGTCTATTTAACATATTTATGTATTAAATTATATTGTATCTTATTCTATAATTACTGTATTTTACCCTACTCTTATTCTAAATTGTTTGCATAGGATTTTATTGATATGTGTTTGATATGGCCTATATAGGCTAATCAATAAAGCTATAATAATAACTATGATACAAATATAGAAACTGATTTTACAAACTGCCATAATATGAAAAAAATGACATCCTAATTCTTTAAAAAAAAGTACTGCATGCATAATACATACACAATATCATGGTTCTACATCTGCTCCAATAATCTATACCTGATAAAAGATGAAATTCCATGACAGCAATTAATAGATTTTGCTTGATTTAACATTTAAAAATTTGGAAATTAAATTCTGCATTCAATACCTGTAAAGGTAGTTTAAAAATTCTTACCACTTCGATCTGCCGCTCCCCCACGCATTATCCGAGCCACAATAACAGCTCCTGTGTTTTCATCCCTTTTAATAGTAGCTCCCTTTAAAAATAAATTTAAGAATTAATATAAAATTAAAGCTGAACCACATAAAACAATTTTCTGGATGCTGTTTTTGGTAAATTGAATTTTTTAAAATTATTGTTGCTCTTATTATTAGTTTTCCCATTTGATTTTTATCTTGAATTTAGCATTATAGTGAACAACATTTAAGATTATTTAGAAGAAAATGATAACTTTCTAACAGAACAGAACAGAAATAGAAGGAAATGCTGATGCACAATCAACTTCTGATTGATATTTTGATTTTTGAGAACTTCAGAAGCTAAAGAAGTTTTTGTGGATTGATTATAAAAGATATTTGAGTTAACTGTTCAATCATGGTGGGGGGAGTAGATAAAAGATAAAACGTGACAATGATTGATAACTGGAATTAAAAAAAGAAGACTTTATTTTGGATGTTCAAGATGAAGCCATCTGAACTAATGCAATCAAGGCCAGAATTTAAAAATCATCAAATGATTCAAAATATAGATGATGAAGGAAGCAGGAGAAACAACAGAACATAAAGTCAACTCATGAAGAAGATCATACAAATATAAAAACAACATAACACATATGGCCTCTTTGGTCTTCTTGGCTCTTTTATTTATATATATATATATATATATATATATATATATATATATATATATGTATGTATGTATGTATGTATGTATGTATGTATGTATGTATGTATGTATGTATGTATGTATGTTATATTTATGCTGATAGATAAATAAATAAATAAATTTATTTATCAGCATAAATATAACAAATGTAACAAAAAAGGCAACAGTAAAAAATATTGGGTTTCTGTCTGGATGGTCTCTTGTGACGAGCCTAATGACAGAGAGTGGAAGTGTGACCTTCCTCCCATACTTGGGCATACCAGGTGTTGTGACTTTAAGTATATACCTCCCACCCTGGCTGGCTGATAAGGAGTCGTTCTCTGTAGCTCAAAAGGTTAACTCCCTGCCTGGGAGGCAATGGAGCACAGGTTCGATTCCCAAAAACTTGGGTATGGCTAGCTGATGAGAGCTAAATAGCTTGAAATAGATCTATACTAGTCCCCTTTATTTATTTATCAGCATAAATATAACAAATGTAACAAAAAAGGCAACAGTAAAAAATATTGGGTTTCTGTCTGGATGGTCTCTTGTGACGAGCCTAATGACAGAGAGTGGAAGTGTGACCTTCCTCCCATACTTGGGCATACCAGGGGTTGTGACTTTAAGTATATGTATGTATGTATGTATATATATATATATATGTATGTATGTATGTATGTATGTATGTATGTATATATATATAAATAAAAGAGTGTGTGTGTGTGTGTGTTTGTGTGTCTGTGTGTGTTTGTGTGTGTGTGTTCCAGCATAACTCTGGAATGCCTCGAGCAATTTCAATCAAAATTGGTACACAAGATGATTTCCCTCTAGAGAAAAATATTGTGGGGTAAGGCACCCATAAAGCTTTCAGGTTGTGTGTTCTGTCAAGATACAGCCAGTTGTGCCTTAAAATGGCTTCTACTGTACTACTGTAAAATGGCTTCTACTGTGCAGGGCAGTGGGGTTGCCATGATAATGGCTTCACAGTATTCCACAAGGGAGAGGAAAGGGTAAAATCCAACATTAGAAATTACGTTTGGTCCGGACATTTTCCCCCTATAAGTAAATACCCGGGTGATGCCGGTTTATTGGCTAGTTGAAAATAAAAATGCAGAATACAATCAGATTCTGAATCCTGATTCCATTGGTTTTTTTCTTTAGCTAGCTGCATAGAATCAGCACGGCTTAAATGTGACTAACTGTTCAAACTGAATTGTATGGCAAGGACTGAAAATAATATAAGTTTGGATGGAGTTCAGCTATTGGTTAGTACAAAACTATGTAATGCCATCAACTCATTTTTAGAATATTAGCCAAATGCTGCTGCTATTGTTGCTGCTTATTATTATTTAAGTGCTAAAACGTACCAGAGGTTCTCTATTTTTTACGAGCCTGATGATTTTCACAGAATCTTCTTCATTATCAATATTGTCAGGCATGGGAGGCAATACAGGATCATAGCTTTTCTCAGCAACAATATCATGCACAGAAAGCAAAGCCTGCAAAATAAATTGGGTTAAAAACAACTGTCAACTAAAAAGCATAAAACATATATCTGCATTGGTAATTTACCATTACAGTTGCAGACCTAGATACAGTTTGCATCTCATCAGGAGTGATTTGGCACCATGTGTTCCTCAAAGCTTAGGAACAGTACTTTGTTCCAGAATAAAATCAAAGGAGCTGCATTCTGTATTGTTGAAAGGATGTATTTGTTCAATTTAACAAAACTGCAATACAAACACAAACTTCTAAGACATCAGTGAAGAGAAGCAGAAAACTGGATTCTTTTTGTTCATGAAAAGCAAGAAAATGTTTAATGGTTATGCGTATTTTAGAGATCTTGTCTTCACAGGATTATTATTTTTCCAGATTCACCATCTAAAAGCTATTATTCATATGAACAGAAGAATTTTTAGGCGTATGCCATTACTATAACCACGCATCACATTTAGAATGTTAAAGCTAGTATGATTCATATATAATCTAATATAAATATTGATATTGGATGTGTATAACTGATCAAAATAGAACATTTAAAATTCCATACCATGCATAATTGATGTACAATGTTCTTTGCACAAAGGAATTGGTACCAATTCTCATTTCAATATATAAGAAAATATGTTAAAAAGCTATTCTTAAACTGATTCAGAACTCAAGAAAAATGCAATCACCATCATCATTCCAAATTAACTAACCAAGATATGAATACATAGTCTTTCTAACCACCCTCTCTCTTTTGCAAACAAGAAACATACTAGCAGCTCAAAAATATCCATCCATATGATGTGATATGCGTATCCTTTTTAACACAATTATTGCTGCAGAAATAGTGCTATTTTGAATAATATTACAATGATTTTTTTCTTACTATGGTAAATTTTATTTTTACATGTAAAAAAAAAGATAATTTCCTGCATTGAAAGTTCTAAACACTGAACATCTACTCTTCTGCACCAGGGAATTGGTCTGCAGCTCTTACTAATAAAATATAGTACATTCAAAGTTAATCACTTTTTTCATTCTTTAAACTCGTTTCCTCCTCTTTGAGATTGTTAATATCAGGAGACACTGGACTGTCTACATATTTTTAAATATCCACTCAAAGAAGCAGCTACTTCATGCCATCTGGTTACAGTACTCATTTTCTTTTCTATGGCACCTCTTTTTCCTCCCTTCCTAATTCAACCCATACTTTCAGAAGGATTTTTTAAATTATTTAATCAGATCCATTTGCTTAAAACAGAAAAATCTCCTGATGATTCATAAACATGATACAAATGGTGGCTGCCACATTTTTTTCAGCTTTCCAGTCTATCTTACAGCCCTGTTAATCCCTGAAAGTCTTCCTTCCAAGTTCTAACTATGCCTCATCCTGCTGATTTCTGAGCCCACACAAGGTCATCAGTAAGTCTTTCGAATAAAAACAATTAAATTAGGGAGTCTTTAAAATTCTCCAACAGTAGAGTAAGCGTGAAAGATGATACTGCTGTAGCAACATCTAGTTAATCAATTTTTATAAGTTCTAAAAAAAGCTTTCAAATGGTAGAGGAGAAAAACTGAAAACAAATTCTGAAAAGCAGAAGCAAATTTGAAACAGATGCCCATTATAAGCTACCTAATGGGTACATAGAATAAAAAAGAGAAAAGTGGGCCAATGGCAAGCCACTGTGCCCCCTCCTTCCCACTCCCTTTTTTTGGTCCCCAATTGCAAGAGGTCAGCAAGATTCCAGGAGGGATGGGGCGAGAAGGAAGAGCAGCAGTTGAAACCATTGTTCAGCAAATGAACAAGAACGATGCTAAGAACACCCATAGAAAAGACACGTGTCAAGGTTCCAACTAACAAACCCCAATCAAATCAGATTTCTGAGACTGAGATCTTTCTCAAAAAACTTACTGGCACATTATACAGGAACGATTACATGTAAAACCAACTCTAAATCAGTGGTGGGACTCAATTTTTTTTACTACTGGTTCTGTGGGTGTGGCTTGGTGGGCGTAGCATGGCTTGGTGGGCGTGGAGAAGGATATTGTAAAATCCCCATTCCTACCCCACTCCAGGGGAAGATTATTGCAAAATCCCCATTCCCTCTTGATCAGCTGGGACTCAGGAGGCAGAGAATAGATGCGGGTGGTGCCAGTCACAGGTGGTATTTGCCGGTTCTCTGAACTACTCAAAATTTCCTCTACCAGTTCTCCAGAACTGGTCAGAACCTGCTGAACACCACCTCTACTCTAAATATTCCCCGCAGTTTCAGAATAGTTAAAATAGTAAACGATCCCTTCCCCAGGTGTCACAGGTTACACTGTCCAATTAGGTTAATTGGCGGGCTCCTTAGGTACTGCTCTTCATTTTATCCAACACCCGTGGAGATGACCTTGGTTCCCACGAGATAGTTCTGTGTTGTATCTGACAATGCATTCCAGCCTCCTTCGCGTCCCGCAGTCCCCTCAGTGTGTGGCAACTGAGAAACAACAAAATGGCTTCTGCCAAGTTCAGTTTGAAGTTGACAACAAGTGCACAAACCAGAAGGAAAGAGAGCTGAAGGACAGGTAAGTAAAAGGCAACAGAAATAAATAAAAAGGCAGCCAGAATCAGAAAACAGTTTTGTGGGTGAGAGAGACAGTAACAGGAAATTTGGATAGTTGGCCCTGCCCCTAACAGACAACACTCCTGACTAGCAGGCAAATAGGTTATGGCCACTATGAGATCGGTGATGTTATAACTGACTCCAGGAACCAGTTTTCATTCAATATGCAGAGCATAGGCATTCTGGATTTACAATAGTTCATGTAGTAACCATTCAAAGTTACAATGGCACTGGAAAAAGTGACTCATGACTTTTTTTTACAATTACAACCTTTACAGCATCCCTAAGATCATGTGATCAAAATTTAGATGCTTGGCAACTGGTTCATATTTAGGACCATTGCTGTGTCCCAAGGTCTTGTGATCACCTTTTACGACCTTCTGACAAGCAAAGTCAATGGGGAAGCCAGATTCACTGAACAAGCAGCAACTGAAGTGATTCACTTAACAACTGAGGTAAGAATAGGGCATAACTCACTTAGCAAATGTCTCACTTGACAATATAAATTTTGGGCTCAATTGTAGTCATAGGTTGAGGACTACCTGTATTGAAGTCACACAACTATGGGACAGTGTGGGAGGAAAGGACTAGGAGATTTAGACCAAAGGAAAAACAGATTTGGATAATTTAAGTAATTAAATATTGTAGAAAACAATATTAGAGTATTTTTTTATTTAGAACACAGCACTGTAGTAATTGGACAGACTATAAAATAGTAAATAAAATAGAATTGAGTAGAGAGTAAAACAAAAGAACATCACAGGATAACAGGAAGAATAATTGCTGGGAATAAAACAAAATAAACTTTGTATTGTAGTATGACAGATGGCTAGATAAATAGATCCCCATAGATAGATAGATAGATAGGTAGGTAGGTAGGTAGGTAGGTAGGTAGGTAGGTAGGTAGGTAGGTAGGTAGGTAGGTAGATAGATAGATAGATAGATAGATAGATAGATAGATAGATAGATAGATAGATAGATAGATAGATAGATAGATGATGGATAGAAAGAAAGAGAGAAAGGGGAAAAAAATTTGGTCTTGGTACATACGGGCATACAAACATGCAGGTTAGGTGGCTACAGATAGCCCTTGACTTAAAACAGTTCACTTAGCGGTTGTTTGAAGTTACAACAGCACTGAAAAAAGGGACTTATGACCATTTTTCACACTTATGACCATTGCAACATCCCCATGGTCATGTGATTTACATACAGATGCTTGACAACTGATTAACATTTATGTTGGTTGCAGTGTCCCTGGTCACGTGACTCCCATTTTGCGACCTTATGACAAGCAAAACAGACTGAACTGCCATCTGTCAGATTGGTGTAGGGGCTTGGGTAGGGGCTTGTACTAGATGAATTGCAAGATCCTATCCAACTCTATTATTCTGCTAAGGTTCACTTAACAACCTTGTTACTAATTTAACAACTGCAGGGATTCAGTTAACAAATGTGGCAAGAAATGTCAAAAAATGGGGCAAAATTACTTAAAGAATTTCTTACTTAGCAACATAAATTTTGGGCACAATTGTGGTCGTAGGTTGAGGATTACCTGTACAGTATTCATTTAGAAACTTTTAAACATAAAGATTTATAATATGTTTTGGCATAATAGACAGTAGTCCAGCATATACTCATATTATGTTCAAATTTATTTCATTAAACCAGTTACTGCAAATGGATAAGCAACTATAACCAGGAAGATAACAAACTTGTATGGATATCAAATTACATTGCTGAGGCAAGGAAAAGAACAAGATAGCATAAAAGTAAAAAGAAAACCCTTCCATTGCTCCATAAAAATAACTCCACTTTTCTTTTTCTTACTTTATATCACTTTAAAGAATTCAACTGGTTTTCTTTACTGGGTAACTTCAAGATTGCTTGATTCATATTTTTTATCATTCTCAAAATTTTTGTCATTCTCAAAATTTAAGATTTGTTGCTTAATATATTTGCACTGATTTTCAAATTTATTTAGAGCAACCTAACTGCCAACTATCTAACAATTGTGATATAAGAAGTCTATGCTTTTCTTGAAGTACTCCCCAAAAATATACACCAAGTGGAACCAAATTGGAACATTTCAGCCTGACAAATAGAACTCTTTCTCTTTCCTAAAACATAAAATTAATTCAGTGTACTCAATCGCATGAGGCAGCAATGCTTCAGTTGTTATTAACACTGATGCAGGAAAGCATGATGCGTCTTCTATGTTAGCCACACACATGCCAATTTTCCTTTGAATACATACCAATCCCATTATCATTGTAATGCCTCAAAAGATTCATCTGAATGCTATGCTTTTGGCCTATGTACATCACCAAATTGCATTTAGGAAGCATACGGTTTCTACCGTTTTTCACAACTTTTATTTTAATCCACATATTTTGGAAGCAGAAACTTCTACTTCAGCAGAAACTGCAAAAGCCAATTAGCTAAGAATCCCCCAAACTAGGTCACTCTAAACCAGGCACAATAACCACCACATGATGGGGTTTAGCATGGAAGAACTTACCAGATAAATTTGAAAAAGTTGAAAAGGTGAATTCTTTTTCGAAATGAACTTGATTCAGGACCACATGATGGACATATTCAGATCATTTTCTTGGCAGGAATATTAAATATGGAAATATGACTTTGTCATTTCTAAGTTCAGCCAACAATACTGGTAATTCCTAGAGGTCTCCTACTAGATGGACCCCACCCTCCCTAGCTTCTACAATAAGCCAAGATAA
Source organism: Thamnophis elegans (assembly GCF_009769535.1). Taxonomy (NCBI): domain Eukaryota; kingdom Metazoa; phylum Chordata; class Lepidosauria; order Squamata; family Natricidae; genus Thamnophis; species Thamnophis elegans. The sequence continues at coordinate 21,892,952 of NC_045558.1, read as the reverse complement.
ATTTGTATACCTGTGAGAGTCATAGCATAGTTGAATGCAGAGAAAATTAAGTTTATTACAAACTGAACTTAGTTCTTGTTAAAATGAAAACCAGTGAGAAGATGGTAAGGGAGAATTGAGATCCAACATAATAATTGGATAAACACATAAATAAACCATGGTTTATTTATCCTTACTTCCTTGCTTTATATAATATATTACAATTGGCAAGGTTCATGTACTGTTTACTTTTCATTTGGGCAGATCTACACAAACTGCTATGCCAAAACAAAAGACATTATGGCTTATGCAATGTGAGAACCCATTTGAATGTGAACTGTAATAACTGCAATGGTAATTTTCACATTTACAAACCAAGGTGAAGGAAAAAATGCAGATTCACTGAGAGCATTTATGTGTGTAACACATTTACATCAGAGGTGGGTTCCTAGTGGTTCACATGGGTTCGGGTGAACCGGTAGTGGAAATTGGGCCTGGGTTGCTGAACCAGTAGGGATAGCAGGCTGGCCATGCCCCCGAACTGGTCCCCCGTCACTTGCTCCACCACCCCACCCAGTCACTCATCACCTCCCGGGCGGCTTGCCTACCTAAGTTGCCTTCCCAGTTCCCATCTGGTGCCTGTCTTGTGTCCCAACTGAGCTGCCTCCCCCTGCCTAAGGTAACTTGCGCTAGCCCCCCCCCTCAGAGCTTGCTGCGCCCCCCACCATCCACACTGAGCTCGCAACCTTACCTTCCCCCGCCCCTTCCAGAAGTCCCCACAAATCCTATTATGGCTCCCAGGGGCTTCAGGGAGGCCTGCTAGGCCAAAACGGGATGTGGGGGTGTCTAGCAAGCCTCACTGCAGCCCCCTGGGAGCAAAAACAGGCTGCAGAGGGGGTCTTCAAGGGAGAAATAAAGAAAGAAACCATCACCGTTTGCAGATCCACAAGTGTACTGAGCTTAACTTGAGAGCTTATTGAAAGTGCTGCTAGTTATCCTTGCTCAGGCTAATCAATAGTGGAGCTCTAAGAATGCCAGATGATCAAAGGGCATGTTCTCAGTTTCAAAACATCTGGCTTTTCTTCCTCCTACTGAAGACCTTCTGGGATTCTTTACAGGAAGGGAGAAAGGGAGGAAGGAAAAAGGGAGAGAGAAAGAAAGAGAGAGAGAGATGGAGGGAGGGAAGGGAGGAAGAAAGAAAGAAAGAGGGAGGGAAGAAAGAAAGGGAGGGAAGGGAGAAAGATAGAAAGAGGGAAGGGAAAAAGAAAGGGAAGAAAAGAAGGGAGAAAGGGAAGGGGAGAGAGAAAGAAAGAAAGAGCAAGGGAGAAAGAAAGAAAGAAAGAAAGAAAGAAAAAAGAAAGAAAGAAAGAAAGAAAGAGGGAGAGAGGGAGGGAGGGACAGAAGGGAAAGTAAATGAGATATGGAGGGAGGGAGAGAAAAAAGAGAGGAAGGAAGGACCACAAACCTGGCACTAGTCACAGCTTCAGATGATGCTTTGAAACAGCACAGCAATCCAGGGCTGGAAGGGATCTCAGAGGTCATCTAGTTCAACCCCCTGCTCCAGCAGGAAACCTTATATTATCTTGGTTATTTTGATGCCTCTAACATAGAGGAGAAATTCCCAGAGATCCCCAGGCATTGCCAACCTCTCCCCTCTAGTAAAAAAAAAAAACCTAGAGCAAAAACTTCATGCAGTATTAAAAGGAGTAGAAAAGGGGGCTGCTGTGTATTGTTTAATGGACTGCAAAAATGGCAAAATGGACAGCTAAATTGGCCAGTCCCACCCAGTTACATGACCACCAAGCCACTCCCACCCAGTCACATAACTGCGAAGCCACACCCACAAAATAAGCCACACCCACAGAACCACTGATTTACATATATACATACTTATGTTAACTTGACTTTGCTGCAAGACACAGTTGAATGACTTACAGGATTGACTAAACTGACTGAATTTTCTCCAGTTGTTTTGGTAAATTCTTTGGATATGTTTTGCATCATAGTAAGATCTGCACAAATGGGTGGACATTTGTCCAAACTGTTTTAGCAGATCCTACATTGAACAACCGCTTGAACCTGAGATCCTGTCCAAAGTTGATATTACTCTAAGAATGTAGCAAAATTTGGCTTAATAGCATTAAAAACAGTCTTTCGTATAAGGATTTTGGATGGTAGCAATGAAATGAATTTTTAGTATAAATATTTATATTTATGTTTTAATACATTATTGCTTCTTAGTCTGTATGGTATGATATAAAATATATCATTAAATTACAATCAAACAATGTGCTGTACTATAGATCTTTTTCTCTAACTGCCTTCAGCATTTTATTCCAGCAATTCTGCACATACACATGGACACAGGAATATTCATAGAAATGTCACAATACTTTGAAAACTGAGGAGTGAGCAATCCTGCAGGTTAACAGGTACAAACCACACACTCTTACCTTGAGATTGGGCTTGGATAGCAGCTGCAAGAGTTCTCTGATCTCGTTGTTTAATGGATTATTCTGCAGCTCTTCAGCCAGCTGTGAAGGAAATTAAAACGACCCAAAGAACATTAGCCAATGCATTGTTTTATTCAATGTGTTGATGACAACCCAACATCAGTCTTGTTCAAATTTATTACTTTCAAGTAGCTTTAGCATGAAGGAAAACAGATAATCAATCATTGCTCTTCATTTTTTGTCCTTTGCACTATATTCTGGGCAAGTCTTTCAACTGAATTTGACTTAAGTTGACCATTTCTGGCAGCAGCACCCAGATCACATTCTGATTTATAGCAATAAGAGCAAATCCCAGAACACTCATCTAAGTGAATGGTCCTTTGCATGCAAACAAAGCACTGCTTGTAAAAATGGCTGGATCAAACTTATAACTGTCTATAAAAGCTAGCTTGTGAGTGAAGAGATGAAATATACACTGCTTCCAAAAAACCCACAGTAGTTTTTCTGTTTAGAGCTGGAATGCAGAATCATGATGCTTCTGTTGTGTTACCACTCCAGATTTTATTATGTTTGCATACAAGAAGCAAATGTCTTGTTTAGTGTATGACAAGTGAATCACCGAAATATAGCTAAGAGTCAAATCACCAGATATACAGGCATTCTAAAGACTGAACGGTCTTTGAAAATGAACTCAACTATGTCAGAGTATAATCCAAAGCAGCGTTCTAGATAATACAGCAAGAAGCTCTAACTTCGTAGAGTAATGACTGCATTCTTGTTACATAACAATACAAATGCAATATAAAAGAACTTATTTTCATGATCATAGGAGCTAGTATTCTGGAATTGTCCAGTCCAACAATTATGACTATTTTACAAAACATCTGGACTATTTCTAAAAACAAAAGGTAATTTTCACACTTTCCCCACTCCCATCTATTTAGACATGTTTAAATAAAAATACATGAAAGTATTGGCCTACAATAAAAATTCAGCACTGTATCAAAAAGTATCATTCGGTATGCATCATTGTATGTATTTTTCCTTTAAATCAGTTTAATTTTTCTCCCAGCACCCCGTGTTTTGTCATAATTTACACAACTATGCACGCAATAAGAAAATACAGGGTTGATTTTTATTAATAAAAATTCTAGGTAACACTAGAGAAGAAATAGTAAATGGAAGACAACCCTGCTAAAAGTAGAGTTAATAAAGAGATTGGAATGAATAATTAGAAAGCAGACTGGCTCTTTATAATTCCTCTCCAGATAAGGAGGTCGCCCACAAGTGCCCCAGACCAGGGGTCTCCAACCCTGGCAACTTTAAGCCTGGCGGAACTCAACTCCAAGAATATTCCAGCCAGTTCTGGGAGTTGAAGTCTGCCAGGCTTAAAGTTGCCAAGGTTGGAGACACATTTGAGGGGCTGCCATAGAGAGGAGAAGATCAAACTATTTTCCAAAGCATCTAAAGGCCAGGCAAGGAATAATGGATGAAAACTGACCAAGAGATTCAACCTAGAAATAAGGATAGCTTTTCTGACAGTGAGAAAAATCAACCAAGAGAACAGCTTCCCTTCGTTGGGGGGGGGACTTCATCACTTGAGCCTTTCAAGAAAAGATTGGACTGCCATTCGTCAGAAATGGTGCTGGGTCTCCTGCTTGACGGTTGGGGAGGGGTGGTGGACTAGATGACCTATAAGGCAGGGGTGAAATTCAGCAGGTTCTGGAGAACCGACAGCGGAAATTGTGAGTAGCTCGGAGAACCGGCAAATACTATCTCTGGCTGGTCCCAGAGTGGAGTAGGAATGGAGATTTTGCAATATCTTTCCCCCAATAGTGGAGAGAGAATTGAGATTTTGCAGTATCCTTCCCCTGGAGTGGGGTGGGAATTGAGATTTAGCAGTATTCTTCCTCTGCCATACCCACCAAGCCACACCCACAGAACTGGTAATAAATAAATTTCAACACTGCTATAAGGTTCCTTCCAACTCTGTTAATCTGTTATTCTGTTAATAAAGTACTTGGCAACTGATTGTGCGAACAGGTTGCCAAGCACATAGATCGCAATCATGTAAGCTGGAGAGAGGCCTGGAAATGCTTTATGGACTGTAAAGTACCCTTTCTGAGTCATTGTTAGGTTCAAACAGTAATTAAACAACCAATCCTGTTTAGTCAAGAACTACCGATACTTAATTTTCAGATAATTTTCAAAAATTTATTGTCAACTGATTTGCAGCTGTTAGGAACCATTGGACTGATAAGGTTTACAATACTAAATGAGTTTCTTTCAATCCTTTGTGAAAGAAGTTAAATACAAGAACTAAAAAAAACCCTTTTGGATCAACAGCAAGAGTGATTAGATCTTTGATTTTTGAAAATTATAAATGGACTAAAAGTCCAAATGGATTTGAAAAAAAGATTTTTGAATTATCTATCAGAATCTTTCACATGAAAAATGCTTTTATTTTGAATTACTTTTAATATATATATAGAATGGAGCTTTTAAGATTGGACACAATAGAGAACCAGAAGAAATAAAGATTATAAGTAAAATAGAAGAACAGTTAAATTTGATTTGCTAATTCAGCATAAAGCAAAATATTTTACAATAGGCATATTGAAAGATATTTTTCAACAATGGACCAAGAAGTTAATTTTATAATTATATTCTGTTTAAAATATATTATTGAAGAGGAACAATTTTTACTGGATGAGACTGAAATTGATCTGAAAGTGAATTTAAAAATAACAGGCTATAAGAATGATATGGAAAAAGATGCTACAAAGATATACAAATAAAATCACTGATGTTTTAGTAGTTACAATGGATATACACATAACAAACTAAGAGAGTGACCTGGATAACATTCTTATATTGGATTATTATATTGGATTCACAAAGACACATAAAGCTTTTAAGAATTTTGTGAGAAAGGACCAAAATTTCTAGGACATTATTTGGAAGGATTAAAGATCAAGATTGTTAAAAGCAAAAGGAAGGAATATAAAGTTGGTTTATTTGGTCAAGGTTAAAATTGATATGTTGTTATCTCTGCTAAACCTTAATGGACTTTAGCTGATATGGACTGAAGATAAGGATGGGATATGGAAAGAAGAGATCATTTGTTGCATTTTAAGAAAAGGAGCTAAAATTACTAAAATTGATAAAGGGGAAATATTTATATATTTCTTTTCTTTTTTTTACTATGTTTGTACTTTTCTATTTTTCTTTTCGGTACCATTTTGTGTTCTAATTCTTTTATTTTTTTACTTTGTACTAGTTTTTATCTTCAATTGTAATTTTTGATCAATTACTATAAAGTTATAGTAACAATAAATTAAATGCTATTTGGCATAATTTCATTTTTAATTATGAAAGCAATTAGTAAAGACATCTCATTTCTTTAATTATTATTAGTAATTTCTCTTATTCTCTCATCTTATTAGCTACTTCATCTATGTGTATTTTTTGAAAACAACACTCTTCACTTAGCATATTGGATGATAACAATTTTTCTTTCAAGATAGATGATAAAATGTAGCTGCCTACAATTTATTTTAGTTATCAAGACAGGATGAGAACCATTCTAAATGATATGTTTCTAGAATTAAAGATTTAATACAATTCAAAACAAGATGATAAATCTTATGATCACAGTTCTTTGGAAAGTGTTCTCTATTCCTCTCTAATGATCTTCATATGTTTATTCTATCCACTGCTTTCAGTCTTTAAAATCTGTGATGTCAATAGATGTTTTGTACACACTTACATCATCTGCCAAAGCTGATGCACCATGTAACATGGGCACAGGGCTCTGTTTTTCGTAGTGATGCAATTTCTCATGAATCTAGGAAATAATGGAATAAAAAAGTTTAGTTAGCGGTAGAAATATATTTTGGAGATATACCATGTTTCCCCGAAATTACGACTTACTCAGCAAGTAAGTCCTAGCTTGATTTTTACATGTGCATCCAATATAAGCTATACCCCCAAAATAAGCACCAATTAAAGACTCTGCCCACTCCAGGATGTACAGATAAAAATTAAACTAGGGTGGGGTTGGGGGAGTGGAGCTGCTTACTACTTAAATTTGGATAGTTGCAGCCAGATCTCGCACACCTCGGCCCATTTCTTTTGCTGCAGCTGGCAAGGCTTTCCTGAAGGACTCTGTAGCCGATAATATCGCTATGGATCGATCCAGAGCTCTGTTATCAGCTAGAGAGGCTTTCCTAAAGGCCTTCAGGAAAGACTTGCTGGCTGCAGAACAAATGGGCCAAGGTGTGTGAGGCCTTACTGCAACTATCCAAAGCTGAAGAAGTTCCTGAAGGCCTCTGACAGTGAAAAGGAGTCTGGGGACAACACAAGCAAGTGAGATGAGTGGACAACATCCTCCACTCAAAATAAGACTTCGTGAGTTTTTTTAGTGACAAAAAAATAAGACAGGATCTTATTTTCGGGAAAACATGGTACACTGACTAATTAAACAACTGCAAAAAAAAAAAAACCTTCCCATTTTACGGAAGCATTTAGTAGTGAACATGTAGATATAATTCATTATCACTTTTTGGTGAAGTGATTAAATTATGAAGCCAACCGGGGGGTGGGATAACCATTGTACACCAATATACAGTCAACCTACATTCACTTTTCTTTCCCTTGTTTTTTACTTCATAGTTCTTTATCTGTCCTCATATATTTTCTTACACCTTACTTAAGATTTAGAGATTATAATTCTTCTGAAAACAAAAATACATGCTACACTTTACCACCAATACTTCTGAAGTTACTAATATAAACAAGCAATGAACTACGCTGTTTTCCTAATATTTATTCAGCAAAATATACTTAGATATCATGTTTCTTAGATTTTAATAGCCATGTCACAACCATCTGTTTTTATCCCCTGTACATACAATTACAGGTTTTTTGACAAGCTATGGAATAAAATACATTTGTAAGAAGATGTAAACAGGTCATTTCTTCAAGTCTTTTAAAACATATAAAATATCAAATCATTTAAACATATAACATATTCCTGCATTTAAACAAACTAACATTAGTATTTCCTCATATTTCAACAGAATCAAGTAATGACTGTTTACAGTCTGATTATAAAATCTAGACATTCTGTCACAATGATTTGCAAACATTGCATTTTGCATAAAATGTTTCTTCCTTGCTAGAATATTTTTGCAACATTTTTTAAAACATAACCAAGAGAAGAAAGTGATAGATTGCTAACATTTCAGTAAGCAAATTGCTTATTTAAATAACTTTTCTGTTAGACTGCACCAAGTCAATATAATGTAACATTTTCTCTGCCAAAAATGGAGTTAATAACACGTTTGGAAAACCTGCAAGAACGTACCTTCATGTTTTTCCCCATTTCCCAAAACATACTACTATTAAATATAATTTCTATTTACTTATCATAGATGTGATTAATTCTGCATGATTTGCCCAAACCAATTTTGAAGCCATCTGAAAAAGATGGATTTTGATTTATCTTGGGACATTTATATTAAGGCAATAAATTTGTGAATTTATTATTTATTATATTTCCATACCCAAAAACCAAATTTGCAAGTTATTTCGAAAAGCGCTTCCTTTATTCTAAAGAAGAAACTGATCACACGCTCCATGCCTGCTTTTATAAATTCTTAGAAAATGGTTTAGGAGTTACTATAAAATAGCAACATATTATACAATAACTCATTTTCTAAATGTGTATAATTCACAGAACAAATTATAAAATTGCAAATGTGTCAACAAGTCCATGAAGATTGGGGAACCCTTAAGAAATTGTTACTTTTAAAAAAAATCCCTAAGCTTAAAAGTAGTTAAAGTTCTCATTGATTTTAACCACTGTGTTAATCCTGATTTAACCATATCAGGAATTCAGAATGTAAAGCTCTTTTGAAAATTTTGATTAGCTGTATTTATAAAGTTATAATTGTAAAAATGATTACATCAAATATTTTGTTTTCAACTATAAAACATTAATATTAGGACTATAGTTTTATATGCAAAATGGTACTGTGTTCAATTCATTAAAATTAATGTTGGAATTCCCTTCTAATTCAATATATTTGCTTCATCTGACCTGCAATCTTATTTTGCATTCCCCTTTCAATTTTCAGTCTTTAAATATAATTGAAAAATCTAGACATCCTCTGAATTAATAATTAAGTTATTCAAACTATTTTATTTTTGCAAGTGTATAATCTAAATACTATTATAAACCCCTCGCTCCTTGGACAGCCTGATTAAAAACCAAATGTTGGTCTTTCTGAAAGAAACTGACTTCTTTGTTCCTCATATAACAAAATAAAGCAGCTATTATTTGAGATTTCAGAGACTTCATTCAAATGAACTTTTTTGGTCAATAAGGAGAAAATGTTTTGATGACTCTGCTTATAGGAAGAGGTCCCCATGGTGGATAGAGGAAATTCAGATTAAAGCCAAACAAATTACCCTTCCTCCAAGATAAATTTCTCTATGCTTTTACAGCCAAACTCCCTGCTCAGCTGCTGAAAAAATATTCTCAAAATTGGATGAGTTTTTGTTGGGTACTTTAATCTCAAGGTTTTTTTTTTAATAACTTGGACACTTTCAGAGTATTCAAAAGTTGGAAGAGAAACTCTCATCTTGTCTTTTTTGACATGGAAATATGAGGCTCTAGCAACAATCCTGTTTTATAAATGCAGACCACATACTAAAACCTGAAGTCCTTGAACAGCTATATAGGAATGCCATGCTCTCTTTCTTTAAATATGTTAAAATACATCTTTCAAAATACATATTCATAGGCTTGTTTATTGATTACTGCATATGCAACCCATGGTCATAATAAATACAAACTGATTCAAACCTGGAAAAGGTGTGCAACAAAGCTGCATTGGTACGTACCTCTATTTAATTAATACACAGAAGCAATTTTGAGGCACCTGTTCCTATCTCTCAAAAGCACCCATTGCCAGATGTTCATTGCTAAAGACAAAGAGGAACAACAACAACAAAAACTATTTTATGTCCCCGGGCTGTACAGATCTTGCAGGAAAAATTATCTTTGCATGTATTTCATAGAAAAATGAAATTTCTTGCCCCTCTTCATATTTTGTATTGTGTTTAATAGCTGGTTGTATAAATGTGTGTTGGATTGCTGCTCCAATCTTCTCCAATGTTCCCCATGGTAGACGTAGAGGGCAAGTTGTGAAAAATCTTCAGAAATTCATTATTTATATGGCCAGAAGGGAGGAAAGCTCCAGAGGTATTTAGAAAATGATTCTTACGATGTAATTCTCCAAGTTCTTCCAAGAAGATTTCACACCCATTTGCAAGGTTGGAGACACATTTGAAGGGCTGCCATAGAGAGGAGAGGGTCAAACTATTTTCCAAAGCACCTGAAGGCCAGACAAGGAATAATGGATGGAAACTGACCAAGAGATTCAACCTAGAAATAAAGATAACTTTTTGACAGTGAGAAAAATCAACCAAGAGAACAGCTTCCCTTCGGAAGTTGTGGGGGGCTTAATCACTTGAGACTTTCAAGAAGAGAATTGTTAGAAATGGTGCAGGGTCTCCTGCTTGATAGGTGGGGTGGGGGTGGACTAGATGACCTATAAGGCAGGAATGATATTCAGCAGGTTCTGGAGAACTGGTAGTGGAAATTGTGAGTAGTTTGGAGAACCGCTAAATACCACCTCTGGTTGGTCCCAGAGTGGGGTGGGAATGGAGATTTTGCAATATCTTTCCCCCAGTAGTGGGGAGGGAATTGAGATTTTGCAGTATTCTTCCCCTGGAGCGGGGTGGGAATGGAGATACAGATCTTGCAGGAAAAAATATCTTCACTTGTATTTCATAGAAAAATGAAATTTCTTATCCCTCTTCATATTTTGCATTGTGTTCAATAGCTGGTTGTATAAAGGCGTGTTGGATTGCTGCTCCAATCTTCTCCAATGTTCCCCATGGTAGAAGTAGAGGGAAAGTTGTGAAAAATCTTCAGAAATTCATTTATATGGCCAGAAAGGAGAAAACTCCAAAGGTATTTAGAAAATGATTCTTGGATTTAATTCTCCATGTTCTTCCAAGAAGGTTCCACACCCATTTGCATTCTGATTCAGGGGACCCTAAAGGTGCAGATAAACCCACAAGTGGCCTCAACAACTCTCAGAAAGCGAAGGACCAACCTTCAGAGTGCTAATGACCAGATGAAGATTACAAGGAATATAAATCTTTGATTTCTCCATCATTCAGTCAGAATTGAAGAAGTTTCCTGAATGAGAAGCAAAATTTCTTCAACGAAAAAAAACAAAGTCCAATTGCCTTTTGAAAAGCAACTTTAGGACAATTTTGAGGTAAATTTAATGTAAAAGAATAATAGATTTCAATCACATTTGGTAGCAAAAAAATTGATATTTAAAAAAATGCAAAGAGCACACTTCCAAGGGGAGAAAATGAAGAGTGTATAAAATAATTTATTCTAGAAGTCAAGGAAGAAAGTAAAAAGGCTGGATTGCATTTAAATATCAAGAAGACTAAAGTTTCCACAACAATAGAAATCATGATGTGAACAATGAGAAATTGAATCACACCAGATTTCTTTCTTTTTTTTTAAATTCCAAAATTTACGTAACAGGAGTCACTGGACTAAAATTAAATGCAGAATATTATTTGGTCACATTGCAATGACTAACATTAAGAAAATCTGGACAATAATAATAATTTAAAAAGCAGATAGAAGAAAACTAGACTTCTTCACACTATGATACTTCAAGTACTTCAAGAGCAAATATAATAAACAATGAAAACGGGAGATATCATTGGGATTAAGATTACCAAACTAGGAATGTCTTATCTCAGTGATGACTAATCTTTTTGTCATTGCGTGCGATAAGCACTCTTAATGCAATGTGCGCCCCTCCCCCCTGCACATACATATGATCTCCTGTCCTGTTTTGGGCCTACTAGGCCTCCCTGCAGCTTCCTGGGACCAAAGTGGGCCGGGGGGGGCGCACCATCCCCTGCATCCCATTTTGGGTCTAGGCCTCCCTGCAGCAAAAACAGGCCATAGGAGGGCACCACACCCTCACACACATGCGCTCCATCCCCCTGCATGCGCAGATCTGAAAATCTGGCCAGTGGGAGGCACACACATATGCGCAGTATTGCTGGGCTGGGGCAACAGTTGTGTATCTGCAGAAAGGGCTGTGCATGTCATCTGTGGCACGCATGCCATTGGTTCGCCATCATGGTCTTATCTGATTCTTTGGAGAAATTGGATTATGAATGGTTGGAAGTACAGGACAGAACATGTTAAAAGATCAAGTGATATACTGGTTTAAATTTAGGAACTTTAAACTTTAAACAAAGTTGAAAAACATTGGAACATTATCAAGAGAGATCTAAATCTATAAAGTCTCTGAAAGTTAAAAACTGTTTTATGATGACTCACATCACCTTCAAAATTCAGTCTAATTGCTAACGGTTGCATAGAATTCAGAGCCAGAGATTATTCATTTTAGAACATAATTTTGTTTGCCACTCAAAAAGAAGATCTAATGTGATCTAGTATCAGCAAAAATTGTGAAGGTGAAAAAGAAATGACATCACTGTTACTAACCTTCACGAGTAACAAATAATTCATATATTGTTAACATGATGGGCACCTATAACTATTTTTCCTAGGTTGTGATATTTTTGGCCTTGACAATTATTGTATAGATATTTTCATAATAGACAATGCAAGGCAAAGTTTATCAGACCTTAATCTGAGATGTAGCAATAGCAGAAACATTCAAAATACAAAACTAAGACAAAACAGATTTTTTTAAAAAGAGAGATATGCAACTCACATTACAAGTGTTTCAATGCCTTTCAGAAGGACCCTAGAACTGTTAGAAATGCAACACAGATATTATAGTTTACAATTCCTTAGGTTCTTGCTAGGATGAGTGGGGACTTATATGCCTAATAAAAATAAACACCTCATGTCACAATTGGCAAACAAAATGGAAGTTTGAATGTAATTTTAGTGCATCATGTCACCTGCACAGCAAATATCTCTTAGGGGACTGGAGACTAAAACATATGAAGAACGGTTGCAGGAACTGGGTGTGTCTAGTTTAATAGAAAGAAGGACTAGGGCAGACATGATAGCAGTGTTCCAATATCTCAGGGGTTGCCACAAAGAAGAGGAAGTCAAACTATTCTCCAAGACACCTGAGGGTAGAAGAAGCAATGGGTGAAAACTAATCAAGGAGAGAAGCAACTTAGAATTGAGAAAAAAATTTCCTGACAGTTAGAACAATTAATCAGTGGAACAGCTTGCCTCCAGAAGTTGTGAATGTCCCAACACTGGAAATCTTTAAGAAGATGTTGGATAGCCATTTGTCTGAAACGGTATAGGATTTCCTGCCTAGGCAGGGGGTTGGACTAGAAGACCTCCAAGATCCCTTCCAACTCTGCTATTGCATTGTATTGTACTGTATATTAAGCAAAATTGTAAAGATATTTTTATATTTCAGTTCAGACATTTCTTAACAAGAATGCTAATTACAAACTAAGAGAACAAACGCCTGACAAATATTTGCTTTACAACTCTTCCTCAGACTCCAGATGGAAAGACCGAGAGCTAAAGACAGTGTAGTGCATTTGATACACGTAAATAATAAAATATGATAGCAGAATAGAATGAGATAAAAATCATCTTTACACAAAATAGCATCAAATAAATTAAAATACAGGAATTGAAATTTACTTGATAAACATGTTAAGAAGAAAATATGAGCGCTCAAAACGTGTTCTTCCACAAAATATATTTCTTGTGTTTTCAACAGTTCTAAAGATATTTATGACTGTCAATTGGCACTGAATACTGGAATACTGAACTTCCCATGACATTCTCTGAGGAATGATTGTTTTTATATTTTGAAACAACCATGCTAAATAGAAAAGGGTATTATTTAAATTAATGTCTACTTTGAGCCTTAGGGGCCTCTATCATGTAATTAAGAGACATTCATGTGGGAAAGATCTATCACAGCATATTAGCTAGGGCAGTAACAAAAAAAAACCTTTGGGATTCAGAAGAACAACTTCAGGAAGTGGGAGGAAAAATTCTAAACACATTCTGCATATGGGCTTTATAAAAGAACTGTACTAGATTACCATACAAACTGTGAAAAAAGATAATCCTATATACCTGTTTAAATTGTGGGGGGGAAATGTCATTAGATGACTATCAATAATTTAGGCTATTTTAAAGTACCAGACAAATACAATGGTGATCAAGATGTTTTCTACCCCTCTGATCAAACATTACTCAATCATTGCTGGCAAGGAGTGGGGCTTGCTCTCACTCTACATTATAGAGTCTTGCCCTGTTGCTATTGGCGGGCATGGTCTTAGGGACTCTTTGGTTGGGCTGTTTCCCGTTGGCTTCTTTAGCAGTTTCTTAATGGCTAATTTGTCAGAGGGCACATTCCTTACCAGCAACTAATGATGCTACCTAGTTTGGGTATTGAAACATCTGCAACCTCAGAAAGCACCAAGGGTCCCTCATTTCAACCCTGAGCTATAAATATTCTTCTGTGTTGATTGGGCAAGATGTCTAATACTTTACAACCCTAAAAACTGCAAGAGCCACCTTTGTTATCTTTCCTTTTATTAGATTTGCATCTGGACTTATACCTTGAAGCAAAAAATGATGTACATGGAGATAACATTTCCTCTTTTTTCCCCACAAAGCAACCCTCCGAGATTATGATGAACCAAGTTTAAAATTAACCAGGAAGCTTCCATCATTGACTATGGACTTGAGACTTGAGCCTGGGTTTCCCCGCACTCTCAACCAAACACTTTAACTACTGCACCACATTGGCTCTTTCCAAATAATTAATATATAATTTAAATAAAAGATAAGTATCTTAATATCAGTGAATCTGCCAGAACAAAATTGGGGTGAAATAACTTGTCTGAAAGAGCCATTACATTACATGACTGTATCATCTGAAATATTCCATTTTGAATAAATCTACAACAATTAAAATTTTTCCCTTTTTAAAAAAATAAGAAGTGGTTCTTCCAGATTAGCCTTCTACTGAGTAGGATGTTAATCTTTAAGAGACATTTTAAGTGTTTTAATGATTGCAGTTACCATATAACGAGTAAACCATCTGGCCAAATGGAGTTAAAGATGCTTAGGCATCTTTCTGATGCAGTAATATATCCCAAAGCACTCCTTTACTGCAAACTAAGAAAAGATTTATCAACTCAGAACATCCTAAATTTACTGATTCATATTTTTTTAATTGTCTTCTGGCAGAAATGCAGTCATAAATATTGCCTTGTTACTTCCAGGATCATTGCCAGCCAATACATGCTAGCCAGCAGAGAGCTCTATGGGATCCTCACATCTGAAAAATTAGGAGACCTAGAGGATGGTGTTCTTAGCAGTAATCTCTTTGCTGTAGAACAATTTGACATCCCTCACCCTAAGTCAATATTCAGGAAACCATGAACACCATGATAAAAATTTCAGTTAAGCCAACTAGCAGCTTTGTGAGATGTTATTTGTTACTGTATTTTTACAACTGTAAATTCATTAGATTCCACGACTAAACAACATACAAATAATTTATAAATATATAAGTGAGCATATAAAGAATTATCACAATCTAAATGAATATTTCCCCCCTCTGTTTTCTGCTATATAAATGCAGATTTCTGCAAAAAGATAGGGACCCCAAATTTAGTATAAAGTCCAAGTAGCAGACTTGTTTTACACATTTCTTTAAAAGTCTAATTTCTAAACTAAAAGCTTTCTGATAATTATGAAATCAAAACTTCAAATAATTTTGTAAATTATAAACTACAATATACATGGACAGCTACCAGTTTTGATTTTACATATCCATTAATTACTTCACTTCAATTGCTTCACTAAGCTTATTTTAGTCATACAAGTTTAGTATATTTATATACAAAATACAATCTTTGATGGATACAAGCCAATTAAAGAACCAACTATAATTTCAGTTGATTTTGTTAAAGGAAATTATTTTAAATTAATGTGGCTACTGAATAGTTGCCATACTTTACCTCAAAAATATATGCCATCTAATTTCTGCTGTGAACATTTGTTTATGTAAGCTAAACTCCAGGCCATGAATGTTGACCATGAAGGAGTTTCAGATTTCCTGCTACTAATTCATGCTGCCTCGTTCTAAACAAGGGCAAACATCATATGTTTGTTACATTAATGCATTCTGCCAAAACATCACTATTAAATGAAATCATTGCAATATTTTTGGTAGAAGCCTTTAACAACTTCCATCCCTCACAGAAGCACAGAAGCTAAACAAGGCTGTTTTGTTTCCACAGGGTAACTGATTCTTGGTATACTAGAGGTTGCTCAAAACGTTTTTCCATACATGTTTCTCAGAAAGAATGAGCATTTAGTGTGGTTTACCTTTACCAGAGAATGAAGGCTTTTTTCACCAAACATATCCCAGAGGAAGGTCATGTCTTCTTGGTTGTCCATATGTGGCTGCAGCTGGGCTGGCAATGAAGCCAGAAGCTCATACAGACCTATAAAGAGTAAATAGAACATAAAGTGAAAATTAAAATTAATTTCATTTAGCACACTGTTAAGTTTCTGCTTTGTATCATTTTATATTGGGACAATTGAAGATATGGATATATTTAATAAAGCAATGAAGAAAATTTTAGTCTGTGTGGGTGTTAGATTAGGATTAAAAAAGAAACTGAAGTAGTGGTGTGGTATTCTTTCACTTTATTAACAGTGGCTAAAGTATTTATGGGTAATATATTTATTTAACACTGAAACAATAATTCATAAAGTTTTTTGGAAAGGGACAAAACCCAGAAACACATGCATTCCTTAGCTTAATCGTTATTCCAGTTCCCTTGATGTTGGAGTGAAATGAATCACGAACAGAAAAAACATCCTTGTAAGTATAGAAAATGGATAGGGTGGTTCCTTAAAAAGAGTTTGCGGTTTCTCTTAAATACTTCTGATACATTGCTTTTTAAAATCATCTTGGGTATAACAGATGCATGGATAAATAAGCTTCTGGAAAAAACCTTTGTACGTTTAATTTTTTATTGTTGCTGTTGTTAAAAAGAGTGCACCTGCGGAGCATTTCTCCAAACTCCTTCACAGAGATTAAAGCAGCGGCTGCCCCAGTTTGTTTAGGTCATGTCCCATGACAATTTCTTGAGACATGCAGTAGCATATAGGTTCAATACCAGGTAGCATAATATTATCCTTCAAAAAGCTGTCCAAAAAATATAATGTGATTTGCAGAACTTTCCCGCCAAGATTTGGCCTATTTATAGCATGTTTACCCAGTGGGGAATTTTTATGGCTAAAAGATACAATACTTCCCTGTCATAATCAAAGGTGGCATGCACTTTTTTGGCTAATCCAATATAGATGATCAACAATTATTTTTCTTTCATTGTGGCAATCCTGAATATACTAAAATATTATGTCTATTAAACAAGTGTGACTTTTATGATCAGACTAAGCACTATCCACGATAGAAATAGCTTTCCAAAGTAATCACCAAAGAAATACTTTTCCAAAATGATTGCCTATTAAATTATATTGTGTTACATTACATTGATTTTATTAAATTATACTGCCTACTAAGTTATAGTGAATGATCTATAAATGGGATCATTTCTCCTTGAAGATTATAGTTTAAACTCTTGAGTCAACACCATTGCACAATTTTCTGAGGCACTGGATGATGGTTCCAAAATTAATTGCAGAATTTTTTGGAAGCAATGTGCTGTTTTCCTGTCTTCCTGTTGTTATTTAATAAAAAATGCAAGGGAAAAAAATCCTTCCAGACATAATTTTCTATGGTCTTTTGTGAGGTAATGCTCATATTTCAAACTTTGATTTATTTTAAAGCTAATCTTCTTTATAGTAACTTTTAAGCATAAAAATAGAATGCCCACATCGCTGTAGCTTTTCCTAAATATAAAAAACACTGAATCTATACCATGAACCTCTTCCAACAGCGTTAGCACTAAAAGATTACAGGTTCAGACTTCAGGTCAGCCAAGTCACTTACAGAAGCAAAGCACTAAGTGCAAAGTTTATGTAAGAGCGATAGGCAACAAGGTGCCTTCCATCTGTTTCATATTATAGTTTTTGTAAGGCTTACTCAGCATGGCAATTGAAAAGTACTGGGAAGTACTAGATGGCTAAACCTACATGGATGCTACTTAAATATTTCAAAGTGAGAGGGAATCACATTTGTCTGAAGTATCTGCTGCGGCTTGCACTTCCTGCAACAGTTTCTAACACAGCAAGAACTCAGCAAAAGGAAATATAATATTGGATTGCTTTTTTACAACAGTAAATAATCCCTGCAGACAAGAATTCTTCCTACCTCATCAGCTTAAAAGGATTTTCAGATAGGTATTAAATCTAGAGTGGCGCCAACTTACTTATGACCTTCCTTCCTTACTTACTTGATATTTTACTTTTAAAAAGGTCATTCTATTTTTAAAAAGGGAAGCTTATAATCAGCAAGTACCAAAACTTCAGAAGCAGAAGTTTAAAGAATACCTTCGGGACCCAAATGTTACAAAATAAAAATGAATGGCAGCTGCAGTCTAGGTTTGTTGGCATTACACTACCCATGAAAAGCTTGAAAGAAAGAAAAAAAATCAGAAATAATAATAAGCATCCTGCGAGATGGGATGGCAGAAACTATTTTGTTAACTGTTGCTTGGATCAGGCCATATTTGTCATGACAGTCATTTGTGTAAGATCAAGCCCTTCTCACTACTTTGAAAGAAAACAATAAAAGATTAGAAAAGGTAAGTATCAAGAGGGTATATGGCATGCTGTTAGGACTAGAAAACAGGAGATTCTTTTTCAAAGCTTTGCAAACATACTGCCATTGTTCAGAGGCAGAATGAATAAACAATACGTTTTAAAGCACGTCCAATGTCCTGCGGTTAGCACTGCACATATAATGTAGTAAACTTGCCCATCATTACTGATGTCTTCAGTGAGGAAATAAGAGGCTCTCCACAGGAGAGGAAAAAGGGAAACACTGCTGTGTTCTGTAAATTTGTATTTGCTTGAAATTAGTTTGGTAAAGTTAGAAATTCCTGGTGTTGTTTATAGGTCTAGAGTTTTAAAGTTCTCTAAGGGGTAGTAGAACCTGTTAAAGCAATTTAAGTTTTTGGTGTAGACTTCCTCTCTAGTATTGTTCTTTCCCTGGTGAACAGATCTATGTTAGTAACATCACAGAATCTTTTTCAGAACACTGGTAACAAAAACCCACCAAAATGTTTGAGAATGGGTTGTTACACGGAAGACAAACGTATGGCATATTTTGTATTATTAAACCTGGTTTCACTCCAGTTTGAAGGTTTCTGCCCTAAACTATCTAAAATGGATTAAGTAAGTAATTATGATTATTCAAAGAATCACAGAATATTAGAGTTGGAAGAATTATCATAGGTCATCTAGTTCACCCTACGTTCAATGGACAAGTCGACTAAGCCGGGTATGACTGCCATTTAACCTCCATTTGAAGACCTCCTGCAGGGGAGTCTACTATTGTGAACAGAGGGTTCCACTGTTCAACAGCTTTTACTTCCTTTCTTTTATATCCATTTGTTCTTGCCCGCTCTGTGTTTCAATATATATGTTCTTATGTTTCATGTAACAACTTTTTACGTAATTGTTGACTACTATCACATCCACAAAGCTTCTTTTGTAGACCAGATATGCCCATGGTCCTTGAATCCTTCCTCATTATTATGGAGATTTCCTATGCAGATTTCTGCACAGCCTGGAAGATCATTTCTGAACCTTCTCCTAAAGGCGATTTATGCTCTTTTTTTGAAAGAAAAAAAGGGCCACTTTTCACACAAAAAAACAGATCGTTTTTGGGAGGTCTGCAGAGTGCAAAAAGCTTTTTTTTAAATTTGTCTCTTCAAAATTTTGGTGCGTCTTATACGCCAGAAAGTACAGTATGTATCTATGTATCTATGTATGTATGTATCTATGTATGTATGTATCAATGGTGGGTTTCAATTTTTTTTAGAACCTCTTCTGTAGGTGTGGCCTGCTTTGTGGGAGTGGCTTGCCAATCATGTGACCAGGTGGGAGTGGCTTGCTGGCCATGTGACCGGGTGGGAGTGGCCAACTTGTAAAATGTGGTGAAACTCACTTAACGACACTCTTGCTTAGCAACCAAAATGTTGGCTCAGAAACTCTGGCATTTGAAGCATGCAAGTCTTAAAGCTGTCAAGTTGCAAGACCCTTGCATCCTTTAGAAAAAAATCCCCAGGGGTGTTTAAACTTGACAGCTTTAAGACTTGTGGACTTCAACTCCCAGAATTCCTCCTCTCGCTCTTCAACTTGATGATGTGCGGATGGGCAGGGTGCGGGTGCTGGAACCGGTTCTAAACGGCACTGTAGATTTGTGGAACCTCTCCTATAAAAGAGGTTAGAACTGGCAGGAACCCACCCCTGGTATGTATGTATGTATGTGTGTATGTATGTATGAATGTATGTATGTACAGTATACACACCCCTTTTTAATAAGTAAAATTTGGGATACATAGCTGGTGGACCAACTAGATATGCTACACTTTAATGTAGGCATCGTAGCAGCTACAGGGGAGGAAGGTCCTGTGAAAATCAAGGAGTAGGGTTATTTGTGTACTGATAATTCAACATTATTCAGAATCAACAAGCTAGGGAAGACATGTAAGAACTGGCTTCTGGAATTTCTTTCAATCTTTCTATTAGCAATGGTGGTAGAAAGTATCTGTAATTACTGCTGTATAATGAAGTAGAATATATGCATATATTGTCATGATAGTTTCTAAGGGTATGTATATGAATCTGTGTGCAATGTTCAGCTCTTGCTCACGTAGTCAAGCAATTTATCTTAGAGTAGGGGTGAGCACATTTTGAGCTGCCATTCAACTGCCTCTCCCACAGGGGTAACATTTTTTAATCCACAGCCCTGATAAGATCTGGGCCATTTTTCAAACTCATTTTTTCTTTCTCCAGCTTTTCCCATCATATCAAATTCTACATCATTGACATCTGTGATGTCAACTTATGAAGGCCACACAGCCAGCTGAGTTCAAACTCCCCTTTAATGCTCCAAATTTCACCCTCAAATGCTCCCATGTTCTTGACAAGTCCCAGAGCAAAGCACACGCGCACGCGCACACGGCAGCTCTGACTGTACCCACTCCAGCAAAACAAAGGAACAGGGAAATGAGTCCACGAACCAACAAACAATGAGCCCACAAGGTAAGGAACAAAGTACTGAGTCCATGAAGTCAGGAGGAAGAAAGTGGTCCTGCAAACTCCAAATGTCTGTACTGGCACACCAAACTACCAATTCAGCATTTGTTCCTGACAAATACCCCTCCCCACAGTGTCTCCTTAAATCTCAGGCCTTGTGGAGAATGGCAGGGCGCTCTCCTCCCGAGTCGTTGGGTTGGCCTACGTTGTTCCTGTCTGTGCTTGGGGATCAGGAGGGGGAAGTCCTTGCTCATTGCCTAAGCTCTGTCGCTCCTCATGTCCACTGCTGCCCCCGTTCCTCTCTGCTAACAAGCCATCCCCATCCTGAGGGGCCCTGGGCTGCCTCGGTCTGCTCCTCCTCACATTCCTCTGAAGCCAATGAAGCTGCCCCCTTGATCGCCATCTGCTCTGGCTCTGGCTCGTCTTCCTCTGCAGATTCAGGCTCTGACGGGGGCATGGCATCCTCCCTGCTATTGGACTGTTAATCCCAAGTCCTTTAACACACTTCTCAACATTTGGTTAACTTAGAAAAATGAGACTCCTATTCACAGTACTCTTAGGATTTTCCTCAATTTTTAATTCATTTATGGTCCAGAAGCTGGTTTATATATTACATCAAAATGTAGCTACCCAGGCTGGAAAGCATATTTAAATTTTTAAATGTCCATTTTTGTTTTTAGAAATCTAAACAATCAACTACATGAAATACCCCCAGTCATCAGACTATAAATCAGAGCTTATCCACAGTCTATACATTCTTAGTGAGGCAGCTGCTTTTATATAGATATATTAGCTTTTATTAAGTTGAACTAAAAATAAACAAAATGATTTTTTTGGATTAGCACCCAATATGTATGATGGATATTATTTTGAATTATTTGAATCCTGCTTTAAGTAATATTAAGCCTGCTCTTGATTATATATTTTATCAAGTCTTCAATATATAAACTATTTAACAAAACCACATTTCATTGTTGCTTATAATTATACCATTGAGACACAGTTTGACAGCTTTCTTAAGAAGTTCCAGCAATGGAACTTTTGAAGTTTGATAGTACTGTATTTAGTTAGAAGTATTTTCTAATTTTATTTGTCACAGAAAAACTGCTTTTTTAATAATTACATCTGAAACCAAACAAATATTTGATTGGTTATTAACAGTAATTTATGTTGCCCATTTGAACTCATGCTGAATTGTTCATATAAAACATTTGGAGTACTTAACATTTAGGATATCTCAAACCTAACTTCTATATTAGCGGTTAGTAAGGCTAAAGGAAATTTCAGGGGACAAGGAAAATGCTTTGTCTATTACACTTACAATGGAATGGTAACAGCCTGCAACCAACCAACCAACCAACCAACCAACCAACCAACCAACCAACCAACCAACTAACTAACTAACTATATATATGAAATAAACATAAGCATCTAGAATTACTGTTTATTTAAAAAGTGAATTATAGGATCTTTGAACTGATTCAGCAATTTTAGCCACAAAATCCAGTCCATTGATAGAAGTTTAACAGCAAAAGAACTTACATAGTTCTTCTGCTATTGAAAATGTATGTAACCTGTACTCAATATTCACTATAATACTGCTTTTATAATAGCAGTAGTAGACTTATATACCGCTTCATAGGCCTTTCAGGCCTCTCTAAGCGGTTTACAGAGAGTTAGCATATTGCCCCCTACAATCTGGGTCCTCATTTTACCCACCTCGGAAGGATGGAAGGCTGAGTCAACCCTGAGCCGGTGAGATTTGAACCGCTGACCTGCTGATCTAGCAGTAGCCTGCAGTGCTGCATTTAACCACTGCGCCACCTTGGCTCTTCTATAAGCCTGAAGAAGTTTGCCTTAGCAAAACATGTAGCTTTTGGAAATAGTTTAATACAGGAACTTGCTGGGGACAGGATGAGGGCTCAGAGATAGTACCACATGGAACGGTAAACATTACCTACATTACATTTAAACAACTGATTTCTTGAATGATATTCTCACTGAATACATTGACACCTTTGCATATTTTGAGATGTATAATAAAATAGTTTTCACAAATACTGGAAAATGATCAACGCAAAATATATTTTCCAATTTTAGAAACTAGTTTCTGTTACTACAATTTTCTACCTAAGTTTGAAAGTTCTTAGGAAAAGAATAAATGGCTAAAAAAATGGGAAAAGTGTTCACGTGGTAAACTACTCAAGAGTCCAGATGCTCAACATTCTTGACATCAGAATGGAAAATTTTACTATTAGTCTAGAGAAATTTAATATCACCATTTTTGTCATATCCTTCATAGCTTCATTATTAGTACAAATCTGTGGAAGCTATAAAATAGACCTAAACGATAAAAAAATATGGTCATTTTGTTCCATCCCTTTTATGTATTACAATCATGTCTGGAAGATTTTAAATCAGTACAAGGATAAGTGGTTATCTCCTTTTATTTGTTAATTACCTTATCAGATTTTTGAACCAAGTCAGGCTACAATAACTTCAATGTTATTGTAACTTGTGGTAATGAACTCAAAGAACATATCACTAAGCCCACCAAATTTTTAATGAATAGGACAAAACCTATTAACTTGTAAATTTGCTATTTTCACATAGAATAACTAAAATGCAAGTAATATTTATTTCAGAAAGTTTTAAGAGTCCTATTTTTCAGAATGCTATATAAAGAAGTCAGAAGATTCTTGTGTCAACTGACCCCATACTGCTTTTGTTTAGAGGCTATAATTAATTTTCTAAAATTCATAAGTGTTTTAAAAATGTTGAGCTCTACTATTAAGTTGCTTTAATTACAAAACAAGCATCTGTTAAGGAAGAAGGTGATAACAACCCATCTCTATATTGTTCCTAGAAGAACAATAAGGAAACTACAATAAGGAAGCCAACAAATTTTGAATTCAGAGTCCTTCAAATTTGAAATGCCCCAATTTGAATGTAAAAACAGCTGCTCTGAGCATTGATTTTACCATTCTGAAAAAGGTTTGAGCTCCAAATAGTTCAAAATTCAAATACACCATGCATGCTTAATGAACACGTTCATGAAACCACTCAAAAATGTTGTGTGAGGTCTTTTTTTTTTACAATCTCTAAAAATACATGATTTAAAAACAATTTACTTGATTTAGTCAAGTTCAAATACAGCATGACGTAGGCTTATATAGTGTTATAACCAGCCAATTTTCCTTAAATTTTTAGTTAATTTTAAATTGGTTGATCTCACTGGTAGAAAAAAGTCACACTAAGCTTATTTCATTTACAAGGATTGGTTTCTTATATATAAAGCAATGAAGTGAAAGAGATCCACATATGGGATGTCATTTCTATAGGGGATATACATTTGAATGTATCTAGGTACGGATGTTTATCCTTACCCATATTTATGTTTACCATGAGATTTTGGATATAGATAGCTAGCTACACAGGAATTAATAACTAGTAAGTTATACATTACTAAATGAATTAATAAAAGCTAATTATGTACAGAAAACCAACAACCCTACCTGCATCTCCACTAGATCCAGTTGATAAAGCTGGCATCGTTAAGAATTTCGGCTAGAAGGCAGTAACTTCCCTTCAATTGTTGGCAGACACTTTCCTCAGTAACGTTTAGGCAATTTCAAAGTGCCCTGAAAAAAAATACAAATATCGAAAAATAATATTACTAAAAACTGCAAGTGACTAAAGGGTAGCAATTTTAAATACATTTCTTTAAACCATTACAAGATGTCATTATAGGACCCTAAAATAGAGTATGCATTATTCTTAATAATGTTTCATTTATTCATGTGTATATATGGATGCAGTGTGTTTAGGGACATGCAAGGAAATCTTAACAATATTCCAATATCATCATAAACAACCGCCTGTTATGATCTGTACATTTTCAAAATCAGCTTGATTTTTGGGAAGTCATTTAAGGAAAAGTCCCTAGAATTCAGGTACTATAATTAGTTTTTCCACTTTCTAAAAGGGCTCTTAGAAAAAAAATGGTACAATCACCTTGTTCCATTCTCAGTTATGTAGATTATATATAGCATGGACATTGGAAAGCAGCAAGAAACATATTTGTGGGCCAAGTCAGAAGTAATTACTACAACTACTACCATCAGACTAAAATATTAATATACTTCCAAAATATAGTTTATACTGATTGAAATCTTCTAAGTAGAATAATCACAGAGTTAAGAATGCAGCCAAAAGTATGAACTTTTTTTGGCATGTCAACAAAAACTAAGAATATATATATATCCCCAAGCTAACTCTAGCATTATATGTTCTCAGCTGGGAGATTTTAGCCACATTCATATTGTATTACTTAAATTATTAGCATTAATGCATTGTGAATGATGCACCTTACTTGTTGTGTACTCTTTCCAAACAAGTGCAAATACGTAATTTTGGGTTTTCCTAAATAATTAGTTTCAGCATCTGAATACTCTTTTCTAACAGCTTCTAAAATAGTTAGGACTTATTTCATTTGCAACCTTGCAACCGTTTATACAACAGATGTTAAAACATTTTCAACTTGAGATTTTTTAAAAAATAGGAATACAGAACATTCAAGAGGCAGATGCCCCGTGTTATGGATTATTAAGTATGTTTTCTTGTGTGTATTTAATTCTGCACTGAATTATGGCTGTTATGCATATTTGCTTGTGTGTGCATAATTCTGCACTGAGTTATAGCTGTTACGCACAACTCAATTTATGCAACCTTGTATAAATATCTCTACAGATTAAGTTTTTAAAACTTACCTGAAATCAGGCCAAGGACAGAGCGTACAAGCGTTGCAAAGCATCAATTCACTTTTCCTGGTATAAATGTAACATGCACATAGCAAAGCCAAAAAAATAAAATTTTAAACTCGGACCCAAAGATATAGAGTTATTCAGGAATCAGAATGCTAATTGAAATCAATCAACTTTTCATTATTTCTCACTGGACTGTTTATTAGTTTGTTAGCTGTCGTTGGGTTACCCCTCCCCAAAGTTAATAAAATTTATTTAAAAATGAAAGTCGTATGAATTTAGAAAATAACTAGTATGAAGAATAGATACTATTTACTATTTTTATTCTGGTTAAAATCTGTAATAGTTGCTTTCAGAATCTATTATTTTAAAAAGTTATGTGGTATTTAGCAGTGTATATGTAGTACATTAAATGACCTTCTGAAATCATTACCAGTAAAAAGCTTAAAATTAAATAAATATCCACACACACACAAAACACATAACAAGTTACATTTTTAACTGAAATTTCCTTTGGCGGAACTGGTTTAAAATACTTTATTTTGCAGCAGAATACTTATGGTTTTGCTAACTACTCCTCAGAATGAATTTGCTACAACACAGAAATACCAGCTGTTATAGTATGTTCTAAGAGGGATTATCAAATATTCTTCAACTGAAGTTCAATATGTTTTTCCATAAAAACACAGCCAAAAGCCAGGAATGTAAAAGGAATATCAACTGCACCTGAAGCATTTACAGTGCCCAATAGGACTGTTAAAACCAGACATTTAAAGGGCTTAAAAAAACCCCAGAAAGAAATCTCATTATTCCAGTTATATCTTGTTTCTATATCACACTGTATCAGATTCTTCTGGCAGCTACCATGTGGAAACAGTGAAATATGTGTAGTTCAACAGAATGTTGAATTTCCACCAGGCCCTTAGTAACCTCTCAGGCTCCTGTAGTACCTATGCCATCTAGTGGTTAAGTGGTCTTGTGCAACATCTTCTTATAAAGCCATAATTGGAAGGATTTTTTGCTGCTACCTGCTGCTCAATGAAGGAATCCAAATCAAAGCATTCAGATGATTCGGATACTATCTGAATATATCCAGAGAAACAGTTGATTGCCACCTTTAATATCTGATACAGCAGTTGATCAGCTCTAAATGCTGCATACAGGAAACTTTGACTTACTATTTTTTGTGTGTGAATATTTAGTTATAAGGTATTCCCCTCGCACATATGTGCTAGTCATTCCTGACTCTAGGGGGTGATGCTCACCTGTTTCAAAGTCGAAGAGCCAGACGTCCAAAGATGTCTCCGGCATGACTAAACGCCAAATGCACACTGAACGCTGTTACCTTCCCACCAAAGGTGGTCTCTATTTTTCTACTTGCCTTTTTACATGCTTTTGAACTGCTAGGTTGGCAGAAGTTGGAACAAGTAACAAAAGCTTACTCTGTTACACGGTGCTAAGAATTCGAACCGCTGACCTTTCTGATTGACGAGCTCAGTGTCTTAGCCACTGAGCCACCGCGTCCCTATTTAGTTACAAAGGCACTGAAAAAAGTGACTTGTGACTGTTTTTCACTTACATCCATGGTGACATAATCAAATTTAATCTTTGGCAAGCGGCTCATATTTATGAA
Organism: Thamnophis elegans; assembly: GCF_009769535.1. Lineage (NCBI taxonomy): Eukaryota > Metazoa > Chordata > Lepidosauria > Squamata > Natricidae > Thamnophis > Thamnophis elegans. The sequence continues at coordinate 21,865,802 of NC_045558.1, read as the reverse complement.
GGTGCCAGGTTCATGTGATTACCTTTTGATGAATAAAATCAATGGGGAAGCCAGATTCACTTTATAACCGTGTTGCTAACTTAACAACTGCATTGATCCACTAAACAACTGTGGCAAGAAAGATCATAAAAAGGCGCTAAACTCACTTATCAACTGTCTCATTTAGCAATGAAAATTTTGGGCTCATTTGTGAGTTCATAGGTCAAGGACTTTCTCTGGTGTTTTTTTTCCTCTATTATTTTTTTCTCTAATATTCAACCTGTAATCTGCTTCCTTGAATTTGGATCATTACTCCGTCATTCCCTCTGTGGTAATAGGTTGCTGTCTTCTTAGAAGACTTGAAAAGTGCCATCTTCTCTTTCCTCAGTCAACTTCATTCAGGATATTCCATTTTTAATTTTTGGATTATGTTATCATCAGGTTATTCTAACTTCTAATGATATATAGATTTTCTGAAAGACGATCTAGTCTTAGCTTGGTCTTTCAGGTCTTCCAGTGGTGGATTCCTTGCTATTGTAATAGAGTCCGTCCACTTTTTTCTCCTCTTGCCTTCCATGTTTCCAAGTATCAAGCCTTCTCCTGATAGCCAGGTCTTCGCATGTGTCCTCAGTAGGATAATTTGAGTGAGATTTCTGGTTGACTTGTTTGATTCATTGGTTTATTTTCGTGTCTGTCCATAGTATTCTCAGGTATATTGTCCACACTAATGTTAAAAAGACATTATTATTCTTCCTGCTTCTTCAAAGTTCAACTTTGCTTCAATAAAATGTCACAGGGTACACCATGGCTTTATTCCATAATTAAGCATATATCCACTACCTTCAGGGGTGGGTTCCTGCCAGTACTACCCTCTTCTATAGAAGAGGTTCCACAAATCTACTGTGCCGTTTAGAACAGATTCAAGCTTCCTCCCCCTGCCCGTCTGCACCATGCTTGGCCTGCCCACTGCTCACTGATTGGCTGGCTCACCAATTGCCCCCCACCTCTAGAGTCCTATCTAAACCTTAAAGTCTTAAAGCTTTCAAGTTTGAACACCCCTGGTTTTTTTTTTCTAAAGGGTTAGGGGTGCAAAGGTCTTGTTACTTGACAGCTTTAAGACTTGTGTGCTTCAAATGGCAGAGTTTCTAAGACAATATGACTGGAGGAGGAATTCTGGGAGTTGAAGTCCACAAGTCTTAAAGCTGTCGAGTTTGAATACCCCTGGTTTTTTTTTTCTAAAGGGTTAGGGGTGCAAGAGTCTTGTAACTTGACAGCTTTAAGACCTTTGTGCTTCAAATGGCAGAGTTTCTGAGCCAACATTTTGGTTGCTAAGCAAGAGCATTGTTAAGTGAGTTTCACTACATATTACAAGTTAGCCATGCCCACCCAGTCACATGACTGTCAAGCCACTCCCACCCTGTCACATGGCTGGCAAGCTACTCCCACAAAGCAGGCCACATCTACAGGTTCTAAAAAAAATTGAAACCTACCACTGACTACCTTGTAAGTTGGATGAATATATAAATGGATGAAATAAAATAAATAGCATACATTTTACCTCAGTGAAAACATTACAGCTGAAAGCATTTAAATGTTCAGGTTCCTTTACCACTAGCAGATTAAAATGAACTTTTTAAACTTTCTTTTTCATCAAACAAAGGAACATTACAGCTACTTCTATCAATAGCAGAAACTTAGATTACTTTTGAAATAATAGAAAATGCTTTTTAGCTCTCCAAGCTTGTTTCAATTTAATTTCTGAACATTTCGTTACCAGATTAGATAACATCAGCAGGATTTTCTTGTCCTATTCCTCTTTAGCTTACGTACATTTTGTGTGCCAGTGTGGTCAGTTGGTTATTTGATTGGTTGTTTGTTCGGACAGACCTATATTTAAATTTTGAGCAGCTGATTGGTTCTCTTGCTGATTGTTCATTCAAATGGGTTTCTTACATATTCATGCAATTAACTTAAAATTATTAATTTAAATTACCCACTCTATCTATTTTTCCCCTTTTCTACCACTTTTCTAAATTCTGTACAGATGACTTTCCTCTAACATGAATGCATATACCATGTCATATTTACAAAAAGGAATACAACATCAATTTTAAATACTTAAAGAGATAGTGAAAGTATTTATCTAATATGCAGTACTGAACAGTCCTAAAGAGAGGAGCTCCACAGATAATGTCCACTCCTGTATCCCTTCTCATTGAATTTAATTATTGCCAGGCACATTTTATAAGCGACCTCTGGTTCTATAGAGTGGGGAGGCCATGAGAACAGGTTACCCTATTCCAAGTGAGGCCACCATTATATAATTTGACCCAAGCTGCAAATACCTAGGTAGGTGTCATCTGAATGGTACTTAACTCTGTATTAGCAGAGTGGTTGGATTGGGGTCCTCTCATGCATATGTTAAAGAGGACTAGAGGGAAAAAAACCCTGAGCCCTGGAAATTGTATAACAGAGTGGTTAGTAGTCAAACCACCTCATCTTGCCCTACGAACTATTAATATTTTTAACCTGCTTTAGACAGCATTGATGCTTGTTTATGGAAGGAAATTCAAATTAATAACCAAATGCAATTTGGAGAGGTGCCACCCTTCAACAAATGCAAGTTTGTAGTGCGGATAGGACTGTTGTCAGCCGGTGCTAAAAATAAGATCAAAGGTATTCCAACATTCATTTTTAAAATCCAAATGCTAAAGTCAACTCAATTTTCAAGAATCTTCAAAATAGTTCGTCTTAAAGTTTTGCTCACATGTCTACGGCTATTAATGAATTGTTATACGTAGAAATTATAAAGCTACTCACTGCTAGAAATTTAGAATAACTAGGGAAACAAGGTCAACATAATTAACGAAGCCCTTAATTCAAATCCAAAGTTCTTTCCATGTTACAAACAGGGTTACAGAAAGAATATTAATTTTTACCAGGAGAGGGAGCTCATAGTTCATAAATTGCACAATTTCCTGCATTTCCCAATGTACTGAAGAAATATTTCTCAACCCTATTTTTTATATATTAAATTTATTACCTTATTACAAATATATGATACCTTTATTTATAATGCACAATATAAATTATATAAATAGGTTTTGGTCCAATGCATACACACATGCACATAATGGTTGCTTCAGAAGCTAATAACTCTGACTGCAATACTGTTGCTTTTGTAAATAAAGACTAAACATTGCGATTGTACTGCAGTTGGATTTATTTTTTACTTCGGTACTAAAATACTGTACATTTGCAATTCAATTCAGAAATTCTTTTAGAGATTATAAAACAATAAAACAATTACACAATTATGGCAACAAAAAAAGGGAGGAGGTCTATTCACCAGCAGGTGATCGGGAGGGGGGGAATTATTGTTTATTGTTTGTAGTGGGTTTTTCTTTTTGTAAGCTGTCCAGAGTCACTGACAATGAATGGGCAGCCATACACTGCAATTAAATCAAAAGGCTTCAAAATGTCCTACAGCAGTGTTGGTGAACCTTTTTGGCACCAAGAACCGAAATGGGAGCGCGTGCTGGAAACCAGAAGTGCAGCTGCCCAGTACGCATGTGTGTGTGAGAAACTGGAAGATAATCTTCCTGGCATGTGCATCGGGTGGCTGCTCTTCCGGTTTCCCGTGCTCCCATGCATGTGAAAACCAGCTGGCTGGCGTGCTGGAACCCGGATGAGCAATGGGCGATGGGTTGCATGCCCAGAGAGATGGCTCTGTGTGCCACTTCCAACACACATACCATAGGTTCACCATCATGGTCCTACAGCATAAAATACAGAGAATTCTGTCTTACTATCTATGTCAGTATTTCTCAACCTTGGCTGGGGGATTCTGGGAGTTGAAGTCCACAGGACTTAAGGTCGCCAAGGTTGAGAAACACTGATCTATGTCATAGGGTCATTCATTCATTCATTCATTCAAGTGATCTATGAAATGTTCACTATCGATAACATAATTGTGCTACATATTCATTCCATGTTTAATTTCCCTTCAATTTTACTGAGCCCCTAGTATGGGTTGGCAATAGAGTCCCCAAGGAGGTTGGTGCTTCAGGATTTCAGTCTGTCTGGTATTGTTGAGTCCAGTACAGGCAAAGAGATTGTGGCATCCATGGCAACCATGTCCTTCTTTCAAGTAGCCGATGGCCCAATGCATACCAGTGGCTGCACCTTGGATATGGTTTTAGTCTGAGGACAGTTGAGAAGTCATCTAGCAGGGGAGAATATTGAGAACAATCCGTTGTTATGGGCAGGTCATTTTCTGATTGCCTTTTGATTCAACGGTGTCGCCCCTCCCTACAGGGAGAGCAGGCCTGTTTGATTAGCCTGCCCGCAAGTGACTTTCAAAGAAAAGCTTTGAATATTTTCTGAGGGTCTGGTAGGTGACTTGGCCACGTTTCTAGGCATGGCCTGGAATGGAATCAGGGACAAGGACTGTATCTCCCTTTTGCAAATTGTGCGGGTACATCCATCTTGAGGTACTCCCTGGTTTACTGGGAGATGAAATACCAGGACAGATGGTATTTCCTATACAGCCCAGAACAGACAGGATAGACACCTTCACCATCTGAGGAATACTAAGGAAAGCAACATGTCAATATTTCTTCATACTTTTATTACATCTGAAGCTCTGCTCAGGATGACCTAATCCCAGGACCACTATAAGAATTAGCCAGATGAAATCATTCACACCCATTCCAACTTGAACTATGAATGTATAACACAGACTGAGGTTTCCGGGTTGCTATAATGGTATGTGGGAATGATCTTGAGAAGAGAGGTCAAAGAAACACAGCTAAGAGAAGGATCGGATAAAATGCAACTTAACTTGCACCAAAAATGCAAGCAGAACGAATAGTTCAGAAGGGACCCTTCGTAGATTCTTGGGCTGTGCTGTGAAAGGGAAAGTAGGGGGATGTATTTTCACACTTGCAAAATTCTCTTAATGAAACATTACAATAGAGTAAAATTAGCTTATCTGTGTTTCCTGCTGGTCTACCTTGCAAGGCGGACAACACAGTCTGGTAGCATGAGGTGGGATGAGTTTAAGCCAGAGATTCCTAAGGAAATACAGGTAGTCTTCAAGTTACAACCACAACTGAGCCCAAAAGTTCTGTTGCAAAGGGAATAATTTGTTAAGTCAATTTTGCTTCAGTTTATGACCTTTCTTGCCATGATGGCTAAGCAAATCAGTGCAGATGTCTAGTTAAGTCACATGGTTGTTAAGTGAATCTGGCTTCCCCATTGACTTTGCTTGTCAGAAGATCGCCAAAGGGGAGATCACATGACCTCAAGACATTGCGATCATCATAAATATGAATCAGATGCCAAGCACCTGAATTTCTATCATGTATAGCGGTCGTGTGAAAAATGATAAGCCACTTTTTTCAGCACTATTGTAACTTTGAACAGTCACTAAATGAACTGTGGACTATCTGTAGACTGTGTTTTCATAGTTCATCCATCTGTCTACAGGATCCAGATCCCTCCCATAAAAATGACCTCAGAAGTGACCCACAGTTCAGTACAATCTTAATGGAGAGGGTGGTGCCAACTACCTTGAACATCATGGTGATGTATCCCTACTCAAGAGGCCATCCTTGGACCCAATAGTTTCAATAACTATATCCAGATTATGTCCAACCTTTCCTTTCGGGGGCAGATTGTTGATAGGTGACTGATATGTACTTGATAAGAATCGTGGAGAAAACCAATTATTTAGAGCTGTGAGGGTGAACCTGTGGCACACGGAGCGATCTCTGAGGGCACGCAAGCCGTTGCCCTAAGTCAGCTGAAGCTGACCAGCTGCTTTTTGTAGCAATATATAGCAATAGCAGTAGACTTATATACCGCTTCATAGGCCTTTCAGGCCTCTCTAAGCGGTTTACAGAGAGTCAGCATATTGCCCCCAACAATCTGGGTCCTCATTTTACCCACCTCGGAAGGATGGAAGGCTGAGTCAACCCTGAGCCGGTGAGATTTGAACCGCTGACCTGCTGATCTAGCAGTAGCCTGCAGTGCTGCATTTAACCACTGCGCCACCTTGGCTCTTCAGAGAAGGGAAGAGAAATCCCTCAATGCATTTGGGGAGCAGACTTGTCAGCGTGACTAGTATTATGTGATAAACCCAGGAGCAAAAACGCAGCACAAAGAGGCTTAAGACAATTAACAGTGGTTTATCTACAAATATATACATGCAAACACATGCAGGAGATAAAATCCCTTACCATTCACTACAGACATAAGGAAAGAACTGAATACACACTGAGAGAGAAAGAGAGACTCCTCTATAATGACCACCTATATATAGACTCCTCTTAAAACAGTAAATGACTTGTGTGGACCCCCACCATCAGAGTCTTAAAAGGGTTATACCATAGCTACAATGAATCAGCCTTATTGCATCAGCTTTACTGATTAAGCTTACAACCTTTCATCAGCCGGCAGCTATTAAATCCTCAATACCTTCACAAGACTTCAAACGCAACTTGTCCTCCACTTGCAGCCTTACCTACTTGTTTCCCCATTCACCGGATAAATTAGCAGAGAAGATTGCAAATGGTGATTGCATGGTAGTAGGGCACCAGTCGCAAATATGAACAGATTGTCAAGTACCCAAAATGCAACCCTGGTCACTTCACAAGTTGACTTCAGAAACAAATTATATATGGAACTGCCCTTGAAGAACACTGGGAAACTTCAAATGGTCCAGAATACAATAGTGCAGCAGTGCTGTGCCCATGTAACATCTCTGCTTCACAAACTGCACTGCTTAGCTGACCTGGTTACTAGTTTGCTCCCAAAAATGATTAAAAATGCTGAATCTACAATGGCCAAGGGCAAAAAAAGCAGTGCGAGTAGCAGCAACTTCTGATTTCTACCAGCTTGACCATAGCTGACAGACCCTATAGAAGCTGATAATGGGCCGATCTACTGGGCTTCTGGAGGGCTAGGGTAGGGTCAGTCTAATGATCTCCACTAGCCAAAGGAGGTGCCAATCAATCTGGCCTCCAAAAGGCTAGGCCAGGACTATCTATTGAACCAATGCATAGCAACATAGAAGCACTGAAGTTTCCACAAATTTGATTAATTTCAATCCCACAGAGGTCATGGATATCAGATTTTGGATCCATTTTGCAGGCTTTCCCATTTGAGATACCTTGGTTCAAAGATGCTATGCATTCCAAAGGAGACAGAAGAGAGAGCAAAAACTGTTCTGTACTCTTAAATACGGGTAACTGGTTAAGGCTTTAAATAGCTAATAAGGAATAAGATCTATAACAAGATGATTTTTAAAAAAATCCTACCTGAAGGACTTTAAGAACGTGAGAATAAATCTCAACTCTTTTTTAAAATGATGACTGTTATCTAAAGTTAACCTCTGGTTTTGGCAACATAAAATTACCATGTTTTGCTTTTATATTTTAATGAGTTGATCAGCATAAGAAATGCAATTCTTAAAGTACAAGAGTGACAGAAAAATGGTACATCAAGTCAGTTATTTTTTTTCAAAAATATAGTAATTGCAAGCTGTTCCACTAATAGGATGGTTTAGACAGAAATTTCTGTTCAAGACATGGAGGAGATTTACAACAAGCCAAGCTATACAATATAGGTCAATGATGGCGAACCTATAGCACACATGCCACAGGTGGCACGCAGAACCCTCTCTGCGGGCATGCGATCCGTCACCTCAGCTCAGTGCCATCATCCATGTGGGTGTGCCTCCCACTGGCCAGCTGGTTTTCAGGTCTCTGTCATGCACAGGGACGGGGTGCACGTGCGAGAGTCATGTGCACACGTGGGGGGATTGTGCATGCATGTATGGGATGCATGCACAGGATTGCACATGCGTGCGTGGGAAGTGCAGGGTCATATGAGCATGTACATGTGGAGCACGGGGGTCACACAAACATTGGGGCAGGGCGTACATAGGGGATCATGCACGCATGTGTGGGGTGGGGCACGCAGGGGGAATTGCACATGCATTGCATAATGGGTGCAGGGGGGACACTTTCAGCACACAACAAGAAGATTAGCCACCACTGATATAGGTTTTTCCCCATCAACATGCATCCTTGAAATAGTATTCTTCCTTGGCTATCCGTCTCCTATCTGGGAATTGTTAAATTAAACCATTAAAGATAAGGAAACTTTCTGGTATTAACTTGATACCTTCTGAAGTATTAAAAAGTAAGAGAAACTGGTGGGCTCCCCTTACAATCTCTTTATTCACATATATCAATTACAAATTACAAATTCCTAAAAACAGGAATTATTCTATTACTGTTCCACTTTTTAAGACCTTTCCAAATATTGTTAGATCAGTCTCCCAGTCTTCCGATATAATATATACATGCATTTTGTTCCAAAAGCTTCTGGATTAGTTACAAATAATTAATAAAATAAAAATGAAATACTACCATTTCTAACAATTGATAAAAATAAGTCAGCTTTAGGGAAGACAAGTTGACCATAGATCAATATGTTACCTTGCTGTTTTATCACCCATATTCCTGCTCCTTAAATGTTGCTTTCATTGATTTAAAATCAGTCACTGATTCAATTTCTAGAGTCTGGTGGAAGCTGTTTCATTCATTCATAGATCAAGGGCTACTTTACGTGATTTGGATGGTGCAGAAAAACACAGTTATGTAAGTTATAAGGTAATAGCAGTCTTCTCCTTGAATATTATCTCAGTTCATAAATAAGTGAAAGAGTGCTGTATTCTCGGCTCATCCTCTTTTCAGTGTCCACGAAAAGCTCATCAATAACCACTTAACCAAAGCAGAATCCCACTTAACAATAGATAGCTGACTGCCTCTACTCTTACCAATTACTTGGCCATCCTCTTCACAGCTTTACAGTTCTTTTCAAGTACTGAAGGTAAGAAAAATTCACCATAAACCATTCTAAAATGAAATCTCTATCTTTTCACAGCCAGAAACAGCAATAGTGGATAAAACAAAAGATACAGATACCCTGTTTCTCTGAAAATAAGATCTCCCCAGATAATAAGACCAATCAGACTTTTGAGCACATGCGCTAAAATAAGCCCTTCCCTGAAAATAAGCCTTCTCCGAAAATATTTAAATGCATGCGCAGCCGATCCCCGCCATTTCCTCTGGTTGCTTGCAACACAAGGTGAGGAGTGAGGCCGGAGGGAGGGAACAACACAAGGTGAGGAGGTGAGGCCGGAGGGAGGGAAAGGGAGGGGGTACATGCCCCACGCACCCTAAGCTAACGGCTGCTCCCACAACCCTAGTCACCGTGTCCCTTCTGTCATGCTAATGGCCACCACAAAAAGAACTGCAGGGCCAGCGATGCGCCTTGCTGCCGTAGCAGCGCAACACAGCAACAACTATGATGTGACCACGCTCACCACCTCCTGAACCTCAAAAACAATAAGACCTCCTGGAAAATAAGGCCAAGTGCTTATTTCAGGGGTTAAAACACAGCAGTCTTTGAGTTACCACCATTTGTTTAGTGACCATTTGAAGGTATGACACTGAAAAAAGTTACTTACGGCCAGTTCTCACAGTATCCCCGTAGTCACATGATTTTTGCCACTTGCCAGAACCCAGGGTCACGGAATCACCATTGCTACCTTCCCGGCCAGTTATCAACAAACAAAATCAATGAGGGAGGTCAGATTCACTTCTTGACTGTGGTGAATTCCAGTGATTTGCTTAACAACCATGGCAAACAAAGGTTGAAATACAGTGCACAAATTGCCAGAGACAATATCCATTAATTATTAAGATGAACAATGCAACTGGATAGAGGATTTTACTTTATACCTAACACAATAGCTTTGTTTCAATGTGAATCATTAGATTTGACCTGACACAAAGCTATTCAATATTACACATGAATAAGAGATGTCAGCTATGTTTTAAAAGGATGTGAATTAAATTTGCCCACAAAGAATATTCAGGAAAACCTAGAGATGAATGGCAACACACCTGTTGGTTGAGCATAAAAATAAAATTTAATCTCACACATCCATTTCTAATTAAAAGATCTTAGGTAATTGGGCTGGCAGAGGCCAGTGCCTAAGAAAACTGGTTCTTCTGCCTTGTTCAATGAAAGACTATCAATAATACATCTACAAGTTCATCTATTGTGTCATTAAAAAAAATAACTGAGTTAAGGTAACAATCTTTTTCACCCTCCCTGTAACATGGGTTATGTCAAAATGTAAACAACAAATACTATTTTGCATCTGAGGAGAATAAAGGTCTACATTTTTGCCCCATGGGCTTTATTTCCAGGGATACATATATAAGATCATAGACTTTTGATTTCATCTGTAGCAATTTTCCAAAACTTCATCCGTTACCCATGCTCAATGCCATGGATTATTTCAACAGAGGAAAAAAGAAGTGGGAATGGCAGTGGTTACGTAGGAAAATAGAATGGCTTGGGCCTTGAAATGAAAGAAAGGCAATCAGAGTTCAAATTGCTTAGGTAGGGAGAGGATTAGGATCAAACAAACTAACTGTGAGGAAGGGGTTAAAAATAAGAAATACTACTTCTTCATGCAGTTAAAAGGTATGATTCCCCTTGCACATATATGCTAGTCGTTTCCGACTCTAAGGGGCAGTGCTCATCTCCGTTTCAAAGCCGAAAAGCCAGCACTGTCCAAAGACATTTCCGTGGTCATGTGGCCGGCAGGACTAAATGCTGAAGGCACATGGAGAGATGTTACCTTCCCACCAAAGGTGGTTCCTATTTTTCAACTTGTATTTTTACATGCTTTCGAACTGCTAGGTTTGCAGAAGCTGGGACAAGTAACGGGAGCTGCATGCAGTTAGTCCTCACTTAACAGCAGTAGTTGTGACCAGAATTTTCATAACTAAGTGACACAATTGTAAAGTGTGAATTCACATGACCACATTGCTTTAGTGAGGGAAATTCTAGCATTCTAGTTGCCATTAAGAGAATCCTTCTTGGAATCGCATGATCACCATCTGTGACGTCCTGCCAGCTTCCCCATTGATTTTTTTTTTGTAGGAAGCCAGCAAAGAAGTTTGCGAATGGCAACCAGACGACTATCCTAAGTACAAGGACCAGTCTTAAATATCACTCCTTTAGTGCCGCTATTAAGTTTCAATGGCCGGTGGATGTGTGGTTATTAAGCAAGGACCACCTGTTTTTATTTCAATACACCAAGTAGCTAATCAGACTTTCCATCTTGTTACAGTCACCCATATTTCTTGTAGCTCCTTGGCAGGAAAAACACTGCAATGACATTGAATGGAAAGCACAATGGGAAATATATAATAGGTCATAGGGAAGAAAAGAGTGAATGTGCAATTTCTTTGACAGACAATTCTCTGGCTTGCTTTTAATGTCATAACTTATTTTACAATGCGTACATGCTGTCACCATCATAAGGCTTTAGGCGATACACAAAAAAAATTCCTTGAAGAAATAATATGTCAGATGCAACAGGGAGCAAGTCAGTCACTGACTCTCCCCCTTGTTTAAACTGAACTAGATATAGCAAAGTTTTAAAAGACAAGAACATAATCCATGGAAGGGCAGAGATCACAACAGATCACATCAATAGATTCTCTACTCTTGCCAGATAACAGATGCAGTACTAAATCTGCCGTGCAATCCTATCTAAATCCAAATCGAAGAAGCCCAAATATATCCCATGGAACTCACAAAAATTGGGATTGTAATTGCCATCCTTAAGTGATGTGGTCGTAAAGCATGTCACATGACCACATTCCTTAGCAACGGCAATTCAGGACATCTGTTGCTATCGTAACCCCAGGATGGTTCAGGTCATTCAGCGGAAAGAGGTTGGAGTCCCAAATAAGGAGCAGGGTAGGATGCCCCAGGCAGGCACTGGCAATGCAGGTAGGCCAATGAAGGAAAAAGATGATTGGTGGGCGTTGAGAAATGTTAAGTAGGTCAGTGAGGGCCAGAAGCAGGCATGGGGTCTTGTACTCTACAGTGGGAGTCTTTGAAATGTCACAAGTTATGAAAGAAAAAAGCAGCAGGAGCGACTTGGGGTAAAATATCTCCTTCTGTGAAGCAGGCAAGAAAGGTTGCAAATGGCAATTCCAAGATTGCAGTTTACTGTATCTTCATAATCATAACTGGGTGCCAGAGCACCCAGAACAAGGTCATATATGATCATGGGGACCCTGCAATAGCTACAATTTCACAAATTAGTCACAAGTCCACCTCATTTTGAATGGTTGGTAAACAAGGGATAACAACTTGAGAAATACCTGTTACCTGAACAGTTACCTGAACGATCCAATCAATACCAAAAAGTGTAAAGATCCTCACGGCAAAAGAAAGCAACAAGTCTGTCTTAATGGAAAATCAAAAGATAGCAGGGCTTCCCTTTCAGAAAGTCCAATATTGATGTCATCCAGCCACAAAATGTGTATGTGTTGAAGCAATAATCTGGCTCTTGAGAATTCGGATGCACAATTCTGCCCAAATTACATTAAGAACAAGGTAATCTCAGGCAATATTTGTATCCATTGCTAAATAAACTTAATAATGAAATCTACTTCAAATTCTCCAGTTATAAATCTCCAGTTCTATCTTACAAGGAGTTTTTACTTAAACTTACTCTTTTCCTTGCCCCCTTTTCGAATGCAAGTGAAAAAAGAGCAGTTTCTCTGCTGTTATTTTTAGTTTTATGATTCAAAATGTGTAATGTTTTCTCAGATCTTAAAACAGGTTTTTCCTCCTGTTCTTCTCAACTTTTAAAATATATAGCTACTCTACTATGCTGTATATTTTCCAGTATTGCCTGATTGATTTTACAAGAAAAACCTTTCACTGCTAAGTAATGTGATGGATTATTAAAATTATATTCAGCTATATAAAAATGTAGATTTGGATCCTTCATACCTATAAACACATTACATTCAGCAAGCTAAAGTTAATGTATTTTTGAAAGAAGGATAACATTGCATTATATTAAACAAAATACTAAAATTAAAATAGGACAGTTATGGACAGTAGACATTTGAAAAATTAATAACTTTAGTACTAAAGTGTACCTTAAGTACTAAACATTCTCGGCCTTTATCTAATTAGATATGCACAAATCTGTTCTCATTAAAATAATGCAGGAAAAAAGGGATATAGTCTTATTCTTAAGGTTACACATCATAGCAGCCACCCTTAGAACCTCTCTAGGTGAGAGAGAAGCCTTTTTGCCACATACAGATTTGTGACTATTTTGCTTCATCTTCTTTCTGTGCTGCAGATTAAATACAAACAATGAAAACTGAATTTGACCCTGTAACTGAACATTATAAACATAGTTGTTTGAGAAATACAGGGTGCAATATCAATATTAAATCTGAAAATGTCCTATGCTCTTGGAAACAATATCTTATCCATCATTCAGGCACCTATGAAAATATGTCTCTGGTCTGTCAGGAGTTATATAACCTTATGCCTAAAATGTGTTTGGTTTTAGTAGTACAAAGCACTGCTATGCTTACAAAATAAAGATATAATTACTGTCTGTATCAGCATTAGAGATAGTTTTCAGGTGAAAAAATACCATTACAGTGAAAGTTGTTAATTCCACCCTTGCCCTCATTTGCTTTACTTGGCATACGTATAGGGCCACTCATCTCACTGAACGTATCTCTGAACAGTGTACAACCAATAATTAAACTAATGTGATCATGTTAAACCACTATAAACTTAATAAATAATTGTGGGAGTACATCCATATAAACACATCACACAGGCTGCCCAGGAAAGAACCATATGGAATAATACTAATCCACTTATCTTGTGGCTGCTTAGGTATTGCAGGAATAAACAGCTATTTCCCATAAAATGCATGATTTCTTAGAATTATGTGGTCCTAAACAAGTCACAGTAATCTAGCTCCTGTGGTAGTATGGAGATGCTAAACCATAAATGAACTAAGACATGGGTTACATGGTAAATTGATCAGCCTGGATTTGGCTACACAAAAGAATCACAAATATCACATGGCTTGATTTGCACTGAGCCATAAATTAGAAAATCACTCTTTGTTTTAGCATGTTTGCAAACCCAACTCTAGTTGGAAATTAGACCAAATATTATACCATGGCTGACTATTAAATTTCATTATCTTGTATTTTTATCTTTAATATAAAAGCATGCTAAAAAGTATAAAAATTATACTTAATACGCTATAGAAAGCAACATAATAAGAATTTGAGTAATAAGAATTTCAGCCCAATTCTATATCTCTAACACTGAATAAAATGCCTTATGAACAGACTGGTATTAATTTAAAACAGGATCTATTTACTACATCTCCTGTTCCTAAAGGTGTATTTTAGGGGTGAAAACATATCTTGCATCATTTATTCAAGACTTGCCAGAATCGCCCCAAAGAGCAAATTGGTGTAAGAAGAGGAGAGACACCCTACTCACAACTCCCATTCCTGCCTCCTTTATTTCAGAGCCTCTTCCTTTATGTAACGATGCCACTAGCTGAAGAAACCAGATATTTTCTCACACCTTTAAACCGTCCGCCGTCTACCCACGCCTCATTCGCACGACCCATTTGACACCAGGCTACACGTTTACCCGTGGCTAACTTAGCCACCACCATGGCGCGCCAAACCAACCAGGAAGTTAGCAAGAGCACACACATCGAGTCAAAGTAAGCCTCACGCTTGGGTTTCCCAAAAAATGCGGGTCAGGTCTGGGAGAGGCTCGGTGGGTCGTGGGAATCCCAGTCCGCCTTTTGCTGTAGCCGGGTCACCACTGAACTCCGCCGTGTCCTGTAAAGCCCAGTGCGGCACAGTCGTTTCTCGGTCAGCTCCGACCTCACCTGCTGCTCTGCTCCACCGCCAGCCGCTGTCGCAGCACAAGAACGACCCTCGAGACCTCCGACGGTCCGCACTTCTGGGAGCTGCAGCCGGGCAGGGCGAATCCCGCCCAACCTCCTGTTTCTCTCCGGCGCTTTTACCGCAGCCACCGGCCGAGCACCAACCCAGCGCGTGGGGGGAAGGCGCAGTGGCCCCGCAGTCCCTCCTTCCACCTGCCCCGGGCGCCGCACGTAGCGACCAGGCTGCGCTCGCCTACCGCGCGAGGTCCATTCGCGTCCTCCCCATTCAACCGGGGCGGAGCTCTGGAGCCGAGGAGAGCGGGAGCGGCGAATTACTCGCCCCCGATTTTTTGTCGCCGCTGCCCTGATTGGCCCTCGCCCGCCGGGAGTGGGAAATCGAAGCTCGCCCCGCCTCCCGCCAGCTAGAAATCTGTTTGATTGGAGGAGGCGGGTGTCAATCTGGGGCTGATTGATGGTTCGAAAGGGCGTTTTACCACGCGCGGTAGCGCCTGTTGGCCAGTTGCGCGTGGACTTGTGGAGACGTTGGGGTAGTCAATAATCTGAGTGTGGAGTGTTTTATTTTTTTAAATAATTGGGGCAGTTCCTTCTTTTACTTACTTGTAGACGCGAAAGCATAAAGCACGTGTTAAGTTAGAACAATCGATACCCTGCATCTAGTTCTAAATCTTTATTATATTTTTATCTTTTTTATTTACTTAGTTTTTCACTCATTTACAAGATAACAGGAATAAGAATAACAGGAATGCTGTTGAGGTTGTGGTATATCATTACATTAATAAGATTTTTTTGAACTGCTTCTCATCCTAAGTTTCAGTGCAATGGGCAAACGGGACCTTCCAATTGATTAAATTAACCTTACTATGAAATACTATGAAAACAATGGCTGTGGCAAAAAAGAACGAAGAAATTTGTTCAACTTTGTTGAATTTCTCTTAAAAGTGGGGCATCAACCTCATAAATAGCCCTGAGAAGCCTGAAGCTGAACTATCTTTTCACAAATCCAATAGTCTCTCACAATTGGTAAAATAAATTGAGTATGAAACATATTCTCTTGAAACTAGAGGGACCTACGGTTAATGAGGGAGCAGATGTGCACTACCTAAATTTGGATTATCCCCAGAGGGCAGCCAAGAAGCAACACAGCTGGATTAAGGAAAACTTTCAAATTAAAACATCTGGTTTTTTTCATGGGGAAAGGATTGGATTGACTACAACAAAAACTATATGTCAAAATTACAGAAGATTTTCCTTAAAAAGAGAAGCAGAAACTCAACTGCCCCCACCTTTGTCAATTGGCCATTAAAGGCCTGGGCCAGTCAATTCTACATAACAAAGGTAGGATTAACCCTCTACAGATCTCACCACATGGCACCTTGGAAGAAGCAATGCCCAACCAAAATTGGACTCAAAACACAGCCTACAGAGTTGCCCCTGCATGGCCCCATGGGAGTCTGACAACCAATCAGAATACAAGCTCAAGTTCAAAGCCAGAGAGGGCATAAAACCAGGGACTTTCAGCATCACTGCACTTTTTCTTCTTCATCCAACATCTTGAAGCACCTGATCACTTTTTTCCCCCTGGGCCCCAAACCATGTGGTCCTGTCCACCATTAAAACCATCTTTCTGAGAGGCCTCCATCTTTCCAGTGTCTCTCCCCCCAGCACTTGGAACTGAACCCAGAAGGACATTTCTTCAACAAGTGAATGTGTAGCATTTTCTTTAGTCATTCAGCATGACTATGTGCTTTAGTGAGAAGCTGCAAGAATAAAAGGTTTTGGCTTGGATAAATTCCATTCAACTTTTTCAAGTTGTGTAATTCCAACTGAAATTTGGGAAATGATCAGAGAGTTGCCTGAGAAGCTGGATTGTGATTTTTCAGCTGGTTATAAGCATTGCTAAAACTACTACAGAGACTAAGGAGGATGGAAACAGCTAATGAGCTGCTGATGCCCTTAGTTATATGTGCAATATATTACTGATATCAGAGGTGGTATTCACAGGTTCTGACCAGTTCTGGAGAACCGGTAGCAGAAATATTGAGTAGTTCGGAGAACTGGAAAATACCACCTGACTGGCCCAGACCCCATCTATTCTCTGCCTCCCGAGTCCCAGCTGATCGGGAGGGAATCTTGCAGTAACCTTCCACTGGAGTAGGGTGAGAATGGAGATTTTACAGTATCCTTCTGCTGCCATGTCCACCAAGCCATGCCCACAGAACCAGTATTAAAAAAAATTGAATCCCACCACTGACTGATATCCCCTCAGATGCCACACTTTTGCCCACCCAAGTTTATTATTTATTAATATACCACTAAGTAAGTAGCTGACAAAACAATGCACTCATACAATGCAGTAGAAATATTCTGGTGCATAAGAAATCTTAAATGTCATACTTTTGACTTTACTATGTCAGACTATTTTAAACGAATTACAATAAAAAAGTCCATTAAAGGTCTTAAGCACATGTATATGTTGAAATTGATTTCACTTCAACCTATTTGTAAGCCATCTTACAATGCATAGTCAATAACGTGTGGTTCCAAGCAAAATCAGTAAGATGAAATAATAAATATTGATCCTTTATGTGGATAAATCCAATCTGTAATAACATCATGTACTATTATAGCATCAAGGGCATTTAGAGAAGGGGTACAACTGTAATTCAATTACTGTATGTTGTATTGAATTACTTTTATGACTTAGACTCAAGGTGGCATTTGGCATCATTCCCCACCACAATAACCCTATGAGAACAGTGAGATTTCATGGCTGAGCAACTTCAATTCTAGTCCAACGCCATATCCATTATACCAAATTAGTGAATTCAGGCCACAATATGGCACTGTTTGTCTTCCTGTAATGTGCCCTACATTTGAAGACTTCAGCCAGTACAAACGCGATGGCACAGGCAGCTATGAGTACCAATTGCTTAGCACATGCGACTGCTGAAGCTGAATTGGCTTCAGTATATTTCCAGGTACAATTAATGGTGCTGGTGGATACCTTTAAAGTCATCATGGCTTGGGACTTGGCTATCTGTGGGACTGTCTTTCCCCAATAATGTCTACCTATCCTGTCAGATCTGACAGGAAAGGCATGTTCTAGGTCCCTTCTTTAAGAGAGTGCTATCTGGCAGGGACTAGGACAGTGATGGCTAACCTTTTCGGCCCTGTGGGCCAAAACTGGAGTGTGCATGCGAGTGCTGGAACCCGAAAGAGAGCAGCTGGTCGGTGCACATGCATGGGATGGAACCTGGAAGAGCAGCTGGTGATGGCACACGCTCACAGAAAGGGCACTGCATGCCACCTCTGGCACACATGCCATAGGTTTGCCATCATGGATCTAGGAAGAGAGCTTTCTGCCCGGGGACCTGCCCTTTATGATATTATTCCCCCAGAAATTAATTTTTTTCCTGACCTATCCTTTTACAACATATTAAAAACCTGGGATTTGCCATCAAGCCCTGCTCTATGATAGTTTATGTGAACTTATTTCTTGATCTTGGTTGTGTTAACTGAGTTTTTCAGCTGCTATATTATATTATTTTGGTGGTTTTTAAATTTGGCTGTTTTTTTATTAACTTATTTTGATTTTAAGTGTTACTTGCCTAGTTATGCAAATGAAATGAGAAGCCATATAAATTTAATAAATAAATAACAAACTTCCTAAATGTTGTGATTACATGTCATATTATCAGCTGGTACATGCCTATCACATGCCCTCAATAAATTGAGCATGCAAACTTAATGGCCTATTATCTAAGAAGAACAACGGAGAGATACAAATAATGATCATAGGAGTTGATGGAGTTTGATGCTCAAGCATTCTGCATTTAATGTATGCATGGTGAAGGCTGCGTAAACCCTGTCAGGCTGAAGATTGCATTTGGATCGTGAATCACATCACATACTAAAAGGGAACAACGTCAGGATATGATAAAAAGCATTCCATTAATTACAGATAACTTTCCCAGTTATTTTGTCTACATTTAATTTGAAGGCTACCATTCAGCAGCATTTGAAACCCACATATACTTTGGGGAATCCAGGTTTGGCAATCTTAACATAGAAGACACCAAGCTCAGAAGTAATATTGGCTAGGCCTCAAGGACAGGGGGCCAGCAGATGATGCAGGAGGACACACTGCTTTAAGGACAATTCTGCACTGCAGCCTCAGCTGCTGGCCTCCCCTGCTGCATCTTAAATCTACTTCAGAATTTTGAACTTCCAGTGCAGATTGCAGTTGAGTTATGCTGAGTCCAAGCACCACAATACTACGTAGTATTGGTTGTTTCCCTTGCTCTTTGATCTGTCTTATTCATTCAGGAAAGCAACCCTAATTGATTGGCTTCTGTGTGGACTGCTCTACTAGTGTACATCTTTTCCATTTTAGGGATTGTTCTTTTCTGACTAGTCCCCGTTGTTTACTTTGCTTTCCCAGTTATTTGCACACATGGATACATTCACTGCCCTTTCCAACATTTATCTCCTTTGACACCAACACAGACTCCCTCCCTTTTTCCTAATATATCATCCTAGTTAATACAATAATCAAAGCATTAGGGAACAGGTTGTTCTTTGGTGCTTCTGTAAGTTCATGAAAACTTTCTAGCAAAGAAAAACCTCATAGAAACAAAGCAGGAAGTTTGTTGTGATCTAAAAATGTTTGAGAAGATAAAGGGAAGCTTTGTGGTACTGTGAGTGTGGCATAGGAGAGCAAGCTACTTCACCCCACCTGAGCAGAAACAGAAAGCATGAGCACAGGGAAATAATAAGTGAATGACGTATGGTCTTCTAAGTCTGAGAACAGGTTATTCATTTAATAGTGCATCTTTGAAACCTGCAAGTTTATTTTAACTATAGGAAACATACCAGCCCAGCACAAAAAGGATGCCCACATGTTGACTAGCCCTACTGGAGGTGCTGGAGCCAATCAGAACTGAGCATTGGAGACCATCTACTCTGAAGAGCTGAAGACAGCTAAATGGAAAAAAACGGCAGCTTTGAAGTAAAGCTGGGGAAAAAATGGACTGGAAGTGAGAAGAGGAAAATGCCATCCATTCCTGCAACCAGGAAGTTATGGTTGACCTATGTTAGTGAGGAAGTTAGGGGAAAACACAGATCTTACCCTAAGACTCAGGTGAGTTCCTGAATGAAATTCTGGACTGTCTTCAATAAACTGCTAAGAAGCATGGGAGCTGAAAATTGTTGCTCTCTTTGCTATGCTGGCATTCTAATGAAAAATAGTCCAAACATCATCCTATGTTTATAATGTATTACTGGAGAATAGAATAGAACTATGCCTAAATTCACAGATTTATTTAAGCGTGATTTATTGATTAAACTACCACAAACTTAAGCCATAAACCATGGCTTGCAAATCACAGTGGATAGATTTGCAAAACACATTAAGTCAAACCAAACCAACCATCTATATTTAGTGATCCAATACATATACACATGCCTAAGCACCTTATATCATGTGCATTTTGCAGGATACTAGCCCTTGAGGGAAGGCCTTTTGGAGAGGAGAGATTAAGCTTGTCAGCAGGTGATTGGTTAACTTATTCCAGTATCATTTTACAGTCTTTGCATGTTTAAATTTTACTGAAGGCAGTAGAGCTTAAGAATGTGTGACTCTAAATCTGCAGTGAGTGCTGTAAATAAATATTTGGGTTTCTTTTTTTCTTTGTCAGTAAGAAATTCCTGATTTCAGAATGAAGCCTGGAACCTTTGTTTGCAAGTGTATACTTGGCTCTGGAATGTCTTTTTTCTTTTTCAATGGAGACAATGTTCTAGACCCCATAACCTTCCAACTCTGATGCTTTGCCAGAGCATAACTGAGATTCTTGCATAATTAAACAGTCAACTCTCAGGTGACACTCACACTATTTAAGTGCATTCTTTGGGCTTTCTGCTTGCAGCTTGGATCAGTTTACATTTGAAAGGTTGCTGAGAAGTAGGTTTTCTAAGGTCACAAGGAAAAGCAAAACCCTTGAAAAAGAAAGTGCTTAACCAGACACTCAATACAGCTGCAGTTCAGACTCCAGATGTGAGGTCAGTGCTAAGGAAATATGAAGCACTTGAACCCTAGTTATGTGCAGGTTTCCTTTCTTTGAGTAGAATTTGCTATTCTGCAATTGATCATTTTCATTCCAAAATTCACTTCATGTATTAAAAAAAAGCAGATTACTAGCATAATCAATTTGCACCAAAGATCTGGAAACAAACCAAAAATTCTTCCCATCAAGACCTAATTCTGCTCTCACTCATGCATTTACCAACATGATGTATGGTTGTGTCTAAGTTATGCATCCTGTTTTCCACTTCCATACTTCTAATAGCTATTACTGTTATTGTGAGATCAAAAGGATCATCAACTCTGCACCTGCTTTAGAAATTATATCCTATCTAGGGGATGTTGATTGTTAGTGACTGTACATATTTTTTCCATGACAATCTGTCCCAACCTGGTCCCTTCAGGTCTTCTAACTTATGATTTTGATGATTGCATGGGATAGATCATAGAAAGGAGAGTAATATGATGTAACTTTAGAGCAGCGGTTCTCAACCTGTGGGTCGTGACCCTTTCAGGGTCAAATGACCCTCTCACAGGGGTCGCCTAAGACCATCAGAAAAAACATATTTTCAAAAGAAATACGGAAAATATAAAATAATGTTATGGTTGTGGGTCACCACAACATGAGGAACTGTATTAAAGGGTCGCAGCATTAGGAAAGTTGAGACCCACTGCTTTAGAGAGAAAGTTCAAAATATATTTCCACTTATAACGGTTGTGAAGAATATTGGAAACTTAATACTTAAGCGAATCTGGCTTTGCTTGTAAGAAGGTAGCAAAAGATGATTACATGACCCCAGATATTGCAACCATCATTAATCTGAGTCAGTTGCCAATCACCCATATTTTGACCTTGGGGATGCTGCAATGGTCATATGTATGAGAAACTGTTATGTCTTTTTTTTTCTCAGTGCGGTTGTAACTTTGTACGGTCAATAAAATGAACTGTCGTAAGTCGAGGACTACCTGTACAGTGTTCATCCTGAAGGCCAATATCCCAATCAATGAATGAAAGGCCAGGTCTCAGAGACATGGCTGTCTCCACAAATCAGAGCCTTCACCC
The DNA here is from genome assembly GCF_009769535.1 of Thamnophis elegans. NCBI lineage: Eukaryota > Metazoa > Chordata > Lepidosauria > Squamata > Natricidae > Thamnophis > Thamnophis elegans. The sequence continues at coordinate 21,843,818 of NC_045558.1, read as the reverse complement.
TGTAGCAAAAGCCAGAAACATAATTATGTTTAGGTGAATTAAAATCATTCCACGAGCCTAAGTCTACAGCAGGCAATCCTATGCTTCTGGCCACTTCCAAAGCAAAGTGGGCATTGAGAAGCATCCTTGCATCCAGAGGTGGGCTGCTGGGGGTTCGCATGGGTTCGGGCTATCCTCTAGCTAGGATTCTGCCCAGTTTAGCGAACCCCCAAATGTCACTCCTGGCTGGCCATGCCCCCCTGCCCCCCCCTTTCCCAGGAATCTCCTTGCGGCCTGTTCATCATGCCAGGTAAGTGCAGGGCCCATGCGGAGATTCAGGGAGGGAGGAAAATGGGCCTACTGGGGGTTCCTGAAACAGGCCTGTTTCCCGCCTCAGGAGAGCCACTGGAGCCCGGGAGAAGCAGTTTTTGCCCTCTGGAGCCTGGGAAGGGTGAAAAACGCCCTCCCTCCAGCTGTGGTGCAGGAGGCCGACTAGATCACACCCACCATGGCCACGTCCACACAGCAACGGGGCAGCAAACCCATTGCTGCAATTTTTGAAGCCCACCCCTGCTTGCATCCCATTTAACAACAACTAGGAATGATACTGCATAGAACTGTCAGCAAGGGCAAAACTGAAAAAAAAAGTCAGAATGACAAAATTCTGCTCTTTTTTCATGTGCACCAAAATCCCTGTTTTATTTTACAGCAGAATTCCATGTGCTCATTTACAATCACCACGTTTGCTCTTCCTATTCCCACCCGTAGTGTTATTTTTTTGATATTATAATAATTAGTAGCCATTTTTCTAGCATTATAGTATCATATTATTTGATACCCATTTCCCATCACAAGAACTGAACACTAGGAGGGATGTTTTTCCTTATTTATTTTTGGCACACTACAAATCCCTCATGCATTTCACTCCTGAAAAGTGAAATCTATGTTTTAAGTATTGAAAAAAAATATTTTAAAAACTAGAAACTGGCTTTTCACTTAACATTAGAAAAAGCTTTCATTTCTACACCAGCAATCGGGGACTGCTATGCTAAGATATGAATGGAGCAAGCTCATTTGCTTTGCAAAATATTTAAACGATTAACGCTCGGTCATTATGTTGCTTCATGTTAAATTACAGCATAATATTATCCATGAATTAGACATGATACTACATGCGCAACTCAAATAATACAACAAGTACGTAGAAAAAAAGCTGTTCCTTTTGAGCCCTGTTTCTCAACCGTAGCTCTAAGAACTATGGACCCTGGACATGCTGGCCAGGGAATTCTGGGAGATGTACCGCACATATATTAACATTGCAAGGATGGAAAATCACCTTTTGAGAATTATGAACTTGCAACAGGGAATAATTTTGCATTTAAGGTTCAAAAGTGAAAAAAAATTGTGCCGAGAATCTTTTTGTGAAACAAGTAAGCAGCTTCAAGTATTAGTATTAATTCTAATCTCTAGTCCCATTTTTCTCTATTTCCAAAAACAATCATATTGTTCAAATATGATTGCCTATTAATCACAACTAGCTGTGTTCACACAGTTTGTGAAATGTTGCATGCTGGCTTACAACTAAAAGGGAGAAGTTCACGAAAGAAGCTGAATCAAATCCAAAGAAACTAGATTATGTCTTAATTAAGTTTGTGAGTCAAGCCGTAGCCTGAGAGAATTGTCTCTTTTCATTTTGCAAACAGCTGAGTTAATGAGGTTTCTTTGTAGGTCAGTAGCCTACAAAAATTGAAGATGACAACAGATTTAAAAAAAAAAATCAGAAATCAGGGGAACCTTTTATGCAAAGATGGGTGCAAGAAAAGACAAAGGAGTAAAAAGATACAAAGGAAATGTACTTAAGATTTATATAAGTATATTAATATATATATATATATATATATATATATATATATATATATATATATATATATATATATATATATATATATATATATATATATATATATATATATATATATATATAGTGTCACAACCCCTGGTAAGCCCCAATTATGGGAGGAAGCTAACTGCTTCCATCATCTGTCAATCGGCTCGTCACAAGAGTCCATCACGACAGAAACCCAATATTTTTACTGTTGCCTTACTAGTCTCCCTTTATTTATTTATCAGCACAAATAACACACACACACACACACACACACACACACACACACACACACACGCGCACATATATATATATATATATATATATATATATATATATATATATATATATATATATATATATATATATATATATATATATATATATGCAAAAGTGATGATACTGAGTTAGGGCCAGACATTCTGGAAAGGGAAATGAAATAACTAAACTGCAGGACTATGAAATACTAGCAGAACTGTTTAAAAGCTGTCAAGATAGTGCAGTTAAAATACGTGCTAGCCGGGGAATTGTGGTTTTTGAAGTCTGTACATCTTAAAGTTGTCAAGATTGAAAATGTTATTAATAACTAAGCTGCAAGACGATGAAATACTAACAAAGCTATTTGAAGATGGACAAGATAATGCAGCTGAAGTGCAAGCTAGCTAGGGAATTCTGGTTGCTGAAATTCACAAAAAGTTGCCATGGTTGAAAAATACTTTTCTAGATTGCGTAGAGGAAAACAATGTTTTTGGTACATTGTAAATGAAAGTACTTCATATTCTTTTTTCTCATTAGAACTTCTAATTAGTGTAAAACCGTGCCTCTTTTAGTGAACAACACTGTGAGCAATTTTTCTCATTATAAACCTCCCTGCTGTAAACCAATTATTAAATTTTCAAGGAGTTTTGGCTTGCAAAAGGGTAATGTCTTTGCCTTAGAATTTATGGAATGTCAATGATTCCTCTAAAATGTACAGGAAGAAATTATTAAAATAGTGGGGGGATTGTGAAAAAAGTCATAGGTAGATTGGGATCCAATCACAATCAGAGTGAAATTAATAAAACAAGATTATTGACTCACTGGTTTTTGTTTTCAGGGTGTGTGTTCAGTAATTGCTTTTATAAACTAGCATATCAGGATAAGCCTGATTCCAATTGGCTTTTACCTTGTATTCTTGCTTTGCCTAGAAAAACTTCCATTAAATAAGTGCACACCTATTTGTGTGTTGTGCAGTTTGCAATCACAGGAATGCTAAGTACCTGTAGTATCTCTGCATTTTTGGAGCTCTACTTAAGACACATCCAGAATTGCAATAAATTGGACAGTCTTACCCGTTTAAATTATAAATAAATATATTCCAGGAGTCACCATCGTGGATAGATGTTCTGCAACTAGAGGTACTTCATCTACGAATAGCATCTGGACATAGGCCAAACCATAGTGATCAGAAACATTAGGATATGTACTAATCAGAGGTAGTATGAATCTGGTTCGGATTCCTTCATAAAAAGAGCACAAAGAACAGAATCATAGCAATAGCACTTAGATTTAAATACCATTTCACTGCCCTCTCTGTAAGTGGTTTACAAAGTCAGCATATTGCCCCCACAAACTGGGTCCTCATTTTAGCAACCTTGGAAGGATGGAAGGCTGAGTCCACCTTGTGCCGGTGAGAATCGAACTGCTGAACTGCTGGCAGCCGGCAGTCAGAACAATAGCCTGGAGTACTGCCTTCTAACCACTGCGCCACTACGGCTCTGGCAAAACCTTTTAGCCAATGGCATCTATTTATAATTACCATCCAATAATGGATGGGCAAGGGAGAGCATGGCATCAGGCAAGAGACAAAGCTTTCCAATAGCTGGATGTTTCTAGTTGTGTAAGATACCGGCAGCAATGACAATATATCTCTCATGTACTAATGAAGAGACAGGTGGAGCCTTCTAGACATTTGCTTACATCTCTATATCTTTTATTCTTTGTTTCAGGGTTAGTGTACCTGATCATATTCCATATTAAGAACAGAGGATTGAGGATACCCTTGATTTAAAAGATGAGATGTAACAGCTTTGATCCAGGTGGATTGAAAATTGCCCTGAAGAATTAATGGTGCTAAGCTTTGAGGATAGAAGTTAAGCTTCAGCCAAAGGTTCATAGAAGTCACCCACGCTCGAGTCAACTTTTATTATAATTGTCTCCAATATCCAGTCATACAGCAGATGCGTGCTTGAGACACAGCGAATATCTGGAAAACGGCTTTTATGAATTTGTATTATACCCTCTTCAGGGAGGTGAAAAATGAAGTAGGGATGGGGCAGCTGAAGTCCCATAAAGGAATTAGCCTAGTGGCTTAGCCTGAAATAATTTAAGTGCGGCTGAAACATAATATCTTCCCTTGGATCAGAAAAATCTAAGGGTGGCTTTGGCAGATATTTTACCCAGTAGCCGGAAGATATTCACAGTAGCTTTCCTTGAGCCAGTGGAAAGCATGACTACTACTGAGTACTTGAAGCTAGTCACTTTTTCTATTTTATTCTATTTCATTTTATTGTTTTATTTTATGGCTAGCTTTTGGTTTTCTCTTTTAATATCTATTGATGTTTGGAAAGAACTACAGCAAGGATATCAAACTCACGGCTCACAAGCCAGATGCGTCATGCGCTGGCCACCTTCACGCCCGGTTTAGTGAAGGGGGAAAAAAGTCGCAATAAGTTACATAATGCTGCCTTAATGATGCAAGTTTGACACCCCTGAACTAAGTGTCATTTGAATGGAGCATCAGGGCTATGCTGCAATCCCCTAGTTTATGGGAAAGCAAACAAGAGCAAAAAAAAAATCGCTTTAGTTTTGATAGCATAAAAGAGGACAAGGAGAAACAGACTTATGTTATGTCTTATAATAAAGCATTGTAAGTCTTCTTCTCTTGACCTCGCTTAAATTGGAAGGCTGACAATATATTTCAAACAGATATATAAAATCTATTAGATTGCATACACCTTTTAAAAATCTAAAAGACGTTTATTTGCAATTCAGAAATGTAAAAGAATAATTGATAAGAGTTTGGAATAAATACTAAGAAAATGTTTTTTTCCTAAAATACCTCTTTGGGTATCACCACTTTTTAGAAAGGAAGTGACACTAAGCTCTAATTGGTGGGTTTATAGTAAAATAATAATATCTTTTGTTCAAGGTGAAGCTAGAAGGTCATATATATCACTGGTTTATTTATCTACAGGGTTTTGGTTTTTTTTTTTTTTTTTTTTTTGCTTTGAATAAGAAAAATGTTGTTTTGTAGCTGCTATAAATGAATGGGAAATGATACTCTCTGCTAATGTTGAACATCTGATAGTTATGGCTTATAAATGTAACTATTAAACCCAGAAATCATATATTATATTAAACATTGTATGATTCACTGGGCAAGAAATTTTGGTTATAATGTCAGAGGATGAGAAAACATGTGGATTAAAGACTGAACTTCATGTTGAATTATACACTTAAAGAGAATGTCTACAAAATGATGTACTGGTGGTATTTAACGCCAAATAAACTATGATAGATGTATAAGGGTGTTTCAAATGTTTTTTGGAAATGCAAGGGTAAGGAAGATACTTTCTATCACGTGATAAGGCAAAGAAGTGTTTGATACAAATTCATGGTTTAATTCAAAAAAGTTTAAAAATGGTTTTACAATGCAAACTAGAAAGTTTTTTTCTAGTACTATTAAATCAAAAAACGGGGTCCGGGTGGGATTAGAACTTAGTTGCTGTATATGTTAACAGCTGCAAGAATTCTATATGCCCAGAAATGGAAAGAAGTATTAATTTCCACAATCGAGGAATGGATTGAAAAGATTGAATTGATGGAGATGGTGAAAAGGATCACACTAGGTAAAGGTTCCCCCACATATACTGCTAGTCGTTCCCGACTCTACAGGGCAGTGCTCATCTCCGTTTCAAAGCCAAATAACCAGCGCTGTCTGAAGATGTCTCCATGATCCTGTGGCCCGCATGACTAAATGCCGAAGGCTCATAGAGCACTGTTACCTCCCCACCAAAGGTGGCCCCTATTTTTCTACTTGCATTTTTACATGCTTTTGAACTGCTAGGTTAGCAGAAGCTGGGGCAAGTAACGGGAGCTCATTCCATTACACAGCACTAGGGATTCAAACTGCCAAACTGCCAACCTTCTGATCAACAAGCTCAGAGTCTTAGCCACTGAGTTACCATGTCCCTTTGGACCACACTAATTAGGGACAAAAATGTAATAGTTTTGTGGTTACTTGGAAGCTACTCCTGGTCTTTCTGCATGAAAGAGGAAAATATGAAATTTTGACTTTGGGTTTTCAGAATTAAGCAGCATACTGATATAGAAATGGCTATATATATCAAATTATAATTAAAAAGCTGAGACTATAACTATTATGTATCTGACTGCACCAAAAAATGTATCAGAAATTACTGCTTTTTGTTTTTATTTTCCCACCCTTCCCTCACTCTCGTGCCTCTAACCCTTTTCTTTTTCCTTTCGCCATTGTTTTTATTTCTATTTGTATTTTAAGATTATTTTTTTTTGATAAAAAGTATATTTAAAAAAAGCAGGGGACAAAGAATTTTTGGAACACATAATTTAAAAAAGAATAAATGGAAGGTTTTTTTTTTAAAAAAGGTTATGTATATTCTGCTTTTATTATTTTGTATAAATAATCAAGCAAACATATCTAATGCTCCTTTTTCCTCCTATTATCAACAATAACCCTATGAGATGAGAACTCACAGTCTCCTAGTTTATAGCCTGATGGCTTAACTACTACACTAGTCTGGCTCTAAATATAATAATAAAATGTCCTAAAGTTACAGCATTTTTTTTTAAAATCTGCATAAACAACCACGGTTTCCAATCTTGGTAGATAATGTTAATTCCTTAGTCAGACTCTTGATCCTAAATTTAACTCTGAGCATTTTCCTGTTCACTGCTTGATTCTCTTTCTGCCCTTGAGTAGGAAAACAAAGTCTTTCATCTGCACACCTGCTTCTGCCTAGATATTCCCCCTGGAGCCTTCAAAGTGTCACACCTGGCTTTGCAGTTTTGTATATTCATATCCTGAGGTTAAAGGCACATTCAGTTGGTCTTTCAACTATGTAATGCATTCGTGTTCCATAATTATTGTAGCTTTATAGTCTTGCATTTATTCTGCTTTTAACTCCTCCCTCCAAGTGATTTCATAATTGTTTGCTCTCTCCCTGTGTTCCACATGTACCTTTTATTTTTCCAAGCATAGTTCATTCCACCCAGGGGTGGGTTGCAAATCCCAGCGTTTCCTGTTCACTAGTGCTTGCGCACACGATGCTTCTGTGCATTTGCAGAAGCGGCCGGGTGGGTGGAGCCTTCTTACGCTGCCACTACCGCTTCGCCGGATACTGGTCGAACCGGGAGCAACCCACCTCTGATTCAACCAGTGAAGCCATCTCTTGGTTAAAAAGCCCAGGGTCTTATTAACTACCAGATGATCTTGCTTCTACATTAGCAGTTCATATTGAGATGTCTGGCTTAATCATATGGCCAGGGGTGGGCTTCAAAGATTTTAGCAAGGGGTTCTCTGCCTGGTTGCTGGGTGGGCATGGCCATGCTGGGCGTGGCCTAGTTGGCCTCTTGCACCACAGGGTGGGGGGCTTTTGCCTTCCTGAAAGGTTACAAATTAAGTTCCGGCAAACAGTCTTTGTGGCACAAAACACAATGAGCAAATTCTTCAAAAATAGGAACTGTTGACTCCTAAGACAACCTTCCCCTTTCCTTCCATTTATTCTCCAGCCAGAGAGGGGCCATTAAGCGTCCACATGTGCTTTCCAGAGTCAACTTCTTGTCCTCCGTTACTCACATCTTCTAACTGCTCTGCACATACGTACATCCAGAACAGACCCCAGTTTTTCTTCCTCCTCACTCATATTAGTCTACAAAGGCCTCTCCGGTGGCTGGGAAATGTTAGACGACCCTGCTCTATCTCTGCGTCCAACACAGAGCATCCATCAGAGCCTTCCCCAGACTCCAGCAGTGGCCCAAGTTCCTCCCCAACCTCCTCATCATCCGAGTCTGCCGCCAGCTCCGCTAGCAGCTGGTGGGCCCCATTTTCTCCAATCGGGTATCCCTATATATTAGTAGAAAAAAAAATCTGGTTTCATATGAATGTTAATTTTTAAAATTCTCTGCATCACCATATCTATTTGTATTCTTTTCCCCTTTTTCATAAGTCCACCATGCATGGTAAAATGTCCCTTCATTCTTTTCATATTTCCAACAACGAGTAGAAGTATCTTTGTCAGGTGAGGGCTGCTACGGGTTCACCCTGGTTCAGGTGACGAAACCGCGTAGTTGACGTCATCACAGCGCGACAACAGCGCGGAGAAAAAAGCACGCTGTAAACGCTAAACCTAAAATTAACCCATAAACCTAAAATTAACCCATAAACCTAAACCTAACCCCCCTAAACCTAATCCTAAACTTAACCCTAAACCTAACCCTTAACCTAACCCTAAACCTAACCCTTAACGTAATGCTAAACCTAATCCTAACCCTTAACCTAAACCTAAACCTAAACCTAACCCTTAACCTAACCCTAACCCTAACCCTTAACCTAACCCTAAACCTAACCCTAAACCTAACCCTTACCTTAACTTGAATCGGCTTGCTTTCAAAGCACTATTTAAAGCACCCTTCTTTCTCCGCGCTCGCTGTTGTCGCCCTGTTGATGACGTCAGCGATGCGGTTTAATCGGGCGCGCTTTAGTCGAGCGCGGTTTTGTCGTGCCACGGTCCCGGAGAACCTCCAAATCCTAACCCTGGCTGGCCCAGTTTTGGATGCAAGATATGTGCAGGACCTGCACAGAGGCTTGGAGAGGGGAAAAATGACCCTCCCAGAAGGCCTCTGGAGCCCCGGAGAGCCAATTTTCACCCTCCCAGAGGCTCGAGGAAAGCCACCCTCACCATGGTGCAGGAGGCCGATTAGGCCACATCCACCATGGCCACACCCACCCAGTAACCAAGCAGAGAACCCATTGCTGAAATTTTTGAAGCCCACCGCTGTCACAGAGCATAGAATAATAGGATTAGAAGTGACTTTGGAGGTCTTCTAGTCCAACCATGTGCCAATGGCAGGAGATCCTATGGCATTCTGAGGAAATAGTTGTCCAGTCTCTTCTTGAAAACCTCCTCTGATGGAGTACCCAAAACTTATAGATCCAAGCTGTTCCACTGATTAATTATTCTTACTGTCGGGAAAGTTCTCCTCAGTTCTAGGTTGAATGTCTCTTTAATAATCTTTCACCTGTTACTTCTTATCCTGCCCTCAGGTATTTGGAGAATAAGCTGATTCCTTCTTCTCTGCCATAGCCCCTCAAGTACTGGAAGACTGCTATCATATTATCCCTAGGCCTTGTCTTCATTAGAGTAGACAAACCTAGTTCTTTCAATCATTCAACATCTGGTTTAGCCACCAGATCCTCATCACCTTTGCTGTTCTTCTCAGTATATCTAGTATCTCAACATAAGTGTGCCATAGGTTCGCCATCACGGATTTAAAGCATTGGAGAGAATAGCTAATGCTTTATATGATAGACTCAAGTTGAGAAGGATCTTGAGAGATTTGAACACTGATTCCTGATTCCAACTTGGTGTCATCTGAAAATTTAATGAGTTCCACTCTTTATCTTCTCCTATGTTTATAAAGATGTTAAAGAGTATTGGCCTAAGACAAAACTTTGAGATACCTCACTGCGTGTTTTCCTCCATGTAGATGTAATTCCATTGAGAACTACTTGCTAAGTGTGATTGGTCAGCCAATTGGGAATCAATCTAGTGGTTGTAATATCTATCCCACATTGTTCTATATTACCAAGAAGTAGGCTGTGGTCTACTTTTCAAATGCCTTACTGAAATCTAAGAAAAATATGTCCACAGCATTTCCCTTATCCACTAATTTAGTCACTTTGTCAAAGAAAGCAATAAGGTTTATCTGGCATGTTCTGGTTTAGACAAGCCATGCTGGCTTCAATCAAGTTCACCCTCTTTGTTTCTCAAACGTCAAGCATTATTGTATAGACGTCTGAGTCCTTTATGGCTGATCCTGCATCTCCTGATTATAACTGTATACTATATCTATGTAATTGCTTTAAGGAAGATCTGAAATCACTTCTTTAAATATTTTTCATTTCTTTGTCTACTGTTTTTCCTCTTTCCTTTTCTGTTAATTTTTTTTTTATTTCTCTGTTATTTTTTTAAATGTTTAAAAAAGTTGTAATAAAATTATGATTTAAAAAAGTCGCAACTTTTTGGAGCAGGTTATCCAAGTGGAGCAGTTGTATTTTATAATTCCTGGTTCAGAGTTACGGAATATGGGAAAAAAAATGATTGTAACTGTTCAACTCTGCTTGTTTCTCTTTTGGTTGAGACACTAAGAGTTGATCACACAGGAAACAATCTGTTGCTTTCATTAAATCATGGCAACCAAATAGCAGTTTCTTTTAGATGGGGAAAAAACCCTCTGACACAACAGTGCCTCAGAAATAGGAGCATCCAGTGTAGTTCATTTTCTGAATTATTTAAGTTGATATATTGGGAGTCAGTCCTATTTCAGGTGAAAAGTTCATTCTCTGTTATCCTGCGATCCTGTTCAATGTTATACTAAGGTTACAGGCACTACATAGTAAACAGAATAGAGGAGATAGTGTTACCACACAAACAGCATGTGGTGGCCGAGACAATGTCACTCACTCTTTCACACGAGCCAGAAAGAGGGATGGCAGCCAGGGGATGGTTATGGCAGACAGGATGTATCAAATACTGATTTACCTAGGAACTGATGCTGAAACCTGAACTAATTTAGGAAAATAGAAGACCTGGCATTGGTGAGGGTTTTTTTGGGGGTAGGGATGCAGTCTGAACTATGATTGCACAGCTGTATTCCGAAATTGGTAGGGGAAAGGTCTGTAATCAGAACAGGAGAGAGACAGAAAAGGGTAAATCAGCGGAGACTGCAATTATTTAATTATTGCTAATAAGAGGCTTCCACCTTTAAAGCAGGGCTGTCAAATTCACGGCCATGGGCCGGATGCAATACATGCTGGCCACTCCTGTTTAGTGAAAGTGGGGGGGGGATCATGACACATCACATGACTCCGCCATGATGACACGAGTTTGACACCCCTGCTTTAAAGTATCTGGGAAAAAGCAGTGACCACACCATTTTGTTCTCTGATTGGTAACAGCTATTTAAAGCCACACTACTTGCCTAAGATCTTCTTAAATGAAAAAAAAAGATAATTGAATACCTTCATTCAGCAATGGCTCTTGGAATAATGGGAAAATAATTATAAGCTAGTACTTAAATAAATATTTTTTCAGGTTTAGATGTCAACAGCCTCTATCTAAGCATCTCTTCTCAGACACAGGTATATTTTTCTGGCCAACGGCCAGTTCATAAATCTCATAAAGCTATAGTTTATTTAATGATGACCTAACCAAACAGCCATATTGAAACAAGCAACTAAAATAAATAATTCACCACAATTTGCATAATACATTTGCATTGCACTGTGTGTTAAATAAAATCCAGGCAAAAGCTTTATATATGAATGCTCCTTTTGCCATCCTGATAGAATCAGAAAAAAACACTATTAGGCATATAACAACATTCTGTGTCATTATTTCTTTTTAGGATCTTATGTAGTTTGCTGTAAAGGCTCAAAGGCTTCCCCTGCAACTTAAACACCTGTAGAATTTACATTTGGTAAGTCAGTTTTTAGAATCCTGATTTCTGTCCACTTTAAGAGTAGCTAATGTAGGCTAATATATTGAACAATTTTACAATATTTCTTGATCAAGTTTGATTCTTGAACAATATTCTGAAATAAGTTCCAAAAATGCTTTTCAAATTATGCTTTAAGAAAAGCACCTGCTATTCCCACTTGGAGAATATCCTACACTCACTGATAACTACTACTATTTTAATATGGCTACAGATATTCCACACTTCCTCAGCTTGTCAACATATCTGTTCTACTCCACCTTCATCTTCCTTCCTATTACACATGTCCTGTGGAGAATAAATGGATAGAAATATGTGAGTGAAAGCCTGAATAAACATGGACCTTTTGACTCTAACATTTAACTTCATATGAATTTAAATGAAAGAATAGGTAGTCCTTGATTTATGGCCACAACTGAGTCCAACATTTTTGTTGCTAAGCTGTTGTTGTTAAATTAAGAGTTTTACCCTGTTTTGTGACCTTTCTTGCCACAATTGTTAAGTGAATTACTGCAGTTGTTAAGTTAGTAACATGATTGTTAAGCGAATCTGGCTTCCCCATTGACTTTGCTTGTCAGAAGGTTATAAAAGGTGATCATATGACCCTGGGATTTGGCATAAATACATGCCAAGTATCCGAATTTTGATTACGTGACTACACGATGCTTTAACAGTCATGTGAAAAATAGTCATCAGTCCCATTTTTCAGTGCTGTTATAACTCCAAATGGTCACTAATCAAATGGCTGTAAATTGAGGAGTATCGGTATATGTCTTTCAAAATATATTTGAAAATGTTATATGATAATAATATTTATATACTAATCTCACCCCATACTACTGTACATCTCTCATCATATGCTAGGCAGTACAATACAGCATTTTCTTTAAGAACATGTATTTTGATCTTTAACTTATTTACAATACACCATAGCAAAAATTCTGACATCCACTTGAGTGTCCAATCAAAAGAACATACCATATTTTTCAGAGTATAAGACATACCTTCCCCCCACAAAAAAGTGGGTGAAAATCTGGGTGCGTCTTATACACTGAATACAGCATTTTTTTTTGCCACTTGAAACCCCGGCCCCTTTGCAAAAATGAATGTGCATAGCCTTTAGCAGGCTTCCAGAATGTTCCTGACGGCTGAGGAGGGCAGAAATGAATGAAAAACGGGTCGTTTTTTGCTAAACAAACTGAAAATGTTTACAGCCCCTCATGCTAAATCAGAAGATAAGACTTATGGACTGTGATAGCTGGTTCCATAAAGCACATTGAGACAATACCAAAGAAAATGTATCGTTGTCTCTCACCAGGATTCTTGCTGGATTTCATCCTTTTCCTACAGTTCTAAAGTGTTGTCCTTCTATTTTGTTAGAAGACAAAATCAACTGGCAGAAAACTCTACCAGCGTAGTTTTTGCTATGCCGTTTGCCAATCCAGTCCTGCTTTTGTGTTTCAGCTTGCCACTGGATGGTGATGGTCTAATTTCAGAAAGGCCATGAGTTCAAATCTTCTGCCTTTGCTTTCCTTTTTCTCAATAGCAGCACGCAGCTGAGAAACAGTGTTGTGACTTATAGATGCTTTTATGAGACAGTGAGATCTTTCACAACTTTCACCTGTTTCTGAAACCACCAAGCAGTGTCATTTCTCCCCCCCCCCCAAAAAAAAGTTTGATGAACTTATTTGGAGTGTGGGTTTAAATGTACTTAAGGGTATTCAAAGCTGGCAGCTTATGTAAAATGAAAGGGCTGTTGGTATAATGGCAGATGTGCTGTGTTCATCATCCTGGGACCACAGAAAAACTTCCCTATAGCAGTTAAATGGACAGTTTGGCAGAGCAAAATGATCTGAATCTCTATAGAGATTTAGACCCTATAGTCAAAGGTGGGGTTTTAGGAGCTGCCCAGCCCAGGGGTGGCTTCCTGCAGGCATTACTACCGGTTTGGCGTGCTCGCTCTACAGAGCAAGCGCACTCATTTGCACCTAAAAAGATCTGCACTTCCGCACATAATTAGAAAATGAAAAAAAATACATTTTTTCAATGAAGATTGCTCTGCACATGTGCAAAACAGAAAATCAAGATGGCGGCCCCAAGGATAAAACCGGTTAAGCCGCGTGTCTGGCTGAGTTACTACCTGGTCCGAACCAGTAGGAACCCACTTCTGGCTCAGTCACATTCTTCCCTGAGCTGCTTGGCTCCATTGCTAAGTTGGTGGTAGAGCCTCCAAGAGTGATAGTTCTGGGAAAAATGTAACTTACCTCATGTTGTTGGAAGAAATATCCTTCTGCGTTCAGTTTCAAGTGGAAAGAAAGACATTGGAAACATGGAGACTGTTTGGAAAGATGGTTTCAATAGTGGACAGGAACACATGCTTTGAGGTCCTGGGCAAAAAGGGAAGAGATGCTGAGAGTGCCTGGGTTTTATGCCCTCTCTGGGCCTTTGAATTTGAGCTTGTGTTCTGATTGGTTGTCAGACATCCATGAGGCCATGCAGGGGTAACACTGTACGTTGTCTCTGTCCCAGGCTTGGTTGACTCTTGCTGGGTGATGAAGTAATGAAAGGGTTTTGGGCAATTCCTACTATGGCTCTGCCTGAAGGAGGTAGATCTTTGTTATGTAGAATAGACTGGCCCAGCCTTAATGGCCCATTGATAAAGATGTGTGTGTGTGGGGGGGGTGAGTTTCTGCCTCCCTTTTAAGAGGAAATATTCTGTCCTTTTAATGTTTTCTAAATATTTAATTTTTCTAGGAGAGGGGTGGGTGCTAACTTCCCGTAATGTGGTGCAGACTCCTGGCCACTGATCCATAAATCTGACCATAAGTTATCAAGGACCCAACACACAGAGAATGCTTAATCTTTTTTTAATCTCAGGACAGTTGCATCATGATCTTAAGGCAGAAGAGATTTTCATCACTCTTTATCCTGGTCAGATCACGCTCTGGCTACTCTATGGCTTGTTGATCGGGCTGTAGCTCCAGAGGGCCCAGGAGGACATTGATGACTTGGACCAGTTTCAACTGAGTTTCAGAAAAGGGCATATATGGAAATGGATTTGATTACACTTATTGATGACCTTTGAAAAGCCAGGCAGGGGTGATACAGTAATGCTGATTCTTGATCTCTCAGCAACTTTTATTAGTACTGAGCTAGGAGTGTTTACAGCAGTGATGAAATTCAATTTTTTTTTACTATGGGTTCTTTGGGCGTGGCAGGGGAAGGACCCCACTCTGTGCCACCTCTGCCAGCCAGCAAGGTGGTACTTGCCGGTTCTCCGAACTAGTCAAAATTTCCCCTACCAGTTCTCCAGAATCTGTCAGAATCTGCTGAATTTCACCCCTGGTTTACAGGGTGGAAGAGAAGGCATGTAGTGGCTCTCCTCCTTTGCCCCTGTCTGGTTCCAGTCAGTGTTGATAGGCGACAAGAGGTACTGTCCAGAAGGGTGCCTCAGGACTCAACAATTTTGCTTTTCCCATTTAACAGCTACATGAAACTTCTCAACGAAGATGTCCATTTATGTGGAGTCAAGTATCATCAGCTACATATCTCAATTCATGGTGATCAAGTGATAATGTGGAGGTCATGTCCCAGTGCTTCAAGGTTGTTGCACCTGTATTGGCAGGGGTGGGTTTCTCGCCCCGTTCCAACCGGTTCGGTTGGAACGGGGCCGGTGGCGTCCTCGTGCACGCGCGCAGTGCACGCATGCGTACTAGCGCCTGTGCAATGCTCCAGCTGCTCCTGGAGGATCGCGCAGGCGCTGTATGCATTCTTCGCATGCGTGGAAGCGCAGAACTCGTCAAAACCAGGTAAGAAACGCGGGCGGGTGGGTGGATCCTTCGGCGTTCCTGGAAGTTACTTACTTCCGGGTTCGCCGACCAACCGGTTCGCGGGGACCGCCGCGAACCGCCTGAAACCCACCCCTGTGTATTGGTGATGGTGGTAGTAGGGAGAACAAGCTGAAACTCAGTCTTGACAAGTCCTGGCTATGGGTGTATCATTTTTGTGGAGTTCCATCTTTATTCCATCTTTGGTTTTGAGTGGGATTGCATGACATTCCACTGTTAAGAATTGGTATGTCATTTCGGGATGTCACATCTCCTGCTCCAAGAGCAAATGGCATCTAGGACTAGGAAGGCCTTCATCCAGTTTCATCTGGTGCACCAGTTGTACCCATTTATGGACCAACAATCCCTTATCATAGTAACTCATGCCTTGAATTACTCTCGTTGTGAATTATAGGATTCTACTTGGGGCTTAACTTTGAAGATTCCTTGAAAGCTACAACTGATTCTGAATGCAACAGCATAAGCAGTTATAGGCATACTTCAATTTGCACATTGAACATTGCATCTATCACCACTGCATTTCTGGATATATTTCAAGGTTCTCGTATAGAAAGCCCATCATAGCGAAAGGGCTGGCTATATGTAGACTGCCCCTCTTCCATCATTTGTGCCCATTGTGTAAGAGCTGACATAGCAGATGCACATTGGGTCCCTCTGTCACCAAATTCATCTGATTGGACTTAAGAAGCATACCTTTTCTGTCAAAGCATCTGTTTTCTGCAATAGTTTTATCTTCAGAGATTCAGATCATTTTGTCTCTGCCAAACTGTCCTGAAAAACTTGGCCTTTGCCCAAGCTCTGGGATAGGTCAGGGTGTACCCATCTGATAGGTGATGTTTGTTTTGGCTAAAGTAGGCAAGTTTCCCTGTTGTAATTAGATTTATCATTGTGTTTACTTTTGTTCATTTTTAGGGATTGTAATTTTTAATCTATATGCCATCCAGAGTTCATGCTGGGTTGGGCAGCTTTATGAGGGTAAATTATAAATAAATAAGATTAAAAAAGGCTGCTCAATTAATATATTAGTTCCTCAAAAGTTAGGTAGTCATAGGGAGAAGCAGAGTGCTTCAGTGAGGGAAAACTATTGTTGAACAGGCCATTACACTTGCATATCATGCCAAACCATAATCTGGTTTGTTTGACTTACATATAATTTGGCAATTGTTTTTATTCAGTAAATGATAATTAACATACATGGCAGAGGTGGCATTCAAGTTCTGACCAGTTCTGGAGAACCGGTAGCAGAAAATTTTAGTAGTTCAGAGAACTGGTAAATACCACCTCTGACTGCCCCCTGTCCCATCTATTCTCTGCCTCCCGAGTCCCAGCTGATCGGGAGGGAATGGGGATTTTGCAGAACCTTCCCCTGCCACGCCCACCAAGCACACCCACCAAGCCATGCCACACCCACCAAGCCACGCCCACAGAACTGGTAGTAAAAAATTTTGAATCCCACCACTGATACAAGGGGAGAATTTCATAAGCTTAAGGCAGTGTTTCTCAACTTCTTGAAGATGGGTAGACTTCAAGTGGCTGGGAAATTCTGGGAGTTGGAGTCCTCTATCTGAAAACTTCATAAGTTTAGAAACACATTAGGCTTTCTCTGCATGTTGTGTGTTGCAAAATGGACAGGGGGAACAGTTCAATTTGATTTAATGTGTATCTGTTTCACAGTCACATCTAAAGCAACATATCTGAAGAGTGGATTCTTTGGGAAACAGCTTGGAATTCAACACGTTCTGATGATTGAGGCGGAATACCCTGAATGCACTCATATATTTTTTTACCTCAATGTTCCCTTCAAAACACCAAAGCAGCTTTCCTATTTAAACAGACAATGGCTCCCCTTGAATTGCCAAGAACAAAGAGGGTACCCACCCAATTCCCTCCTCCCTCACTCCATGGCTTTATTTCCTCAAGGTTAATGAGTTTCCTAACAGCAGGTCAAATCCTTTCACATGTTATTGTGATAAGCTGATATTTGTTTCCTGTCTGAATGGAACAAATAAGCTTCATATTGACACGTTATTTCTCTGTGTTTACAGGTAAATGTGAATCATTCTGACTTCAGGTTTATTTTATTTTATCTTGCTTTCACCAGTTCTTGCATCACTGAACAAGTTATAATTTAAGACAGTAGTGACAGAATACAATTTATTGTGAGTTTGATAGAGTCATGCAGTTGTACTCAATAAAGCCCATTGTGAATTATGTCAATATCTACCCCCCCACCATAAATTTTCTTTATAGAGCAGTGACTATTATGGCATCCTATCACACCAACTATGGCTGTATGGCTATAAAATAACAACACTATAAAAAGCCGTGTGAAGAATTGCTGCTGGAGCTGTTTTGCAGCAACCGGCAGCTGTTAAGCACTGCACTTTGTGGCCACGTATGAACATGTAGCAACTCTCCCATTTCTGAGAAAGTTGCTGAAGTTAGATTTTTATCATTTCCCACTGTGATTAAATCAACAGTGTCTCAAGGAACCCAAATTGAAAGACAGGGCTGTGACGTCTTCAAATGCTAAGCAGAGACTGCCCCAATGGAAGAGCTTTTAGTAGTGGCTCAAAAGAATGAGAGTTTTATGAAATTCGCCCTCAGAAGAGCAATGAAATGCTCCATTGTAAGCTCCCACCCACAATACTGAAAGCACATGAAGCTTCCAAGGCTGGGGATGGGGGAAATTGCTAATTTCCATTTATGACCAACCGTTGATTCATTTTTCCATAGCCTGATATGTGAATTTAATTGTCCTCCACAAACTCTGCCCATCTGGTATGTTCAGACAAAGCAGGTGCATTCTAGGTCTGAAGAATAAACAAGTGTCACTTTACAGGACCTTAATTCTGATGCAGTATCTACCCGCCCCCAATAACAATATTCCTCCCAAGATATATTTCTCACTGTTATAATATTTAGGAAATGACCAAAACTCTACTTGTTCTCCTAGACCTTGGGATGAATTAGAGCCTGTCTATTGATTTTCTCCCTAAGTCAAAACCCTTAGGTTTTACGGTGAGTAACTTAACACAGTGTTTTTCAAACCTGGGAACTTTAAGATGTCAGTATTTCAACTCCCTGAATTCCCCGCTGGCTGAAATGTACATATCTTATAATTGTGAAGTTATAAAAACATTGACTTAACATCCTTTCCTTTCTACAGGACAATATTGGACCTGCAAGGATTGTTATCTTGAGTTCAGTGAAGTGCTGGAGATTTATTCTGAAACTGTTAATAGACA
This sequence comes from Thamnophis elegans, assembly GCF_009769535.1. Taxonomy (NCBI): domain Eukaryota; kingdom Metazoa; phylum Chordata; class Lepidosauria; order Squamata; family Natricidae; genus Thamnophis; species Thamnophis elegans. The sequence continues at coordinate 21,825,060 of NC_045558.1, read as the reverse complement.
TAACAACAAGGCTAAGAGTAACTTTCCTATAACTTTTTGATGATGAAAGTTCTTCTATCTTAAGAAATGATAATTGCTTTAATATCTTTTCCTTTACAACTTGTATTTATATTCAGACTCACTAGAGATGTTAAATCATTACGACAGCAAAGCCAACTCTTTCTGTATTGTTGCCAAAAAAATGACCTAGACATGTCCTCAGAAGTCAAACTTGACTGAAAGAAAACTTTGTTGAAAATGCCATTCTGGATTGATTCTCACAAAAGACCGAAAATAACAATAATAGCTTATTGTTATGTTTTAACCAAGCAAATGAGCACCATATCTTGCTTATCATTCCACGATTTCAGAGAATGTTTGCTACAGACTGGTGGTGAGAGATATGCTGAACATTTATGTGTAACTTGAGGTATCTAAGCCAGTTTTAAATTCCATCCCCAAAGTTCAACAGATAGCACAATTTAAAAGATTAGGAACCTGGTTGTATTTACATGAGCCCTTTTGACAAAATTATGCAAATGAGTTTATTAGGATTGCTTCTGGCAAAAGAAGTTGAAGTTGGTAAAGTTCTCCTTTGACAGATTTACTGGATAATTTTTCCTGCTCATTGTAAGAATCTCTCACAAAGTTTTAAGATGTGTTGTTTCTCATGAATGAAGGTAAATGTAGGCGTGTTATTCCTAATTCACATTACCCAAACAACATTTTAGAAAATTTAGCATGCCCCTGACTCTAATTCATTATTTCCAAGAATGCATAATTATTATCTGAAATGAGAATTACTAGTCATTGAAAAATGTGTCAATTTCAGAGGAACCTCTGTAAATGCCAAGAGTAATACAGGATCTATTGAAATCAGTGGGAATGTAGTTCTCCTTAGCTCTCTTAGTTGTATTTGTATTGTTAATTTTAAAAACTCACAAGATTTCAATGAAAGCAAGGGTTTTTGGTGGAGGGTGAAGAGTGGGTGAGAATAGTTATAGCTTGCCAGTGTGGTATCCACCATGTGCCTTGAACTGCTACACCCATCAGTCTTATTAGCAGGATTGTTGGGGTGAGTGGGAGGGAAATACATCTGAAAGATGATAATTAAAAAAAAAAACAGCCATAAGAAGAGAGGCAAGAAATTTGTTGTTTCCTGAAATGTTGTTCAGAACATCCCTCTTGTCTTCATTTTCTCCGTCTCCTAGATGAACTTCTGTCATCATTAGGCTACCATCCAAATTAGTTAAAGTGACATGGAGTGCTTCGTTAACTCCAGAATTGTTTATGCTTTCCAGGATATAACAACCACCTATGTTTAAAGCTTTTTCTCTTTCCCCTTTGTAAAAAATAATCAAAATTTTCTCAGTAAATTGCTTTTCTGGAATACCCTTTAATGGTTTAGATCAGGGGTCACCAACCTTTCGGATCTCAGGGACCACTAAATTCATAATTTTAAATTCCGCAGACCACTAATGACTGGGAGGGTGTGGCTAAGTGGTCATGTGACTCGGTGTGCATGGCCAATTCAACATCATTCACGTCAAGGGGTGCCTCGTCCTTTACTCACCCCTCCCCTGGCAGCCACTCCTCACCTCCCTGCCCGGGCTCCTTAGGGCCCGAATAGGAAGCTGTTGTGGAGCTAAGCAGCCACCATGAGAAAGAGTTGCCAAAACAGCTGGCTCAGTTCAAATTGGATCTGACAAAGAAGGAGGCTCAACAGAAGCATCTCACCGAGAACTATGAGCATAGTCTTTCCAAGCAGAGAGAAGATCTGTGGGAGTGCAAGTCCATGTACCAGTGCCTGGAGGCTCAGCGGCAGTGGTGGGTTTCAAAAATGGTTCGAACCTACTCTGTGGGTGTGGCCTCCTTTATGGGAGTGGCTTGCCGCCCATGTGACCGGATGGGAGTGGCTCGCCACCCATGTGACCGGATATGAAGATGCCGACGACACTTGTCAGAACCACCTTAAATTACCTCACACACAGCACTGGCATGCATAAGAATATGATGCAAACTTGTTTTTTAAAAGGCATCTTTGATTTGTGTTAAAACAACTTCAACACACGCAATGTTCTGATTGTACCACAAATGCAGTAGTCATCCTTACCTTTCACAGAGGCACTGAGTTTTATAAATATGAGCATGATAGTGTAGAATAATCATATCCAAGAACCAGTGGTGGGTTTCAAAAAATTTTGGAACCTCTTCTGTAGGTGTGGCCTGCTTTCTGGGTCCCCTGATGGAACCTCTTCTAACCGGTTTGGTAGATTTGACGAACCAGTTCTACCGAATAGGTGCGAACTGGTGGGAACCCACCTCTGCTCAGCGTGTAAAAAAAAAAGTTTTTGCACTCTGCAAACCTCCCCAAAACGGCCCGTTTTTCACAAAAACAGGCCCGTCTTTTTCAAAAAAGAAAAAAGAACAAAAAGGGATGAATAGCTCTTAGAAAGCTTGTAGAGTGGTCCTGGGGGGTGGGGGCGGGGCAAAAATGAGCAAAAAATCGTCCGTTTTTTGCAAAAACGGGCCCGTTTTTTGTTTTAAAAAGGGGGCATGGATAGCCTTTAGGAAATTTACAGAGTACTGCTGGGTGGCCAGAAAATAGGCCATTTTTCACTCATTTCTGGCCTCCCCACCCCCCAGGAGCTCTCTGAAAGCCTTCTAAAAGCTATACATGGTGATTTTGGTGGAGGGGTGGAGTTTCGGGAGGCAAAAAATGCTGTATTCAGTGTAGAAGACACATCCAGATTTTCAGCCTCTTTTCTGAGGGAAAAAGGTTTGTCTTATGCTCCGGTAGATCTTTTTCCTGGAGAGAAATCTTGCAGAGAATTTGTTTGTTAAATGAAATAGTGTAAAAATAAAATGACTAGCTCAGCTGTTTGTCTAAACCAGGGATTTCAAACTCAAGACCCGTGGGCTGGATCTGGCCCATGGGGTGCTTAGACCTGGCTCAACGGGCTACCCTGGAAACAGTGAAGGACAAGCCTGCAATGCCCCTGCTAGTGGAAATTGAGCTCGCAAGGGCAATGTATGGTCCTCCCAGCTGGGGTGAAATCGGTAGTAAAAAATACTAAAAAAAAGTTCCGATGATCACATGTTGCACAGCCCAAATCCTGGGGTGGGGGCTCCGCTTTTGCTCCCAGCAGGCTTTCCTGAAGCCTACTAGGCCAAGAATGGGGGTTGAGGATGCTGAGAAAGAAAGAGAGAGAGGAGAGAGAGAGCGGGGGGGGGGGGAGGGAAAGAACATGAGGGAGGGAGGGAAAAGGGAGAGGAAGGAAGGACTACAAACCTGGCACTAGACGTAGCTTCAGAGGATAATGCAGGGCTAGAAGGGACCTGGAGGTCATCTAGTCTAACCCTGCTCCAGCAAGACATTATTAAAGTGAGTTTCTGTCTTTTGATTCCCCCAGTTACATACAAGTCACTGCCACAGAACTGGTATTTAAAAAGTTTAGATTTCCCCACTGCTTCTTAGGCTCCGTTTTCAGCTGGGTCAGCATCCTGCAGCCCTCTGCCAGTGAAAATGGAGCCCAGGAGGACCATGTGCAGCTCTCCCAGGCTCCATTTTCACTGGCAGAGGGCTGCAGGATGTTGAGCTGGCCATGCCCACCCCAACCACGCCCATTTGGGCCCTGCAAGGTCAAACACAACCCTGATCTGGCCATCAATTAAATTGAGTTTGACACCCCTGGTCTAAGCAAATAAGAAAATCATGAGAAAGAACTAGTCCTGAGAATAGAACTTAAGGTTCCATCACCATTATAGTACAACCCTCTGTGATATTGTACTTTTATGGAGAATTTCGCCTCGTATTGATTACTAAGGGTGATGAAAAGCATGGTCATAATTAATTAATGCATCTGCTGGGCAGTTGAAGGTGAATGATATTAACTGATGATTAATTTAAGACTGCAGGTACTGTGTACAAAATTTATTTCTGTTGGTCGGGGCTCAGGATGACTGAGAGCAAAGCAAATCATAAGATAAATTAGGCCAGGTTCACAAAAGCCAATAGCTACACACTGAGAAACTGAATTGGCAGAATATTCAGCTGTGTTTACTAAGCAAGGACAAAAGGCTAGATTTCTAGCTATATTTTATCAGAGGACTCCATGGTCATTTTGTTAGGTACTTTTCATGTGAAGGATGCTTAATTTCTATGCGCTCTTAACCGCAGCAATTGGAAGCAAAGGCTTTGAAGTGCATATTTTGTTACTGTACTGTGACTACCAAACTTGGCAACTTTAAGACTTGTGGACTTCAACTCCCACAATTCTCCAGCCAGCATAGCTGGGAGTTGAAGTCCACAAGTGTTAAAGTTGCCAAGTTTGAAGACCTCTGGTATAGGTTCTCCTGCTTGAGCAGGGGGCTGGAGCAGAAGACCTCCAAGGTCCCTTCCAGCTCATTTATTCTAATCTAAAGCTTATAAAAGCTCCACTCAATGTTGGTCGTGGGTGGATTTTCTTTAGTTTAGTTTTTAGTTTAGTTTTTGAAATATCCCCATTCCCATCCTCTCTCCTTGTGGAATTACTGGTTTTGAATAGTTGCTTCAGCGAGCAGAAGTTTAGCCATTGAAACCACGTAAGCATTTAAAGGCAGAATGTGTTGTACAAAATAATTGGCAATCTGAAGGCGATAAGATTATATTGTATGCCTTTGTATGTGTGGATATGTGCACACATAAATTTTGCAGCAGGGTTAACAATGAGCAGAGCACCTCTTGGTTAGCATAGCCAATAGGAAACTTGGCCAATAATATTAAGGCAAGTATGAGCAGTTATCTGTTCATGGTTTCTTAAAAAAAATGACACCAGAGTTTCTTGCCATTTTTGGATGGGGACTAGATGAAAACAGTAATACAAATATTAAAATTGAGATTTTTTAAAAAAAGGAGAAATAGATTGTACTTCAGTTTTGCTTAGATGTGTGATGTGAGGCAACCATTTTTGATATTTAGACCACCAAATCTTAAAGACTATGCAGATGGCTTGGAAGGGGTTAGTAGCAAAGCTAGTGTTGATATTGTGGAAATTAATGAAACTGAAAATTACAATGATGTTATTGGAGGGATTGACTATCCAGCTAAGGTTATTTCTCTGACATTCTAAGACTTAGATATCTGAGTGATATCAGAATCTTCTTTTGATGGAAATTCCAGATTGGGTGATAAATCCATTTTCAGATACTGAGGAAGATGGGGTAGTGGAGGAACAACTCATAGAGCTGTAAAATGACATTGAGCTGAAGCCAAAGTTTAAGAAATTGTACCAAGAGTTTTGGTTACAGAAAGACATTTCTGATCGCTATCCTGCACTATGGACAGTGGTTAAGAAGCTCCTTGTTGTATTTCTAACATCATATTTGGTGGAATGTGGCTTCAGTGTGATCATCCAACTTCTCTCCAAGCAAAGAAATCGACTCCAGGTTACTGAACGTGGTGATTTAAGACTCCTGCTAAGTGACTTAAAACCAGACATTGGGAAACTGGTATCATTTCATCAAGCCCATCCATCACATTAAGAATTTACTGAACAGTGAAGTAGTTACTAAACGTGACCCGTCAAAAGGGCGAACAACAAAACCGCGCCGGACTAAACCGCGTCGCTGATGTCATCAACGCGGCAACAACAGCCAGCGTGGAGAAAGAAGGGCGCTTTAAATAGCGCTTTGAAAGAAAGCTGATTCAACTTAAGGTAAGGCTTAGGGTTAGGTTTAGGGTTAGGTTTAGGGTTAGGTTTAGGGTTAGGTGAAGGGTTAGGGTTAGAGTTAGGTTAAGGGTTAGGGTTAGGTTAAGGGTTAGGGTTAGGGTTAGGGTCCAGTGCTCCTGGGGGATGGGGAGGGCAAAAATGAGTGAAAAATGGGCCATTTTTGCTCTATAAACCTCCTAAAGGCTATGCATGCCCTTTTGTTTTGACAAAAAACGGCCTTTTTTTTGCTCATTTTTGCCCCCCCCCCCCAGCCCCAGGAGCACTCTACAAGCCTCTTAAAGGCTATGCAATGTCCCTTTTTTTGACAAACAACGGGCCCATTTTTGCAAAAAAACAGGCCATTTTGGGGAGGTCTGCAGAGTGCAAGAACTTTGTTTTTAAATTTGCCTTTTTAAAATCTTGGTGCATCTTATACTCCGGTGTGTCTTATACTCCGAAAAATATGGTAAATATATTATTAAGCCTTTGATATTAGAATACTAGAAATCATTGTATTTCAATTTAAAATATATTTCAAATTTTCTTCTCATTGAAAGCTATATTTCTCTTTTTACTGGTAATTCTCAAGACTATAATTGAATCTGGAATTATGGTTGTAAATCATGATAGTCATTAAGCAGGGCACTATCAAATTGTACAATCTTTCTGCAATGGTCATTAAACATATCCTACAGTTGTTAAACCAACGTCACATCTGTTAAGTGGACATGACAAGCATTCAGTGTACCTGTTTAATCTAATGGGAATTGGTTTGTTTTTTTTTGCCAAAAAATGGAAGTAAACGCAGGTTTCCAGCAAAAAAACATAAATTGCATTCACCTTATTGTGGGTCACTAAAAATGGTTGCAAATGTGGATCCTTTGTCAGCCTCCCAAAATGCAATTATATGATTACCAAGGGCAGCCATCAGAACTTCAAGACCAATCATAAATACCATATTTTTCAGAGTATAAGACACACCTTTTTCCCTCAAAAAAGAAGGTGAAAATCTGGGTGCGTCTTATACACTGAATATAGCATTTTTGGCCTCCTGAAACCCTGCCCCCTTTGCAAAAATGGAGGTGCAGAGGGTTTGGGATGTGTGGTCTTGAGGGCTGGGGAGGACAGAGAAAGAGCAAAAACCAGACCATTTTTGCTGCCCCCAGCCCCCAGGAGCCCCCTAGAAGCCTTCTAAAGCTCTGCATGCCCCCCAGATTTTTTTGCAAAAAACGAGGCATGCAGAGGGTTTGGGAGGCCTGCAGAGTGGAAAAAGTTTTTTTAAAAAATTTACCTCTTCAAAATCATGGTGCGTCTTATACTCTGGGGTGTCTTATACTCTGAAAAATACGGTAGCTCCAGAGACTTTTGAACAGTCACTAAACAACTGGTCATTAAGCAAGGACTACCAATAAACTATTTTTTTTTAAAGGAAGGAAGCAATATTTCTTCTATTCCATCAGGGTAGCCCATGATGGCACAGTGTTACGTTTACTTAAGAAAGCAAGTGGTTTCTTGCAGCACACCTGTTTCTAAAACCTACTGGTTTAAACCTGCTTTGCTTGCACAATTTGATCCACTCGGCAAGTTTCATCAGCATGGTCTCCTCCAGAAACATAACAAGAGGGGAAACTGGATTTTAAAGCAGGAGCGAACCATTTGACATCCTACAAAAAGTGTTTCTCAACTTTAGCAACTTTAAGATGTGTGCACTTCATCTCCCTGAATTCCCCCAAGTTTTGGTGGAATGCTCCAAGAAATTTGGTGGGAAAAGGAGTGCATTTTCACTTTTAGTCGCACCTCTTTGATATGTTCGCTATTAGTCTTGAAGAAGTGTAACTCTTGAGCAACCTAACAAATAGCTGCAGTAGGGAGATAAGGAAAACTATGTTGAAATCATAGTTTCAACCATGTTGAAATCATACCGTATATACTCGAGTATAGGCCGACCCGAATATAAGCCGAGGCACCTAATTTTACCACAAAAAACTGGAAAAGTTATTGACTCGAGTATAAGCCTAGGGTGGGAAATGCAGCAGCTACCGGTAAATTTCAAAAATAAAAATAGATACCAATAATGTTTTTGAATATTTATTTCAAAGAAAAACAGTAAACTAGCGGTGTATTCAATGAAATACTTCACTCACCTCATGATGCTGATGTCCCGCTGTGATGATGATGTCCCGTGCAGCCGCGGGAGCGATGTCCCGCCTCCTATGACACACGGCACAGTGATTCCTATCATTGGATCACTGTACCAGAGGAGGTGGGACATCGCTATGTGGCTGCTTGCCATAACAAGGAGGAGGTGGGACATCGTTGCAGAGCGGCAGGAGGGGGAGGAAGGGGAATCGTAAGACAGCCCTGCATTACATTAGAACGTGAGGAGGGGGGATGGTGCGGTGCGCGCTACGCGGCAAACTGACACAGAGGGAGGGGAACTCACAGGGGCACTGGGCCATTCACGAGTGTCACCCAGCGGCATGGCCCCGCCCCTTTTTCTCCTCCATTTCGGGCAAATTTTTCACTGACTCGAGTATAAGCCGAGGCGGCTTTTTTCAGGCCAAAAAGTGGGCTGAAAAACTAGGCTTATACTCGAGTATATACAGTAGTTCCTTCAAATCCAGTAAGAGAAGTGACTAATTCCCACCCATCCCACATTCAGCATCCAAGTAGATTCAAGATATTTTAGCGCCACCTGCTGTTCTACTCAGTGACATTGTTGAAAGTTAAAAATTGCCATGCCTTTTCCCCACTGTACGCTGGATCTTTTCACTTAAAAGCTTGCCCTTGTTATCTAGTTAATCCATGTGGAGACAATATGTTGCCTAACAAGCTAATGAAATGTGCAGTAGCTTCAGCCATGAAAAAGTAAGAAGCTAATAAACACAAATCAAGGTTAACATTAAGTTCTCTTAGCGTGTTACTGTTAGGTAAACTCAGCCTTAAGGATAGTCTTTCCTCACAAACAGAGCAAAATGCAATTCCAGCTGATAGAACAATTGCTCTTTGGGTTCTCCATTGGCCGTGGCCCTACAGGGTTATTCTTAGGTGCATTTCATTCCATAACTACACTCATTAAAATGAGTTTGCATTGGAGAAGAGAGGGATTAATAATTCAATTTGTCAGGGAAAGATGTAAGCAGAGTATGCTTGAAACAGAATTTGCATCTTCTATATTTTTTTATAACCTTGAATTTGCATGCTTTGCATTACAGGCAAAGAAGACTTCTTTTCAGGGTAGTTGGGTTAAGACTGCAACTAGCTGAATCACACAAGTGCCCATCATTGTCAGTCTCACCAGGTGGACTACAGTGTTTCCCCAAAAATAAGACAGGGTCTTATTTTCTTTTGACCCCCTGAAATAAGCGCTTGGCCTTATTTTCAGGGAGGTCTTATTATTTTTCAAGTGCAGCAAGCGGCAAGTGTGGTCACCTCATGGCTGCTGCTGTATTGCAATACTTTCGGGGAAGGCTTATTTTCAGGTGAGGTCTTATTTTCAAGGAAACAGGGTAGATCAGTGGTCACCAACTGGTGGTCCGTGGACTATTGGTGGTCCTCAGAAAAATCTTTGCATTTTTTATATTGCACTAAATCAGGGATTCTCAAACTACAGCCCCTGGGCCGGATACAGCTCGCCAAAGCAATTATTTCTGCTCACTGATGGGATGAGGTCCTTCAGGCACTTAGCTTGGCTGCCTGTTTAGTAGCTCCAGCCCTTTCCTCCTTGGGAGTCCAGGCGCTTCAGTAAGTGGTGCACAAAACTTCGGACAGGCTCCTCAGAAGACATTTTTTTGCAGGGGGGACAATCTAGGGCCCAGGCTGGCTACAAGACAAACATTCATTCTTGGGCGTATTTGAGATTCCTAGCTGCAATGCATAGCAAACCTAGGGTTGACGCCGAACGCTTCTCTCCACTAACAGGCAGCCAAGCTAAGTGCCTGAAGAACCCCATCTCGTCACTAATTCATATTGGTGGTCCACGGGATTTAAAATTATGGATTTAGTGGTCCCTGAGGTCTGAAAGGTTGGTGACCCCTGGACTAGATAGAAAACAGTATCAGATTAGCTAATTCTAGTTATTGTAAGGTTATATTAGCAGAGTCTTTCAAGGCTAAAAGTACAATTCACCCTCTGTCTCCTTTACACACCAAGAAATTAGGGAGGGTCAATTCTGGGTTTCTTATCCCATCCATTATTTAGCTGCAGACTATGCTATCTCATATCTGACTGTTCACTAGGCAAGGGGTCCCTAACCCCTGGGATGCAGCTGACTTGGCATTTCCTTTTTAAGAATACAAAAGGTCAGATCTACAGAGAACAGAAAGTTCCTCTAGAAGTAAAATAAGACACAAAGGGGAAAAACATGTAGTTGCTGCACATCTATCTTCTCTCTTCCTCTTGAATACATTCCCAAACTCCATGATATAGAACAGGGGGCCCCAATGCCCGGCCTACTTGCAACCAGGTCGCACGAGTAGCGGGCTTGTATGCACACGCATATGTGCAGCTTGACTTGTGTGAGGGACAGGTTGGCGCATGTGCAGACATAAAAGTAGCTCAACTTGCACAAGTAGAGCTGAGTGCACACACAGCCTCCTGTGGCCTGGCTGGTTCCTCTCTCCACCCACCTCCGCTGGGCCACCAAGCTGCAAAGGTTGGGGGCTGGTGTAGAAGGTCTCAAAGTGAAATCTGAATGGAAAGTCTCATGAAACATATTAAATGGATACATGATTGGTTTGGGTTTATTATACTGGCCCAGTTTTGTTTTATTCAATAACCCATAGAAAATGGCCCTCAGCTTAGAACAATGAATGAAGCAAGTGACTATGTTTGGCTGAATGACAGTAGGTTTTATATATACATAGAAAATACATATACATACATACACATACATATAGGGGTGGGATTCAAAAATGTAAGCAACCAGTTCTCTGCACGGTTACTGGGTGGGCATGGTCATGGTGGATGTGGCCTACTCATCCTCCTGCACTCTCCCCAGGTTCGAGCCTCTGGGAGGGTGAAAATGGCATCCGTAGGCTCTGGAGGCCCACCAGAGACCAGAAATTTCTAGATTTCTGGAACTTCTGGGAGGCTCGTTTTTCACCCACACGGGCCCTACACTTACCTGCCATCCAAAACGGGTTGCGTGGAAATGCCTGGGAAGGGTGGGCGAGGTGGAGGAGGGGGACAGCGAGTCCTTACAACTACTGGTTCGGCGAACCAGATGTAAAATTAACATCCAGTTCACTTGAACTGGCCCGAACTGGCTGAATCCCTCCCCTCTAAATCTATATTTAGTCCCAAATGCATCTATGGCCATGACTCCATTGCATCAGTGTCTTATCTCCTGCAGATCTCAGCCACCAACATTGGATCTTCAAGCCACTAAATGTTCACTCATCCATGGTGCACCTAGAGAAGAGTGCAGTTTTTCTTCAATGGTAAATAAAAGATTGCGGCATTAAGGGTGAGGATTATGCAGGTAGAGACAGTCTGTAGAATTCTCCTCTACTTTTCTTTTTGGAATGTGTGTGCAGTTTAATCAATGAAAGGGGCTTTGGAGAGGGTGGGGCTTTTCTGTGACTTTGGGCTGAAGAACCCACAGCCAAAGGCTCCACCTTCAAAAGCTGCTTTAGTCTGAGAAAGGGGAAGTCCACATAGTTGTGCAGGGACATAGAATGGGATAGAAGACTTCTAATGAATGAATGAATAAATGATAATATTTATTTTATTAACTTTAAATGTTTACATGGCTGCCCATCTTGTGAAACACAATTCAGGATGGCTAATGGCAATAATAACAACACAACAGTAACACAATCCAATAATAGAAAAACAAGAAAAAACCCTGTACCCAATTTTAAAAAAACATATATTCAGCTAAACCAGGGGTGTCAAACTCAAGGCCCGGAGACCAGATTCGGTGTACAGGGTTCATAGATCTGGCCCACGGGGCCACCCTGGAAACAGTGAAGGACTGGCCCGCGGTGCCTTTGCCAGCAAAAATGAAGCTCTGGAGGTCCTCAGTGGTTGCTACTTCCCTGAGTAGGATGAAATAAAGCTCTGGAGGGCTGCGTGCGGCCTCTTCCGAGCTCTCTTTTCAGTGGCAGGAGGCCGTTGCAGCTGAAAACTGAGCTTGGGACCCTGTTTTCGCTGGCAGAGCGCTCGGGCCACCAGAGGTGCCCCCAACACAAGTGATGTCAAGCTCAACACACCCACCCTGGCCACGTCCACCACACCCCCCCAGGTCAAACACAGTCTTGATGTGGCCCTCAATGAAATTGAGTTTCACACTTCTGAACTATACCATCTCCTGTAAGCGTCGTTATGAGTCTAGTACTACTTGCATAGGGCCTCAAAAAGCATTTCTATGAATTCTATTGCAGGAGTATAAAATGTATAAGGTGAATTAGTAGAGGGATTGCAAACAAATCTTGGTCCCTACTCTCCTGATTGCAAGTGAATTCTCCAGTCAGAGTTCCTTTGCTTGCAAATTAGCAATGCTGCTTGCTGAACGAATGCCTCGAAATAAACCAAGTGTTCAGTTTCTCTGTTTTCACTATGGAAAATTCAGCAATTTTTTGTTGAAGGGAGAAGTGCAAACAATTCCATCTGTGCTTCCAAACGTGGAACTTAATTTACTGCAGACATTATTGTATTTACTGTAATTAGGTATATTTTGCTACAGAAAACAATACATTGCAGTGAAAAGAAATTATTCCTCTGGTCTAATTAGATTTAATACAGATGGTTGCTTGAAAATATCCTGTTCAAGAAATAGATGTTCTGCTCAGTGAACCGATCAAAATGTCAATAATAAAAAATAATAATGGTCCCACCCTCTACCACTATTTTTTAGATTGACATAAATAAAGGTAGTCCTTGGCTAAACGACCACAACTGGAAATTTCCATTGCAAAGCAAGGCAGGTGTTAAGGGAGGTCTGCCTGATTTTACAACGTTTTTGGACATTGCGGTTAAGCAAAACACTGCGGGTATTAAGTGAATCACATGGTTGCTAAGTGAATCTGGCTTCCCCCATTGCTTTTGCTCATGAAAAGCTGTTACAGAGGATGATCACCTGACCTCAGGATGCTATAATTGTCATAAATACATACACTTGAATTTTGATCACGTGATTGTAAGGATGCTATTATGTAAGTGTGAAGATTGGCTGTAAGTCACTTTTTCAGTGCTATTGAAACTTCAATCAGTTGCTAAGTGAATTGTTTTAAGCTGAAGACTAACTGCATTGGCAAAGAAATATAGGATAGTCATTTCACTCAAATTGACTATTCAACCTACTAATCACATTATACTGATTTTGAATATGCATATATGTGTGTGTCAGTGTGGGTTCCGGATTCCATTCCAACTGGTACGATTGGAACGGGCCCGACGGTCTCCACATGGACGCGCACAATGCGCATGCAGCACACACATGCCTTTTAGCGCCTCTGCAAGCCTCTGCGATGCTCCAGCTGCTCAGTGGAGCATGGTGCAGGCGCTGTGCACGTGCGTAGAAGTGCTAAAGACTTAAAAGACCGGTAAGGAGCTCGGGCAGGTGAGTGGGACCTCCAGAGCACCGTACCGGAATGGTATCTGGTGCTCTGGGTAGGCTCTGGTATGCCCGTACCAGGGTGTACCACCTGCAACCCACCACTGGTGTGTGGGTGCATGTGTGTGCCCACGCACCTTCAAGTCAGTCTTGATTCCTGGCAAATACCTTCACCAGACCCTACAGTTTGCCCTTGCCTTTGTCTTCTAAGGGGTAAGAAAGTGTCGCCAAGGTGACTTCCATACGTTTATTTTATTTGTTTATTTAGTTTGTCAAACATGTGCAAGATAACAGGCATAAGTATAAACATGGACATGAGCAAAGGAAATGAGTACAAATAAATGGCGACAGTAGGACAGGGATGGTAGGCACGCTGGTGCATTTATGCATGCCCCCTTGCAGGCCTCTTAGGAATGGGGTGAGATCCACAATAGATAGTTTAAGGCTGAAGCCGTGGGTGTTGAGGATGTAACAATGGAGTCGGGTAGAGCATTCTAGGCATTGAGCACTCTGTTGCTGAAGCCCTATTTTCTGTAATCAAGTTTGGAGCGGTTTACCTTGTGTTTGTATCTATTGTTTGCCCGTGTATTATTGAGGTTGAAACTGAAGTAGTTATTGACAGGTAGGATGTTGTAGCAGACAATTTTGGGTAACATGCTTAGGTCAGACCGTAGGGGGCATAGTTCCAGATTGTCCAAGCCCCAAATTTTGAGCCTGGTGGCATAAGGGATTCTACTGTAAACAGAGGAGTGGATTTCGCTCTTCTAGTGAAATACTTCTGGAACCAATCAATTGTATTAATGTCTGATAAACAGTGTGGATTCCAGGCAGATGAGCTGTCTTCAAGAATTTTGGTTCTTGAATGCCCTAGTTAGCAGTAAAATGTTATCAGAGAAGAAGTTTTGCAAAATTAGGTTAACAACTCTTAACGTCTTTCTGGCAATGCTGTTACAGTGAGCTGCTTAGATTGTTTGAGATGAGTACTCCCAGGTCTTTGACAGAGTGAGGGTCATTTACGAGGTCTTGTCTGCCCAGCTTGTATTTAGTGTTCTTATTTTTGTTGCCAATATGTTGGACAGAGCATCTGTTAGATGAGATTTGGAGTTGCTATTGCACTACCATTCTGATACACAGTCAAGGTTGCTTTGTAGGGTAGCAGCATTGTCAGTGGTGTTAATTAGTTTTACGTCATCAGTGAAGAAGACACAGCTGCTTATAATATGATCGCAAAGGTCATTTATGTAAATCAAAAAGATTGTGGATCCTAAAACACCCGCTTGAGGACACCGCTGTTAACTGGTGCAAGGTTTGATAGGGCGCTCCCTATTTTGACTACTTGTTGTCTGTTTGACAGGAACATGGTTATCCACCTGTGCAGGGATCCAGAAATGTCATTACAATGTCCTGTACCACTGAATCAAAGGCTTTGCAGAAGTCTATGTAAATTGGGTATATTGCTTTACTCTGGTCGAGTTGTGTGGTCCAAATGTTGGAGTTGCAGATTACAGGACAATTGTTTTCCTGAAACCAAACTGCTTCTTAGAAAGCAGGTTACTTGAGGCAGGACTGGGAGTTTCCAGCTCTTGTTCTAATATCCAAAACACTAGATCATGTTGGTTACCCAAATAAGAGATAAGACAAAAGATCTTAAATATTTAGAGGTTTCACCATTAAGGATGATTTTACTATATAGAATATATTTCTTTTATGGTGTAAATACAGTGCTGTTGGGTATGACAGGCCATTAAGAATTTGAGAATGGTTTTTGATGATCAAAGTATTATGGCATTACTCTGTGCTGTAATAAAAGCAGTGTAAAAGCAGAAAGCAGAGACATCACCCTGGCAACAAAAGTGCGTTTAGTCAAGGCTATGGTTTTCTCAGTTGCAATGTATGGCTGTGAAAGTTGGACCATAAGAAAGGTTGAGCGCCAAAGAATTAAGGCATTTGAACTCTGGTGCCGGAGAAGACTCCTGTGAGTCCCTTGGACTGCAAGGCAATCAAACCGGTCATTCCTAGAGGAGATCAAACTGACTGCTCTTTAGAAGGCCAGATTCTGAAGATGAAACTCAAATACTTTGGCCACCTAATGAGAAGGAAGGACTCACTGGAGAAAAGCCTCATGCTGGGAATAATTGAGGGCAAAAGAAGAAGGAGACGACAGAGAACGAGGTGGCTTGATGGAGTCACCAAAGAGTCGGGGTGATCTTAAATGGACTCCAGAGGATGGTAGAGAACGGGAAGGTCTGGAGAAATGTTGTCCATGGGGTTGCAATGGGTCAGACATAACTTCGCAAGTAACAACAACAACTGTGCAGTAGTAGCTCACCGACTTTAAAGTTATAGTTGCATGGAGTCATCATATTTCTCTACGTTCAAACATGCTGTGAGCGGGTTCACTTGCAGGACGGCACACTTTGTTGGCAGGGAGGAGAAGAGACAGGTGGAAACACTAGTTGAAGTGACAGCACCTTCATCCCAGGAGCCACCTGCCCACATGGCTGCTGACACACCACATCAGGAATAGTGCTAGTTCCCACATCTCCAACCATTGCCACCTCCTCTATTTAGCAGATCAGCTTTTGGATGGGGTAGAAAGAAGTCCAGAAAAGCAAAAGGAGAGACTCTTCTCCTGATTCAATAGGTCCTGTACCCCTATGTTTTATCTATGAGGGTGAAGTGACACTGGAAGTGCTTCATGGTGGTAGGGTTTCTCAGTGCAAAAGGATGGCAGAAAGCCTTACCTATCTCCAGATAAGGTTTAGGTATGCTATGTGTGCAACGAAACCAAAGCAAGGATTGCCTCAAGATGAATGGGATGAGAATTATGCATGCTTTTCTTAACTTTGACATTCTTTGTACCTAAAAGGGCCCCCGAGATAGCATCTTCTCAGTCATGGGTGTCAAACTCATGGTGTCACGTTGTTGTCATGTGTCATTTCATGACTTTTCCCCCTTCATGGTGCTGGGGTGGGCGTGGCCTGCCTGTAACACATCCAGCCCGTGGACGGCCAGTTTGACACCCCTGTTCTAAGTCATTCTCTGCACAGATAGTCCTTGGGATACAACCAGAGTTAGGATTGCAGTCACTAAGAGATGCAGTTGTAAAACACATGAACATAGGACTTAGCAAATGAATGTCACATGAATGTATGGCTTAGCAATGGCAATCCAGAGATTCCGCATTGTTATTATAAACCCGAAATGCACAGGTTATTTAGCAGGAGTCCTGAGTAAGGAAAACATGGGTAGAATGGGGTGCTCCAGTGTGTTATGAGTGCAGGGAAGCTGAGGGAAGGAACAGCAGTGATTGCGGCAATTAATCACATTGAAAAACGGACCAGCATAAAATGATACTGCCAGCATTCCTGTGGCTTTTAGCAGCGCAGATCTTAGAAATGGTGTTACCAGCCTGTCATTTTTTACTCATTCCATTTAATGCAGGGGTGTCAAAAATCAGAAGCAATCACGAAGCATCCTTTCCAACCAACAGCTCCTTCTAATTTTTAGCCACTACAAAATAAGAAGGCTTATTTTGTAGAATGAGCAGATTTGCAAAGTCAAGGACTTTGGCCATTGACTGGTGGGCTAATTAACTGCATTTCATTAAAACTGTTAAAATAATTACTTTTCAGTCATGTACATGGTTCTTTTTGTTTTCTTTCAGTTTAAAAACTGCAGTTTTGAGAATAACGTATCCGGTGGGTATGCATAACCTTTGCGATCCTCTCTGTTTCACGCAGCCTCTTCCGTTATCCCACCTATCACTAGTCTACGATTACAGGTCTATAAGAACCTGCATCCTTCAGTGATTCCAGATGAATCCCGTTTTGCCTCAATTTTGTCTCCAGAAACAATAGAAGAGACGTGATGGAATGTGGCGAGGAGATGGGTGGGGCGAATGTGGCAAGGAGAGGAGGGGGTGGGGAATAAGATACAACTCAGCCAGGATATTATGTGTGAGAGAAAGGGGTGAAGACAGCCCTTCACTAATAGTTAAGAGTATATTGTAGATGCAGATAGTCTTCAGTATGGGAAGATTCTTTCTCCTTCTCCTTCTCCTTCTCCTTCTCCTTCTCCTTCTCTTTCTCCTCCTCCTCCTCCTCCTCCTCCTCCTCCTCCTCCTCCTCCTCCTCCTCCTCCTCCTCCTCCTCCCTAGCATGTTCCTGCAGGTGCAGGGTCTGCTTTTCGTATCACTGAACGCCAATTTGCATGGTCAGCTGTGTCTCCAGGGTACAGGCCTTGGGCTTGCATATCTTCGTTGATGGTGTCTTGCCATCTCTGTTTTGGATGCTTGCGAGGTTGCCAGCTATTGACTTTTAGTTGGTAGGCAATCTTGACCATGGTGAAAGGTGATGCTCTCTGGAGATTCCATACCAGCAAGCCAGCCTTCACTCATCTCCTCTATAATTGAGTTCACACCAAAATGTTGTGAAATGGTGTCATTTGTGATGTGGTCAAGAAGAGAGATGCCCGATATCCAATGGAGCATTCACATTTCCATGACAAGTAGAGAGCTCACAGTCCCTGTTGTTGCTGCCCTGCATTCATTGACATACTGTGCAACAGGGCGGATGGAAAGATTTTATCTAAAAGTGTGAAACAATACAGAACTCGGCTGGGAAGAATTACCATGAGTTTTGGACTTCACAACAATGGAATAACAAAAGAAATGGATGAATACCCTGCAGATAAGGCATATGAATGTTTGAATGTTTATTTTATTTATATGCCGCCCTTTTCCCCGAGGGGGACTCAGGGCGGCTCACAACTCAAACCAGGGAAGGGGGATACCAAACAAAAATTAAAAACGACACAAAACAATACATAATTTAAAACAGACAACAGTCATACCATTCAAGACGGGGGCAACAGTTCTTTAGCCCCAGGCCTGTCGGAACAGCCAGGTTTTAAGGGCTTTGCGGAAGGCCTGGAGGGTGGTGAGGGTTCGAATCTCCACGGGGAGTTCGTTCCAGAGGGTCGGAGCAGCCACAGAGAAGGCTCTCCTCCGGGTAGTCGCCAGTCGACACTGGCCGGCGGATGGAATTCGGAGGAGGCCTAATCTGTGGGATCTAATCGGTCTAGTGGAGGTAATTGGCAGCAGGCGGTCTCTCAAGTACCCAGGTCCAATACCATGAAGGGCTTTATAAGTGACGATATGGGTTTGCCTGGGTTTGGAGAGCCTCCAAATCCCACCCCTGGCTGGCCACGCCCACCATGCCCCACTGCTGACACCCCACCTTGCCCCTCCAAGGAGTTTCCACACGGTGCATTTTGGATACGAGGTAAGTGCAGGGCCCACACGGAGACTCGGGAATGGGTCTCCGGAGCCTGGGGAAAGCGAACCCCCCCCCAATGGTGCAGGAGGCTGACTAGGCCACACCCACCCAGCAACTGAGCAGAGAACCCATTGCTGAATTTTTTGAAGCCCACCCCTGAGACAAGGATGACTATACCATACCACTTCCACTATCTTCCTTAAAATGAGAGTCACTTTTCTTTATTTATATCAGCATTCTTATTCACTGCCATTTCTCAATAGCTTATTCAGGAGAGAAGTGGTGAAGAATCCGGAGAGAAAGGAGTTAAGCTTTCAGGAGGAAACCTGGCTTTGATTTTGTAGAAAGTCAAATGTAAAAAATGAAGTGTGGCTGTGACCCTGATTGAAGAAGAGATCAGGCCTCAAGAAAGTTTTTTGAAGGCAGCTGCAGCTATTTATTTTGTACCCCTTGTTCAGAAGGTGGCGGTGGGTAAGTTAAGTAAGGAAAAGCAAAACTGCCCACCAATTTGAAGCAAGCATAGCATGAATCATCTGTACAATTGTTACCGTTCAAAAGCCTGTCTCTTTTTAGCGCAAAGAAAGTGGTTGCTTGTAAATTAGACCAGCTCAGGGAACTGGCATTGAACAAGGAGCAATGAAAGAAATATGTGGGAAATCAGAGGTCTCACAGGAAGATTTGAGGTCAAGCTTGCAATGCAAAGAATGAGCACAGGTTGATGATTTTTTTAAAAAGGGGAAATGTAGAGTGCAAACTTGACAATGAACCTTTATAAATATTTATGCTACTAAATAGAAGTGGTGCAGCTGTCAGTCTTGCTGTTCCCATCATAAATCAAGGGTGGAGCATCTCTCTCTCTCTCTCTCTCTCTCTCTCTCTCTCTCTCTCTCTCTCTCTCTCTCTCTCTCTCCCTCTCTCTCTCTCTCTCTCTTCCTCCCTCCCTCCCTCCTTCCCCCTCTCTCTGTAATTATGCATGGAATGGAAAAAATGGATAGAATGAAGTTTTCATCTACCTTCCCAAGGCCACACCCACGCACAACAGATGCATCAATATGGATTACCATCATTTTCCTATGGTGTTTTGAGACTTCTGGAGGTTTTCCCAAGCTGAGGCAGTTAACTTGCTACTTTTGCTGCTCTAGTGGAAGTGATATAAACACAACATTTAAGAGATCCTAAGACTTTCTGATTCTGACAGACTCCATAATTCCTCTGTAAAACTGTATCAAGAGCTCCTGGGGCTGTCTGAACTTCCAGAGTTGACTCAGGAAGGACATTCTTTATTGCTTTTTTTAAATAATGGTTCTAGGTTGGAGCTGTTGTTGCATGAATGAAGGAGGACAAAACCAGTTTCTGTCTGGAAATATCCTTAACCTTAAAATCGGGATAACTGGTTGAAGCTAAATGTGTGGCTGTTTGGGGCTAATAATGGGAAATGCTTCTGCATATAACAGAATCCATGAAATTGTCTTACTCTGGCTATGATTTTATGCCACACTAGTCTACAAAACCAACTGTTTCAATCCGGTCAGATAATGCATGTGGTCAGGTGACAGCCCAATGTGTATTGCAAGCTCAGAAAATTGAGTTCATTGAAAAAACCATGATTATGTTTTTCATGGGAAAATGTGTGATGTTACATCACTTTCTACTAAAAAAAAACAAGGTACAAAATAGCTATTATCCTTTTTTCTCCTAAATCACTTCTAGTTTGCAAAAATGGATCCTTTAGAGAACAGGAGCTCACTTTCCTAAGGCACTTGATTGTAAAATTTGACCAATTTTATTCTCAGCCTGAATCTGTTTTCAGAAGAGGATAAAATACTCAGATTTGCAAAGCACAAAATAGCTATTATCCTTTTTTCTCCTAAATCACTTCTAGTTTGCAAAAATGGATCCTTTAGAGAACAGGAGCTCACTTTCCTAAGGCACTTGATTGTAAAATTTGACCAATTTTATTCTCAGCCTGAATCTGTTTTCAGAAGAGGATAAAATACTCAGATTTGCAAAGCACAGTGAGATAAAGTTGGAGAGGAAATTAGTTTTAGTCTTGCCACTACACATCCAGGTTTAGATTCCCTCCACCTTTCTATTTTATGGCCAATTGCTCTAAGGCACTGATGGCAGTGGTGGGTTTCAATTTTTTTTAGAACCTCTTCTGTAGGTGTGGCCTGCTTTGTGGGAGTGGCTTGCTGGCTATGTGAACTGAGTGGGCGTGACCAACTTGTAAAATGTGGTGAAACTCACTTAACAACGCTCTTGCTTAGCAACCAAATGTTGGCTCAGAAACTCTGACATTTGAAGCACGCAAGTCTTAAAGCTGTCAAGTTACAAGACCCTTGCACCCCTAACCCTTTAGGAAAAAAACCCCAGAGGTGTTCAAACTTGGCAGCTTTAAGACTTGTGGACTTCAACTCCCAGAATTCCTCCTCCAATCGTGTTGGCTCAGGAACTCTGGCATTGAAGTGTGTAAGTCTTAAAGCTGTCAAGTTACAAGACCCTTGCACCCCTAATCCTTTAGAAAAAAAAACCCAGGGGTGTTCAAACTTGGCAGGTTTAAGACTTGTGGACTTCAACTCCCAGAATTCCCCCTCTCGCTCTTCATCTTGATGATGTGAGGACGGGCGGGGGGGAGGGAGCTGGAACCCGTTCTAAATGGCACTGTATATTCTATAGAAGAGGTTAGAACTGGCAGGAACCCACCCCTGACTGATGGTGAACCTTTTCAGCACCAAGTGCCCAAACTTGAATGTGCGTGTATGTGTATGCAATTTTTGGCCGTTTTCAACCATTTTCAGGCTGTTTTGGGGCTGTTTTCAGGTTGGTTTTGGCAGTTTTCAGGCCGCTTTTTGGCCCATTTTCAGGCCAAAAACAGTTCATAAAAGCCTCCAAAACAACCCCCAAATGGCCTGTTTTTTAAAACCAGAAGAGCAGCTGGCAACAGCACGTGTGCCCACACAGAGGGCTCTGCATGCCACCTCTGGCACCCGTGCCATAGGTTTGCCATCACTGCTCTAAGATCATATTTTTCAAACTTGACAACAGTTTTATGGACTTCAATTCCCAAAATTCCCCAGTCAGCATGTGTATTCCCAGGCTTTGTGTTTTGTAAACCAAAGTTGACAGCTTAATATGTGGTAGGACTTACAATTTGTGGCAAATCACAGCTTAAACTATTACGCTGCATTTAGTAAACCATGGCTTGTTAAATACACCATAGTTATGTAAACCATGGTTTTGCGAACAATGTAAACTCAGTGGAATTTGAATGGGTCATATGAACCTTCAGCATATACACAGTTGGCATCAGAGGTAGTATTCAGCCAGTTCTGTCCGGTTCAGGCAAACTGGTAGCTGCAGCTGCGGGAGGCCGATGTAATGTGCGCGTACTCCAGAGGTGGGTTGCTCCCAATTCGGCTGAACCGGTAGTGGCTGCAGCGGGAGGCTCTGCCCACCAACCCGGATGTTTCTGCGCATGCGCAGAAGCATCACACACTTGTGAGAGCACGTACACGAGTGAACCAGTAGGGAAGGTGAATCCTACTGCTGGTTGGCATACATCACAATGTTTGCTTAGAAATGTTGTTTGGTTATAAGCAACATTTTTGATATACACCTGCGAGCAGAGAATGGAAATAAGAATATTATCATCCAAGAGCTAAGCCTAATTATCTCATGTGCCATTTATAAGCTCTTTAAATGGGATAACCCACAGAGGTCACTCAAACCATGCATCACACAAACTGAAATAATGAAATGTGATGCAGAGCAATCTTTGCTAAGCCGCAAAGGTCTGGATTTCTGTCAGCTAAGACAAGACACTCATCTTCTTCCAGATCACTTCAGCTTTCCACCTACTGACTCCAGTAGAGTATATTACAGTGCTAATCTTTAATTGCTTCTTGCACAGTAGGTGTGTTCCCTTACATTTTGGTCTGCCTTATCTTTTAATAGACTACCATATAATATTCATGTAGGTTCAGCCTTACATGAGAATATTAAACAACAGGAAAATATTAAGGAGAAAGCAGGCACCAATATATTTTTTGCTCATAAACTCCAGCCTATTAATCAGTGTTGGAAGTTCCTCTGAAAACTAAGGTGGTGACTATTTTGAATGTGTACAAACCTGCTCTTGACATAGATTGTATCTCTTGCTTTTGCAAAATGGAGGCTATCTACACGCCTTTTGGCTTAGCATGTAATGTGCATGCAAGTTAAAGTTTACTTGGGACAAATTAGTTATAAATGTAATTCTCAGGAACAGCTGAGTATTGGAGACCAACATTTCTGGAGAAGACTAGAATGGAGGGAAATACAAGTAGTCCTCAACTTACAACCACAATTGAGCCCAAAATTTCTTTTGCTAAGTGTTGAATACTAACAAGGGAGTGAAGCTGAGGCACAAAGGCTTCATTCAGCTCCACCATTATGGCGGGAAAATGGTTGAATTTCATTGGTTAAGCCGTCTGACAGCTCCCTATAAAAGGGCGAGCTGTCAAACAGGCAAGTTGATGGCTTGTACTGATCTACTGAATAAAGAGTTGTTATTTGAAGAATCAGCATCCTGCCTCTTCTATCTGCCCCAACTTAACACTAAGTGAGACATTTGTTAAATGAATTTCCCCCCATTTTACGACCTTTCTTGCTACAATTGTTAAGTGAATCACTGCCGTTGTTAAGTTAGTGACACAGTTGTTGGATTCCCCATTGACTTTATCAAAAGGTCACAAAACATGACCAAATGACTCCAGGGCACTGCAACCGTCATAAATATGAGACAGTTGCCGAACGGCTGAATTTTGATCATGTGACCAAGTGTGTGAAAAATGAAGTCACCTTTTTCAACGCTGTTGTAACTTTGAATGTTTACTATACAAAGTGTTGTAAGTGGACTATCTGTATTTTGTGGATACTTAGTGAGCACATAGCTAGCTTTTCTCCATCGCAATCTCTCCCTAACTTGGTCTCACATGTCTTCTAACAACAATAAAAACTGTCTTCCATATTTTAACACTGGTAAGTTAATTGAACAATATTTCAGGGCTTAATCACAATTGCTTCAAACATGAAACTCCTATACTATGATATAGGTTTAATGTCAATTCGCGAAGCATTCCTGACCTGCTCTCGAGTTCCCTTAGGGAGGGGGAGGGGGAATCAACCCTCGCAGCTGCATGGAGGAATTTGCATTTCAGTCAAAATGAAGCACATTCCATTTGGCAACATCAAGATCATCTCCAGGGTGACCCACAATGATCGGAGCGAGTGACTTCTACAACCCACGAAATTGCTTCATTGGGGAATGTGACTGATCACACACCTTGGGGTGTGTGTGTGGGGAAACAGGGTCAGAACCAAGGTGTGAATTAAGTGAGGTTGGAGTTGGCTTCACTTGGTTCTTACAGACATGAAGTGCCTAATAAACAACTGGGTTTCTTTTGAAGCTTGGCTTGAGGCTCAGAATTCCAGTGATTCTGTTTCCTTCCTTCAGATCCTTGTCTGTGAACCAGTAAGATCTGAACTGCAGCAACTGTTAGAGGAATTAGTTTGGTATATGAGAGGAGAAAAACAAATAGGACACTTCAGCAGTGTTGAGCATTGGAGCCTGTGTGCTGACCTCACACAAGTGTCAGCTTTGAGGAGACAGACCAGGATTTCATAATGAACTTGCCTTTCTGTTGATTCTAAGGCAGCAGTATAGTATACAAAATGCTGGAGGGATCACCCCTATCTAACTAAGTATTCATTCATTTCATTGGGAACATATTAAGATCATGTCTCTCTTGCTGAAACTGGAAAAGAACATCTCCCTTGTCTCTTCTCTCATTTTTGCCTAACAAGCAATTAGTATTGAATAGTCACTACTCTTACCTTAAATCCAGGGGTGTCATCCTATAGGTTTAACAACGGCTTGCTTCGCTTGTGCCCATGCCTGACGTGCGCTGTGCGTGCAGTTCACAGAAAAACAGCTGAGGCATGGCAATCCACTCTGCCGTGCCGATCAGCCGGACTACAAAACAAGGAAATATAGGTGAGTATAATCTGGGTCCAAGGTCGGAGCGAATCGGTTCGCTCTTAGCTGATCTTCAGAGCTGCCTGTTCACCCGAACTGGGCCGAACCGGTAGAATCCCACCGCTGCTTAAATCAATATTGCTTATTGCTTGTTATCTGTATGTCATAATGTTAAAAATAGGAGGAGGACGTACTAGTGTGTTTGCCACTTTGAGCGATTTATGAAAATAATCAAAGCAGAATATAAGTAAATAAACAGGGTTCTGCGGTTTAACATGGCCAGAAAGGACTGGTCCTGAGCATGTCATTATCAATGAACCAGATTGATGTATACAGGGCATCCGTGGCACAGATGTTCCATTTTTATAAACCAATATTCTAACATAGAACTCAAGATCGCAATTGCTATAATTCCCAGCCAACATTACACAATCATTAGCTGGCACTCTTAATCTCCGGAGGCTAACTGAGCTAAGCTGGGACATCCCGGCTGCCAGAAATTTCTTGTTTGTGGCATCTCACCTTCTGACCCTACTATCTATCTCCATAGTGTCACTGCTTCCTTCTTCATTTGAGGAAAAGATACACTGAAAGAACAACTTTGTCCTCTCCCTATACAGGCTATAGCAGGGATGGCGAACCTTTTTCTTATGGCGTGCCAAAATTGTCCATGTGCACTATCCCATCTGCACGTGTGCCCACACCAATTGAATCCTCCCCGCCCACCTGCGCATGCGTGTGTGGTCCATCCTCCAGCTCCAGAGGCTTTCCTGAAGCCAAGGTGTGTGTGTGTGTGTGTGTGTGTGAAAACAGCCTCTCTCGGCCCTTCGGAAGGCTTCAAATCAGATGGTGTATGTGCACCGGAACTGACGACTGATGTGCCAGCAAATATAGCTCTGCATGCCACGCATGCCATAGGTTCGCCATCACAAGGCTATAGCCTTGGTACATGTCCCATTAAAATTGGAGAGCAAAGCAGGGATAGCCAAATGCCTAGTATGCTGGCTGAGGAATTCTGGAAGCTGAAGTCCACACATCCAAATCGCCAAGTTTGAAACACATCAGCCCCTAGAAGATACAAAGCCTTTTGGATTCCTTTATAAGGGGCTCAACATCTGGTAATTTCAGGAAAACAAACACATGGGGTTTTGGGCTCTACAACAAAATGTTTTATTACTGCCTTTTTCTGAAAACTTCCCCATGAGGCTAAAATCAAGGGATTCCCTGATGGCCTCCCATCCAAGTATTAACCATTTTTTTTTGAAGATCAGCAAAGAACTGCACTAACATAACCTCCCTTTCAACATGGAAGTTCTCTCCCACTGGGAATAAATTTAGGGCCTTCCATATTCTCCTCTGGCAGGAGTATTTGATTAACTTGCACCCTACTGAACTCCCCTATTTTTCATCCTAAATAGGACTGATTTTTATGGAGAAATTAAAATCTGTACGACTGAAACTGTTCATTCACAAAAATTCTTAATCATTCTACATTCTTTCAGGAAATAGTTGATATTAGACAAGAAGATAATTTGATTTATCATCTTTCTGTTGGACACTGATTATTGAAGCTAAACATCTGCTTCATGTTTCAAGGTCTTATGCATTTCAGCGCAATGTAGTTCCCTCTGCTACACTTCCATATCCTAGCAAATTTAATAATGCAGAGATTGAGGCTAGCATTTTTTTAAAGGCTTCTTTGAAGTTCCATAATCCACCACGTTAGCCCTGCATATGAAGAAAAAAGAAACAGAACCCGTTAATTCCTGAGCAAGAAAACTTTAGAAAAATTAATGTATAGTTGGGAAAATGTGACAACAATTTGAAAAGAATAGAGCCAACTTGAATCTTTCAAAAGAAACTATATTAAAGTAGATTTTTATTTTTAAAAAATTCCCACATGCTATATAAAAAATTTGCAGGAAAAGCATATAAAACTTTCAAAATTACTCGGTTTTCTGGATATTTAAAATTGTTAAGCAGATAGATGCAACAATAGTATATGGCTGTGATGGTGAACCTATGGCACGCGTGCCACAGATGGCACGCAAAGCCCTCTCTGTGGGCACACGAGCTGTCACCCCAGCACAGCTCTACCACGTATGTGCCTCCCGCTGGCCATCTGGTTTTCAGGTCTCTGCCACGCATGGACAGGGTGCATTCAGGGCACCACATGTATTCACAGGGGCGTCATGGGGTTGTGTGTGCACTGCATTATGGGTGCACACATATGTGCATGCTTTCGCCAAACAATGATAAAAAGGTTAATCATCACTGGTATAGGGACATATAAGAAGCAGGTATGCAGAGTTGTTTCTGGTGATCAATATATATCCTAAAAGAATCTACTTTTAAGATCTGTAGATTGACCATTGTCTTTACCTGAAGGGTCATTTTCAGGGCGCTGCGAAGGAGAGTCCAAGCAAGGGTTAAATACAGCCAATCTGCCCAGAACTGAATTGAAACTTTAAGCCACGCCTCTGGTGCTATCTTCAGATTTTTTCAATGAAGGCGTGGAACTGTTACGCGCTGAGAAGTCCAACAATAAATCCAAAAATCCATATCCAACAGAGAAACAAATCCAACTAGAACTATAGGCGTCCGTACTGAAACCAGCGGAACCAGACCCCAGGGTGGGGTGAACTCTCCTTCGCAGCGTCCTGAAAACAACCCTTCAGGTAAGCCAATGGTCATTTTCCAGGGCGCTGCTCTGGAGAGTCCAAGCAAGGGACATACTCAAGCTAAATGTCACTAGGACAGGAACCAGTCGCGTTCAGGGTCTCTCTGCTGGTATGAATGCCCTGAAGAACTAACTCGCCTCCCAAAGGCCCCTTCCGCCGAGGCAAACTTGTCTAACTTGTAATTCCGAACAAATGGAGACAATGAAGTCCAAGTGGCCGCCCTGCAAATCTCCTCGATCGGCGCCTGCATCACCCAGGCTGCCGTGGTGGCAGCACTTGTAGTAGAATGCGCCATGATATGGCTAGCCACAGATTTGGACTGCAGAACATGAGCAAGGGTAATGCAGGCCCTCAACCACCAACCAATAGTACAGGAGGAAACTT
The DNA here is from genome assembly GCF_009769535.1 of Thamnophis elegans. Classification (NCBI taxonomy): domain Eukaryota; kingdom Metazoa; phylum Chordata; class Lepidosauria; order Squamata; family Natricidae; genus Thamnophis; species Thamnophis elegans. Next base: position 21,797,473 of record NC_045558.1, on the reverse strand, counting down.
TCCTGCCCTGGGAGGCTGGTTGGAAAGAAACAAATAGTGATTCTGAATGATGAAACACAGCCATGCACTTGATGTATCTGCGGAGCATCCTGCGGACATCTAGCATGTGCCAATGCTTCTCCCTTGGGTGCCTGGGATGTGGGCAAAAATCCCGGGAGAATGGTCCCCTGGGCCCGGTGGAACCAGGAGTTGATCTTGGGGATGAAAGTTGGGTCCACTCGAAGGACCACCCTGTCCTGTTGTATCAAACACAAGTCCTCCCGAACTGATAGGGCTGCCAGTTCTGAGATACACCGCGCAGAAGTGATGGCGATCAAAAAGGCAGTCTTAAAAGTCAAATGCTTAATGCTGGCTGAACAAAGTGGTTCAAATGGAGGACTGATCAGAGCACAGAGAACAATATTGTAGTTCCCTGAGGGATATCTGTGGACCACTGGGGGCCTCAAATTGATTGTGCCTCTCAGAAAGCTACAGATAGTAGGATGACATCTAAGTGAGGAGTGTTCGTCAGGCGCCAGTATTGTGGAGATTACGGCCACCTGATGTCATAGAGTGTTGGGCACTAGTCCCTTGTCAAGTCCATCTTGCAAGAAGTCCAGGATGGTGGGAATTGTGGCCGAATTCGCAGATACCCCGTGAGAGGTGCACCAGTTGGCAAACGACCTCCAGGCTAGCTGAATTGAAAAAAACTGGAGATAATCAGCACCAGAGGCGTGGCTTAAAGTTTCAATTCAGTTCTGGGCAGATTGGCTGTATTTAACCCTTGCTTGGACTCTCCAGAGCAGCGCCCTGGAAAAAAAGCTTTTCTGCAGATACACCAAAATCTGGCCAGGGGTGGGTGGAGGAAAGCTTTATCCTGTTCCATTCACAGGCCATGGGATGTACCAGATCTGCACAAAAAGTGGCCTTTTGAATCTATGGGACTATGAAAGTACCTCTCTTTGGACTACTAAAACACCTGCACTTTTTGCAGGTTAACCTATAGTAACTATTTTCAAAGCTGATTCCAGCTGTCTCTTACAATAATTGTTTATTTTATAATTATTTGTGCCAATATTGTTTTAATTCTAAATTGCAGTCTGTTGTCTTCACCAGAAAGTGCACACAGATCTATTCCATACAAATATGTGTATATACTGTCTGTACATTCTTATGTACAAAGGAAAGGATTGTGAAAGACAAAAAATATTTTCAGGTATGATCCATGACTGCAATATAATCCCTTCCAATCTAAAAATAGACTTCATGAACACTATGCGGACATCACTCCAAGCAGAACAGCTGCCAATCACTGAAATGATCTTTCTTCTTTTGAATCTATTGCCAATTGAACATACACAGACCAAAACATTTAACTTTGAAAAGAGCTGTGATGGGACATTGGCATTTATAAGGGAGAAAACTGGAGTTGTATGCAAACTTTCCTCTCCGGATGTTCAAGGGATGTTTAACAGCTGCCATAATCAAACATAGCAACTTCTGCATAACCTTGTTTTGTTAATAAAATTGTTAACCCAATTTTTTCAAACTTCCTGGAGAGAATACCAGAATACTTACGAATAAGGACATTTTATTCCTACACTTGTTTATGCAAGCTGAGAGTGTGTTTATAGAGTGGATAAATGACCAAATGTTTGTATCTTTTTTTTCCAAATAATACCAGGAATTATCACATTAGTTTTATAAACCACAATGAATGAAACTGACAAATGTAAATCCTAAGAACTCAGTGCTTTAATATTACCCTAAAACTCAGTTCAACCAAGCATTTTCAGATTGGCATCAGAGGTTTTTCACTTATGTGTTACTAGCATGTTGTTGTTAGTAAAGTTTTAGAAATTGAAAATAAAATCAACAATTATGTAACTGCTTCATTTGATCTATATAGTAAATTGATGTTTTTAAGGCAAAAACGTCAGTCTGGTGTGGGAGGTTAAGATACTGGTCTAGTAACAGAGTGATTGTTTTAGAGTTTTAGTCCTCCAGTAGACACAAAAAGAGGCTGAGTAGGAGTTGTACAAAATAAAGATGAGATATAAATTTAATAAATTAAATAGTTTATTTATTAAACTGTTGCACATCCAGGCATTGGATATATTCCCATATTACAGTAAACCATTAACCATGGCTTACAAATTTTAACAACTTAAGTCATACTTCATTTCGAACAAACCAAATTGTTCACATTCAGACCACATTAAACATGGTACAGCATTATCCAAACAAACAAAGTTTGGGGATATCCTTCACAGAACGAAAAATTAACTATGATCCACCAGGGATAAGATAAATTAAATGTGGAAAGAGAAAAATGGACTTACTCTCCCACTTTACATTCTCAATTTACACCTCTGCATGTTTACTGGGAACAGGGCTATAAGACTTATATCTTATTTTAACGAAAATAAAAATATTTGGTCCTCACCTTTTTATCTGACAAATAATTCTAGAACTTGAGTAACCTTTCATTTTCAATAGCTTGTCCTTAGTGAGTTTTCAGATGCTTTATTTCTACATATTATTTGAAAACTACTTTCCTTACCCATTAATAAAGATAATTTAATAAAGCAAATAATAGAAAAATAAAAGATGGCATTTCTTAACCCATTCGTTTCCCAGTGTTAACATTGGCTTAGTCAGATTCGGAAGATGTCATTGATTCACTGAATATCTTTTTCAATGCTATCAGTTTGTCTAAATTCTCTATCTCTTTTTTCAAGACATCTAACAATATTTTAGAACTGTCCAAAATCTTGTCATATGCGAATATTCCTTCAGCAAGAATGGTATCAAGCTTCTTTTGAATTGCATTTTTCCAAAGTAAACTTTCACTTATACTTTCCAGTTGTATGGTTAACATCTCAATTTCATTTTGAATCTTAGTTTTGTCTGCTATCAATTTTGCAATTTGTTCGTCTACTTCTGTCTTTTGCATGCACAACTCTTCCATATACTTCACAAGTTCATTATTGCAGCCCTGGAGAGTAGTTCCCTGCTGAGCCATCCTGCTGACTTTATCCTCTTTGGAAGACAAGGGTGCTTTCTTCTATTGGCTATATATCCTCACCAATTTCCTAAATTCATTTCAGGAAGAAAAGAAAGTAAAATTGTTATCATAGCAACCCTACATTGTACACATAAGGTTTAATATGAAGACAAACTGAAAGAGAAACTTAAAAGGTGATGGAGAAAACCAGTTTTAGAAATTTCCAAGGATCCCATTTCTGCTTTAAATTTTGACACGTGAGGTGCTTCCACATTAATTTAACAATTCATATTAAGCCTGCAATCTGAATTGTTACAAGTGTAACTGATTCTGCATGAGTATAGAATGCAATCAAGTGCTTGTTGACATATAATAAAAGAAAATCATTTAAACAGCCAAAGCAATGAAAAGAAACTTGCCCTCCTGCCCCATAAAGCATCTGAATGCTTTGCAAATTAAGAGTCACCAAGCTGTTCTGTAGTTTTATACTGGCTATTAAATACAACTATGTTCTCAAATCTCTGGAAAACAGATATTGTTTGAAACATATGTGTGGTGTGTGTATGTCTGTTTGAGACTGTGTAGACCATGTATAGTCCTTGGCAGCTGGAGATAAAATATGACATGCTGGTAGTTAGTTTACTTTACTTTGTCATTGCACTTCGTACAACAAAATTAAATGTGTCTTCAGTGTTAAGGGGAAGATGTGAGAGATACATACTATCACATCCTGCTTGAAACTGCCTGGACTTTTATTTCATTCAAACATCATGGCAGAATGTCCCAAAGAAAGTTATTTATTCTGGAATTAAACAATTTCCCTCAATTTGTGCATTCCTATAAGTGCCTGAGGAACCAAACCCTTCAAAGTCACCCTTTCCCATCAAGTATTCTCTAGATCAGGGGTCTCCAAACTTGGGAACTTTAGACTTGTGGACCCAGAATTCCCCAGCCAGCTCTAGATGATCAATATGGCAGTCCAAGAATGTTCCTTCCCCAAAGCTAAATGTCGCACTAGCATTTCATAGGCCTTTGGTGAAGGTGAATTAAACTTCTGTTTTTCCATCTAAGTTGATTTCTCCGCCATCTTTGGTTGTGTGGTTTTTGTTTCTTGTGTAAGGATGAAACACTGCCATCTAGAGGCTTGGCAACATCTGATAATACAAAGCTACTGGCTTCGTTTACTGAAAGGGTCAATGGAAAACATCTTGTTTATACAGGTGTTTCTTTGAAGGAAAGAGAAAGCTTTGACCTGAAAAACTTTACTGAATTTGTTTGAAACCTAGCAAAAGCCTGGGATGTTTTAATGGCAGTTTATAATCTGGAAAAATGGCCCAATATGAAGGGACTAACATTGCAAAGAATTATGCTAGAAATGACTATGGAAAGGACGCAGAAATACCTTGTAACCAATCGACACACTTTATGCAGTTGAAGAGGTTTTTATGTTATGTTTGTGTGTTTCTTTGAAAATAAAAATTTTATAAAAAAAAAAAAAAGAATAGTCCCATGTGGAGTGTGCTGCAGTAGTCTAAGCCGAGAGGACCATGAAGCGAGGGACTGAACATAAGGCCTCATGATTTAGGAAAGGTACAACAGGCACACAATCCACAATTGGGCAAATGCTACTACCACCTACTCTTTGGGCATGAGCACAGATCTCTTGCTAGCTAACTAAGTGGGAAGAGAATTTGTGACCTCCTTGATACTACTGAATTACAATTCCCATCATCCGACACCATTGGCACAGCTGGTTGAAGCTGCTGGAAGTACGGGCAGCCTTTGACTTATGGCCCCAATTAAGCCGTTTATGTTCCTAAGTGAGAAATTTGTTAAGCAACTTTTACCCCATTTTGCAACTTCTTCTTGCCACATTCCTTAAGTGAGCCACTGCAGCTGTTAAGTTAGTAACATGGTTAAGTGAATCTGGCTTCCCCACTAACTCTGTTTGTCAGGTCACAAAACAGTTGTGTGAAAAACAGTAATAAACCAGTTTTTTCAGTTCTGTTGTAACTTTAAACCATCACTGAATGAACCTTGCTGTAAGTCAATGTAAGTCAATTTCTGCCATGCTGTTACTTAATCTTCCACCCAGAGGAGCCACTTTTAATTTTGACTATTTTTGAGGCAAGGAGAGAGAGAAAAGCATAAGGAAAAATATGTTTTGGTCTGGAAGGTGTAATCATTTTGGCAAGTTTTAAGGTGAAAGGACTACCTTTTACTATACAACAACCTTAAATTGTATCTGAAGCAAACTAGCAACAGTACAGTTTGCCCAATAGTGGTCAGACATGGGCCTCCTTGTTCTGGCCACTGACATAGGTGAGCAAAGGTCCACACCCGCCCCCTTTTCCCTCTCGCCTCCGGTTGTCCTCTCAGCAGACAGTAGGGAAGACCAGAGCGCTTGCAAACACAGACAAGGCCGAGCCTCCCTGCTCTTGGACCCCGACAACCCCGCACCCAGGATAGCTTGGCTGCCAGTCTCGGGCGCTGTAGGGGCTCCGTCGAAATGTCCACCGGGTACCTCGGAGGAGCCGCCAGAAACCGCGAAGGAGCTCCGGCGCAGGGGCGCAGCTGAGAAACTTTATCTCCGCGCCTGCGCACTGCTTAAAATCAAGGATACCGCGTATCTACTTCTTTTCTCCTCCCCCGCCCTCTCCCCAAAGCAAAACCTCCAAGAAGTGGGACCTCAGTCAGGTGCCCAGGAATTCATCCTCTCCCCCATGGCTTGTGCGCGGGGCGCTGCCGGCGTCCAGCGGCTCTTTGCGGACGTTTCGCGAGCAGCCCCGCTAAAATTCAGGAGCCTCCGGTGTTTGAAATATCCCGTGTATCAAAAACTCCTTGGATTACAACTCCCGTCTTGTAGAGGCATTAAACTGCTCGACCGTGGTTGTCCAACCCCCTGCTCACAGGAGACCTGTGACTCTAGTTGCAGTGCAATGCACGGAAAGCTCGCCAAGTTATGCCTGCCACCCCCACAAACAGATATTGCTGCAGACCCACCAGGACTTACTTTTCGAACGAGCTGAGCTGCAACGCGTCTCTTTTCAGACTTCGATTTAATCTCGTCCCGCAGGCGGTTTTCCCAAAGGCTGCAAAAAACAAACTCACTTTAATGAGGACAGAACCGCAGAGAAAGGTCCCGGGTTAGGATGAGAAAATAAAGCCAAACTCTTACCCAAAGGCGTTACCACTTTACCATACTCAGCCGAGCCGCAACTCACTCTGACCTCTCGAAGTTCCGTCTTGCAGAGTTTCTTTCCCGCAGGCAACGCATTTAAAGTTGAGGGAGGCGAACGAGAGGAGAGGCCTCAGCCAATCAGTGGCCAGGGATTGCTCGCGGCACTTTGGAGCGTTCTCGGGAGTAGCTTTTACAAGAGTCACGGAAAGTGCCGATCGGAGGCGTTCGTCGTTTCGTTTACGGAAACAGCCGAAAGAACAGCAGATCGGCAGACCGAGGGGGAAAACATCTAGCGCCGGGAAAAACCGAGATCGCATCCAAGCGGAGGCCGTCGGCCTGACGGAAATCTCCGATGTTTTCCGAAGGCGCCGACTCTGAATCGGGAGCCGAGAGCGCGAGCACAAGCAAGGGATTTCCGGCACTGAACGGAAAACGCCGATGCCTTTCGGAAGAGAGGCGCTCAGAATCTGTGAGGGGAGGTAGGCGGGGCTTAGGCCCTAAGAAAGAGGAAGGTTGATATTAAAAAAACAACATTGGGGGGGGGAGGAGTTTGGTCGGAAAGAGCCGACCACAGCCGACGGTAAGCGAAGGCGGTGGCCTCCCAGTTTCCCGGATGTAATCGGACGGCGGTAGTGTTGGGAGCAGTGGCTGAGGGAGGGGGGGAGGCGGCGGCAGCAGCGGCGGCGGGCGAGCGAAGGCGGACCGCGGGGGCGGCGGGGACGTCGTCGTCTTCCGCGCTCCTCTTGTGTGCGTGATCTGCGGCGCCGCCTCTCCTCGCGGGTGTGGAGAGAGGAGATGGGCCCGTGAGCGCCGCTTCCTCTCACAGCCGAGCTGCCCGAGCCGCCCCTCCTCCCTCCCTTCCCCTCCTCTTCCCCGTTCCCGGTCGGAGCGCTGCTTCCCCTTCCCCCCTCGGCGGCGCCCGTGGCCCGGCCGCGCCCTCCTGATCCCCTCAGTCTCTCTCACACAGGCCGGGCATTGATGGTAATGTATGCGAGGAAACAGCAAAGACTCAATGATGGGTAAATAATACCCCTTTCGCGTCCCGCCCTCCCCGATTGCGCCTATGTCGCCCTACCCCCCCCTTCCCCCCCCCCCCCCGGCCCTCGATGCCAACCGCCAGTAACGGTCGCTCGCTAACGTTGCGTTTCTGTCCCTCTCTCTTTTTCTCTTCCAGCTGTCACGACCGCAAGGGGGACTCGCAGCCCTACCAGGTACCGACCTCTTCGCCCGCCGCAGTCCCCACATTGAGAGGCCCTGCGGCGGCAGCAACTAAAGTGTGGGAGGGCGAGCTAAACTACTCGAGCGCAGGCTTCGGCCGCCGCTGCAAGGCCGCACGCCAGCCGCCCCTTCCCTTTTCGCTCCGCGCGCGGCCGGTCGGCCCCGGGGAGGTGGAGGGGAGGAAAGAAGGAGGAGGAGGGGGCGGCTGCGGCTGAGACTCCTTCGCCAAGCGCGGCGCGCCTGAAGGAGGCAGCGGCGAAGGCCTTGGCGGGGCCGGGAAACGGAGCCTAGGCCCAATGCGGGGCGGGAGGACGGCTTTGTGGGGTTTTTTTCCCCTTTCCTTCCCCCTCCGTAGGAAACCGGTGGGATGGCGCTAAGGCAGCTCCGCTGGAGTCTAATGTAGAGGACAGCTGTTTACAGGAACTCTTTTCCCTAAGACAATAAAGGACCCTGGGCCCCAGACCCGTAAGGGGGCGTGGGGGGGGGGAGGGAGGCCGTGAGGAATTCTAGTTCTTCAATCCTATTCATATAAGACCTTGCAAATTGGGTGGTGGTGAAGGAATTCGGGCAGATGTTGGAGTCTCCTGGGAAAGTGTGTCACAACTTTGGTTTGTACTTGTGCCTTTTCTGCTCTGCACTTTTGCTCTACCAAAGAATGGGGAGAATGGGATAAAAATAATTACATGACACTTAAAGGTACTGCCAGGTATCAAGGAGAGCTTAATATTTGGATGCTGTAGTAGGTAACAACCTAACCCACGTAAACATCCACTAGGCAAAAAGGTGTAAACTCCAAAACAATTGAGATGAAGAGCTGCTAACTAAAGCTGCTTTCTAGGTTGCACTCAATACAGCACAAAGTGATTTTGACATGAAAGTACAGGTGCAGCAGTTGCTATATACCTACGCATAGTCTTTGAGAATTTTTTGAATCCGTAGTCTTGAAGAACCTCTGTTTCTGCAAAATACAATTGCAGAATTATATTTATTATAATTATATATAATTGTTCTCCACAAATAAGATCTTATTGATTAAAATTAAATGGAAATACTTAAAATTAAATACTTGGATAAAATATAAAAATAAGCTTTTTATAGAGACAAAGTATCATCATGGAATGCCTCTTACCACAGTATCATCTAGGAATGATAAAATGAAGTGTTATTTCTTAAACTGGTTTGTGTTTTAAGGAGAAGATCATGAATATATTACATTCATGTTTGAAAAGTTTGCTGTCTTAAATAGCTAGAAGTATGAACATTCTACAATATATTAAAGATATTGGTGTACAGACTACTATCTCTCTCAATTAAGAGTCAGAATTTTAAATGCATTATTTTGAATAGATTCCCTGATCAGTGGTAGAGTTCATTAATAGAAAATAAAAATCAAACATCCAGAATCTGTATTGGGTCACATTCTGAATAACTTCTTACGTAGATCTGCAGATTGCTTTGACAGCTGCAACGCAAACTATTTTTGAATTGTTTTGAATTGAGTTGTTTGAAAAACTGTTGGTGATATAGCATAGAGATTGTGTCCAAAAATAATACTAATCTAGAATATGCCTACGTATATACTTTAAATGTCAGATACTAACTTAAAAATCTTGATAATAAAAGCATCTATTGTAAATTCTAGGTATAATGCCTCATTTAAAATTCTTTTTTTTAAAATTTCTTATAGGCTCTTAAGTACACATCAAAGAGTCACCCCAGTGGTGGTGATCATCGGCATGACAAGATGCGAGACGCCACAGACCCTTCACCGCCAAACAAAATGTTGCGGCGATCCGATAGTCCTGAAAACAAATACAGTGACAATAGTGGACACAATAAAGCTAAAACCATTCATACTCATAGAGTTAGAGAGAGGGATGGTGGTGAGTTTCCTTTAACCTTTGATTCAACTATGATTTTAATATTTAAATAATTTTGCCTCACCATTATTTTAGCTTGCATAACACTGCTGTACATAAAATACATATACACTGCATAACAATGAAATAGGTTTTTAATCATTCTTCCCACTGTACTTTTATTTTTATCATCTTCATCATAAGCAGATTGTTGACTTTTTATATTTAAGAAACATGATCTGACAAGTTGTAATTTTTGAAATCTCCATCTTATTTTGTGTATATATGTTAAGTATGTTTAAATTGCTACTTTTATAGAATTCCTTTGACAATTGGCTAAATCCAGTAGCAAGATATATTAGCACATTACATCTCATACTAGCCAATAAATAAAAATAGCATTGGCTATTTGAAAAGCTTTTTACAAATGTAGAAAATTCAAAAAGCATGCTAACCATTATTTTGGGACACTCTTCTGATATTTTTTACTATCAATAGAAGAGTATTTGTAGCACAGGGTTGAATTGTGGGGTTCTTGGTGCATTTTGAGCTTGCTGTTTTCTTGCAGATGTTTTATTAGCAAACTAGATAATATCAGTACTAGCAAATATCTACAAGTAAACAAACAAGCTCAGAAAGGACAAAGGACCCCATATTGTTTAATATGACAGCATGCTACAGAGTTGCTGACTGCTTTGTATATGAAGGTGTGCTACCCGAAATAAATATGGTAAATCTATTACATGGACTCTTACCTTGTTTCAGCCTGCTGCTTTAACTGTTTGAAAGTAAAGAGAACTTTACAAAGCTCTTTTCATCATTAGGCTTGGTTTATTGTATAGATACATGGCAGCATTCTATATTGTATGCAATGATCTAGATATGGGTTTTTGTTCTTACTAGATTTTCTTGAATTCTTCAGTAGAACGTTTAATTACTATTTTTAAATTTTACTTATTGCTTCATTAAAGCATTCATGATCTATGTTTAAGCAATTTTCAACTCAAATTTATATGTATGTCAAAAAAGACAATTTATTACGGTTAATCTGAAAATAAGGCACGTATATAGATTTCATTTTATAATATAATTTAAATAAAAGGGTAGGCTTAGTTTGGGATTCTGTAAATTACTGGCTTTCCACTAGTAGTTAAGTTATGGTGAATTTACTCAGGTAACTTACACAATTTTCCTTGTTTGTGTAAACTACTGGTTTTTTTCCTTCCTAGAATAGAGATGTATGGGTACATGTGGAAAGCAGGAAAACAAGAGTGAAAAAAATAAACAGGAAAGGAGCATAAAGGCTTTTAAATGAGTCTTATTATATGTTAGAAGTTGAAAAGATTTTAGGATTTAGAAACTTCAATATGCTTTCAGTGGCATAACTAGATATTTTGCTACTGCGGTCTTTGAAAATATTAATTTTTATATCTGTTTACCTTAGAAGTATAAATAAAATCAGACTTGTGAAATATTCCTACCTGGAGGTTTTATTTATTTATTTGAATTGTGTGCTGCCCATTTTGTCTAGATACAACTCAGAGCAGCTTACAAATATTGAAAACAGGTAAACATTAACATGCTATTTCATAGCTTTCAGGAAACTATGTCTGCATATGGACGTGGACATTTAGTAGTGTAGTTGACTGAATATTGTAACTTGTAAGTCTTGGCATCAAATCCTCCATTCAACCCTGAAGGATTTTTTTCTCATCTACATTCAAATATTTAGGGTTGTAGAAAAATTAAGAAAAGGGGTAATACTGTCATATTGTATAGTGGGTTTTTATAAATAGGATAAATTAAATTAATGTTACACATTAAAACTTACACATTGTAAATTGTCTTACACTTTGGCTTATTGGCATAGTTATTTGTGCTTTACAAATTCATAAATATTTCCATAAACACTTTTTTATGTATATAAAGTTTTAGATGTAATAATAGTAAGAGTTCTTTTACAATTGGGTTTGATGAATATATTCAACATGTATTCAGGTAAGGGATATTTCAGAATATTTGTATTGAAAATAATTTGCAAAGATTGTAATCTTTGATTTCAAAATACATTTTAATTGAAGTTTATTGTAGTATAAAATACAAGAGACAATAAAGGGATAGGGAAAGATAAGGGGAGAGGTGCAAAGTAAAAAGAAAGAAAAAACTGCATGTTCCAACTTTTTTTGGGTTCAGTAGAATACAGAATATAGTTACATCCTCAACTCTTTGCTTTAGGTAATTAATGACTTAGCCATTTTTATAAAAAGACAAACCTAAAATCAAATTGTCTGCTTTCTGTTTTAAGCATAAGCTCCATAAGTGGCCTCCATGTGGAAGCAAAACTGAATTCATTTTTTCCTTTAATTCCAGAAGTTTTGCTATCTCTGTCAAAAAAAATTTCTATCGATATATATAAAGTCACAACCCCTGGTATGCCCAGATATGGGAGGAAGATCACTACTTCCATTGTCTGTCCTTCGGCTCGTCACAAGAGACCATCCAGACAGAAACCTAATATTTTTTACTGTTGCCTTTTTGTTACATTTGTTATATTTGTGCTGATAAATAAATAAAGGGAGACTAGTATAGATCTATTTCAAGCTATTTAGCTCTCATCAGCTAGCCATACCCTTACTGGGAATCGAACCTGTGCTTTATTGCCTGCTAAATATATATATTTAGTGTCACAACCCCTGGTATGCCCCAATTATTATTTATTATTTATCAGCACAAATATAACACACACACACACACACACACATATGCATACACACACACATATATGTATGTGTATGTGTGTGTATGTATATATACATACATACATACACACATACACATACACACACACACACGCACTTTTTTCTGAGGTCCCTGAAGATGGTTTATGACTTAACCATACTGGCTGTCTATAAAGAAAAATAAATAAATGTGTTGATACTACCTTTAGACCATGAGTATCATCAAATATATGGTAAAGTGCTACAAGTTGAAATTTTTTAATGATTTTTGTATAACTTTTCATGACTTAATTACTTTAATAAAATCATTCCTTCCAGTGTTCTAAGTTCTAAACATTTTTTCACTAATGGACAGCAGCAGTTTTTATATTTTAAATATAATTGTTTTAATAAGATAAACCAGAATATTTTTAATTGACATGTCCTTTAGCTGGGTAGCAGAAACTTTGTAATGATTCCAAGTATAGTTACGAATTATAGTTGCAATCTTATACTTTACAATAAGCAACACTAGGACTTAATGTATAATTGAATATTAAAAGAAATTTAAATTATTTAGGACTTGAATTTTTAAATTAGCTTTTCATAGTTGAAATTCAATTTCTAAGCTACTATATTTTGTATATTTATAATGCAGCTATATTTAAAGACAATACTTTTTAAAACTGTACCCAAAATCTTGTGAAGGAGATTAAAATAAGCAAAGTCAAATTATCTCCCTCTGAGCAGTACTTTGATTTCTTTTATTTTTACTGATTCTCTGTAAATCTCTTGTGTGAACCAATATATTTGTTCAGATATAAGTGTAGCTTACTTTCATTGTTACGAGTCTTTTCATTTGCTCATCAGAGGATAAGAAGATAGTTGGGATATTTACAAATCTAGCACCTAGGTTGCAGATAGTATTATAATGCAACATAACATATGTAATTATATTATCAAAGTTAATGCTGTTAATATTTTGTTTATGTAAATAATATTGTGGGCATATCATGTTATACTTTGCTTCTAATTTGTGAATCAATAAGAATTATTTATTTCAGAAGAAAATAATACAATTTATTTACCAATAAGTCCAAACTTTTATTAATGTCCACAGTGAGACTTCTTAAAAAAATGAAATGACTAACTTGTCAGTTCAATTAACCATAAGAATATTTCTGTTTCCTTTACCATTTACCTTAATAGGAGGGCACATTTTACTTTCTCTTAAAGTTTTAGCTGTTAAAATTTCATTCTCCAAGTAACTTTTGGGGGCTATATGGTGGGTTTTGCTGATTCAGTGGATTGAACTAGAGATACCAGGAAGTTGGAATGTTCTTATTTTTTCTTTCTTTGGAATCCTGTTCAGTCTTTCCTAGTCGGCACTGTACAGGATAAGGACAGATACATATAGAAATGTAATTAGATGGGAGATGAATTTAGTCCAGATGATACTTGATATTGTGGAGCATTATTCCACTGGAGGTAAGAACTTATCCCTCCCTTTTGGCTTTTCGAAAAGGTATCAAAACACTGGAGGTGAGCGATGAGATAAGATCTCATCCCCATCCCATCTATTTATTGGCTCTTGAGGGCAAGGTCCTAGCACAGTTTTTACTATTTGAATGTTGGTTCATTTTAATATTTTAACTTTTTCATTTATTTCTGTAATTTTAAACCATCTAGAGTTACCTTGTAGGGCAGCATGGAAATTTAATAAATAAATTCATTTATTTATTTATATCTCAACGCCTTTGTAACTTTCTATAATAAGAAGTTGCTACTCTGTTTTGAAGTTAAACAATTTACTTTATAGAATTGAATATATTCAACATAACATTTGTAGTCATTAATGTACAGTATATATTCAATTAATATAGAAGTAAATGCTCGATAATTTTTAAAAATAAATTATATCCTTTAAATGGCTTGTTTAAAAATTGGGATCCTCCAGATATGCTAGAATTCAGTACTATATTAAAATGCTCTTAATTGCTGAGATAAGTTCTAATGCATACCTTGCCAGTACTGACTTTTGCTTGATCAAGTCATTGAATATTTTAAAGGTCAGTACTACAATCCTGCAAATATGTCTAGACAATAAGTAGTCACTTAAAATGTCAATTTACTATAATTTTATTTTGGAGAAACATTCTAAACAAGCGATTCCAATTTTAGACAATAGTTTAAGAAATTGTTATTTTGATACATTACAATTCACATTTTGATCTGGCTTCAGGAAATATGTGCTTTGGAACATTGTAGATGATGACTGAAATTGGAGAGGTGATTGTGGGAGTATAGTCCTAATGGACATGCTGTGCTTTCAGTGCTTTCTGAATTGAGGTGGACAATGGGCTACAAAAATAAAGTTAATAAAATAGAGGAAGGCAATGACTAATTCAGACACAATATGAAAAACAATTTGAAAAATAATGTGACATTAAATTACAAGGAAAAAAATAAAATACTTTCCCCAGTGGTAATATACAGTTGTGAAAGCTGGATATTGAGAAAAGTAAAAAAAAAATAGACACCTTCAAAACGACTGACTGCTCTCTTAAAGTTGATGATCAGTTCTTGGAAAAGTTATGTATTGTTACTAGAGGAAGATTGGGATCGCATTTGTCCTTGAGTTGAACTCTGCTTGATTTCATTGAAATAATTTCATTCAATTACTCAGTCATGTCCGACTCTTCACAACCCCATAGACCATAGCATGCCAGGCTCCCCTTTGTCTTTTGGAGTTTGCCCAAATTCAGGTTCATTGCGATGACGCTAGCTAACCATCTCATTCTTGGCTGTCCTCTTCTCTGTTTGCCTTCAATTGTTCCTAACATCAGGATTTTTTCTAATGAGTCTTCTCTTCTCATTAGGTGGCCATAGTGTTTGTGCTTTAGCTTCAGTAGTTGTTCTTTCAAGGAACAGTTAGTATGTATTTCCTTTAGGATTGTCTGATTTGATCTTGTAGTTTGGGGATCTTCCAGCACCACAATTTGAAGGCATCAATTCTTCTATGCTCAGCTTTCCTTATGGTCCAGCTCTCATAGCTAGGGAAACCATAGCTTTGATTATGTGGACCTTTGTTGGCAAGGTGATATCTCTGCTTTTTAATATGTTTTCTAAGTTTGCAATATCTTTGCTGCCAAACAGCAAGTGTTTTTAATTTCATGTCTGTAGTCACTATGCAGTGATCTTGGTGCCCAAGAAAATAAAACTATTACTGCTTCCATTTCTTTTCTTAATCAGGAAGTAATGATAAAATGATCTTAGTTTTTTTCAGGTAAGTTTTCAAGTTTCAGGCCAACTTTTGTACTCTCATTGAAATAGTACAGTAGTTTAATTCTGGACTCCTTAATCAGGTATGGCTTAAAAGCTTTCTATTGCAGGCCTGGCAGGATTGGTTCACAAGTGTTGATCATTTTTCATTTCATATTTTGGTGTTTAAAAGATGCTTTTGGGTATCAGTTTCTCTCCAATATTGTTTAGCAATTACTGAAAACACTGGGGAAAGTTATGTGGAGATTTAAATCATTTATTTATACCATAGTAAATTCCTCAGATCAGCGGTTTCTAACCGTTCCACCTTGGTGGGGCAGCACATGGGAGAGCATGTGACTTGACAGGTCCATGTGCGCATACAGCTCCATTGGTGCGAGTGGCAGGCGTGCATACCCTCTGCTCATGCGAATGGAGCTTTCCGCATAAACGGTGGGCCCTTGTGCTCATGTGGAAGTTCCACTTGTAAAAACAGAGGGCACTTGAGTGGAAGGCGCTTGTGTTCATGCACAAAACTTGCATGAGTGGAAGGTGCTTATGCTTGCTCACAAAGCTCCATTCGCATGAATGGAGCTTCATGTGTAAATATCATCTGTTCTCACAAGTGTAGCTTTGTGTGCAAGCACAAACACCCTTCGCTCAAGCGCCTTTTCTCACAAGTGTAGCTTTGTGTGCAAGCACAAGCCTCCTTTGCTCAAGCAACTTTTTTTTTGCCCAAGTGGAACTTTGTGCATGAATGGAGCTTTGCGTGTGCAAGCTTGCCCATTGCTCACACAGCCCAGTTTCGAACAGGATGTGCCCTGGGAGTTGGGGACCCATGTCCCAAACTGTTCAAGTTTTGAGTTTTTAAACAGGTGTCCAGAGCTCCAAATTAAGATCATGTAATGATGCTTTGGACTGTAAAACTACCTGATCAAGATGAGCCCTTTGGTCCTCAGTGAAATTACATTCCCCTTGAAATACTGGGTTTGTAGTTTGGAGAGTTTTTCTAAAATGATCATTTACTGTTTTAGTGCTTAAAAAACTTTTTTTATCTTGGATAATTTTGGAATTGATTGAATCATACAATATTTTAAAAGGGGCCTTGGGACTTCCTATTTCCTAGGTATTAGATTTTGGTGCTGGGACAGGGGAATGAGATAATTATATATAGGTAGCATAACTTCTGTTTTAAATGTGGCATTAAATAAATATTCCCCACTAGTTTTGGACTGTAAATGCATCATCTTTGATCTCTGACACATTAATTTTAGCTCATGACAGATACAGATAAAAAAATACACAAAGAGAATACCTCTCAGACTCATGGATTTCTTTTGCATGTCTGTAACACTGATTTAAGCTCACCAGAATTTATATTGGCAACTAGATTGGGAGATCTAGTAATGTGTTAATTATTGAGAAGAATAAGTGGACTGCTCAATTCTTTAGGGCAATGTGAAAAAGAAATGGTGTATATAAATGATCAGCAGAGAGAAGGCCTACTGTGATTCTGTTGTCAAAGAACGCCAACTACTGGGATCCAGAAGAAGACCCTTTTCTGCTGTAGCATTTGTCCTTTGGAACATCCTACCCTCCAATGTGAGATCTGCTTCTACCCTTGTATCATTACGTAAAAGGCCGACGCCTTGCCCTGCCAGTTGGCCTGGGAACCCAATGGGGCAATATTACACAGGAGGTTGATAGCGCCTTCCCTCCTCCCGGCTTCCCAACCTGGCCATCTTTTTTTTCTGATAATCACTGTATTCTCATTGTTTTCTTTTTCATTGTTTCATTTTATTGTTTCATTGTTTATTCTTATTCACTGTTAAGTTTACACTTCTTTTAATTTCTCCATTTTTATTGTTGTAAGCTGACTAGAGTATCCCCACTGCAAGATAGAGGCAAATAAATTTAACAAATAAAATGGAGATTGAACTATAATAAAATAGCAGAAGATGGAACCTTGATTCATTTAATTGTAGAAGTGATTGATCTGAAATATATGAAAACAACTGCATTGCAACGTATATGTGTGCCTCATAATTCCAGTGCTTTGTCACATGGAATACAAGGAGCATAAAACTATATGAATGCTTAGAAAACATGCTCCTTGGCTTTTCTTAATAAATGTGTTTCATATGGATGCGATTAACCACTAATTAAAATTTAGACACAAATGGAAAAACATTCAGGTTGAAATCTGAAGATTTAAATAAATATATATTGGAAATCTAATCTATAGGAGATTAGGAAATGACTTTGACTATCCATATGAGGGTTCCTGGGTATTTATATGATGGAATTGCTTTAAATTCTCGGAATTTGAAAGTGATAGAATGAAAAGGCTGGTAGCTGAAATGCAAATGATGGACAATTCAGGGTAGATCCTCTCATAGCCTTGAACTTGTTTATATGTTTATGACAGTAACAAAAGAGGGAGAAAAATCCATAATAATTGTCCTGCTTGCAAATAATACTGAGCTATGGCATTTTGAGCTTCATGTGGTATATGCATCTGGATGATGCCAGGTTGTATTATTATAGCTTCTCCCACATTTGTTCATCACTTTGGTATCAGCTCTTTTGAGACACATGATTTAAGGGTAGGTGGGGGAGATTAAAAATTCTAAACATTGGTATTAATAGCACTACAAGAAGAGGTGGTGCTGCTGTTACTGAATAAGTAATAAAAGTGCAGTTTGATTGATTACATGTCATTAAATAATTGTTGACTCTTGGCAATCACATAGGTAGATTTTCTCCATTATGATCTATCCCTAACATCTTGCATATCTTTGAATGGTGCACTTATTAACAGTGTAACTGAGTCTCTACTTGCCTGTTGCTCATTCTCTTCTCTTCAACTTTCCTACTTTCTTACTAATTTGAGCTTGGTCATTTGTGCCTTCAGAACTCTGGGTTGATTTTATAATGATCCATTTTTTGGATCATACAGTTCAGACCTGAATTCCTCTCATGGAGTATAATCTCTGAGAGAGATGGCAGCAAAAATATTAAATGAAACACACAATATTGAGCTTGCACTCTTTCCCAAGAGAAGATACTTGTATCTAAATAATATTATGGCTAACTTTAGTTGTTCACTTAAGCAAAAAGGAAAGGCAATCCTTCTGATTTTCATCTTTAATTTTATTATTTTAAAACAGGTTTCGAGCCAATTTGATCTAGTGATTAAGGCAATAGGATAGAAACTAGGAGGATGAGTTATTGCCCCAATTTAGGCATGAAAGCCAGCTAGGTGACTTTGGGCCAGGCACGCTTTTTCAGTTCATTCACCTCACAGGACGATGGAGAAAAGGCGAGAAGGAAGGAGTTTCTACTAACTTATGTCACTTCTGGAATGTCAAAGCTTATGCGGTTTAAATTATGAGATAGAAACACAATTAAAATATGAATAACATGGATATTTTATAGCATAAGTGTGATATTTTACTTTTACTACTGCCATCTTACAATTAAAAAAACTTTATATAACAGATATCCAAAATATTCTTAATATGAAATGGAAGCTGTGTAGGAATAAAAAAAACATACAATGCAAATATAGGTATACGTTTGAAAAATTATATTTTATTTACATAGAAATATGAAAAATAAATATTGCGGTTTCAGTTACAGAACCCCACAGTAAAACAAGTATTGTAATAAAGTAGGTCACATTAATGTTTTGATTTCTCTGTAGAAGTTATGTTTGCACTATTACATCTACGAAAACTAATGTATAAGCCTTAATTAAAAATACCTATTGGTAAAAAATGCTAATGATCATATGAGCTTCATTGAAGTGTAATTTCTGGGTGGTGGAAAGCATTGTTAGGCATATATTGTATGCCTATAAATGTAACCACCCATAACTGGAACATAAGCCAATTGTATTAACTAATCATTCAAAATTGAATGATGATATTGTAGTTGTTGGATCACTTGACTGCGTTTGAAAACATTAACTATGGTATTTATCTGGCCTGCCTTGTAGGGATAGGGCAGGTGTGGCATTATAGGTTGTCTTGGTGGATTGCACCAATAAGCAGATATACAGTAACGATAAAAAATGAGTACAGAATCCAGGCTATATTCTCAACGTGAGAAGTTCATTCAGCGTAGGGCCGCGGTGTGTGTGTGTGTGTCACACGTCCATGCGCAGGGGGCACAATGCAGGGGGGAGCTTAAATAATACGGTGTGGGCACATGTGCGTGTGCAGTAGCGCATGTGTGTGCTTTTGGCACCCGAGGCGAAAAAGATTGGCCATCACTGATAGATCATACAGATTCATACTTGTAAGTTTTTAGAGCAAGTTATATTAGTAGAGAAGTTGTTTGAGATGAAGTCTGCTTTTAATCAAATTTTTATGCCTGCATATTAATTATTCTGAAGTATGTTGTTTGAGGATTTATAGACATCACATTTTGAAGTTATATTGATTTTTCCTGAATACTGGCATTTTGAGCATGCAGTACAGATAGTCCTCGTCTTACAACCATTTGTTTAGTGACCATTCAAGCTTGTAGGTTTAGTGACCTAGAAGTGCCCAAAAAGTGACTTGCTATCATTTTTCACATTTATGACACCACATGATCAAAATTCAGTTGATTGGCAACTGGTTCATTTATGACAGTTGCATGACCCCCTAGGTCCCCCTTTTTGCAACCTTCTTACAAGCAAAGTCAATTGAGATGCCAGATTCACTGTAGTGATTTACTTAACAATTAGGGCAAAAAAGGTAGCAAAATGGGGCAAAATTTACTTAACTATCTCAGCAACAGAAATTTTGGGTTCAATTATGGTCATAAGTTGGGAACTACTTGTATACTTTTTAGGTAAAATTGTGGGAGGAGCAGAAGTATTCTGTAGGTAGTGGTTAGTGAATATTTAAATGAATAGGACTAACAAAATTCTTAATGCCTGTAAGCTGTGAGGTTTGGGTGGGAGATAGATAATAGGGTTCAGCTCAACTCTGCAAAACTAAGTGGTTGTGGATTTTGAAACATTTAACACCCCCCTTCCCACAATTAAAAAATAAAAGACCTCTGAAGAATCTGTCACTAA
This sequence comes from Thamnophis elegans, assembly GCF_009769535.1. Taxonomy (NCBI): domain Eukaryota; kingdom Metazoa; phylum Chordata; class Lepidosauria; order Squamata; family Natricidae; genus Thamnophis; species Thamnophis elegans. Next base: position 21,777,180 of record NC_045558.1, on the reverse strand, counting down.
GCATGGGGTTACGCTTCCCCAGACAGAGTCAGTGCACACTGTGGGTGTTCTCTGGATTCTCAATTCCTGCTGAAAGAGCAAATAGAGGCCATGGCTCTTTTGCATAGATTTGTCTTATGTAGCACTTGTATCTATTCCTGGGCCAAGAGGCTTTCCTCATAGTGACTTGCACTTTAGTCACCCCCTGTCTGGATTACTCTAATGCATTTTACATGAGACTACCCTTGAAGAACATTTGGGAGCTGCAGCTGATTTGGAACACAATGACATGGATTCCAAGCTATACTCATGTAACACTGCTGCTCTGTTGAGTTGCCCTAGTTCCACTGGACTTCTGGGTACAATTCAAGTGCTAGTTTTCACCTATAAAGCCCATATGTAGGATAGGAACAAGCTATTTTGAGGATTGCTTGACTGGTTCCCCACCAGAACTAACAGAGAGGGGATTCTCTGGGCCCTTCTTTCAAGCAATATCATCTTGCCAGATCTGAATGGGCTTGTGTTAGATGTTCGTAAGGCTTTAGCAATGCCATTGCTCCTCAGAGCATTTAGACTGTTATGCAATTGATCTTTATTTTTCTCCTATAGTTCAATTTTTTAATGCAACCTTAGACATTTGTTGTTTTGGTTTTAATCTAATATATTACCCAGATTCATTGCCGTAAGATGGGCAGCTACAAAATTTGTATCAATAAGTATGCACATAAATAATAACAATGCTAGAGAACAATATACTTGATGGAGAGTAATTCTATTGTGAGATTAAAATAATGAGGGGCGTAATTCATATTAATAACAAATTATGTTCAGTATAATTATTACTAAAATATATTAAATTACATTCAAGATGTTTAAATGGAGTGTTGCTAAGTCTTGCTTTATATACCTGTTGATGCTTGTCCTTTAATCAATGATTTCAGAATTAATTGTTAAGAAGAGCTATAAAATTGCGTATATGATTATTTAGTGATAAGAAAGTTCATAGTAATAAGTAATGAGATTTCTGAAGAGGAAAGGGATCAGATCTAATCAGAATCCAATTTGATCAAAATTATATAAATAACTTAAAATAATAAAATGTTAATAAAAATAAAATCTATAAAAGCAATTATAAGTGAACTACATTTAGTAATTTGAAGAAATAAAATGATTAATTCTTATATATACTATGCATGATACATAATATCAAATAGACGCATTGTAATATTAATAAACTTTAAAACTCTGAAAGATTCAGAAAGATGTATTATGGTTAGTTACTTCAGTGCATGTGTAATATTCCCAGTCCCTGGACAGCATACTCATAGTGACTCAGAGCTTTGGCTGCTACTGCTGAATGCCAGCTCAGTTAACAGCATAGCTCTCCTTATTCAAGATCTTATTGAGGAGGAACAAGCCAACCTGGCATGCATCATTAAGACCTAGCACAAGGGGGCAGTGACCCCCTGGAGATATATCCAGCTGGGTTTAGGATTGGCACCAGCTGAGGTTTAAGGGCAGAGGAGGTAGGATTATAGTGGTCATCAGAGTTGTTTTGCCTTCAGGGGTCTTGTTCCCCAAGCCTCTAATTGTGAGACCTTGTTTCTGGAGCTAGGCTCATGGTACCAGGTGGGATTATTCCAGCCTCTCTGCTACTTAGCAGTCTTCCTGCCTGAGATGCTCGAGGCTGTCTCAGGACTGGCCATGGAGTTTCCCAGACTTATTTCCCAGATTAGGGGACTTCAACCTACCTTTCCTGGGTTCAGTCTCAAAAGCACCTCAGGAGTTCATGACCACTATGGTGGCCATGAGCCCACCCCAAATCATCACAGGCCGAACTCGGAACAGAAGATCACCAGGCTTGATATTCTTATCATAGCAAAGGAAACATGATCTGGTGATGAATTTAACATTATCTCCCCTGTCATGGTCAGATCATACTCTGGTGTCCTTAAGAATCTCTTATGCCACCCCCACCTCCCATAGGGGGCCAGTCCCATTTGAACTATCCATCCCTGGTGACTGATGGACCCAGATGGGTTCTAGGGGGAACTGGGGGGATATCCTCGGGGTTTACTGCATGGTCCTGCCGAAGCCTTGGTAATGACCTAGAATCAAAAGGCAGGCCAAGCTTTTGACAGGACTGTGCCTGGACAGCCTTTTTTTTATCTACCATCCTGATATTCCCTGTGATTCACAGAATAGTTCTGAAAAGAGTTGAAGAGATATTTAGAGCACTGTTAAAGGAAAACTGACTGGACACAATTAAGCCTCCCTTTTGGCAGTAAGAGTTCAACACCTCAGGACAAAGTTACTCAGATTTGTTCCCAGTTGTAATCCATGCATGGTGCCATGACCATGTGAGATGCCTAGGAAAGGTCTTGCTTTAGTTATCTGGGAACAGTTCTAGTCTGTTGGACCTGAGGAAGTGGTCAATGCTATCAGTGCAACCACCTGCCAATTAGATCCTTGTCTCTAATGGTTAGTGCAAGCCTCCAGCACTGTAATTAGCAGGTGGGTTCAGTGATAAATCCTTCATTGCAGGAGAAAAAGTTTTTAGCTGTTTGCCCATCCTCAAATCTGGACATCTTTTGTCCAGTTCCCCATCTTCCCTGGTGGTAGAAAGATGGTTGCTTTTGAGAGTTCTGGATGAAAGAACCTGGAAAGTATCTGGACCTCTTTCAATTAGGATTCAGGCCTGGTTATGGGAGAGAAACAACAAGAAGTGGTTACACTTTTTGATGATCTTTGATGAGAGTGGTACAACAGTATCCAACCATGCTTGTTCTCTCAGCAGCTATTGATATCACTGATCATAGTACTCTTTTGGGCTGGCTACAGATTCTGAGGGCATAGTCTTACTCTGGTTTAGCCCTTTTCTCCAAGGCCGGCCCCAATTGGTGTTGACAGGCAGTAAGACTTCTAGCCCACGACTGCTGTTTTGTGGCATTCTGCAGGGCTTAGTACAGGTAGCCATCAATTTATGACCATGATTGATCTCACAATTTTCATTGCTAAGACAGGCATTTGTTAAGTGAGTTCTACCCATTTTACAACCTTGTTTGCTACAGTTGTTAAGTGAATCACTGCAGATGTTAAATTAGTAATATAGTTGGTAACAGGATCTCGCTTCCCCATTGACTTTGCTTGTCAAAAGGGCACAAAAGATTATCACATGACCCACAGTACACTGTAACAATCATAAATAGGAGTCCGTTGCCAAGCATCTGGATTTTGATTACGGACCATGGAGATGCTGCAATAGTTGTAAGTGAAAAATGGTCATAAGTCACTTTTTTACTGCCATTTAACATTGAACTGTTGTTAAATGAAGTGCTGTAAGTGGAGGATTACCTTACACTCTCTCCACTCCTTTTAAACCTCTATATGAAGCCTCTGGGTGAGATACTATCACCATGGGTTTAGGTATCATCTGTATGCTGATGATTCTCAATTTTTATCTTAACTCTTGGCGAGCCAAGTGATGCTACCTCTGCCCTCTTGTGGTGCCTGGAGTTCATAGAGATCTGGATGGGGGACAGCAACCTTTAGCTGAACCCTGGCAAGACTGAGTAATTTTGAGTGCATGGAGCTTCATGATCTTTGACATATTAACTCTGGAAGTGATAGCATTACCCCAGACAGACCTGCTCCATAACTTGGGGGGGGGTTGTCCTGGACTCACTCCTACTCAAAGAGAAAGTAGCATTCATGGCTAGGAGAGTCTGTGCACAACTTTGAGTTATATCTTGTGGCCTTTCCTGGATCAGACATCCCTAGGTTCAGTCATTGAAGGCCTGGTTGTCTCACACTTGGACTACTGCAATGTGCTCTTCATAAGGCTAGCTTTGAAGAGCATTTGGGAGCTTCAACTGGTGCACAGTAGAATGGTATGAGCAGTGTTTGGGACCCTTTGAGTGGTCTTTGTTACAAGTTGTTCCGTAAACTGCACTAATTGCTGGTTTATTTTTGGGTGCAAGGTGTTGGTTATTGCCTGAGGTGAGAAGGGCTCCCACTCTTCTGACTTTCCATGGGAGCTTGAGGATCTGGCTCTGCCAGTTGACTTAAGGTTAATCAACTACCAGGTGTGGTACTGTCCTAATGGGGCCTCAGTGGGAAAGTACTACACTGGAGATGGTTTATTAATTAGTAGCAGCTCCTCTCCACAATACATTCTGCTCCCTTGTTCCCATCTTTCAGTATGTATGTGTGAGTGAGTGAGTATCTACCTACCTACTTACCTATATATCACCTACCAATCTAATTAATTTAATTACGTAGTTTTACTTGTATTGGTATACTGCCCACTTACCTTGCAATTACATGGGTGACAAAAAAAATAACAAACAGAACCAATTTGAACCACTTTCTTCCCATAAAAACTAAATAATAACAGGAAAGAAACTCAAACAAAAGGCTGACTATATATAAATTGATTATACTGGTTGAAGTGCAGGAGGCAATTTGTACACAAGTGCAAAAGCCCAATCTCTCTGTTTGATTTTATGAGCTTCATGTTATAATTCCTTCATTTATGTCACTGAGAGTGTTCCTTTTGTTCACTTAATTAGTTTTATAAAGAGGAATATCTGATGCTATCAAAAACAAGTAGATGGTTGCAGACATTTTTAAATATGCCTTTGATTGTTAACATTGGGAGGCATTCCTTCCTTTTATGGGTTAATCTTAAGCCTTTATATAATGTTTAAGGATTTCTTCTCTGTCCAGCTACCTGCTTCCCTTTGCTAGGTAGTAATAATTATCAAACTAGTATATCATTTGTGCATTTATATGTTTAGTACCGCATTTTTTGGAGTATAAGACACTTTTTTTCCTCAAAAAAGAGGCTGAAAATCTGGGTGCGTCTTATAAATTGAATACAGCATTTTTTTGCCTCGCGAAGCCCCGCCCCTACACCAAAATGGCTGTGCATACCCTTGAGAAGGTTTTCAGAGAGCTCCTGGGGGTTGGGGAGGGCAGAAATGAGCAAAAATAGGGCTGTTTTTTTGTCCAGCCCCCAGCAGCACTATAAGCCTCCATAATGCTATGAATTAAATTTTTTAGACATAAAACGGGCTGTTTTTGGCCCTCGTGGAGCACTCTGCATGCCCCCCCCAAGGCAATTAATGTCTCCTTTTTTTGAAAAAGAACAGGCCTGTTTTCTCAAAAAACGGGCCGTTTTTGGGAGGTTTGAAATCTCTTTAACTGATTGATGAGAATTACATTTATCAAGTCTTAGGTGCTGCAGATTGTCAGCGATTTTCTTCTCCAGCACATGGATCATCTACGTACCTACCTACTCTCTCTCCCTATCTACTGTATTTCTGTCTTATCTTTCTATTTCTCTCTCTATCCCTCTACCTACCTATAGCAATAGCAATAGCAATAGCAGTAGACTTATATACCGCTTCATAGGGCTTTCAGCCCTCTCTAAGCGGTTTACAGAGAGTCAGCATATTGCCCCCAACAATCTGGGTCCTCATTTTACCCACCTCGGAAGGATGGAAGGCTGAGTCAACCCTGAGCCGGTGGGATTTGAACCGCTGAACTGCTGATCTAGCAGTAGCCTGCAGTGCTGCATTTAACCACTGCGCCACCTACCCCCCTCTCTCTCCCTACCTACCTACTGTATTTTTCTTTCTCTATTTCTTTCACTCTATCCCTTTATCTACCTACTTTTTTAAAAAAATTGCCTCTTCAAAACCTTGGTGCATCTTATACTCCGGTGCGTCTTATACTCCGAAAAATACTGTATTTCTTAGTGGTTTATGTGTAATAGTGATTATGTTGTAAGATCTCAATAACCTTTGTGTAAAACCACATTGGTAGATTCTGTCATTCTTTGTTTTTTCTTCATTGGAATAGTCTAAATTGTGTTTTCATTTTCTCTTGTTTAGGAATTTCCTTCTATCTTGAAGTTAGCTTTTTTTCTTTAGCTTTTCCTATCACGGAATGCTAGTTATTGTACAGAGTTCTGATTCTTTCTTTTTTCCCTAGCGGTATTTTCCCCTTTTTTATTATATATGTTTTTATTTTTTAAAACAAACATAAACAAACAAAACACATAACATAAAAACATCTTCAATTCCGTGCAGTGTGTCAATTGGTAACCAAGGTTTTTGTGCATCCTTTCCATTAGTCATCTCTTAAATTTTACATAGTCACATATTGTCAATCAAGTATATTTGTATACATTATTATTATAGTACTTCATTTGTTTGACTGTCACTATTATTTCTTTGTTTTAAACAAGGTATTCTAAATATGGGTTCATTTATATTATAATAATTTGTTACATCATCTTCAACATATCCAATAAGTATTTTTTTTATATCCTATTTTAAACCAGTCTCTTATTTTGGTGTTGGTAACATTCTCTAATAAATTTTCAATTCCATATTATTATTTTTTAATCTAACCACTAATTAAATAGATCCCATGTCCTATAAAATTGTTTATCTTCTTGTTCTCTAATTCATATGTCAACTTAATCATTTTTGCACATTCCATTGCTCATATCATCAATCTAATATGTATGCATAAAGTTATTATGATTATTAAACATTCATTGAATATAGCTATTATTACATCCTTTTTATGTGAAGCATACTGAATTTAAAGTAAATTTATATTATGACATTTCATTACATCATCCTGGACTTATCCAATGGTGTTACATCTTTATTTTCCATTCTATATAGAATTGTTTATCTTTTATTTAAAAAAAGGCTTTTCCACTTCATCTCCATGGTCCTCATTTACAGCTTATATAAAATTCCATATATCAAACTAGTATATATAAATGCATTATTATCATTATTAATCATTTATTTGACTATAACTATTATTACTTTGTCTTATACATAACACTCAAAGTTTAACTAAGTTTAACTTAATTTTATTGTGACATTTCAGTTCATCATCCTGTATCCTTCCAGTAGTAGTGCAGTCCAATATCTCAGTGTTTTTCAACCACTGTGCCGCGGCACACTAGTGTGCCGTGACATAGTGTAAGGTGTGCCGTGGGAAAAACACTTTATATATAGTCAATATAGGCAGAGTTAAATTTTTTAAACATTTTCTAATGGTGGTGTGCCTCGTGATTTTTTTCATGAAAAAAGTGTGCCTTTGCACAAAAAAGATTGAAAAACACTGCAATATCTCTTGCCATTTCTGTCTGTTTGTTTGTTTTGTTTCTTTTTTGTCTCCCCTTTTCTTCATCCTCTCCTTTTTTTCCTAAATCAATACTTGGTCAGCTGTTTTGTGAATAAGTAAGACTTCCACAGTGACATTTAACAATTGAATTGAATTGAATTGGTTTATTTATAGGCCGCCCTTTTCCCTGAGGGGACTCAGGGCGGCTAACAACTCATAGGGAAGGGGATACGGACAATAACATATAACATTACATATAATTAAAAAGTAAACAACATTCATCCAACATTCGGGTGGGGGCAGATCAATTTCTACCCCCAGGCCTGGCAGGATAGCCAGTTCTTGAGGGCTGCGCGGAAGGTCTGAAGGGTGGTGAGGGTACGGATCCCCACGGGGAGCTCGTTCCAGAGGGTCGGAGCTGCCACTGAAAAGGCTCTCCTCCGCGTAGTAGCCAGCCGGCACTGGCTGGCAGATGGCACTCGGAGGAGGCCTAATCTATGAGATCTGATCGGTCTCGAGGAGGTAATCGGCAGGAGGCGGTCTCCCAAGTACCCAGATCCACTACCATGGAGGGCTTTATAGGTGGTAAGAAGCACCTTGAAGCGCACACGGAGATCAACAGGTAGCCAGTGCAGCTCGCGGAGGATAGGTGTTATGTGGGTGAACCGAGGTGCACCCACAATCACTCGCGCGGCCGCATTCTGGACTAGCTGAAGTCGCCGGATGCTCTTCAAGGGCAGCCCCATGTAGAGCACGTTGCAGTATTCCAGCCTAGATAACAACCTAAATAACTATACATACTCAGGAAAAGAATGTAGGTATTTCCTTTATGCTGAAGAAACAAAAGCAGTTTGTATTTTGAGTAAAAGTTTTAAAAATGAGCAACTTATATTTATAATGTATCTAAATAAAAACATCTATTCTGTCCGAACAAATTCAGTATTGAATGTTACAAAGCTAAATTGGGGCAGAATGAATGTGTAGAAAATTCTAATTTTTCTATTATGAAATTGGATAAACAGATGTCTGAAAATATGTAAAGAAAATAAAGTTGATACTGCATTAGAATTGAGCTTGAACTGATATCAATTGCTATTTTAAGATCTCTGATGAGGGAAACAAGGAATTTGAGGCAGGTTGAAAATAATTGAAATATGGAAGGTGGCAGCATGATTAGGGAAGTACCTGCCTTAAAGTAAAAAAAAAAACCAAATTGCTTGGTTCTATGTTATTAAAAAAGCTAAACTTAAAAGTTCAGGATTTTTCTTCATTTAAGACCTAGATGTAGTTATAGCACTTTATAGATCAGAGGTCAAACTGGCGGCCTGTGATCCGGATGCATCATGTGCAGGCCATGCCCAACTCAGCTCTGCAAATGGGGATAAATGTTGCGAAATGTAGCATCAAGGCAATGTGATGTGGCACGTTTAACACCCATGCTACAGATCAGCGATGGCAAACCTTTTTTTGCTCGCGTGCTATAAGGGAGGGGGAGAGCACATGGAGGTCATGCGTGGGCGTGTGGCACTCATAATGCAACATGCGACCCCCCCCCCCAGTGTGCATGCGCACATGAGAGGTCCTCCCCCCCCATTTTTTGCATGCTTTTTTAGCCCACCCCAGGCTCCAAAAGCTTTATAGGAGCCTGGGGAGGGTGAAAACAGCCCCCCCCCCCCCCCGAGGCCCTCAGGAGGCTTCAGGGATTTTCAGGAGGCTTCCCTGCAGCCTCCAGAGGGCTTAAACCGGTCCTACGAGCAAAGTCATTTTTAGTCCTTCGGAGGCTTCAGGGAAGCCTCCTGACAGTCCCTAACTCTCTGGAGGGCTTAAAATGACCCTATGAGCAAACTGGATTCATTTGCCCATAGAGCTGATTTTTTGCGCTCCATAGGCTTCAGGGAAGCTCCTGACGCCCCGGGGTGGGGGAGGCTCTTTTTGCCCTCCCCAGGCTCCTATAAAGCCTCTGGAGCCTATGGAGGGCGAAAAATGGCTTTACTCAGCCAAACGTCTGAACTCAGTTGGCCAGCTAACAGGCAACGCCTTGCATCCTCTGACAAATGGCTCCGCATGCCATCTATGGTTCACTATCCCAGTTATAGATGGTTGGGAATGTCAGTGGAGCAAAAGAATCATATGTAATTTACCTATCTCCAATCTTTCTCTATTGTTAAACATTTTAGTGACCATTGTATAATTTATATGGGTAGCTTGGTGGCTAAAGCATTTTTCATTTATCCTGGAAAGACTGCCAACCAGCTAGAAACCATGCATAAGCAAGATTTTTGAAGTTATTTTGACCGAGGAAATGGACATGATTTTCTGTAGAATAAGCTCTACAACTTGTCATGAACCCACGTCCTTTCCGGAGCCAGACACATTCAGGAGCCAGGCACATTATGACTTTTTGGATCAATAAAATTGTCACTGCTTTTCTGAAGGATAAAATAGTTTAAAAATAGATAGTTGTGTTCCATCTTGAAGAAACTTTCTCTGCATCCATAAAATTTTAATAACTTCTTTCTCCAACCTTTCTTTTCATGGGAATGCAGGTAGTCCTTGAGTAATGACTGTAATGGAGCCCAATAATTGGGAGGACCATTAAATAAACTCTCCATCCCTGCTGACCACAACACATTCATTAAATGAGCATGCAGATCATTAAGTGGCATATGAGGTGCCTCGAATGGGAAGACACTGGGGAGACAAGCCTACCTGAATTGGTCCTCCCAAGGCGTCCTCCACCCTCTGAGATTACCTCCCAAAGACCTATTAGATCCCACAGACTAGACCTCCTCCGAATTCCATCCGCCGGCCAATGCCGTTTGTTGACTACCCGGAGGAGGGCCTTCTCTGTGGCTGCTCCGGCCCTCTGGAACGACCTCCCCGTGGAGATCTGGACCCTCACCACCCTTCAGGCTTTCTGCAAAGCCGTCAAAACCTGGCTGTTCCGACAGGCCTGAGGCTGATGAGTTCCCACCCCCTCTCGAATTTGTGTGGCTGTTGGTTGCTTTTAAATTGTTTTTGTATTTTGTTTGTTTGCCTTTTGTTTTTGTCTGTATTATCCCTTTCCCCTTTGGTTTGTTAGCCGCCCTGAGTCCCTTCGGGAATAGGGCGGCATACAAGTGCAGTAAACCTTATAACCTTATAGATACCTCATGCTCTGCTTTCTGCCACTTGGGAGCCACATAGTCCTTTGGGCCTTTACCCCACCCCACCGGTCACAATACCACACTTACCTTTTCAAGGTTTTCAGAGCTCAGGAGGTCAGGGTAAGGAAGGAGGGTGGATCGCTCCATTATGTCTAATAAAAAAAGGAAAACCGAAAGCTTTGTTAATTGTGGTAAAATTAAAGCAAGTGCTAGAAGTGAGAAGAAATTGGGCCAATTTTTCCTTCCTCACTAGACAGTAAGAAATCCTAATTAGATTCCTTGTCATCTAGCCAGAAAAGGAAAACAGATCTCCTACAGAGTTATTTTTCACTCAGAAAAAGACATTCACTTGTGGGAGTGTGCCATCTGGCCATTAATAGAGTGACCTGCCCTCCTTCCCTAGTCCAACCTGATTTCTGAAGATCTTCAAAAAGTAAGTGAGCAATCAGTGACCAAGGGTGGAGAGAAATATGTGGAACCCAGTGGGGAGACAAAGTAGGCCCATTGCATGTGGACACCTGGGTGGGGGGTGGGGATAGGTGTGGAAGTGCTGCAGCATCTCTGTGGTCAGTCATAAGGAAAACCAGTACAATGGTGTTGCAGCGGACATTCTGTATTTTTTGGACTATAAGACACACTCCCCCCCCCCCAAAGTGGGTGGAAATGTTTGCTTATAAAGCGAATATTGTGGCGGGGGAGAGGGGGGTTAGTGTGGTAATCAGCAGTTATAGGCAGCAGTGATTGCTGGTGGTGCCCATTCGCGGTTAATGGCGACAAACGGGCCGCAGCTGTGGCAAATGGGCTGCGGAGACAGAGGCAGATTTTTCTTCTTCTTGTTTTCCTCCTCTAAAGCTAATGTGTGCCTTATAGCCCGCAGCATCTTATAGTCCAAAAATACGGTAACTTCAGGACTGGATTGTAAGTACTTTTTGAGTATCTGTTCTAATCTCAATCATTCATTAAGCGACCAGTTGTTGTAAATCAAGGACTACCTGCATTGATGAGAAAGGGATTGTGATTCAATTTCAGAGACTGCCAGAACATACAGATTATCTATATCACTGCCAGTCAAGTTTTAAATTAAAACCACATAGAATGAAATAGCATTGGTCACTCTAGTGGATTACTGTCCTCCAAACTTGGCATGGGTGGAATAGTCTCCTCCTAATCTTAATTTATCTTCTCTTCAGTTACTAATACCATTGAACATGGTACCTTCCTGGACTGCCTGTTGAGGGCTGTTCGAGGTATTGTTAGCAAGAATGGATGGATCCGTATATGGATAAATTGTAGGATGGTAGAATCTTTCGTTGTGAATTTCATAGTTTTTATATTGGTACTTTAGCATATTTTTCAAGTACTCTTTTAGAATGCTTGTTTAAATCTGGTTGTGGCAATTTTAAATTCTGATTGAATATTTTTCTGGGAAGTTAATGATTTTTACATACATAATATTTTATTGTTTATATTTCAATTCCAAAACTCTTTTTTCTTTTGAAAATATTAGAAGACATTTTTTGCAGTGGCATTAGTACAGAACAAAATGTGTGTATGCATGTATGCATATGTGTATCTGTGTGTGTATGAAAGAGATGATGGTTCTGCACCAAGGTAAATTAAAATGTAAATTATTGAATTTAAATAATTGGGAAATAACATAAATCATTGTTTTCTAGGGACCAGTTATTCTCCACAAGAAAACTCTCATAACCACAGTGCTCTTCATAGCTCAAATTCACATTCTTCTAATCCTAGCAATAATCCAAGCAAAACATCTGATGCAGTAAGTACTTATATTGAATTTGCTCAGTCAAGTTTTATTATATTTTGTATACAGTTTGATCCCCTTCTCAAGAAATTCTTGATAATTGCAGTTAATAGAAATCAAACAAGCAAAATTACATACACCATATTTTTCAATGTATAAGACGGACCTTCTCTTCCCCCCCCCCAAAAAAAAAGAGGGTGAAAATCTGGGTCCGTCTTATACACTGAATACAGCATTTGTGGCCTCCCGACTACCCCGCGCATCCCATTTTTCGCAAAAATGCTTGCGCAGAGGATTTGAGAGTGAAATGATGCCCTTTTTCCACAAAAATGGGGATATTGTTGCCCTCCCAAGCCCCTAGGAGCAATCTGCAGGCCTCCCAAATTGCATGCCTGGACCCGTGTTTTGCCTTCCAAACCCCATATGTGTCACGTTTATGCTCTCCCTGGTCCCTAGGAGCACTTTGCAGGCCTCCCAAACTCTCTGCATGCCCTGTTTTTCACAAGAAACAGGGTGCACAGAGGGTTTGGGAGGACTGCAGAGTGCTCCTAGGGGGTGAGGAGGGCAAAAACTTTTAAAATTTACTTCTTCAAAATCTTGGTGCATCTTATACTCCAGTGCATCTTATAGTCTGAAAAGTTAAAAATAGCAGTTTGGATATCATTGTATCAGCACTAGTTTAATTCTCTTAAACGAAACTAAATTATCTGTTACCATTTAAAAGTTGATGAGTTATATTGTTAAACCAGTTAAGATTTCTAAATTAATCTGCTTATCCACCCACCTGCCCACTTTATATGACTGTCCATCTCAATAAGTGGAAAAAAAAATATTACAAAAAAGATAGCAGCCAAGCAGCATCAACTGAAATTACTAGCCAGCCAAGAACCTACTCCTTGTACATCTTCAGCACCTCAGGCCTGGGTACAGAAACAAGTCTTCAAGGTCTTATGAAAATCCAGAATTGTCAGTGCTATCCTCATCTTTAGAGCTGGATTCTAAGGCAGAAAAGGCTTTTAGGCCCTGCAAACTGACATTCTTTGGCTAATGGAATCTGAAGCATATGCATCCTGCCTGATTGAATTGTACAGGTAAAATAATTTGTGAAAGACAATTCCTCAAGTAACCAGCACTAAGCCAGGCAGGGCTTTAAAGATAACATCTAGTAACTTGAATTTTACCCAGAAGCACTGAGATTGAGCATCAGAATACATTACAGTAATCTAGATAAGAGGTAATGAGGGCATGAGTGACAATGAGAAGCCCCCGCCCCTCCCAAAGTCTAGGAATGAGTACAACTGGTATATAACCTGCAGGTATGCAAAGGCCCTCCTAGCCACAATTGCTACTTGTTCTTTGAGCAGGAACTGTGAGTTCCAAACTATACACTGGGTCTGTCTAAGGCCCAGTGTATGATTTGGGTCTGTCTAAGGCTGTGCCTCTTCATTCAAGACCAACAAATGGAAGATTACCCATACAGGAAGATCCAAATACCCAAAGTGACTCCATCTGAGATCTAGTAGAAATTACCCTATAAAATAACAATAGCACTTAGACTTATATACCAATTTACAGTGCTTTACAGCCCTTTATATGCAGTTTGCAGAGTCATCATATTGCCCCCAACAATCTGGGTCCTCATTTTATCCACGTTGGAACATGGAAGACTGAGTCAACATTGATCCTGATGAGAATTGAACCCGAACTGTTGACAGTCAGCAGAATAAATCTGCAATACTTCATTCTAACCACTGTGCCACCACAGCTCCTGCTTTGTGCTTCACTGATATTTTTCTGAAAGAAATATTTTTAATGAAATGTGTGTTAATGTTCAAAACTGAGATGATGATATTTCTGAAATCCATCAGATTAATTGCAATTTTTTTTTAGTCTTATGATTCTGCAGATGACTGGTCTGAGCACATTAGTTCTTCTGGCAAAAAATATTACTACAACTGCCGAACAGAAGTTTCACAGTGGGAAAAACCAAAAGAATGGCTTGAAAGGTAAATAATTAATATAGACATAAATTGTAGAATAATAAATTTACTAAATTGTTTCATTTTAATTAATTATCCTATTTTTTAAACACCAGAGAGCAGAGACAAAAAGAAGCAAGCAAAATGTCTGTCAACAGTTTCCCAAAAGATAGAGATTACAGAAGAGAGGTGATGCAAGCGACTGCTGCTAGTGGATTTGCTAGTGGAAGTATGTCTATTTTATGCAATAATATTCCTGTGTATATGTTCTTTTTGAAATTATTTTTCTTCAGTTGACCACATGTTATAAAATACGTCATTCTTTAATTTATGTCTTTCTTTCCCTTAATATCTAGTTATCTAATATAGTCACTGAAAACTATGCATTGTATATCAACAGAAGAAAATAAAGGTTTTTTTTATTTTGTTGGTACTACTTCAGGGGTGTCAAACTCGATTTCATTGAGGGCAACATCAGAATTGTGTTTGACCTTGGCGGGCCAGGACCACCGAGTCTCCATTACTGGCCACGTCGGCTGTCCCGGACACCATTTCTGGCGGAAACAGCCTCCTACAGCCCTCTGCCAAGCAAAACAGAGCTTGGAGAGGCAGTTCACAGCCTGCCTGGGTTCCATTTTTGGCCACAATGGCTTCCTGCAGCTCTCTGCTAGTGAAAACAGAGCTTGCGAGGTCGTGCACAGCCTCCCCAAGCTGCGGGCCAGTCTTTCACTGTTTCCAGGATGGGCCTGCAGGCCAGGATCCAGCCCCTGGCCTTGAGTTTGACACCCATGTACTACTGTGCTATGATAGCGTGCAAATACAAATTACATACATTCATATATACATATACTTACAACTATTCATTCAGCAACGGTTTAAAATTACAACGGTGCTGAAAAAAAAGACTGAAGTTGCAGTCTTTGCATGGCTGTTCAATCACTTAATCAAAATGCAGGTTGAAATAAAAAAGGAGTCAGACAGGGGTGCCCCTTCTCTCCTTTGATGTTTATATTAACTTTGGAAATTTTATTAAATGAAATTCGGAAGGACGGGGAATAAAAGGTTTAAGACTTAAAAATGAAGAATATAAGGCCCAAGCCTATGCCAATGATTTAGTATTTGTTCTAGAGGACCCATTAGAATCCAGCCTGAAATTAATTCAAAAATTAGAAGAATATGGCGAAGTGGCAGGGCTAAAGATCAATAAAGACAAAACAAAAATGATAACCAAGAACATGACAAAAAAGCCAATGGAGGAACTGGAAGTAGCAACCAGAATGCAAATAACAAAGAAAGTGAAATACTTGGGGATCTGGGTGTTGGCAAAATGTTCCACAATTAAGGATGATAATTATAATTAATTAGTGATACAAATAAAGATTTTGAAAGTTGGAAAATATATTCAGTTATCACTCATGGGATGTATAGTGACAATTAAAATGAATATTTTACCAAGAATCTTATTCCTGTTGTAAGCCGCACCTATTAATCTGGGTAAAAAATTCTTTCAAGAATTAAACAAAATAGCCGCTAGGGTTCATTTGGCAGAGACAAAAAGCGAGGATTAAACTAAAGTCAATGCAAGACAGCAAGGAAGAGGGGAGGCTTAGCATTACCAAATTGGGATTTATATGCATCAGCAGTAACAATAACATTGGTGAAGGATTGGATAGAGCTAAAGGATAAAAGAATTTTAACCTTAGAAGGCCATGATTTGCAAGCAGGCTGGCATACATTCCTATGGAATGATAAAAATGAAACACACAAATACTTTCAAAATCATTTAATCAGAAGAGCGTTATTGCAAAAATGGCTCAAAATAAAAAAAAATCCACTATGTGAAAATCCCGAATTGGCTATCACTGACAGAAAGGACGACTGACTCAAATTTTATAGATTTGAACAAAATGCTAAGATACAGAGACTTAATTGATAGACAGGGAAATTTAAAAACAATTGAAGAATTGGCAGATCAGAACATGAAAGTTGACTGGCTACCTTACCTCCAAATCAAAACTAAATACAGTAAAGATACTTAAATTATATGACATTGAAACAGAACCACACGACTTGGATAAAATTATTCAAAGCTCAGATAGAAAGATGATAGGGAGAAAATATCAATTCCTCCTGAAGTATAAAATGGAAGAGAAAATTTTGAAAGAACAAATGATAAAATGGGCACATGGTTATAATATTGAATTAGACAAATGGGAAAATTTTGGGGGAACAAATTTAAAAATGACACTTTTGGCAAACCTTTTTTTGCTCGCGTGCCATAAGGGGGGGGAGCACAGTGGGGTTGTGCGCATGCGTGCCACACTCAATGCAACATGCGACACACACACACCCAGTGTGCATGCGCACATGAGAGGCCCTTACCCCCCATTTTTTGCATGCTCTTTTCTCCCACCCCTCCTTTATAGGAGCCTGGGGAGAGCGAAAACAGCCCCTCCCCCCGGAGGCCCTCAGGCGGCTTCAGGGACCTTCAGGAGGCTTCCCTGAAGCTTCCGGAGGGCTTAAACCGGTCCTACAAACAAAGTCATTTTTAGTCCTTCACAATGTCAGTTGCATACAAGGAAAACCAGTACAAAACGTTTTACAGATGGCACCTGGCACCAACAAGGTTAGCTAAAATCTTAACAAATACCTCCCAAAAATGTTGGAAATGCGAATCAATACACGGAACATATTACCATTTATGGTGGACCTGTGAGGAGGCCAAAATTTTTTGGAAAATTGGCTGGAGGCAATAACGGGGGTTAAAATAGAATAGAAACCTGAAGTTTTTTTTATTAGGAATAATGTCTGCGAGATACAAAAAAAGAAATCCAGTATTTAATACTACATATAATTACGGCGGCAAGGATTGCCTTTTCTCAGAAATGGAAAAACAAATTAATTCCAAGCGAAGATGAAATAATAAGAAAGGTTATGGATTGTGCTGAAATGGACAAACTAACTAAAGAATTCCAGGGAAAAGAAGAATCAGAATTCTACCAGATATGGGATAAATGGTATAGGTGGATGGAGGAAAGAAACAAGAATCAATGAAGGAATATAACAAAACTCAAAAAAATAATAGTTATGACAAATAAGAGGGTTAAGAATGGTGAAATCCAAATGAAATACAATAGAAGGGGAAATAATATAAGGTGAGCGGTATCGATTAATAATTGCTATTAGAAAGAACAGGAAGCTCCTGTTTGTATTGTATTGTGTAAATGTGAACATCTAAGTTTTGTATGTTTATATTTTATATGTTTGTTAATAAAAAAATATTTTTTTTAAAAAAAAGCAGGTGCTTGGTAGCTTTCGGCCACAGGTATTTTAAGTCTCCCTTGTTTATCTCCCCCATCTCCAAATCTCTGTCCTTTTATTTGGCCTGGACCCTGCAATTCAAGGTGGCAAGCAGCCCTAAAATACATGGCTCTGCAGTGCTTACCGTACCCCAGGAAGCCTCAGCAACCACCAGCAAGCATTCATTTGCGCAGCTCTTTTCCATGATTGGTGGAGTCAACAGTCATGTAGGGTTCACTTTGTCCAGTAACCAATAGGGCTGAGTTTACAGATTATAAAGATTATAAAGCCTTTCTCCTTGCTTTTCTTCCCCAGCTTTTTAGACTCAGCCAGTTCTGGGCTGGATGTGTAGTTGTATTTCTCTGATTATATTGTTCTTTCTTACTAATTGGCTATTTCTAAAACTTTCATATTTCAATCCCTGCCATTCTTAAGATCTTGCAGACAGGCGAAGTGCTTATATTAAGCAAGGAGCTTTGTCCCTCACTGCGGACCTAGCCATGTGGCTGGGAGAGCCGTTTTAAAGCGACAGAGGCTTTTTTCCCTCTCAGCAATCGTCAGAGGCTTGTATTAGGCAGTGGAGCAGCTCCGACACTTCTTTTGAACGGATTGCTGGAGGTTGCCCCGGTGACAAGCCAAGGGTGGTAACCCTGCGGTTGTTGTCAGGAACACAGCGCTGGGGCTGGAAAGCTCTCAGGAAGATCGCTGTTTCCCTCAGAGATTGCAGCAGGCGCTGTTTCAAGCCAGCAGAGAGTGTGTGACAGTTGATTTTGGCGCGAAGAGCAGCAAGCGCCATTTTGAAGCCAATGGTAATGGCTCTTTTCCAGCATTTACCTTGAGGGTGGCTATTTCTGCTTGACTTCTAATGATGGCTTCCAGCACAGGAGATGGGGCAGTAATCTTCCACCAGAGAGTCCTACTGCTGGCTCTTCATCAGCTCAAACTTCTAGGAAAAGGGTGGCAGCTGAGGAGCTCCTTACAAAGGCTTCTAAGACAGCAAAAAAAGGGAGAAAGGGGCAGCTCAAGTCCTCATCGCACAAGAAGCTCCCAGCAAGCGTACACAGGATGGCAGAGAGCCCTCACCCATTCCAGATGATCCCTGTCTCTCCTGGTAGCCCAGGACCGTACCCCAGGAAGCCCCAGCAACAACCAGCAAGCATTCATTTGCACAGCGCTTCCCAACCTCACATGATACACTCCACCAAACAAACCAGCAAGCATTCTTTCACTCTCTGTAAGTGTCAACAAGCTTTCATTTGGCCACTGTCCCTTCTTTTCCAGTTCCCTATATCAACCTTTTGCACCCAGGATTTCTCTGCTTTTGCTGTCTACTTTTTGGACCCAGCTTCTCTAGCAAACATTTTTTTACAGATGATTACAACTGAACTGTTTTTAGAAAGATGTGGAAAGATGTGGGGAGAGAGAGCTGACGTCGTGACGATACGATGTGCGATCTTGACGCTCCAAGATCGCAATTGATATTTCTGCCACTGGGAGGTCCTTTTGGACCTAAACTGTCCCAAAGAGATAGTGATAGAGAAGAGTATGCCCTGCTGATCTCAGGGACACTGCAGAGTCTCTGATTTATCCAGGAAAAGCTTTTTTTCCTGATGACAGAAACCCAGCCCTTGGTTTGAAAACCCACACTTGGTTTTCAAATAATGGCAGAGACAAAAGTATGCTGGACTATTTCCTAGTGCATAAACGATTCCAGAGCGCTACTCATGATGTTCGAGCAATGCGTGGAGCCTCTATCGGATCGGATCACCATCTGGTCAGGGCAAAATTCCGACTGCACCTAAAGGCACCCAATACTACTCAGCCCACAGCTACCCTCAACTACGCAAATTTATCCGACCCAAACAGCCAAGCCAAATTTCAACTTTTGCTACAGAACAGATTTTCTCCTCTGTTAGCGGACAACATTGACGAAAACTGGAACTCAGCAAAAAACTCCATCATTGATTCACTTAATGAAATCTGCCCAAAAAACCGACGGAAAATAAAACCTTGGATTTCGACTAATACCCTAAATCTTGTCGAACAACGCGCAAAAATAAAGAACATTGACCACAAACTATACCTTTACCTTAACAGGCAAATTAAAAGGCAGCTTAAGGCGGATAAGGAGGCCTGGTGGAACGCAAAAGCCCAAGAAATGGAACTGGCCAGCAAAAACCACGACTCACACTTACTCTACAGCATCCTGCGAAGCTGCAATGGAAAATTTAAAGCAACGAGCTCAAACCTCAAAGATCATCTCGGAAACCCCATAAAATCACTAATGGGTAAACTGGATAGGTGGAAAGAACACTTTAGCCAATTACTGAATCGCCCCCACCCCACCAGCCTAGACCAACGTCTGATGGAGAATGCGGACTTACAATTACCAAGCGCAATTAACGACCACCCTCCGACAGAGGAGGAAATCCGTGCTGCAATTAAAAGACTTAAGAACCGGAAGGCACCTGGGGTAGACAATATCCCTGCTGAAGCTTTGAAAGCGGGAGGAGAACCGATAGTAAAACAATTGAAATGTATATACTCTGCCATCTGGGACCAAAGAGTCGTGCCTCAAGACTTCAAAGACTCGATTATTGTACCAATCCACAAAAAGGGAGACCCAGCCGACTGCAAAAACTATAGAGGAATAAGTTTGCTATCAACATCCGGCAAGCTCTTAACCTCTATAATCCGATCCAGACTACTGAAAGTCAGAGAAACTAATTGCAGGGAAGAGCAAGCCGGTTTCAGACCAGGAAGAGGTTGCACAGACCAAATATTTACCCTGAGACAACTAGCCGAATCACACCTGCGTTACAAAAAGGACACTTTTTTAGTATTTGTGGATTTTTCATGCGCCTTCGATAGCATAGATCATTCATCGTTGTAGTGCGCCCTTAAAGCTGAATCAATCCCCTATGCTACACTCAATGTGCTTAAAGCTTTTTACGAAGGTGGAATGAGCCGGACAAAATACCTGGGAAATGTGTCCCCACCATTCTCAATAACTACCGGCGTCAAACAAGGCTGTATTATTTCACTAATGCTCTTCAATATAACCATGGATTGGATCCTCAGACAAACTTTTAAAGACACACCAGGCATTCAAATCGGGGCTCAGCTGTCTCTCACGGACTTGGTGTATGCTGATGACATCGTCTTCTTTGCTGAAACAGCCCAAACCGCCCAAAATACCCTGGATGCATTACAAGCAAATGCTAACAAGCTTGGCCTGGTGATAAATGGTGCAAAAACCAAATTCATTTTCACGGGCACTCAACCAGCTCAACTGCACCTCGAAGGCAACCCTATCGAAAGAGTAGACACGTTTAAATATTTGGGGTTGATCATCGACAGCCAACGTGTAGTGGCTACAAATGACATCAAAAGCCGCATTGACAATGCTACAGCTGCATTCGCCTCTTTAAGGAAGTGCCTGTGGAGCCAAAATGACGTGACGATTGCAACCAAGATGAGGATATTTAATGCTTCCATCCGCACAATCTTACTGTACGGCTCGGAGTCGTGGACTTTACTTAAAAGCGACCTGAACCTATTAGAACGATTCCAGCTAAGATGCCTGCGCAACATTCTGCACATAACTCTACGGGACCGATGGAAAAACGAAACGGTATTGCAGCTGTGTAAAAACCAAACTACACTCGAACTTTACCTAAGAAGACAATGACTTAGATGGTTTGGACAGGTTTGCCGTATGGACAATAGCCGATTACCTTACCGATCGATTAACTCGCTGCGACCGGATGGGTGGAAAATCGCACGAAATGCCCCAAAGAAAACGTGGATATCCCAAGTGGCTCACGATCTTCAATTACTCCATTTCTCGATAACCGATGCCCAACAAGCCGCCCTAAATCGGAATCAATGGCGTGCTGTAATCCGTGACGTCCTGCCCCTGGCCTTCACAATGCAACGGTCACTGCCTTATGGACGTTGACATTTACGAAGATTTAAGTCCGTCCAAATGCCATTATGTGGTTATGTATTAAATCTTGGTATATTTTATGAGAAGGACGTTTAAATAATCATAGTCAAATAAAAGTGGAGGTATGATAATGGTAATATAATAAATATCCGAGTTAAGATATTAGAGTTAATATGAATTATATTTGTTGACGGTGGAAAAGATGCACAAAAGCCTTTTGTAACCAACTGGTACACTTTCTACAAGTATGTAAAGAAAGAGGATTTGTATGTTTGTTTTGAAAATAAAAATATATATATATTTTAAAAAATCTTGCTTTTCTACAACGTTTGATTGGATTTTTTTTTTTATTATTAAGAATTTTTCTCCGTAAGTCTGCTATTTAAAAAGGGCTGTAATAGCAGAGAGAGAAAAAGTAACTGCCACTTTAAGGCTGGGAACTGAATCATTGTATTTTCTTTCCGCTCTTTGATCATCGGAGTTCCTTTTAGTTTGTTTATTGAGAGTGATAGTGGAAAGAGCACAGTTTGTTTATATAGCTGCTGTTTCCAAGTTTTTGCAGTGAAGGCAAAGTTTTGACTTGAAAGATTATAATGAACTTGTTTGGAATACAATAAAAGCCTCGAATGCTATAGTGGCAGTATTTATAAGTTGGAAGGATGGCACAACATGAAAAACATTAATATTGCAAATGATTATGTTTAAAATTCAAAAGATATTAATAATAACAGAGAAAATTGAGATGCGAATGGATGACGTAGAACAAAGAACAACAAAAAAAAAGATGGAAAAATTGAGAATATTTATCAAAAGAAGAAAGTTGAAGACAGTTCCAAAAATTGAAGGAAAAAAAGAACAAAGAGATAAGAAAACTGTGGATACTGACAGCACACTGAGCGTGGTTGGAAATAGTAAGAGTGGACTTTGGAAAGGGGAGATAGATGGACTGGAACTCTACCTCAGACCTCAAAGTACAGAAGAAGAAAAAAATTTTTTGATGGAAGTAAGGAGAAAAATCTTGACTGAAACATCAGTGATAACCAAAGATAAGTTGATGAAAGGAACAGATGGAGGGTTTTGAGTGCTCATAAGATATACACAGACCAACAAGCTGCGAAAAGAAGTCCATAAAAGATCCACTAAGAAAACAACCAGAATATTAATTCCACAAATGACACGAGATATAAAACTTCACTACTACTGGAAAGATACAGATTGATGTAGTGAAAGTTTATAATAAAAATTAAGTCAAATTTAGTTAAATTTAGAGTATTATATATAGTCATATAAATGAGTAATATTGATAATAATACATATATTGGTACTAGTTTGAGGATATGAAATTATACAAACTGCAAATGAGGACTACGGAAGGAGACTTAAAAGTATTTGTTATTAAGTATAATCAATTTTTATTTAGAATATGTTAGATAAAATGTTATTGAACGGAATGCTATTATATAGTTTTACCTCAAATTTAGGCTATTTCATACAAAAGAATGTAAAAGCAATTTATAGTCAAATGAATGTTTAATAATTATAATAATTTTTATATAATATACTGGATTGATGATATGAGAATCTGTTTGAAATTAGTTGATAATTTGTGATATTACATACATTTGAAAGTGAGGACTATGAAAATGATGCACAAAAACTTTCAATCAAACAACATGCTGTACGTGATTGAAGAAGGTTCTATGTGTTATTTGTTGTCTGTTTTTGTCTGACCAAAAAAGAAAAATATTCTTAAAAAAAACAAGAAATGATATACAAAGATTTTTGGGTTTGCGGAAATACCATCCCAAGAAAATAGAAATTAAGAGCTGGAAGAGACACCTACAGCAATAGAAAAAGGAAGAGAGTAAAAGAAGGGAAGGAAGAGAGAAGGTGAGGAGAGGAAGATGGAAGGGGGAAGCAGAGAAGGAGAGAGGATAAGGGGAAGAGGTAGAGGGAAGTAGGGGAGAGGTAAGGGAAGAAGGAAGGAAAAGGAGAGTAGAGAAGGGAGAGAGGGAGAGAAAGGAAGAGATGAGAAGAGGGAAGGAAGGTAGTGAGGAAGATGGAAGAAGGAGAGAAGGAGAGGGGAGGAAGAGGAATAGAGGAGGAGGGGAGAGGTAAGGAAAGAAGGAAGGGAAAAGAGGAATGAAGAAAGTAGAGAAGGGAGGGAGAAAAAAAAGGAAAGGAGGTGGTGGTGTCAAAATAGGCGAGGGATGGTAAACAAAACAACCCGAATGGAATATTACAATTCTATAAATGGAATTTGTATTTGTATACTTTATTTGTATGCCGCCCTTTTGCCTGAGGGGACTCAGGGCGGCTCACATTTCAAGGGGAGGGGAAGACAAACAAGTTACAACAAGAAGACAGTACATTGTTAAAAAAAAAGCACAACAGTGACAAATGACAAATGTATTAGAATTATGAATGTTTAAAAAAAGAATAATACCATATATACTCAAGTATAAGCCGAGTTTTTCAGCCCACTTTTTGGGCTGAAAAAAGCCGCCTCGGCTTATACTCGAGTCAGTGAAAAATTTGCCTGAAATGGAGGAGAAAAAGGGGCGGAGCCATGCCGCTGGGTGACGCTCGTGAATGGCCCGGCGCCCCTGTGAGTTTCCCCTCCCTCTGTGTCAGTTTGCCGCACAGCGCACACCGCACCATCCCCCCTCCTCACATTCTAATGTAATGCAGGGCTGTCTTACGATTCCCCTTCCTCCCCCTCCTGCCGCTCTGCAACGATGTCCCACCTCCTCCTTGTTATGGCAAGCAGCCACATAGCGATGTCCCACCTCCTCTGGTACAGTGATCCAATGATAGGAATCACTGTGCCGTGTGTCATAGGAGGCGGGACATCGCTCCCGCGGCTGCACGGGACATCATCATCACAGCGGGACATCAGCATCATGAGGTGAGTGAAGTATTTCATTGAATACACCGCTAGTTTACTGTTTTTCTTTGAAATAAATATTCAAAAACATTATTGGTATCTATTTTTATTTTTGAAATTTACCGGTAGCTGCTGCATTTCCCACCCTAGGCTTATACTCGAGTCAATAACTTTTCCAGTTTTTTGTGGTAAAATTTGGTGCCTCGGCTTATATTCGGGTCGGCCTATACTCGAGTATATACGGTAATAAGAATGTGAATGTATATATAGAGAACAAAAAATAAAAAAAACTTTATTAAGAAAGAAAGAAAAAGAAAGAAAGAAAGATGTGCAAAGATAGTCCAGCTTTAGCCACTTTGGAAATGGGGGGTAGGGAAGGCCCTCAAAGACAACGTAGCTTTAAATCAGTTTGGATATTGCAGAGGGAGGCTTCTGTAGACAGCACAACTTTTCAAAGTGGCTAAAACTCTCTGTGTTCACAAACATCTCTCCTTCCCCCTTTCAAGGTGGCTAAAGTTGTGCTGTCTTTGAAAACCTGAGGCTGGGAAGAAGTAAACCCAGAATGGCATGAATTAGGGTTTAAATTCACTTAAGAACCTGCAATTCTCAGTTACTGACCACAATAGGGAAAACAGGGACATCCATCATCAGTTGATGCAGTCACCTAACAACTAGCTGTATTACATTTATAACCACAATGACTTACTGACAGAAATTCTAGTTCCAATTGTGATTGTATGTTGAAGACTACCTGTAGATTTTAAAAAGTCAACCTATTGAATTTCAAGTTCTTAGAAACATTCATAGATACCTACTCTTCTGCTCTAACATTTAAACAACTTTACTATTTTTTGATAATGGTGATGGTACAAAACTTCATTTTGGTTTAATCAATGTTTAAGTACTTAAAAAAATTGTATACTAATATCCGTTGATGCTGAAATAGAAAAAAATAGTAAATGCAGTATGTTAATAAAGCACTAACTTGGTATTTTCTATTTCTCTTTTCAACTTTGTGACTGATAAAGTGGAAGAGAAGCATTCCAGTGACGCCGCTAACATGCTTCCACAGAATATTTTGTCTCAGACAAGTAGACACAATGATAGAGACTACAGACTGCCAAGGACAGAAACTCACAGTAGTTCTACCCCAGTACAACATCCAATCAAAACAGTGGTTCATCCTTCTACTACTCCAAGTTCAGTTCCTCCTAGTCCATTTTCTCTACAGTCAGATCATCAGCCAAAGAAATCATTTGATGCAAACGGGGCATCTTCTTTATCAAAACTGCCTACACCCACTTCTTCCATCCCTTCACAAAAAACAGAGAGAAAAAGCTTGTCAGGTGTGTATTAATCTATTTTGTGTTGAATATTGGGACTGAAACATGTATCCTTAAAATAATAATGTGCTCTGTCTTAATAGGAAACCTAAAGTTTTCTATTAAGTACAAACTCTGTACTTCTGTGTGTCCATTTTAGTACACAGTAGTAAATCTCATATGCCCTATTGTTAAATTTATTAATTTCTAGGAATTTCAATATAGAAGTATTCTGTATGAGAAAAAGACTTCTTGGTATTTCTCATTTCTTCAGTGCGCATGTGATGTGATATGATATACTGATCATGTGATAAGTTTCAAAGACTCTTCCTCTTTAAGATACATTTTTAAATTTTAAAGAATTTTGTGGCAGGATGGCTAGGAAAAATCCACATGAGTGGATCTCTGTAGATAATGATATTTTGAGTTTGCTATTATGAATTTTATTTTCTCCATTGATTTACTGGTCAAATTTTTACAGTTTTAATGTTACTAAAATAATGAAATAGATTTAGGCTGGTATTGGACATATTACAGTTTTCAATTTTTGTCTTTTTTCATCCTCTTTGATTTCAATAAAGGGATAAGAATTATCCCTAATTCTTAACTGTAAGCTTGTGGAAAAGTGCAATAGCTCAGTAATAGATATGCTCTCTGTATATTTTGGAGCCTCATCATTATGGTCACAACTGTGGATGGCCATTAAGTAAGATAGCCTCACTTAACAACTCCCATTCTTTGTTCTCCCAAATGCTTCTATTAAACAAGCATGTGGGTTGTTAAGAAAAGCATGGGATTCCTCATGGGTGGGTGGGAGCTCTCTGAGGCCCAATACTCAGCTGGGACCATAAAGGAGGCAGACAAGCAGCAAAGAGCTTTGCAAAGCCAAAAGCAGCCCAGCAGGGAAGAAGAGCTCTGCTAGCTTATTGCCTAGAGCTATGATTCAAAGCTAGAGAGGCTTCCAACAAGCCTCTTTGCTTGGCCGATGAAGAAGCCATGCTTTTGGGCTGGGCCTCTCTGCCTTGATCTCTTTGGAGACTGCCTCCGAAGAGAAATGTCTGGTTCTTGCTAGCTTTCCAGAAGCCAGCTACTTGCATGTAAATCTTCAGGATAATCTTCCCAAAACATTTTCTTTTTTCAATACCTTCCTTCCCAATGTTTTCTTAATAAAGAAAATAGAAAAAAAGCTGGGGAGAACAAACTTGTTGATTTTTATTTCCTCCTCTTCCCGCCCCCTTCCCCCAATTAGATACAGAAATTAAATATTTTATCTTTACCCTCCAATCTTGATCCCTTTTAATCACCCTGGAAAGTGGGTGATACAATCTGTGAGTTACTTACCTCAATGAGTGACTGCCAGGCTGAAGAGCAGAGGAAAGGAAGCAAGGAATGTCTGGTCAGCTAGAGCTCAACATTTGCAATAAATGCCAACTGAGACAGAGGCTGAGTCCTTGGAAAGCTAGGTCCTTGGGAAGCTTTTTGCTATTTGTCTGACTCCCTTTAGATAAGTCCTAGCTGGATCCTAAAGGGAGTCAACCAGCAGTGAAAAGCTTTCCAAGGACGCAGCCTCTGCTGAAAAGTAATTTTAAAAAATAAAGTTCAGCTGGCTAGAGAAAACACGTGCAGCAAGTGGCCTACCGCAGCAGTGGAGTCCTTGAGACCCACCTTCTGTTCCTGCTGGCAGTTTAAAGGAAATGTGCTCTAGCTGATCAGAGAAAATTTTTTTTTGCTTGCTTCCTTCATTTCCTCTACTCTTCAGCCTGGCATGGTAAGATGTGCAGTAAATTTAGTGAATGAGGTGGTTAAAATGGATCAGGATTGGAGGGCACAGATGGAGAATTTAGTTTCAGGACTTAATGGGGGGAGGGGAAGAGATCAACAAGTTTGTTCTCCCCAGCTTTCTTTTCTATTTAGTCCAGAGCTAAATAGATTTAATAGTCTGATTTTGTAGAAAGCAGTATATTCCTGTTTTCAAAGCCAAAAGTATTTTGCTATTACTTTATATCTTTTATATTCATAATTGAGAAATTAGTCTTACATATCATTTTTGTTGTTCTATTTTGAAAACTTGTTTTTAAATGTGTTACATGATCCTAGTTTATGGAAAATCTGTAAATGTGCTGAATTTTCAGGCATTTCTAATGATGATAGTACTTTTATATTAGCATACAAATAGCAAGTTGTTTTCCAGTAGATAAAATCTGAGAACAAGGAGTTTAGATTTATAAGCTCTTGAACATATCAAGATACAAAGCAATTGTTAATGATTGGCTTTAATATCTTGCCTTGTTCAGAAGTCATTAATCTTACTTTTATCTTTGTAGCAGGAAACTAGTTAACAAAGCCTTCATTGATAAATGAGTGGGTCTAATAGTAGAAATGAGATGGCTAAATACAGAGGGCTGTTCTTTCATATGTCATGTTTTTGTCTATATCCGTGATGGCGAACCTATGGCATGTGTGCCATAGATGGCACGTGGAGCCATTTGTCAGCATGCGCGTGCTGGCCAGCTGGCTTCGGCCTTCTTTTGAGGCCATTTTTCCTTGAAGCCTCTGGAGTGCGAAAAACCGGCCCTATGGGCAAACCAGAAATTCGGGAAGTCACTTCTGGGTGGCTCGTAGGGCTGGTTTTAGCCCTCCGGAGTGTTCAGAGGCCTTCTGGAGGCTTCCCTGAAGGTTCCGAAGGGCAAAAACTGGCCCTACGAGCAACCTGGAAGTGACTTCCTGAATGTGACTTCCGGTTTGCTTGTAGGGTCATTTTTTGCCATTCGGAGCCTTCAGGGAAGCTTCCTGATTGCTCTGGAGGGCTAAAACCGGCCCTCTGTCCAAACTGGAACTTCCGAACTTCCGGTTTGCCCGTAGGACCGTTTTTTCATGCTCCAGAGGCTTCAGGGAAGCTCCTAAAGCCTCCAGAGGGCCTCTTGGAGGGGCCGTTTTCACCCTTCCCAGGCTCCTATAAAGCCTCTGGAGCTGGGGAGGGTGAAAAAAAGTATGCCAAAAATGGGGGAGAGTGCTGGTCGTGCGTGCATGCGTGCTGCAGTCATGCGCTTAGCATTATGGGTGTGGCATGTCCGTGCATGACCCTCCTGCGCTCCCCCCCCCCCCGCTTTTGGCATGAGCCAAAAAGGTTTGCCATCACTGGTCTATATTATAGTTTATAATGTCAGGTGTTTTGTAGTTAAAGATGTGTACTAGTCAACTACTTACTGATCACTACTATTCTTTGAAGCTCAGTACTAGATAGGCAGTTCGGTGCCCAAAATTGGATATAGTACTTAAAGTGCTCTGACCAATGCAAAACTACATAATTACAAGAATTCCTTGACTTAAAACAGTTTGTTAATAACTATTCAAAGTTATAATGGCACTGAAAAAAGTGACTTATGGCCATTTTTCACACTTATAACCGGTACAGCAACCCTCCGGTCAACATGATCAAAATTTGGATACTTGGTAACTTAACTCATATTTATGACGGTTGCAGTGTTCCGGAGTCCCGAGATCCCCTTTTGCGATCTTCTAACAAGCAAGGTCCATGTGGAAGTCAGATTCACTCAGCAATTGTGATACTAATTTAATAACTGCAGTGATTCCTACCAATTGTGGCAAGAAAGGTCATAAAATGGGGCAAACACTGAGTTTGGAGGAACTCCTATTGACAGTGGGAACGCTCAATAAATGAAACTCTTTTACATGTTTTGTAAAATAATTTAGTTTGAAACCACTGAAATTTACTTATTGAGCCAAAGAAACGTAATGTAATATGTAGCAAGATTTGGTGATCAGAGCTGCAGCTCTAATAGCATTGATAATGATAAATTTGCCTTGGCCATTCATTAGATTTGATAGTATTGCACATTAATGTGTGATTGAAATAAGTCCATATGGTTATGGAGAAAATGAAGCAAGTACTGTGAAGTAATTCATCAACCTTAGAAACATGGAAAATAGGTGGCAGACAAAACCTAATGGTCCACCAAATCTTCCCCTTTAGTTTTTTAAAATTTTAATTTATTCATTTTTTAAAATTTATTTTAATTTTTAATTATTGGTGAATGATAGGCTTGTGCTTATCCTAACCATGTTAGGATAGCTACTAATTATTGACCCACTACCTACGCTGGGAGTTGGTTCCAAACTTACTCTGTCTATGTAGTAAAGCAATCTAATTTTAATTCCTATCAGTTTGACATTGTGTCCCTGTGTTCTTGATTTTTATTTAATATTGAAAATACTGCCTTCTAGAATTGTATTCACTTTATATTTAAAGGTTTAAATCATGTTCCCCTTTCCTTTCTGTCCTTCATGCTGTACATATATACAGTTCCTCCAATTTTTGCTGATATGTTTTGAGTCTCGGACTTTGAAAGAAAAACTTCTTTCTGCCCTAGGAGAGAAACATCTTCCTAGGATTGAACTCTTAACTTTCCAAGTGGGAGGCAAGTGTCTACCACTGGGCCACAATACCACCTATCTTAGTGAAACCAAGGGATTTATAAACTTTCAAAACCCAAAAGAGCAAAATATTTGCTCATATTTTATCTATTCTAAAAGCTTCAGTACTATCTGATCAAATGGACTAATAAAATGGATTAATATAGATGTTGCTGTTCTTTGATGCTACATTAAAATTAGATTGTTAGTGCTTTCTGCTCTGTAAATTCACTGTCATCCAATGGGTGTTTTATGTTGAACTTCATTCAGCATTATTTTCTTTGGTCAACTACTTTGGGAAATTAAAGTTTGGTCATATGATAATTTTAGAATAATAATTGACAAATTGATAATGTGTCAAACTATTTTATATGCCTTCTCTTCCTGGAGCATTTGTGAGAGAGTAGAAGAGGCACAGATGATGACAAGAGGTCATATTTCGGGGAATGCAACTTTATGTCCTTAAAACCTATCTCGTGATGACATCTTATGAAGGGGTGGGGATTCAATTTCCTGTAACTGATATATGATAGGTGACAGCAGTTTTTTGGGAAAAAGCAACTTTCCCCCCTTCATTTTCAGAATCTTCGGACAAGTCTCTATCCCACACCTGTACAACTCCTTCTACATCATCTGCTTCTGGATTAAATCTACCTTCTGCACCAACTTCATCTGCTTCTACTGTCCCTGTTTCACCTGTTTCGCAATCACCAATTCCTCCATTACTTCAGGATCCCAATCTCCTTCGACAGTTACTGCCTGCTCTTCAAGCCACCTTGCAGCTTAATAATTCTAGCGTAGATATATCCAAAATAAATGAAGGTAGGTTGGTCTTATAATTTTTTAAAAATTATTCAAATGTATTGATTGGGGAATTCTACTTTTATAAGAAGATACAGTAATAAAAATGGAATAAGATTGTTAGAAATTTGTGATCAGTATTTTTGGTTAATTATGCTGTGCTCTATAATACCTGGAAACAAATTTTGAATCTAGTATTTCCAGAGGAATTGTGTGAAAAGGAGCAGAACTTAACGTTGAATTCTACTTTTGATTATCTTATAGAAAACACTTTTTCCTATTCTTTCCCTCTTAAAAACCTAGTGTCTATTTAAAACATTATAAACAGTATTTATATACAGCCATTATTTTACTTCTTACATATGCTGACTATATCTTCAAGATTAGTAACTCTGATAAATCTGTTGTCTATGAATTATCCAATATTTTTTAAGTCATCAAAGCTAGTAATTTACCACGTAAGCTGATAAATTCAGAAGATTAACAACTACATTGTGCAATGAATGTCCTGCACATTAATTTTGCCTATTTTGCTTGTCCTTCTTTCAGTGTCATTGGATGAACCTAGTTCTAGTTTTTTTAAGAGAAAGCAATTATTCCTATTTATTTTGATCCTTTTCTAATCTAGTACTATTCCAATGAAGAAGAAAAATAAAGAGATCTCAAAAGAAGTCAGCATGGCTGCACAAAGACCTCTGATAAATTGAAAGACAAAAAGACAAGTATAAAAATGGAAGAGAGGGCACATGACTAAGGTAGAATATCAGCAAATAGCCCAAACCATCAAATATGAAGTCAGGAAAGCTTAGGCTTAAAAAAGTCAATAAAGTCAAAAGTAACAAAACAAACAAAAAAAACCCAAACAAACCCACCCTTCTTTCAATATATAAACAAAGAAAAGTCAAGGAAACAATTGGTCTATGTGGGAGAAGGTAACAAGCAGTAGGGAAACAGCAGAACTACTTAACTAATTTTTTGCATTTGTCTTTCTACAAAAGGAAAAATATAGTTAAACCTATCAAAAAAAAATCTGAAAAATGCAGATTAAGAATGCAAGTCAAACCAAGAAAATGGTAAGAGAATACCTATCCACTATAGATGTTGAAATCACCAGGACCAGATGGATTACACCCCAAGATTCTGAAAGTATTGGCAGACGTGATCTCAGAACCAATGGACCCTATCTTTCAAAAGATTATGGAGTGCTGGGGAATTACCAGATGCTTAGATCTGGCCCACGGAGCTGCCCTGGAAACAGTGAAGGACTGACCAGTGATGCCTCTGCCAGCAAAAATTGAGTTTGTGTTGTCCTCCTGAGCTCCCTTTTTGCTGGCAGAGGGTTGCAGGAGGCCCTTGCAGCCGACATGCAGCCCTCCCAAGCTCCGTTTTCACTGGCAGAGGATTGCAGGAGGTTGTTGCAGCTGAAAATGGAGCTCTTGAGGACCCTCTTGAGGGTTGCAGGAAGCCATCACAGCCAAAAACGGAGCCCGGGAGAAAGTTTTCTCTGGCAGAGCGCTTAGACCACCACAAGTGTCCACAATACGAGTAACATTGAGCTGTCTACGCCCACCCTGGCCCTCTGAAGTCAAACACAACCCTGATGTGACCCTCAATGAAATTGAGTTTGACACACCTGCTCTAGAAGAAGGACCTTGATAGTCTTGAACACGGGACCCTATCTAACAAAATGAAATTCAGTGGTGAGAAAAGTAAGGTTTTATCTCTAGGCAAGAAAAATCAGATGCACAGTTATAGAATAGGTGGTGTATGACTCAATACTAGTAACTGCAAAGGGGATTTTGGAATCCTAGTGGACAATCATGTACATATGAGCCAGGATTGTACTGCAGTTGCCAAAAAAGCAATGCAATCCTAGGCTGCATTAACAGAGATAGAATCAAAACCACATGAAGTGTTAATATCACTACAATGCCTTGGTAAGACCACACTCGGAATATTGCGTCCAGTTTTGGTTGCTATAATATAAAAAAGATGTTAAGATACTAAAAAAGTGCAGAGAAGAACAATAAAGATGATTAGGGGACTGGAACATAAAACATGAAGAACAGTTGCTGAAATTTGTTATGTCTAGTCTAGTGAAAAGAAAGACAGGATAACATGATAGCAGTGTTCCAATCTTTCAGAAAGAGGGAAAACAACTTTGTCTATACAATTGTTAAGTTTATCATAAATGTATAAAATAGCTTTAACTTACTTTGGTTTAGGGAACAATACTTTCATAATCTTTATTTGTATTAGTTCTTACAGCTGCTGTGACACAAGCTTCTCTGCAGTCAATTCTTCATAAAATTCTCACTGCCGGACCATCTTTTAATATAAGTTCCTTGATTACTCAAGCAACACAGCTTTCTACACAAGGTAATTTGAACGCTTCTTGTTGCTATCTTTGTGAAGTTGTCTGTATTGCATGTGAGCTTGACCGATGAACAATAATTGCCAAAATAATGAAAAGTTATTTTCTAGAGAAGCGCTGTTTGTATCTAAGTTTATCTGAGGTAAATTCTGGGAAGTGATTAATGCTCTTATAGCATCCAGAATAAGTATATTCAGTAATGGAAAGAAAGTGTAAAATTTTATGCAATAATTTTATCTAATGATTGCCCCACTGATTATCCACTGACAACTAAATTACCATTTTCCAAATTGTTTGGCTTGATTTGCATTTGTAATTATATTATTTATTACATTTTAACATTTTGTTTTGTTTCATATAGTATTTTGACAGGGAACACTTAAAACTGGAGCAGACAGTCAGTTTGATGTAAAGGCTGAGGCTAGAAACCAGGAGATTGTGAATTCTGATTCTGCCTTATGCACAAAGCCAACTTGGTAATTTTGAACTAGTCAAATGTTCTCAGCCCAGAAAGAAAGTAGTGGCAAATCACTTCCGAAAATGTTGTCAATAAAACTTCATGGACTTTGCAAACAGTTTGCAAAAATCAAGACTGATTCAAAGGCGCACATAAATCTTTTTTTTAAAGATTAGATTTATGCTTTGTACTAAAGTATTTTGAATTTCATGTAACGTCCTATTAATCTTGTTGAATGATTAACAATTAGGGGTAAAATAAATTCAAAGAACAGAGTGCCCTGGTTTCTTTTAAATGTCTCATACTTTGTGCCCCATGCAGCTTTAGAGTACTAGATATTTCAAATTAACATTACCAATTGCAAGATAATTTCTAGAGAAGACATATTCTGTGTACTTTATTCACAAATAAGCAAATTTTTTATAATTTAAGATAGGAATAAGAATATTAGACTTTAAAGTTGGACTTAGTACAGCATGGAAACAAAATTAATCTTCATGCAATTTTCCAGTTATTTGTTATACCCTTTTCAACCACAAATAAAATGTACTCTGGAAACAGGTTTATTTAACTGGACTATTCCAATTTCTTTAAAATTTCTAAATGTTAATTGGAGTCTACGGGCTACTCGCTTCTGCTTTTGTTAGTCTCAATTCATAATTTCTGAAGTTCTGCCTGTTGTTTTAAAAGTACCAGATTTTTTTCTAAGAAGGAGCAGGTTGGTAATCACTGTGTATCCAACAGCCACCCCCTGCTTGTAAAGATGTATATCCCATCTTGGGTCTGTGTCATAGGTGAATTCTTGGTTATCATTAGAAATCCTCTTTAATACTGAAATCAAGACTTGCTCTGTATGTGTATGAGTAACCTTGAGAGAAAGGAAGAAGAGTGCAGCCTAGACAACGGTCAGATAAGCAAAATCTGAGTGCAAAGTGGAAATGTAATTTGAGTAAGCATCTCAGAGTTGGCCTTCACAAGTTCTCTGGAATGTAAAAGGAGAAAGGCTTTTGCAAGGTTCTATTACTCTTAACATTGTAATACGAATGATACTAATATTCATAATTTTTGAGTTTTGGTCTACTCTACCTCAAAGGGCTGGTGATATGTGAAAAATATCATATTTTTCGCTCTATAAGACGCACCTAGCTTTAGAGGAGGAAAACAAGAAAATAAAAAATCTGCCTCTGCCTCCAAGCGCCAGCTTGTGGCTCATCAGGGCTCTGCCTCATTGCCTCCATCACCGGTCAGCTGAACTATAGCTGGATCCCGGCCTCTTGTAGCCCCCTGATCACCGGGCTGGCCAACTGGAAATAGCGCCATTGCTGTGTCTGCTGCCTCCGCTGGGGAATGCTGGAGCCACCAGTGTTTCCCAGCTATTGCCGCTCACCGGCAGTGGTGAATGGCTGTGGCAATCCCAGACGCCTGGAACAGCTGTTCTGTGATATTCCAGGAGGCTGATTCAACTGGTGGCGGTGGCGACAACAGATGGCAGTGGTGATCCCCGCCGCCTGGAACAACTGATTGGCGGTGTTCTGAGAGGCCAATTGAACCTCCAATAGGTGGTGGCGGTGGCAACAGGCCGTTCACTGCTGCTGGCTGTCGCCACACTAACCCCCTCTCCCCCCCCACTGTGGCCCGTCTGTGATGCAATCTTTGCTCCATAAGGCGCACAGACATTTCCACTTACTTTTTTGGGCGGGGGGAAAGTGCGTCGTATGGAGCAAAAAAATAATGTATATCTGTTCAGAAGTTTATGCATCCTTGTGATTTGGTTTAAAATAAAGTTACTGTTTGTGCAGTAGAGAAAATACACATATATTTTCAGATGCCTCTAGCAACTAGGACTGGGTAGTTTTTATTATAATCTATTTAAAAGAAAATATGCAGGTAGTATTTGCTTAATTACAGTAATTGGGACTGGAATTTTGTTTTAACTGATGCAGTTGTAAAGTGATACATCATGCTTAGCAATGGCAATCATAGCCATTCCTGTTGTCAGCAGTTAAGTGAGGGTTGTTTGTCGCTAAGTGGGAACCTCATGTGACCATAATTTGTGACTCCTGCTGCCTTCCCAAAAGCAAAGTTAATGGAAAAGCTGACAGAAAGTTACAAATCCTAGGGAGTGACAAGAAGGCTTATTGGTAGATGAGTACTATAGAATGAGGTGCCGGATTGAGGGATTGGTGAGTGTATTTGAGGAGGATTACTGCTGTGCTGAGTAAGCGCAAGGGTGCTACAAAATGAGTTTGTGCTATGGAGAAAGATCTTTGGGATATCATTCTCTATAGTGGGGCTCCTTGGGAGAAAAAATAGGAATAACTTACAACCTTCTTTGCCAATTTCCTGACTGACTTTGCTTATGGGAAGTTGGCAGGAAGGTCACAAATGGTGATGACATGGGATATTGTGACCGTTCTAAGTATAAACTGGTTGCCAAGTGCCTGGATCATGATCATGTGACTTTGGGGGCACAGCAACAGTTAGAACGTGGAGAACCAGTAATAGATACCACTTATTCAGCACAATCACAACTTTGAATGGTCATGAATGAGAAGTTATTAACTGAGGACTACTTGTATATATCAAGTATATACAACATTATTAACTGTAGCTTCAAGATTAATAAGATTAATAATCATGATATTAAAAAATAAAGTCCTAGAAAGTAACATTGTAAATAATAATTTGAACATATTTTGACACTACTATTGAAAGGTTTTCTTCTTGTCATTTTGGCAAAAAGAAGGACATACACATTGCGCACCATCCCACCCCAAAATCTAATTTAAATGTGGACACAAAAATAATCTATTGCTGCAAATCAGATACAGATTTATCCTTCCAAGTTTGTATGACCATTATATGAATCAACACCCTAAAAATCCACATTTCTGCATATTTTAATATATATCAAATATTAGCAATAGAGCTATCCTTAACACAAGAAAAAATGATTAAAAGCCTTTTCTGCCCTATTTATTTCAATCCTAAATTGGCAGTTGGCAGTCAGCCAATTACTGTTTCTATGTAGATGTCCATTTTTAGGCAATTACACCAGCTTATATATAAGATTGTATCTGGTTTGTGTTATGTTAAGAAATTTTCTTTGTATCAATCTCATTTTAAATCAAGAGAAGTAATTAGTAAAGTGATTTCACCACAGGTTTACCAGAAAATTAACCTCATTATTCCACAAATATTATAATTACTATCAGATTCATGCCAAAGCAGGTGCTAGGCTGCAGGGAGACTCCTGACCTGGCGCTCCTGCATTCCGAAGCTTCCTTTCCATCCTGCACTTCTTCCACTAGCCAAGATCCTATCGGGGCTAATAGCTTTTCCCCGAAAGAAAGTGAAGATCTTGTGAAAAGCTTTGTGATGAGGAGACTGGTCCTCTTTCCTTCCTCCACCCCCTCCCCAAACCCCCGATCTGTCATGCAGCTACTGTATCTCTTTGCTGCATGACAGACCCCAACGGATTGTGTGTGTGTGTGTGTGTGTGTGTGTGTGTGTATAGGAAGGGAAGCCTCCACACTTCAAGCTTGATTCAAAGGCTTTGGCTCCTGAGAAAAACCTTCGTGGAGAGGAGATTGTTTCTCTTCCCTTCCTCCACTCCACCCACCCCCCAAATCTGCCTGGATCTGTCATGCAGCAAAGAGATACAGCAAAGAGTGCTATTGGGCACAATAGCAATAAACAGATCTGGAGAGATTGGGGGGGAAGGGGGAGGAAAGGAAGGGAAGAGGAACAATCTCTCTAAGAAGGCTTTTCTCAGAACACTAGATTGGGAAGTAAAAAACTTAGAATGGGATACAATCAAGCTTGATTCAAAGGCTTTGGCTCTTGAGATCATTGCGCTGCCACCCAAAAATGCTATTACTGCGATCTCTGCCACCTGGAACCGCCCGAGAAGGGGCAGGTAAAGCAGGAGCTGCAGAGACCAGCTTTTTGGGTGGCAACGCAGTGATCTCAGAAGCCAAAGCCTTTGAATCAAGCTTGTTTGTAGCCCATTCCAGGTTTTTAACTTCCCAATCTAGCGTTCCGAGAAAAGTCTTCGTAGAGAGGAGATTGTTCTTCTTCCCTTCCCTTCCTCCCACGCCCACCCCTCAATCTCTCTGGATTCTCAGGAGCCAAAGCCTTTGAATCAAGCTTGATTGTACCCCATTTCAAGTTTTTAACTTCCCAATCTAGCTGAGAAATCTACCATCTCTGAGGCACCTTTCGTTTGCAGGAGGAGGAGGAGGAGGAGGAGGAGGAGGAGGAGGGCGGCTTAAAGCAGCGCCTCCTTAAACCAAAGCTTCTTGAGTAACTGGGAAAGAAGGCCGTGCTTTTTGGGCGGCAGTTTTCGGCAGGTTCCAAGTGCGGCTTTCTTTCCCAGTTACTCAGAGTCTTTGGTATACTCCTCCCTTCTCCTCCTCCTGCAAGTGAAAGGTCCCTCATAGATTTGGCGCGCAGCTCAGGGGAAACAATGGCCACAATGACTTCACTCCCCAGCAATGTGAGGCGTCACTGCCACCGCCGCCACCACCTAAGCCCTCCTGGGAGCCGAACCAAGCTGGAGCCCCAAAAGCAAAACTTCTCTCCTTTCCAGTCATCACAATCTCTGCAGTGCCCACTTCACCTGTCCCTTTTCCAGATGACCGGCTGCTAAATTCGGAGTATAAGACACACTCAGATTTTCACCCTCTTTTTGGAGTAAAAAGGTGTGTCTTATACTCCGAAAAATATGGTAAACCAGAATTATCCAATATTGTTAAGATTTTCATAAATAAATGAGTCATTATTTTACATATATACCTATAAACCAGTGGTGAAATTCATTTTTTCCCCAGCGGTTCTGTGGGTGTGGCTTGGTGGGTGTGGCTTGGTGGTGGAGGGTCATGTGACTGAGTGTCTGGCCAACTTTTAACTTTTAAAAGCATTTTTAAACTTGGTTCTTGGTAATTAAAAATGCTTTTAAAATTTTTAAAAAATGTTTTGACGATTAGCTGTGCGACAATCAGCTGTGCCATGCCATCGTCAGAACTTTTTTTTTTTTTTTTACTTTTTAAACCATTTTTTTACTACCAGTTCAGGCGAACCAGCCCGAACCGGTAGCATTTCATTCCTGCTATAAACATACATACCTTGTATCATTAAATACAGTCAGTACTTGCCAGGATTTCAGTAGGCCAAATAATAACTGAAGTCAAGTTAAGTCATGTTTATCTTACCCCAAATATTCAATTTTAATGCTCAATTTTCATCAAAACTAGAGAGAAATTCATTTTTACCATTTGAAAAAGTTCTTAGATTAAGATAAGCAGAGGAGGCAGAAGATAATCTGAAGTCCTTATTGTAACAATCTCAAATTACAACGATTCATTTAGTGCATTCAAAGTAAAGTGGCATTTTAAAAAGTGACTTATGAATGCTTTTCATATAACTGGTGCAGCATCCTCAAGGCCACATGATTAAAATTTGGACTCTAAGCAATTGGCTGATATTTATGATGGATGTGGTGTCCCTTGTTCATGTAATCACCTTATGTGAATTTCTGACAAGCAAAGTCGATGAAAAAGCCAGATTCACTTAACAACTGGGTTATTAACTTACCAACTGTAGTAATTTACTTAGCAACTGTGGCAAGAAAAGTTGTAAAATGGGGCAAAACTCATCTAACAATTGTCTTGCTTAACAACAGAAATTTTGGGCTCAATTGTCATCATAAATAAAGGACTACCTGTACTTCAGGTTTGTGCTCAGATTTTCAGTCTTAGTACAGACTGCCTGTGGTGCAATGTTTTGAGTACAGAATGTTTAATGTATCAAGTATTTTCTAAATATGGTTAGTACACTTATGTATGCAGGAAGAAATTTGATATTTAAATATTGTGTCCTTAGTTTTTTAGATTAAAATTATGGAGATTGCTCTCATAACCATAGATTAGCACTGCATTTATCTGATGTTTTATTTATTTGCTGCAATTTATGTACTTCTTAATTCTAAAAAGTATTGAAAACAAATTATCTATATACTACTAAAAGTGGTGAAATTCAAATTTTTTTACTACCGGTTCTGTGGACGTGGCTTGGTGAGGATGACAGGGGAAGGATACTGCAAAATCTCCAGTCCCTCCACACTCTAGGCCCAGCCAGAGGTGGTATTTGCCGCTTCTCCAAACTACTCAAAATTTCCGCTACCGGTTCTCCAGAATCTGCTGAATTTCACCCTTGCTACTAAAGCATTTGTTGGCATGACTTTTAAACTGGTTGACACAATGAATCATAGAATGATAATTTTACAGCTGAGATATCCCAAATGGACTAACTTAATTTACAAAATCTGGAATATATGGCATCTGAGGGAATGAAATTTGGGGAAGTTGTGGCTGCTTCAGTGTTATTCGCTGCTGATCATGTGATCTTCATTTTCTTTTTTTTCTTTTTTTATTGTTTTATACACATAAGCACATCAACAGAACACATAAACACATTAACAAAAATAACCACATAACTTAAAAACAACATAGGAACAATAAGTTCCATCGTGTATCATACAGCAGTTCCGAATCGGTTTCTTTGCAGTTAGTGTTTTCCTTTCTATACATTTCTATCTTGCGTTCGTAATCTCTTTACTCATTATCCATTTTTATATACATTTATTTATTTATTTATTTAAACTTAGCTACTTACGATCAAGTATTATTTACCTATATTGTGCTTTATATTTTTACTGTCATCTATTCTCTTACATGCAGTTATAGGTATACATTCACATAGTTATTCTTTTTCTTTGCCATTCTTATATTATTACCCGTATATACTCGAGTATAGGCCGACCTGAATATAAGCCGAGGCACCTAATTTTACCACAAAAAACTGGAAAAGTTATTGACTCGAGTATAAGCCTAGGGTGGGAAATGCAGCAGCTACCGGTAAATTTCAAAAATAAAAATAGATACCAATAATGTTTTTGAATATTTATTTCAAAGAAAAACAGTAAACTAGCTCTGTAAGTGGAAAAGAGGGTCAATAAAAACAATATGGTATCAACAATAACTTTAAAAGTACAAAAACCTTAGCTCATTCAGCAACCAAGCTAAAACACAAGAGTTAAAATCCTTCAAAACTCATACAAAGCGCTGTCTTCACTGCCATCCATAGCATTACTAATGCCACATTTCTTGAAGGCGCGTTGCACCATGTCCTCCGGAATCTCTTCCCATGCATCACGAACCCACTTTGCTATCAATTCTATGTCGGGCTTCATCAGATTTCCACCTTTTGTCAGTCGGGCTTGACCAGATGACATCCATTCATGCCACATCTTTCTCACACGGTCTTTAAAAGGTTTATTTAAACACACATCTAGCGGTTGCAATACAGATGTAAGCCCACCTGGAATAACGGCCAAAGTAACTTGAGAAGATTTTGCCATTTTTTTTATGTCATCAGATGTGTGGGCTCTGAACATATCCCAAACTAGCAATGATGGTTTTTTCTTTAAGGCTGCTCCTGGTCGTTCTTTCCAAATTTCTTCCAGCCATTTTTTTGTTCCGTCTTCATCCATCCAGCCTTTAATATGTGCACGCACTGTAATTCGTGGTGGGAATTTGACCTTTTTAGGCAAGGTCTTTCTTTTAAAAATAATGACAGGCTGCAGCTTAGTTCCATTAGCCAAATATGACAGAACAACTGTGAAATGTTTTTTTTCATTTCCTGTGGTTCTGAGAAAAATAGTTTTGTCTCCCAAACTTGCCACAGTTCTGTTGCTTGGAAGATCAAAGGTCATAGGTGTTTCATCCATATTTCCAATATCTCCCAGGTCATAGTTATGGATCCCTTTTCAGATTTTCAGATTGGTAAAGAGGGACACCTTTGACCGTGGTGGGGGGGGGGGGGGGGCTTGATTAAAAATTTTATACGGAGCAACAAAAATTTTCATATAATGCAAAAATAGTATTGTAATATTTTTTTTATTTCAACATAACTACAATTTACAAATATAATACGAAGTAGGAGAGGAAGAAGAAGTGTGGAGGAGAGGTAAGGGAAGAAGAAAGAGGTAAGGAAAGGTAGGTAGAAGGGAAAGAAAAAGAAGAAGAGGAGGGAGGGAGGAAGAGAAAGAAAGAGAAGGAGAAAAGATAGGAAGGAGAAGAAAAAGGGTAGAAGTAGGGAAGAGGTAAGGGAAGGAAGAAGGGGACAGAGAAAAGAAGGAAGTAGAGAAGGAAGGGAGGGAGAAAAGAAAGAGAAAATGAGGTGGTGTCTTAGCAGGTAGGAAGGATGGTAAACAAAGCATTTTAAACTATACCTTATAACCTTCCAAATGGAATAATAATAATATAAGAATGGCAAAGAAAAAGAATAATTATGCTTTATATTTTTACTGTCATTTATTATCTTACAGGCAGGCAGGCTAGGAAACGGAATGAACGAATGGCCAGGCAGGCTAGGAAACAGGATGAACGAGCATGCAGGCAGGGGGGGGGGAAACGGAATGAATGAGTGGCCAGGCAGGCTAGGAAACGGAATGAACGAGCGTGCAGGCAGGGGGGAAACGGAATGAACGAGCGTGCAGGCAGGGGGGAAATGGAATGAATGAGCGTGCAGGCAGACTAGGAAACGGAATGAACGAGTGGCCAGGCAGACTAGGAAACGGGATGAACGAGCGTGCAGGCAGGGGGGAAACGGGATGAACGAGCGTGCAGGCAGGGGGGAAACGGAATGAACGAACGTGCAGGCAGGGGGGAAACGGGATGAACGAGCGGGCAGGCAGGCTAGGAAACGGAATGAACGAGCGTGCAGGCAGGGGTGAAACGGAATGAACGAGTGGGCAGGCAGGCTAGGAAACGGAATGAACGAGTGGCCAGGCAGGCTAGGAAATGGGATGAACGAGCGTGCAGGCAGGGGGGGAAATGGAATGAACGAGTGGCCAGGCAGGCTAGGAAATGGGATGAATGAGCGTGCAGGCAGGGGGGAAACGGAATGAATGAGCGTGCAGGCAGGCTAGGAAACGGAATGAACGAGCGTGCAGGCAGGGGTGAAACGGAATGAACGAGTGGGCAGGCAGGCTAGGAAACGGAATGAACGAGTGGCCAGGCAGGCTAGGAAATGGGATGAACGAGCGTGCAGGCAGGGGGGGAAATGGAATGAACGAGTGGCCAGGCAGGCTAGGAAATGGGATGAATGAGCGTGCAGGCAGGGGGGAAACGGAATGAATGAGCGTGCAGGCAGGCTAGGAAACGGGATGAACGAGCGTGCAGGCAGGGGGGGAAACGGAATGAACGAGCGGGCAGGCAGGCTAGGAAACGGAATGAACGAGTGGCCAGGC
Organism: Thamnophis elegans; assembly: GCF_009769535.1. Classification (NCBI taxonomy): domain Eukaryota; kingdom Metazoa; phylum Chordata; class Lepidosauria; order Squamata; family Natricidae; genus Thamnophis; species Thamnophis elegans. The sequence goes on along the minus strand of NC_045558.1, from coordinate 21,734,316 downwards.
AGGCTAGGAAACGGGATGAACGAGCGTGCAGGCAGGGGGGGAAACGGAATGAACGAGCGGGCAGGCAGGCTAGGAAACGGAATGAACGAGTGGCCAGGCAGGCTAGGAAACGGGATGAACGAGCGTGCAGGCAGGGGAGGAAACGGAATGAACGAGCGTGCAGGCAGGGGGGAAACCGAATGAACGAGCGTGCAGGCAGGGGGGAAACGGGATGAACGAGCGTGCAGGCAGGCTAGGAAATGGAATGAACGAGCGTGCAGGCAGGGGGGAAACGGGATGAACGAGCATGCAGGCAGGCTAGGAAACGGAATGAACAAGCGTGCAGGCAGGGGGGAAACGGAATGAACGAGTGGGCAGGCAGGCTAGGAAACGGAATGAACGAGTGGCCAGGCAGGCTAGGAAACGGGATGAACGAGCGTGCAGGCAGGGGGGAAACGGAATGAATGAGCGTGCAGGCAGGGGGGAAACGGAATGAATGAGCGTGCAGGCAAGCTAGGAAACGGGATGAACGAGCGTGCAGGCAGGGGGGGGAACGAAATGAACGAGCGGGCAGGCAGGCTAGGAAACGGAATGAACGAGCGGCCAGGCAGGCTAGGAAACGGGATGAACGAGCGTGCAGGCAGGGGAGGAAACGGAATGAACGAGCGTGCAGGCAGGGGGGAAACGGAATGAACGAGCGTGCAGGCAGGGGGGAAACGGAATGAACGAGTGTGCAGGCAGGTTAGGAAACGGGATGAACGAGCGTGCAGGCAGGGGGGGAAACGGAATGAACGAGCTGGCAGGCAGGCTAGGAAATGGAATGAACGAGTGGCCAGGCAGGCTAGGAAACGGGATGAAGGAGCGGGCAGGCAGGGGAGGAAACGGGATGAAGGAGCGGACAGGCAGGGGAGGAAATGGAATGAACGAGCGGGCAGGCTGGCAAGGAAACCGAATGAGTGAGCGGGCGGGTGGGCAGGCGAGGAAACGGGGATGGGCACTGACTCGAGTATAAGCCGAGGTGGCTTTTTTCAGCCCAAAAAGTGGGCTGAAAAACTCGGCTTATACTCGAGTATATACGGTATTATTCCATTTAAAAGGGTATAAGGTATAATTTGGAATGTATTATTTACCATCCTTCACACCTGCTATGACACCACCTTATTTTCTCCTTCTTTTCTTTGCTCCCTCCCTTCCTTCTCTACCTCCTTCCTCCTCTCCTTCCCCTTCTTCCTTCCCTTACTTCTCCCCTACTCCTACTCTCTGTCTTCTCCTTCCTACCCTCTCTCCTTCTCTTTTTCTCTCTTCCTCCCTCTTCTCCTTCTCTTTCTCTCCCTCCCACCCACCTCTCCTTATCTCTTTCTTTTTCCCTTACCTCTCCTCCACATCTCACCTTATTTTCTCTTTCTTTTCTTTTCTCCCTCCCTTCCTTCTCTACTTCCTTCCTTCCTCCTCTCCTTCCCCTTACTTCTCCCCTACTTCTCCCCTCTTTCTTCTCCTTCCTACCCTCTCTCCTTCTCTTTTTCTCTCTTCCTCCCTCCTCTCCTTCTCTTTCTCTCCCTTCCACCCACCTCTCCTTACTTCTTTCTTCTTCCCCTACCTCTCCTCCACATTTCTTCTTCCTCTCCTACTGTCTCTCCTTCTCTCTCTCCCACCCTCCACTTCTTTCCCTTCCTTCATCCCTCCATTCTCTACTTCCTTCCTCCCCTCCTTTCCTTCCTTCTTTCCTTCCTTTCTTTTTCTATTGTTATAGGTGTCTCTTTCAAATCCAGTTTATGTTTTCTTGAGGGCGTTATTTCCACAAGTCCATTTTTTTTTCATATCATTTCTCTTTTTCTCTATCATTCTACAGTCTATATGCCAGCTATCATCCTGATTTGATTTCACCAATCATGACCCCCTTGTTTTACTCATAATAATTATTTTTGAGAGTTATTCTATTCTTTCAATGCTTTTTATTTCTTTGCTCTATCCATCTATACCAATTAACCCATATCTGGTCTACTTTCAATTTCTTAGGAATATTAAACATCTGGGCTCTTTTTTTTTTAGTGCGTTCAGTCCATTCAAGTTTATCGACATAATTATTATTTCTTGATCCATCTTTAGTTGAGATTGTTTCTTTTACTTCTAGTTTGTATCTGACTTTTCCCTCTTGTGCCTTCCTTCTCTGCTCTCTCTCTTTCTTGCCTCTGTTCTTCTCTCCTGCTTCTTTCGCTGTCTTCTATGTTTCTTCCACTTGACCTCTGTATTCTAGTTCCTCTTTGCTTCCTTGTTTTCCTTCCCTATTACAGTGTTCTTCATAGAATTTGTGTGCTTCTTCTAAATTCTCTATCTTATATCTTTTTCCTTGCCAAGATACCAGAACCCCTTCTGGTACTAGCCATCTGTACATTATTCTGCTTTTATTCAACTCGTTTGTTAAAAATTGGTATTGCCTGCGTTGTTCCCGGATTCTCCGTGGGATCTGTTTAAGCGTGGTCAGCTCTTTTCCCTGTAGTATAATCGTCTCTTCTCTGGTTTTTTTTTTTTTTGTACACTTCATCTCTGGCAGTTTTCTTAGTGAATCTTACATGTACTTCTCTTGGGAGCCTATGTCTCCTTGCATAATCATTTTTCCTTTCAGTTCTTCCTCCTTCTCTTCCGGTATGTTTTGAAACCTTAGGTAAAATGCCGCTTTTTCATTTTCAAGTCGGATTATTGACAATTCCAATTCTTTATTAAGTTGCCTATATTCTATTTCCATTTTTCCCATCTTCTGATCTGAGTGTTGTATTTTTTCTTCCATACATTGGATTTTCTGTTTGTTGATTGTTAAGGCATTCTGTATCTTTTCAACTTTATCGTCTACATTTTTGATTGTTCCTTTCAATTCTCCCATTTCCTTTTTTAATTCTTCATGATTTTTCCTTGTCTCTACTTGGCTTATAGTGTGATCTTCATTTGCAATGTTCTGAGAGAGATTCCCAGTCTCCCAGTCCTCATTTCTTCCCACCCAGTAGCAGCCTTGGGCTTGCAACTTCATGCTGGCTTCCCCACTGACTTTCTCCCTGAAAGCTTTCCACAAGCAAAAGGAAAAACCAGCAGGAATTCAAGGGAAAGAAGATTAGGAAGGGAAAACAGGAAGATTTCTGATGCTCCATGACAACTTTTGCACAAGGGAACTCAATAGGGAAGTTGATAGAAAATTTCTCCTGCTCCCACTGTTTTTTTGCCCTAACCATTCTGTTTCTTTTCTTAGTTAAGAAAAAATAATTGAAACAGTGACTAAACAGGGCATGTCTAGTTCTTTCTAAATCCCACTTATTGTTGTGTGGCACAAGTAGCTGTGTGTCGCTTGTCAATGTAAGATTTTCATTCTTTGATGCAGTAAATTTGCTGGTCTGTAACCATAATAAAGATTTATTGATTGTTGCAATAGTTCTTGCTTTGACCTTATTTAGGTCAATTTTTTTATAGGGTTGTCTGACTTAACTGTCATAAAAATACTGTTTCTTTATAAATATTCAATAACAACAAATTGCTGTTATGATTTTATTCACAGCTCAGACGTCTAATCAGTCCCCAATGTCTTTAACATCTGATGCTTCATCACCAAGATCATATGTATCACCAAGAATAAGCACGCCTCAGACTAACGCAGTTCCTTTGAAACCTTTGATTAATACACCTCCTGTATCATCACAGCCAAAGGTAAGTTTGTTGTAAGAATATAACTCTATTATTGTTAGTCTCCAGTAAGTTTATAGAATCATAAACCATCACATATGGGTTTATATTTGTAATTGATGAGGACACCCAAAATCTTTTCAAAAAAGTAGCCAATTTCCACATATTATGCATATCCTTTAATTTTTCTTACCCCAGTGTCGGACTTTACATTTCCCTCTATTCAATTTCATCCTATTAATTTCAGCACATTGTGTCTAGATTTTGAAATCAATCTCTCTCCCTTAAAAGTTTCACCACAATGTCATCTGCAGATTTTAAGTATTCTCAACAACATTCAGTTGATAACCTTTAATAATGTCTAAAGCAAGGTTGTAAACCGCTGCTTTAATAATGGTTAAAGCAAAGACTCCAGCTAACTGCTTTTTGTGTTCATGTAGCTTCTGTAGCTGATATTGAATCAGTAATTATTCAGATCAAATAGGTCTTAATTGGCAATTTAATGTTCACAAGTTCTTAAGGCTCTTATATTCCCAGTATATTGCCATAGGTAGCTAAATAGATGCCTTGCTATAGCAAACCAAGAAGTAATAGTGTTAAAGAACTCTTGCTGCATTAGGTTAGTTTTATCAGAATGATCCACAACATCTCAAGACAAGTTTTATTTTGTTATTGATTTAGCTAATAGTCCAGTATCATATAACAGTAGGGTTTATTTTATTCTGGCATAAGTATTGATAAAGGACATGCTTTTGAACAAATGTGGATATCTAATCAAGTTTTGAACTTTAGGTTACTACTTCAGGTATTAAGCAAGGACCAGTTTTACAGTCAACGTCTCAGCAGCCTGCGATTGCTGACAAACCACAAGGTCATGAACCTGCTTCTCCTCGAAGTCTTCAGCGTTCAAGGTAAATTTACATTAGTGAAATAATTGATTTCATCATGCTTTCTAATAAAAATGTTGATTATATTTTATACTCATTTTGATGGCATGCTTTCTCATCTACATATCTTACTCAGTGTTTTCAAATTAAAGTTTGGATTATGCACAGCAAAAATAATAATTGTAGATGTTATATTTTCTTATTGGAACATTCTGTTTCTTAGAAGAAATATATCTCCTGCAGACTACTAATTATATTGCTAAATTTGCAATTTAACCACCAATATCTGTTAATATTTTTCTTACATCTCACAAGTTGGCTTGAAGAACACTAGGGGATCCATTCAGCTGGACCTAAACAATGGAATTTGTCGAAGTGCTTTGTGCAGTTTGGATTCTTTTGAATTAGAAACATTTTCAGCTTTGAGCTCAAATTTTGCTAATTGTAAAATACAGAATGAAAATATACTGAATTATAAAATGTACAAGAACCATTTCATTTGTTTCAAACAATAGAATAAATGTTCAGATTCCACTTTTAGTTGAACAACTACATAGTTGGAAATATCAGAGAGCTATCTAAGATTTTTAAAACATGAGTAAGATTTCCCCACCCCCCCACACAATTTTCCTTTATTGTTATGAAAAGAATTCCCATCATCTTCATTCTATATAACCTGGGTCTAAAGTAATTCATGAACACAAACTTCGTTGTACAACCTGAGAAACAATTTGACTTCAAAACATTTCAAAGAAACTACACATCTTACCAAGCCACATGTTTTACCTTCTTCCAACTCTTTCTTAGAGGAAGAAGGTGGATGCTGGAGTTAACAATAGTAAATATGTATTCTTCAGAGAAACAGCAATTTGATAGATGGTAATATTTTTTTCTTATATGTAAGCCCAGATAGTTTTCTAAAAGTGCTTTATTTGGCTGCTGTTTCTGTTTCTTTTATTATCAATATTTCTATGTCATGGTGGCGCAGTGGTTCGAATGCAGTATTGCAGACTAACTCTGCTCACTGCCAAGAGTTTCCATCCTTCCAGGGTCAATAAAATGAGGACCAGATTGTTGGGAGCAATATGCTGAATGTAAACTTCTTAGAGCGGGCAATAAAGCACTATGGAGTGGTATATAAGTCTAAGCACTATTGTGCCACTGCAGTTCAAAAGCTCTAAATGGAATAAATAAATAAATGTTCTTCAACTATTCAAATTAAAGAGCTATGGAAAGCAGGGTATAAAATACACATGTAATCTAATAATTCTTTTATTCCTTTTGGTGATTCTTTAAGGATAGTCAGTGTTTAAAATCAACATTTTATTACTAAAATTATGTCAGTGATTATTGAAATAATTCTGTATAATCTGCATAAATTTAAGAAAACATTTGTGTAATATATATATATATATATGTATATATATACCCACATCCATTAATGGCTGGCAAAGTAGTAGGAAAAAGAAATATATTATAGATACAAGATTTGAAAATTATATTAATTAATGTGAGTGTGACACACGTTTCATTCTTTTTCTTACAGTAGTCCATCTCCTGGTCCAAATCATACCTCCAATACAAGTGCTTCAAACACAGCAGCACCACAGAATGCATCTGGACGGCCTACGTGTTCATTAACTCCTACACTAGCAGGCCATTTCAATGAAAATCTTATAAAGCATGTCCAAGGATGGCCTGCAGATCACGCAGAAAAGCAGGTGATTATACATTCAGTGGTTTTCTTGTATGTTATAGTTCTATTACAACTATTATATTGTATGTTATAGTTCTATTACAACTTTTGTGTACAACTAGTCTTCGACTTAATGACCACAATTGAGACCAAAATTTCTGTTATTAAGCAAAACAATTAAATGAGCATTGCTCCATTTTAAGATCTTTCTTGCTATGGTTGTTAAGTGAATCACCAAAGTTAAGTTACTAACATGGTTGTTGAGTGAATCTGGCTTCCCTATTGACTGTGGTTGTCAGAAGGTCACAAAAATGATCACATGACCATGGGACTGCTGCAATAGTCATAAGTACAAAAAATGGTAATACATTACTTTTTTTCAATGCCATAGTAACTTTGAACGGTACTAAATGAACTGTTGTAAATCAAGGACAGCATGTATCTGATAATATTTAGTAAGCATTCTTTGTTACTATTTTTCATAACTTTCCACTCTCCATTTTGGAAATGGAGAGAGATTAGAATCATGTCTTTGAGTCGGAAGGAACAGGCTGTAGCTGTTCTACAGTCTAGCTCTGTTTACATAGATGTTTACATGGATGTTATATTTACTTATATATTACATATATAATTTAATATATATGTTAAAATACTGTGTTTCTCCAAAAAGAAGGCCTGGTCTTATTTTTGAGCCCTGAAAAAAATGGCGAGGCTTTCTTTGGAGGGTTCTATAATTTGACTCACCTCGCAGCAGTGCAAATGACAGCCCCGCCCAGCAGGAGCCCGCTGCTGGCCCACTTCTCCAGCCACTTGCCTTGGCCTCTGTTTCCCTTCAGATGCCTGCTGGAAGGCATCTGCACCTTATAACAGAGCTCTGGATTGGTGTGGAGCCTTCTGGCAGGTATCTGAAAGTAAAATGGAGGCCAGGGCAATGTGGCCGTAAAAGAAGCGTCCGCAGAAGAAGGCGAGACAGGTGTCAGGGTGTGTAAGACCTGATAAGTAGGGCAGTTCCACCTCCCCATCCTCATCCTAGCTTACTTTTTACCTCTGTGCCTCTCCCCGCTGCCTGCACCACGAGTGGGCGGGATCTTAATTAGGGCTAATTTTTGGGCGGGGCTTAATTTGATCACATGCTCTTAAAAACATGATAGGGCTTCTTTTCAAGGTGGGTTGTCTTTTTGGAGAAACACAGTAGCTACATAATTTACTTGATATATTCTCAGCAGTTGTATGACCTGGAAATTTAGTTAACTTTGTAGCTTGAAAAATATTCTAGTTCTTTAAAAGGGAAATAGTGGTAAGAGTCCTATGAGTATGATCCAGGTAACATTCTAGTATATTTTTAATTCTTCTGTCGATGGACCTCTGCTTCACATTGTGAAGCTGTGGGAAAGATTGATCTTGACAACCAATCTGTAATTTCACATGGACTTAATACTAAGCACCCATGTATGGTTTGGGAATCTTTTACATTGGCAGGAGAAAACCAAGCAGAATTGAATGAGCAGCATATATCAGCATAGTAGCTCTGAATAATCCAGATATAAAATAATATCTGATTAATCTTTAGTCCCACATTGGGCCACTGATAATAGGATCATATAATTGCGGGGTTCAAATGTAATGCCAGATAATACCCTGTTTTCCCCAAAATAAGCCCTCCCCCGAAAATATTGCAACACAGCAGCAACCATGAGGTGACCACACTCTCTGCCTCCTGCACCTCAAAAATTGTGAGACTTTCCCGAAAATAAGGCCAAGTGCTTATTTCGGGAATCAAAAGAAAATAAGACCCTGCCTTATTTTTGGGGAAACCCGATATAATTTAGTTAATTAAGATTAATTAAATAAAAATTGGCTGAGCTTTCATAAGACAGAAACAAACTAATAACTGATTATGTGATTTGATTTGGGTAATAAAATGAATGCAAGAAAAGAATGAAGCTCTGAGAGCACCTGAGCTATGATTATCGAAACAAACAATATTTTGATTCAGTGAAATGAGAACACCTAGAGCGACGCTGGAGGGCTAGTAACTCTGAATCTGATCGATCACTATTAAGAGCCTTTATCAGGACTTACCTAGTGGCGATACGGGCAGCAAAACGTACACATTTTTCCGCTCTTATTGCGTCCGCGGAAACTTGCCCAGCCGCCCTGTTTAGGGTGACCCGCTCCCTCCTGAAAGATGAGGAGGCGGGGGAACCTCTGCAGGAAAGAGCTGAGGAGTTCGTTCAGTTTCTGTCGGATAAAATCACTCAGATTCGGACAGACCTGGACTCTGCTTGGGCAGTACCAGCCGGGATGCTGGTACTGCCCAAGGGTTAGTCTTAATTGGATTTTCTGGGATGAGTTCGAATTTGTCACCCCTGAGGAAGTGGACAAGGCCATGGGAGCAATGAGTGCCTCCACCTGTTTACTGGACCCGTCCCCCTCCTGGCTGGTTTCGACCAGCAGAGTGGTGACACGAGGCTGGCTCCAGACGATTACTAACACATCTTTGCAGGAGGGGTCTTTCCCGCAACCATTAAAGGAAACAGTGGTAAGACTCCTCCTCAAGAAGCCTTCCCTGGACCCAGCTATTTTGAAAAACTATCGTCCTGTCTCCAACCTTTCTTTTTTGGGGAAGTTTGTTGAGAAGGTGGTGGCGCTTCAACTCCGACGGACCTTGAATGAAACAGATTATCTAGACTCCTTTCAGTCTGGTTTCAGGCCTAGGTACAGCACGGAAACTGCTTTGGTTGCCCTGACCGATGATCTCTGGCGGGCCAGGGATAGAGGACATTCCTCTATCCTGGTGCTTCTTGACCTCTCAGCGGCCTTCGATACCATCGACCATGGTATCCTTCTGCGACGTCTGGAGGAGGTGGGAGTGAGAGGCACCGTTTTACGGTGGTTCTCTTACCTCTCTGACAGGGCACAGTCGGTGTTGGTCGGGGGCAAAGGTCGACCCCTAGGCCCCTCAAATGTGGTGTGCCACAGGGTTCGGTCTTGTCCTCCCTCCTATTTAACATCTACAAGAAGCTGCTGGGTGAGATCATGCGACAGCACGTGGTAAAGTACCACCAATATGCAGATGATACTCAACTGTATCTTTCTGCTCCATGCCAGCTCAGTGTAGCGGCGGACGTGATGTGCCGATGCCTGGAGGCTGTTAGGATCTGGATGGGGGTGAACAAACTTGTGCTCCATCCCGATAAGACTGAGTAGCTTTGGATGCTGCCCCCGAAGGACAGCTTAGACAGTCCATCCTGAACCTCGGGGGGGTGAAAATTTACACCCCTCAGAGAGGGCCCGCAATTTGGGGGTCCTCCTGGATTCGCAGCTGAAACTGGAACATCATTTATCGGCTGTGACCAGGGGGGCCTTTGCCCAGGTTCTTCTGGTGCACCAATTGCGGCCCTATTTGGATCGGGAGGCACTTCAAGCGGTTACTCACACCCTTGTCACCTCAAGGCTGGATTATTGCAATGCGCTCTACATGGGGCTACCCTTGAAAAGCGTTCGGAGACTGTGGCTAGTCCAGAATGCAGCCGCGCGAACGATATTGGGTGCACCGAGGTACACCCACATTACACCTGTCCTCCGCGAGCTGCACTGGCTACCAATTGGTCTCCGGACGCAATTCAAGGTGTTGGTTATTACCTTTAAAGCCCTACATGGCTCAGGGCCAGCGTACCTTCGAGACCGCCTACTGCCACATACCTCCCAGCGGCCAGTAAGATCCCACAGATTGGGCCTCCTTCAGATGTCGTCAGCCAGACAGTGTCGGCTGGCGGGCCCCCAGAGGAGAGCCTTCTCTCTGGCTGCTCCGATTCTTTGAAATCAACTACCCCCAGGGATCCGGACCAACCCACTCTCATGGCCTTCAGGAAAGCTGTAAAAACTTGGCTGTTCCGGCAGGCCTGGGGCTGTTGGCAATGTTCCCTCTAATTTTTTTTCAGTGTGAGCAGAAAAGTATAGTGTTTGAGCAGCACATTTTCATACCTGAGCACCTGGATTTTTTTCATAGATGTCACCCAAGACAATGAAATTAGTGTTATTTGAAACTCAATTCTACCATGTAAATATCCATTAAGTAAAGAAATCTCCCTATACAGGTAGTCCTCAATCTACGACCATAATTGAGCCCAAAGGTTCTATTGCTAAGTGAGACATTTGTTAAGTGAGTTTTGCCCCATTTTACAACCTTTCTTGCTACAGTTAAGTGAATCACTGCGGTTAAATCAGTAACCTGGTTGTTAAGTCAGTCTGACTTTCCTACTGACTTTCCTTGGCAGATGGTTGCAAAAGGTGACCCAGGACACTGCAACCATCATAAATATGAGGCAGTTGCCAAAGATCCAAATTTTGATCATATGACCATGGGGATGCTGCAATGATCATGTGTGAAGAACAGCTGTAATTCACTTTTTTCAGTGCTGATTTAGCTTTAGTCATTAAGTGAACTGTTGTAAGTTGAGGACTATACTTTCCCCCTTACTATCCAATAGTCTGCAGTGATATTAACAAGTTATGAATAAATTACCAACTGATGTAGATTAGCAATTGGAGCACTTAAAGAAGCAAACAAAGAGGGGAGAGGAAGGAAGGGAGGAAGGAAAGAAGGGAGAGGGAGACAGAGACAGAGACAGAGGGAGAGACAAAAAAGGAAAGAGGAGAAAGAGAAAAAGAAAGGGGAGAGGAGTGTGGGAGGATAAGAAAAAGAGGCATAAAAAAGAAAGAGAAAGAGGAAAGAAGGAAGGAAGGAAAGAAAAAAGGAAGAAAGAAAAGAGGAGAGAAGAGAAGGAATAGAGGCCAAAAAAGCAAACAAGGAAAAGTAGGGGAAAAACTTTCACTGGAAAACACTATTTTTCCATCAGTGCAAAACTTTCCTAAACAAGGTTAATTTTCTGGATTTTGACTTTCCGGTCCAGGTGGACCAAGAAGTCTTTATTTTCTTTTTCTAAAATCAAATAAAATCTGCAGAGCACCAGCTCGACTCCCCCTTCCTGCGAAAAAAACCTCGAGCGCAGAGGCTGGACAACATGTGCATATCCGGAGTGGGTTTCCACTTGTTTGAGAGTTGGTTGCTGCCGTTGCTGCTGCCGTTGCTGCTGCCGCCGCTTCTCTCCTCAGTAACTTTGATCGAGGAGGGAACAGCCTCCCTGTCAATCAGCTAGAAAATGGCTTCCTTCCCTCGGCTTCCATCGTGCTGAGTTATCCTTTAGAAACTTACTGTTAATGCCTACTTCCCTATCTCCCACAGGCTATTGGGGTTTTTTGCCTGCTCCCGCCCCTCCGCCGCCTTCCTACTGGCTCCTGTAGCCTCAAAGGCTCCTCAAAGCCGCAGCTCTGGGCAACAAATCCGGCGGTGCGGTTAGAGGAGGAGGAGGCAGCAGCAGTTAGTCCGGCCTGCAAAGGACCTCCTCCCCAGCTTCCGGAGCCTGTGGAAATCACTGCGCGGGAGTTGAAAAGTCCTGCGCGGTGTTTTCTTGCCATGTGCGCGGCCGCGCAGCCGCGCACCTTGGAACAGTGGCTGTTGGCCTCATTGTTAAGGTCCAGCCCCGATTAGAATGAATGCATGTGGTTTTGTGTTTTTAAACTGTCTTTTTTCTCTCTCTTTTTTCTTCTTTTTTGTAAGCCGCCCGGAGTTCTTCGGGATTGGGCGGCATATAAATTTTGATAATTAATAAATAATAGATAATAAATAATAAATAATAAATAATAAACAAACAAATAAACACAGTCAGTATACTTCATAACTTAGTATAAGTATTATCGGCTGAATCATAATCATTTATTTTTAGCATTTCTCAAACACTGAGCAGGATTGTGACATTTACCAACACTTGTACTAGGATTTTAGGATTTTTAGGATTTTATTAAACATTTATATGCCGCCCTTTTCCCTGAGGGGACTCAGGGCGGCTTACAACAATGAAGGGAAGGGAGTGCAAGACAAGACTTAAAAAGAAAAAGAAACGTGAATAAAAGAAATTAACCATAAAAACACAACATTCACTCAACATTCGGGCGGGGTGAGAGTAATCCTATCCCCAGGCCTGACGGGATAGCCAGATCTTGAGGGCTGTGCAGAAGGCCTGGACTGTGGTGAGGGTACGGATCTCCACGGGGAGGTTGTTCCATAGTGTCGGAGCTGCAACTGAGAAGGCTCTCCTCCGCGTAGTCGCCAGTCGGCACTGACTGGCGGATGGAATTCGGAGGAGGCCTACTCTGTGCGATCTGATGGGACGCAGGGAGGTAATTGGCAGGAGGCGGTCTCTCAGATAGCCAGATCCACTACCATGGAGCGCTTTATAGGTGGTAAGTAAAACCTTGAAGTGCACCCGACGATACTAAAAGTCCCACATTGAAATACGTCTCCTGAATTGGTCTGCTCTTCCTCTGGTGATAACTTGAATAATTCTCCCTTTTCTTTCCTATCTCTGCATTTTGCATTCACATTTGAGCAGTTAATATATTGATTCTTACATTTATTTCAAATGTACCTGAGGAAGTTTTAATACTGTTGTTAGAAAAGTTAGCCAAGTTTTCTTTCATTTTAAGCTTTAGTCAGATACCATCTTTATAATTCTGGGCTATTTTCATGTGCTCTTTTTTGCTGACCTGATGAAACCTTCTTTTCCTTATTGCATGAATATTAACTTGCTTTGTTTTTAGATGTTTAGTAAGCTTTTAAGTTTTTTAATAAACCCCATTCTTTTCCTGTTTTTTCTTCTTTTTCTTTCAGCTAGAATTATTTACAATTGTGCTTTTTACTTAGATGTGTATAAATCTCCCAGAATATTTCAGGAAACATTGATTTGCAAGTTCTGAGATTAATATACCATGGAACCAGAACATTCCTGAATCATAGCAAATTACCGTATTTTTCAGAGTATAAAATGCACCGGAGTATAAGATGCACCAAGGTTTTGAAGAGACTTTTTTTTTTTTAAAAAAAGTAGGTAGTTAGATAGAGGGATAGAGAGGGAGGGATGGAGGGAGGGAGGGAGGGGGAGAGAGAGAGAGAGAGAGAGAGAGAGAGAGAGAGAGAAATACAGTAGGTAGGGAGAGAGAGTAGGTAGGTAGATAGGTAGAGGGATAGAGAAATATAGGAGAGAGAGAGAGAGAAATACAGTAGATAGGTAGGGAGAAAGAGAGTAGGTAGATAGAGGGAGAGAGAAAGAAATAAGGTAGGTAGGTAGGGAAAGAGAGTGTGTGTGTGTAGGTAGGTAGGTAGGTAGGTAGATGTTTCCAGGTGTATTTGTGCTGGAGAAGGAAATCGCTGACAATCTGCAGCACCTAAGACTTTATTTCTGCTGGCACAGCACTTGATGAATGTAATTCTCATCAATCACTCTAAAGAGCTTTCGGAAAGGAAAAAAAAAGCTTTTGCACTCTGCAAACCTTTCAAAAACGGTCCATTTTTCGCAAAAACAGGCCCGTTCTTTTTAAAAAAGGAATGAATAGCCTTTAGGGGGCTTGCAGGGTGCTCCTCGGGGGGGGGGCAAAAACAAGCAAAAATGACCCGTTTTTCACAAAAACGGGCCTGCTTTTTATCACAAAAATTGCATGCATAGCATTTAGGAAGCTTATAGAGTGCTGCTTGGGGCCGGGGGGGAGGGGAACGGGCTGTTTTTTGCTCATTTCTGCCCTCCCCAGCCCCCAGGAGCTCTCTAAAAGCCTCCATAAGGCTAGACACGGCAATTTTTGTGAAGGGGGTGGGGCTTTGGGAGGCAAAAAATGTTGCATTCTGTGTATAAGACACAACCAGTTTTTCAGCCTCTTTTTTGAGGCAGAAAGGTGCATCTTATAGTCTGAAAAATACGGTACTTAATATTCTGAAAAGTTTACTTTTGGAAATATGTGGACTACATCTGGAAGTCTCAAATTGCTATCTTCTAGAAGAAAATAGATTATGGGGATATATGTGATTTTATCTCAAGTTTCTAATTTCCTAAGAACTTCCTATCTAAGCTTCCTTCTTTAGGAGTATTTTAACAGTAGAACCAGTTACTCAGGAAGGAGGTAAGATTCCATTCCTGAGAGGATGGACAATGATCTGTCACTGTCAATTCTTTAATTTGGATTGAATGGGGTAAATTCTCTGTGATAATCCCAAAATTACAAGAATTGAAAATTTTATGTCATGAGAGGGTTGCTTGAATTCAGAAGGAGAAAGAGAGATGCTATTCTTTCTAGCAATTAGGAAGGTGGTTCAGTTGGAAAAAGGCAAGGTAGGTTATTGGGCTTGAACCTTTCTTTGCCATATATAGTTGTCCTACCATTAGTTATAGGGGTTTGAATAATAGAAATTGTGGCATTTGCTAGGTTTCTGCTTGTATTCTATATATCCTTGATTTCCAACTATAATACTTGACTTTTTCTGCATATTTTCTTTTTATTTGAATCATTCTTTTATTTTGTACAAGTGAAGTTCTTTCTTCCTATTTTCCCCATAACAGCCTGCTGAGATGGGTTGGGCTGACATAGAATGCCTGGCCCAAAATTACACAGCTGGCTTCATTTCAATAATATTATGCTATCTTTTCAGAGTCTTGCTTTGCAGTCTTTCCTACAGTGGCTTGCCTTGGCTCTGCCTTCAGAGTTTGAGAATTTAAGATTACTTCATGTCAGCCAAGTAAATGTAATAAATAACAATTATTGCAGCAAACTTACATTTTTTTAAATTTACTAGTATTCAAGAACATCTTGGGTGATAGGAGAATAATTGCAATTGCTTTATGTTAGTAAGTTAATCATGTTTTTTAATAGTCTCAGCGTTTACCCCAGTTAGCAAGTCAGAGTAGTATCACAATACAGTAGGATAATTAATACAACAGTTTAGAGCTTTGTATGCTCTTATTTATTTTTAGGATTCTAGTTCTCATTCAGCATTGCAGATGTCAATAAGTATGGAAAGAGAGTTTACATACTCAGACTTTAAGGGAAAGATTTTTATTTTAATATATGAAACCTTATAATTGTTAGAATGATCAGATTTTCATTTTTTCTTGTAAGAAATTCAGAATGCAAAATATTTTTAAGTAATTATTAGTCTCTGAGAATTGTTCATAGATGTAATTATCAATAATGAATCAAAATATTGAAATTGTTTTCCATTATTAGGACTCATATTCTACTAAAGCTTTTGTTATGACTGAAAATTAAGTGGTTTGGCTTGAAAAAAAGGCAAACTTTTTCAGGGATACATAAAGCTTATTGAAAAAAATAGCCTGAAGTCTAGATTGCTGTCATATGGTAAAATTGAAAATTGTTATTTTATGTGTGCCAGGAAATTAGGTTTTTTTCTCAACTGCACTTATTATTGTTAAATATATATACATCTTCACTAATACTGTAAGCTTTCATAGTAGGTATTTGATTTTGTCTAAATTGTTTAATAAATGAAATACATTTTTGAATAGTTGCTTTTATTTTTTTTTAGGCATCAAGATTGCGTGAAGAAGCTCATAATACAGGAAGTGTCCATATGTCTGAAACTTGTACTGAATTAAAAAACTTAAGATCTTTAGTTCGAGTATGTGAAATTCAAGCAACTTTGCGTGAGCAAAGGTAATTATTCATTTTGGGTGCATTTTTCTGATTTCCTAAATTTTCGGTTATATTTGTTTGTACAACTTTTATATAAATGTAGGAGGATTCCCTAGTGCACAGTCAAGGGCTAGGAACTGTTAGAATTTAACACCAGGATGATGCTGACTGAAACAGGCATAATACCTCCCTCCACAGCCATTCAACTACTGAAGGTACCCTTGTGTGCTCCGGATCTTGAACAATAATTTAGTCCATTATGTGTACCATTAAGGTAGGTCAACCATTTCCAGGCCCAAGAATTTTATCCTTTTTTTAAAAAGTTTTAAAAATCATATAAATTAGTTGTGTTTATCACAGTATAACTTCTTACTGAAGAGTCAGTTTGGTATCTTAGATGCTAATTATATTATTTTCTTTTATAGGATACTCTTTTTGAGACAACAAATTAAAGAACTTGAAAAACTAAAGAATCAGAATTCCTTCATGGTGTGAAATATTGAATAATTGCACATGGGGTTTAAGTACAAGACTGTAAAACTAGTTGCCCAGTCTTAACTTTTTGAGTAGACTTTGGACTTTTGAGTTGGGCAATACAAAATAACATGGGAAAGGGGAAAGGAAGGAAGTCATTCGGGGGAAAAATACAAGAATAATTTGTAAAACCCTTGAAATGTAGATTTCTTGTAGATGTATTCTTCACGTTGTAAATATGTTTTGTAGAGTGAAGCCATGGGAAGCCATGTGTATCAGAGCTTAGACATCCAAAACTAATCAATGCTGAGATGGCTAAATACCTAGCCTTTTACATGTAAACCTGTCTGCAAAATTAGCTCTCTCTCTCTTTTTTTTTTTGGTTAATTTATCATTCAGAAAATCTTGCATTTCCTGAAATACAATGCAAGCGCCAGGTGATCTGTGTCTCAAAGCTGCAACAGTTTGAAACAGTTAGGGTAATGTACAAAATATCATGATACAACTGTTTCCACACTTGCACCTAATCAACAGCAGTGCTTTTCCATTTCTGTTTTACAGAGCATTTTGTGTTCATTTTTCTTTTAAATTCCTAGATCTGATTTTATTGGTTTTTTTAAAAAAAAATTCTTCTAATTTTTTCCTTTCATAAGGCACTGTTGCTATGGCACTTTTCTATAATCTTTTCATTCCTGTGTACAGTAGCTTAAAATTGCAGTGATTGAGCATAACCCACTTGTTTGTATAAATTATTGAAATGTATTTCCATTTGCACCCTGAAAGAATGGACTGATACTGGGCATATGTGTTTGAAAGTACATCCCTTTCTCAGATTATAAGGAAATAGCCCAATGAACATGTCAACATGGTTGTGGGAGGGAAAGAAGGAAAAAGCTAGTCAGATGTGAATTGTATCTGTTGTAATAAACATGTTTTCAAACAAACAAACAAACAAAAAACCACTGGTTCTCTTTTCCTTTGTCGATAACATTAAAATTTAGACTGTTTGGGGATTCTTCATCAAAGCTATTCTTGTTGAATACTTTTTTACTTAATTAAAAATAAGTCCTCATGGGAAGTTTTGTTTTAAAAAAATTGTAATTGTGTATAAAATATTTAATGACATTCAACAAGGATCAGTGACACCTCCCAACAGTTGTCATATGTTAACTCCTGGTTTTTATCTGTCTTGCTATTATGACTTTTCATTTGAAAGGATGTTTGTGTTGTAGCTAACTGTTCAAGTCTGGTGCTGACTGCTGTTCTTAGCCATCACAAAACGCTGACTTTGTGTAATTGAAGTGTCTCACTGTTTGAAAATGGTGGGAAAGCTCAGCTTTGTATATTGTTTCCTAAAGTATATTAAAAAATAAAAAAGAAACTATTGCTACTACAAAATAAATTTGGGGTTTTTTTCCAACATATAACTGTTGTTGAAGTCTTCATACATTCCTAAAGTCTGTTTAGAAATTTAGGTCATGCGGAAAAATGGCCCACTTGCAAACCAGTTGTGCCACTACTGATGTATTGACTTAAATTCATTCAAAGATGCAACTGCCTCAAAAACAGAATCCTGCTTATTTATGTGTGCCTCCTCATTTGCTTGTAAATCTGTTCTTACCTTTTTGTCTTCTTGATAACACACTGTAAAATGAAAACACTCTATAAAATGATTTCTCTTGATAGAGACCTCAAAGAAGATGTAATATTTCCAAAAGTTTTAAAGCCAGAAAAGAAAAAAAAGCTATTTTTGTAAAACAAACAAACAAACAAACAAACTTATTTTAGCACTGTTTACTAATCTACAATCACTTTCTTATTTTAAGAGCATAAGATGTATTATGTATAACCTTATCCCATAAATCATGTTTGCTTTATGAAAATCGAAAGTGGTTGATTTATACAATTAAAAGTGCATCTAGTTGGGTGATAATGCAACAGTATAACAGATTAGTAAGAAATAATAATTTATATAAGTTATGGAAATATATTAATGTAGTTAAAATAGACTTTAATACACTGAATTCTGGTGTTTCAATAAAGACAGTGTTTATGGGTCAACTTCTTTGTGCTGTTCTGTTCTTTGTGGATCTCGAGTAGATTCATAGGGCAAAGAGGAGTTTTCCCATTCTAAAGTTCTGTTGATTTGTTCTGTTGTCTTGAACAAGTAGGGCACTCAAAATCTCATGTTATTGATGTTAACTAGAAAAATGTTAATTAGTTTTTTATTCTGAAAAGGCAGTCCACCAAGAGGCAGGAATATATCATGTTCAGGAAGAACTGCTCAATTTCATTTTTCTTTTGAAAAGATACTAATTTAAAATATTTTTAAGGGGAACAATTGTAGAAGTATTTTTTACCCCTTTAGATTTCTACAATCACAAATTGGGAGTTTCCTGACTCTGTTAAACAGCACTCTACTTCCTTACATTTTAGTGTTGTATTGTGATTGTGATGTTTGGTCAGTGTACTGACAAACAAAAACTATTGTAGCTTTCAAACTGATTTAGAGTACATATCTTGCATTATCTAGTAGTACAAATACTTTTTTAATGTTTAAAAATGTTTAAAATCTCAGGCAATCACTTAATATCACAAATTTGTGCTCCTATCCAAAATCTCATATAATTTCAGGAGGTGGCAAAACTTCCTGACAATTGGCAACCTCTGAATACAATAATGTCACATGCTGAAAGCATTGATTTTTGAAGGCAAGATTAAATTCTGTTTCAATTTTCTGAGTTCTCTGCATAGGCATGCTGAAGACAAAAGAATTGGCAAGTTTCAGATAGCTTTTAAAAATGGGCAATTGAATTTTCGTCCAACTGCTCTGTAAGCTAAAATTAGCTTCCCAGCTGCACCAATTTCTGTGGGACTGCCTTTTGTCCTCTGTTATTTAGTGCTTCATTTGTTCTTATTTTATTATTTTAATGTCAGTCTTGTAAGGTAATCTAGACAAGCACACCCAAAATTACTAGCTGTGTCTTTATTGTAAAATTACATTAATAAGAGTCTTCAAAGTCAGAAAATACATCTCCCCTTCTTTATAATCCAAGAAACTAAAGGAGATCTCAGTGCTTGAGAAGGGGATGTACTAGAAGACTTCCAAAGTTCCTTCCATGCCCCCATTTACTCCGCAGGCTCAGCAGCTACCCTTTGACAGCGGCTTCCTCCTGTCTCCCAAGATCATTTCTACATACCATTACATTAGTTATCACTAAACTTAACTCCTAATGATATACAGTACCAGTTTCCTATCAAAGGAAACATGACCTGCTTTCTAATGTGAATTTCATTCCTGCCTAGCATATCAACTAAGGTTCTACATTTAGGTGAGAAAAACAAAATGCACAGGTACAATATAGTACCTCGCTCAATAGTAGGAACTGAGAGGGATCTTGGAATCCTAATGGGCAGCCATTTAAATATGAGCCAGCAGTGTGCAACAACTGCCAAAAAAGCCAACAAAGTTCTAGGCTGCATAAACAGGGATAAAATCAAGATCACGTGAAGTATTAATACCACTTTATAATGCCTTGATAAGGCCACACTTGGAATACGGCCTTCAGTTTTGGTTGCCACAATGTAAAAAAGATGTGGAGACTCTAGAAATAGTGCAGAGAAGAGCAACAGATGATTAGGGGACTGGAGGCTAAAACATGAGGAACAGTTGCAGGAACTGGGTATGGTCTAGTTTAATGAAAAGAAGGACTAGGGGAGACATAATAGTTCCAGTATCTCAGGGGTTGTCACAAAGAAGAGGGAGTCACACTATTGTCCAAAGCACCTGAGGGTAGAACAAGAAGCAATGGGTAGAAATTAATCAAGGAGAGAAGCAACCTAAAACTAAGGAGAAATTTCCTGACAGTGAACAACTTGCCTCCAGAAGTTGTAAGTGCTCCAACACTGGAAGTTTTTAAGAAGAGATTAGATAACCATTTGTCTGAAGTGGTATATAGTTTCCTGCCTAGGCAGGGGGTTGGACTAGAAGACCTCCAAGATCCCTTCCAACTCTTATTCTATTTTATTTTATCTATACTAGGTTGAGAGTTGTAACCTAGCAAAAGGAAGGCTAATACCATTTGCAAATCCCAATCCCAGGAATTGCAAGACTTTATTCGTCAAGTAAAAATTACAAATTCAAAATAAAATCAAAATATGACAGGGATGATAATCATGCCACTACACTTAGATATGCTCCCTTGGGGACCTCTTAAAATATGGAAAGGTGCACAGAAGTTGGAATTAAATCTGAAAATTAATAGCTGATACAATCAGGTAGAACTAGATAATTCTGTTGCAAAAATCAAAGTTCAAAGCAGTTTGCATGTGTTACATAGTGATTGAAGATAAAAAAAAGTCATTTACAGGTAAAGTGTTAGTATGCACAATTTGTACACAATCCCTAAATCTGACAGCAAGTGTTGTAGTTCTAATCTATCCAAACTAAGAATTTCAAGCCTAATAGCATAATGGGCCGAAAAATCCAAGACTTCTCAATAAGGATGGAGATAGCATCCATGAATGGGTTAAAACAGTCCGTGCTTAATTGGACTGCGTTTGATTACTAATTAATTATTGCCCTGTATAACCCGCCTTGTGAGTGTTCCCACCCAGCTTTTCGACTCAGTCCACTCTGGGACACTCGTGCTATCCATTCCTTCCTTCAAAAATTGGTGAATTATTCTAATCTGCTGAACTTCATTTTATGTGAGTTTGTGGCTACAGCCATTATATTAGTGGGCTTACTATTGCCATCCACTGGCTGCTGGGACCTGTCCCACAGGCCTTGCCTGTGTCTCTATAAAGGATAGTACTTTGACCTGTGGCCTCTCCGAGGCCTGAGGCACTTTAAATTAACTGGGGGCCTGCCTCGCAGCTCCGACTGTGAGACTTGTCGCGCGCTGGTGCAAATTGTGACACTTGTCGGATCCAACAATGTGTCCCTTGGCGAGGCTGCCCATGTTGTGGCAAGGATCACAGCGCCAAAGCGAAGCCGACTGACACTTCTTTTGGCTGGCTGAGACCGTGCTAAAGGCAGGGACGTCAACGGAAGGCTCGATACTCTTCAGTGCGAGATCTGGATATTTCAGAGTTGGGAACTGTTAGAAAGCGCAAACGAGGCATGGCCACTATTTTGTATTGGGCGCAGCTTTGCTAATGGGTGCCATTTTGATTTGTGTTATTGCAGTCAGAGTGCAATGGCAGACAGTACTGCTACAGAGAGCTCTACTGAGGCCCTCAAGGCTATGGCAGACCCTACCCAGGGACTTCTGTTAGGTCAGGTCCCTCACTCACCAGCCAGGCCTTTACCTACACAGGCGGCATCGGGGGATAAAACTAGTAATAAGACCTCCTCTTCCTCATCTCAGGGGGGTCTAAATCTAAGAAGGCAGCCAAGGCCACGTCTAAGACCAAACACCTGGAGAAGCAGGGGCATTCACCTAGGCGCACAGAAAAGGGGGAGGTCTGTCATCCTCGCCCCACCCATTGACCCCGCTGCAACTGGACATCACACAAGGGCCCTTCACCCTATGCTGCCCATTAGTACATCTGGGCTCTGGGGTGATGTAGGTCCACGCACACTGAATAGGACCCCCGAAGCCACTTTCACTCCGACCTCAGCTGGCCTTCGGCAGCAGGGACATGTCACAACTATGTCAAGCTTGCCTCCCATGATCGTGATGCCTCCCTCATTGGACATCCGGGACTTTATTGCTGAGGCTATCCGACAAGGGATTGCAGCGGGGGATCCAACAGAAAACCCAGGCCCCACCAGTGGTCGCAGCCCATGCCGCCCCGCCCATCTGTCTCAGGAGGGGGTCGAATATCTCTTTCCTGTCAAGCCACAGCGCAGCCCATCACCGGCTTCTGAGGAGGGGATGCGGACCTCTCAGATGAAGAAGGGGCAAACCCGGACAAGCCCATCTGCACCAGCCTATTTCTCCCCCACTGTTCAAGCTGCTGCTGGGTAAGGCTAAGGCAGCTTCTGACCTAGGAGCTCAGACAGAGGTCTCCACTGCCCCCTCACAACCTGCCACAGCCAGTGTCCTGTTTAAAGAACACAAGTTAAAAGCCGATGTCATTCCGGCTCCTCAACTTTTTGTGGACACAGTGAAGAGGCAGTGGTTGTCTATGAATCTGGGCCCGCTCCCTCCGCCAATGATAGGAGATTCTATAATATTGCCGAGCAGCTGGACAAATCACTCCTTGGCCAACCCTTGATGCACCAATTGCAGCCCTGCATTCCGCCACTGCCATGCCACTGCGCCATGCCATTCCACTGGCTATGGAGTTTATCTCACCTCCACCCAAATTCTTTGTTAGATGCCTGGTTTCTGATAACCCCCAGAGGCACCTCCTGATGAGGGTAACCATCCAGCATCTTTTAGATATTAAAGCCATTCAGGAGGTTCCGGCCACTCAGGTCAGACAATGTTTTTACTCAATCTTGTTCAACATACCCAAGGCCTCGGGGGGGTTGGAAGGCCATTTTGAATTTAAAATGGTTAAACTGTTACATTCGAGATAGACATTTTAAGATACAATCACTAAGTACCATTCTGGAGGGTGTTTGCGATGGGGATATGCTTGCCTTAATTGATCTCACGGAAGCTTATCTGCACGTTTCTATTTTACAGGAGCACCGCCAGTTTCTACGGGTTTTTTAATAAATATTTATTTTTATTTTTGAATAAACAAAAACAGACAAAACACAAAAAGCCTACAAAACCATCTTCCATTACAAGTTGTAGAAAGTGTGTCGATTGGTTACAAAAACTTCAGTGCATCCCTTCCACAATCATCACCTACAATTCATATCAAATCATATATTTTAAATCAAATATATTTATATATATTACTATCATCATACCTCAACCTTCATTTGACTATAATTGTTTTACATTTAATTGTTTTTTATATAAAATATTCCAGATTCAAAGCAAAACCACATAATGGCATTCCATTAGTTCTTCCCAATATCATCCAGTAATATTACATCTTTATAACATGTTTTAAATAAAAATTGGTTATATTTAATAACAGAGTTTCTAAACCTCCTTTTGTAATCACCATTTGCAATTTATATAAAATTTCCTCTTATCAAACCAATACATATATATGCATTATTATCATTATAAATCAATTATTTAACTATATCCATTATCACTTCATTTTATACATAATGCTCTAAATTTAATTAAATTTGACTTAATTTTTTTTATTATAAGCTTTCATTACATCAACCTGTGTCTTTCCAGCAATAGTGCAGTCTTATGTCTCTTGCCATTTGTGGCATTAGTATTTTGGTTATTTCCTTAGTAAGTTTTGTATGGACTTCTCTTCGCAACTTATTGCTTATTGCATATCTTGTATAAGCTCGAAACCCTCCATCTGCTTTTTGATTAGCTTATCTTTGGTTATCACTAGTAGTACTGATAGATTTCTCTCCTTAGTTCCATCAATTCTTCTCTCTTTTCTTCTTCTATACTTTGAGATCGGGGTGGAGCTCCAGTCCATCTATCTCCCCTTTCCATATTCCACTCTTTCCATTTCCAACCACGCTCAGTTCACTGTCAGTATCAATAATTTTCTTGCCTCTTTGTTTATTTTATCCTTCAGTTTTTAGAACTCTGACCTCCACTTTCTTCATTTGATGAACATCCTCATGTTCTACAATCTATGTTCTCCAATCTCTTCTCAATTTTCTCTGTTTATATCTTCTTTATATTCCAGGCTTAAAGAAAACAAAATTCTTAAATGGAGCAAAAAAAACAAACAAACAAACAAACCCATTCAATCCAGCATTATAAAAATAAGGAAAAAGATTTTAATCCATAGATATATTTAAAAAAAAGAATATAAAAAGTAGTAGAAGAAAAACTAATCCGTTCAATTTAAAGAACAGAAACATTTGCAAAAGTTCCATCCATAAAAGAAAATTAAAAAAAAGGATAACATACTGTCTGATGTAGCTTAATTTCGCTGCTTGTTCTCTTCTATTTTCAAATTTAATTTAGCTTTATTTTTTGGGGGTAGTCTCTTTTATAATAATACGATTTCCTCACCAGATGGACACACTTTCTCTTTCCGTTTTCCTCCCGTTCCAGAACTGTCCCAACTTCAGCAGCTTCAATGGCTGCGTTTCTGTCGCCGGCAAAAAGAGATTCTCCTGGATCAATCAGGGACTTTGCAGAGTCCCTGAGATCAGCAGGACGTACTCTTCCCTGGCCCCATCTCTTCAGGATGGTTTAGGTTCAAAAGGACCATCCAGCGGCAAAAGTATCAACTGTGATCTTGGAGCTCCAAAATCGCACGTGTCACAATGTAAGCTCCTTCTCTCCCAGTTTCTACGGTTTTGTTATTACTCTAATTACTATCAATATACGGCTTTGCCTTTTGGCCTTTCTTCTGCTCCTTGTGTGTTAAGGTTTTAGCAGCTTTGGCTGCATACTTGCACACCATACCCATCAGGGTCCAGCTTTACCTAGATGATATCTTGGTTCAATCGAGCTCCCGGGCGACAGCCACTGCTGATCTCACCATGGCATTACAAATACTTTGGGGCCATGCTTTTTCCATTAATGAGGGCAAAAGCCATTTCACCCCTGCCACCAAATTTTTCCACCTAGGGGCTTGGATAGACTCAGTGGTAGCCAGGTCTTCCTTTCTGAGGATTGCATATGCAGTTTGCAGGCACTTGTAGCTGAGGTGAAGGGGTCACGTAGGGTATCCCTTGCCACCTTATCCAAACTACTGGGAAAAATGGTCTCTGCCATCTACATCATTCCCTGGGCTCGTCTCCATACGAGAGAATTACAGTGATTCCCCTTTCAAAAGAAAAGGATCAGCACCTCACTCACCAAGGTGTCCCTGCCCAAGGAACTGGTCGATTCCCTCCATTGGTGGGAATCTAGAGCAATAGAGAAGGGATGCCATTTCAGAGTACTCCACAGGGTTACTATTATCACGGACACCAGCCTCTCTGGCTGGGGTGCACACATGGGATCCCAGATGGTGCAGGGCCAGTGGAGTCAGGAGGAGACGTCTATGATCATAAACTGGTTAGAATTACGGGCTATCAGGTTGGCCTTGTTGAAATTCCAGCGTTTCATTGGGGGACAGCACGTGCTAATTCTCACTAATAACATAACAGCCAGGCCCATGTTAATAGGCAAGGGGGGACCAGGTCTAGGGACTTGATGCTAGAAGCTAACACACTGGGTTCCTGGGCAGAAGACAATTTGCTATCCATCAAGGCCTAGCATATCTCAGGGGAGGCTAATGTACGAGCAGATTGGCTCAGCAGATCCAGAATCGACCAGGCCGAATGGCAATTACACCCTCCTCTTTTTCAGGAGATTGTACAAAGGTTTGGAGACACGATGGTATATCCGTGCAACACCCAACTCCCTAGGTTCTTTTCGAGGCTCCCTGCACCTGGTTCAGAGGGTGTGGGTGCTCTTCGCTGCCCCTGGCCCAGGGGTCTCCTGTATGCCTTCCCCCCGGTGCTCCTACTACCCAGGGTGATCCGCAAGACTATTAGTGTGTGAGCAGAGCTCATCCTCCTGATGCCCTACTGGCCGCGACAGCCATGGTTAGCCAAACTTTAAGCACTATTGGTGGAGAGACCTTGGAAGATTCCAGCAGACATGATCGTTCTTCATCAGGGGTCAGTGGAACATCCGGAACCTCAGTGGTTCCAACTGCCTGCCTGGTGATTGAGCAGTGCGCTCTCCAGGGGGGGTGAACTTTTGGGCAGGATTATAGATACCATTCAGGCATCAAGAAGGCCATCAACTGTTTGCATCTACAACACTACCTGGAAGATTTATTGCAATTGGTGTCGGCCTAAACACATTGTTCCCACTTAGTCCTCCATCTCCCAAGTCCTGGAATTCCTTCAGGACGGTTTAGAGAAAGGGTTTCCCCCCAACATTGTCAGAAGACAGGTGGCTGCCCTTAGCACTATTCTTACTTGGGGGGGGGGCAGACCTTATCTCATCATCCGCTGGTAAAGAGGTTCCTGAAAGGGGCCACCAATGCGCGGCCTCCGGCAGTGCATCACTACCCCTCATGGGACCTCGCAAAGGTGTTGGAGGCACTTACTGGGCCTTCTTTTGAACCTCTCCGAGACGTTCCCATGAGGATACTTACCTGGAAAGTTGCCTTCTGGGTAGCAATAACATCTGCCAGGAGAATATTAGAATTACATACCCTTTCGGTGCGGGAGGATTTATGCAGATTTTATCCCGACTGTGTTGTACTACGGCTGATTCCTTCGTTTGTGCTGAAGGTGGGGTCCTGGTTTCATAGGGCACAG
Organism: Thamnophis elegans; assembly: GCF_009769535.1. NCBI lineage: Eukaryota > Metazoa > Chordata > Lepidosauria > Squamata > Natricidae > Thamnophis > Thamnophis elegans. The sequence continues at coordinate 21,707,750 of NC_045558.1, read as the reverse complement.
GAAGTGGTTCTTCCCAATTTCTGCCCCTCCCCGGTACACCATTTAGAACAACAATGGCATCCGTTGGATATGCACTGGGCGCTCGAGATTTACATTCAATGCATGGCGGAGTTACGATGTTCAGAGGCACTATTTGTTTCCTTTTTGGAATCTTCATTGGGTAAGAAGATATCGGCGGCCACCATAGGGAGGTGGGTGTGTAAATGCATCACATTGGTGTATGAGGCTCGTCAGGAATCGGTGCCGGACAGCATTACTGCCCACTCTATGAGAAGTGCAGCTACCACACAGGCATTTCTAGACGAGATCTGTAGATAGGCAGCTTGGGTGTCTCGTTCTCCCTTTATTAAGATTTATAAATTGGACAAATTCGCATCCACTGATGCAGCGTTCGGGCGGGCAGGGTCCTACGGGCTGTTGGTTCTCAGGGCTTTGGTTCAGAACAGTCTACGGCCCATCCTTGAATGGTCAGGCTTGGGTATGTCCCATTCATGGATGCTATCTCTATCCTTATTGAGAAATGGCGTTGGTACTTACCTGATATGCTTCTTCTAATAAGGTGAAGATAGCCTCTGGCCCGCCCATATCTGAAGACTGTTCTTTCTCATTGTTGTTATTTGGTTGGTCCAAACGGTGCTTGGGAGTGTTCTATTTCTACTGGTTGTACGTTACCTTGGTATGCAAGTAAAATTTCATTGGATAACATGTTGTCTGTATTTATTTACTTCGCTGGAAAGCTGGGTGGAGACACTCACAAGGTGGGTTATATAGGGCAATAATTAATTAGTAATCAGACTCAGTCCAATCAGAGCACGGACTGTGTTAACCCATTCATGGATGCTATCTCCACCTTATTAGAAGAGGCATATCAGGTAAGTACCAATGCACTTTTTCTTGCAAAGTACTTCTGGGCTCAACAACATTATAAGTCTGATATACGGTAAGGATTTCAGACAGTTGAACAGTATTCTAGGATTGGCCTAATGTATATTTTGTAAACTCTAATGAGCAGTACAATATTTCCAGGGTGGTAAGAAACTTCATAGAATTAAATTCACAAATTTAGCAATGCTGTTACAATGAACTTTAGAACATAAATAGTTGGAGATGAGTACACCAACTATCCTTAACAAAATAAGGGTTATCTATTAGATCAGAGGTCCTCAACCTTTTTGGCTATATGGACTAGCAGCAACAATGTGTGTGCGTGTGTGTGGGGGGGATGGTTTCACGCATGCAACTTAATCCTGTACTTCGCATGCTTGGCCGCCACTTGTGTGGCCTGGTTCCCAATGGGCTGCGGACTGGTACCAGTCCATGGAGCAGGTGTTGGGGACCCCGGTACTAGATCAATACCACCTACATTCTGATATTCTTTTCCAATATGCAAAACTGAACATTTCTTAACTGAAATCTGGAGTTGCCAAATTGATGACCACTTGAAGACACCATCAATGTCATTTTGCAAAGCAAGCAAGTTTTCAGAAATATGAAAACAATTTTACATAATCAGTAAAGAAGACACAATTATTTTTGTTCATGTAGCCCAAATATTTTTTACAATGCAAACGTCGTAAATTTGGATAACAAGTCATTGAGCTCCAAAAGGTGAATAATAGATTGGATTATATCTGATTGCATGATTTTGCATGTAATGTAACAGAGAGATGGGCCTGTAGTCTTCAACCAAAATGAGATCAGATTTAGTGGTTAAAGATGGAGATTCCAAGGCAATGGACATTTATAACATAAGTACAGGATTGTGGAGGGGGGTGGGGCAGAAGGAAGAGCTATAGTTCCTAAATGAAAGATGAGCTATAAATCTAATTAATTAATTCATAAGTCCTATCAATGCTCACAAAGAATCATTAATTCATTAGAAGCTGTCTGTTAAAAGCATTGCTATCATTTAATATAGTTTTATTGATTATTTAGTTGACTATATGAAGAAACAATGAGCATCAGCTACAATAAAATAAAGCCATGTCTATAAATACTGGGCTCTTGTTGGGACATAATTGGGAGTTGAATCAGGTGTGTATCTTCAGGTGTGAATCAGGTGTGTATCTGAGGACCCAGATTGTTGTTGGGGGCGATATGCTGACTCTGTAAACCGCTTAGAGAGGGCTGAAAGCCCTATGAAGCGGTATATAAGTCTAACTGCTATTGCTATTGCTATTCTATACCAAGTGCCCTACAGGCACACATTGTCTCAAGGTATGAATCATCCATTTTTAACCATAAAATAAAACTGCTCAATTTTTTGCTCTGGTAAAGGCTATGCAATGATCACACCCGTTGTCAGGTATTTTTCTGTTTAAAAATATTCTTGCCCAGCCATTTCAATAACCTGATATTTGCAAGACATTCAATGTTGGTATATATATTAATGGCCAAAGCTCTTTCTTCAAATTAAGGACAAGTAGTCCTTAACTTATGACCACAACTGAGCCCAAAATAGATATTGCTAGGTGAGACATTTGTTAAGTGAGTTTTGCCCCATTTTATGACTTTTCTTACCAAATTTGTTAGGTGAATCACTGCAGTTGTTAAGTTAGTAACATGATGGTTAAGTGAATCGGCTTCCCCATTGACTTTGCTTGTCAGAAGGCTGCAAAAGGTGATCACATGACCCCAGGACACTGCAACCATCATGAATCGTTGTCAAGCATTCAAATGAAAATCACACGATCATGAGGATGCTGCAACAGTTGTAAGTGTGAAAAATGCACATAAGTCACTTTTTTCAGTACTGTTATAACTTGGGTCACTAAGCAAACTATTGTTAAGTCAAAACTACCTGCATTGCCTTGGCTGAGAGAAGGTTACATTGATGGGTCAAGATTTTTAGAAGTGATTTCTCCTAAAACAGTGGTGTCAAACTCAAAGCCCACAGGCTGGATCTGGCCTACAGGGTGCTTAGATCTGGCCGTCCTGCAAACAGCGAAGGACCAGCCTATGTTGCCTTTGCCAGTGAAAAAGGAGCTTGAAAATGGGCTCTGTTTTCAGCTGCAATGACCTCATGCAACTCTTGGCCAGTGAAAACAAAGCTCGGGAGAGCTATGTGTGGCCCTCTCGAGGTCTGTTTTTACTGGTTGAGGGCTGCAGGAGGATCCCTCAGCCCCATCCAGGCCACTAGAGATGTCCCCGACATGAGTGATGTCAAGCTGCCCATAGCCCCCGGGCCACCCCCCACCCCCCAAGATCAAACACAACTCTGATGTGGCCCTCAGTGAAATCGAGTTTGACACCCCTGACCTAAAGATACCTATTCACTTTTGCCTTTTTCATGGGCCTGAGTGTTACAGAATGTGGACAGCCATGTCCTAGAGATTTTCTTACTCTTTCTATAAGTTGAAAGCTCTAACCAGGTAGCAGAAGGCTGCCATGTTGGAAATAAAATTCTGTGGGTGTGTGAAAAACGGGCTAGTATTTAAAACAAGAGATGATATTATGGGAAACTCGTTTATTAACAGTTGCTGTCTCATTGCCATCATTGTGCCCCTTGAATCCACTAGATGGCGGCAATGCACCAGAGATTTCCATTTCTCTTCTTGGAGAACTATAAGCCTTCCTTTTTTTGACTTCACAGACATTTATTCCTTCCTTTCTTCCTTTACAGGAGTTTAAGACGGGGGGGCTATCAATAGTAAACTAGTCTTGAATGGTTATCTGTTACTCACTGAATTGTGGGCAGCGTGTCTTAAATACCAACTGGGGAACCAGAGCACCGGGCCACAGCTCCTCAGATGCCTCTCTTTGGCCTTGGTGTACCAGCGGATGCTGAATTGGATGGAGCCAGCAAGAATCATTTGACATATACATATAAACAAACGTGTGTGTGTGTGTGTGTATGTGTGTATGTGTTCCAGCATAACTCTGGAAAACCTAGAGCAATCTCAACCAAACTTGGTACACAGATGACTTACCTTCTGGAGAAAAATAAGATAAGACACCACTAGCACCCCTTGGGCGGGGGTTCTGTTAAGATGCTGCCTGTTGTGCCGCACTGCCGTAAAATGGCTCCTACTGTACAGCACAGTGGTGTTGCCATGGTAACCGCTTCACAGTACTCCACAAGGGGGCTCCCTCTGATAAGGGGAAAATCGAAAGTCAGAAATTACGTTTGGTCCAGACATTTTCCCCCTATAAATAAATACCCGGGCAATGTTCAGTTATTGGCTAGTAGTTTATAAACTTGGTTGCTATCCTCTACAAGAACAGGAAACATCCATGGGCTGGCTTCAGAATGGCCGTCCATAATAGCAGGCACAATAAAACAGTCTGCAAATCCTCCCTGCAATAGATTTCAAAGGACGAAAACAAGAAATGTTCTCCTACTTAGATGTGAGGGCTTTGTTGCTTTGAGACTGGTTGAGCAGGTGGCTACAAATGGCCCCTGGGTATACTTAGCTCAGCTGGAAGAATGGAGCAGGCAGGTGAAACCTGCCCACTCAGGGATCTTCTTGAAATCTGCCTTCTTTGAGTGATGGTGAACAGGGACGGAGCTGCTCATTATCTCTGTCTATACTCCTATCTCCAGCTTGGTGCTGGTGACGCGTCTGGGCTAATTACACACATAGGCCCATGCTATCCTGTGTTTGTGCCTTTCTGAATCGCTATATTGAATTTTGCCTTTTGAGTACCTTTTTATTTTTGCTTTTTAAAACTACCTAAAATAAAAGAATAAAAGGGAAAAAGAGGGAAAAAGAAGGGGAAGGGAAGGGAGAAATAAAAAGAGAATATATTAAAGATGCACAAAATTGCACAATCATTAAGATTATGTTAAAAGCAGGAGTGGGTTCCGGCTGGTTTTCCTGCCGATTCGCTTGCACAGTTCAATTAAAATTCTATATATGCGCAGAACTAAAAAAAAAAAGATGGTGATGACAGCGACTGGGGAACCAGTTCGAGGGCATGGCAGGCCTGGGCCGCTGCTGGTTCCAGTGACCCAGGCCGCCATACCACTATTGGTTCAACTGAACTAGGCTGAACCCGTAGGAATCCACCTCTGGTTAAAAGAAGGAAAAACATTATTCTATTACTGTTATTAGCAGTGTTGAATGAGAAAAGATACAACCACATTTATGTTTGGCACTTTACGAATTAATGCTAATATTGTTAAGTCAGAAGAACACAAAAACATCCACAATGAAGAGAACCATCTGTCAAAATAATAGGAATTAACAAGAATGTCTCTTTAATTTGAAATATTTCTCCTTAACTCTGTATGACAAATCAGACAGAATTTGGAATTTAAGGTCTTATATTGAAAGAAACCTGGATGTCGGGTGTGACAGATGATTATCTAGGGAGATTCTCAATCATCCAGATCATGATTGTCTCAATGTTGTTTTTTTCAAAAGGCAGCTGGAGGGTGTAGTCCAGCTGCCTTTTGAAAAAGCACCTTTGAGAAAGATATTTACGTACAGAACTGTAGTTTATGAAGTAAATGGTTTCCAAATTAAGTGAAAGTTAGTATCAGACTTACTTTTTTAGATAAGGAGTTAATTTTGACTCAAATGCATATTTCCTGCCAAATCTCTAATGAAAATATTGAATAAAATCTTTCCAGAAAGAAGTGTAGATTTTTCTAGCATTAGCTATCATATATGAAGTGTTTCTTAGGCTTGGAGAGCCTTATCAGAAAAACAACTAGCAAGAGAAAAAGTTAATATTTAAAATTTGTTTCATTCCATTTCTACAAATAGAAATATATCTCCTTCATCCTATAATTCAGGAGTCCCCAACTCTCTGGCCACACCTTGGTGTCGGGACACAGCTTGTTGGGAACTGTGTTGTGTGAGTGACAGGAGAGCGCATGACCATGTGAAGCAGGGGTGGGTTGCTGCCGGTTTTACTAGTAGTTTGCAACTTGTATGCGGGCATGCTCAATGTAAATTGTTCTTCGCGCATGCGCAGAATAATTTACAGTGAACTGCGCATGTGCAGTCACTAAAAACCAACATGGTGGTGGCCCAGCGGCGGCAAGGGAGCTGGTTCAGGGGCGTGGCAGGCCTGGGTCGCTGCTGGTTCTGCCACCCAGGCTTAAATTCCACTACTGGGACGAACTGGGAGCAACCCACCTCTGATGTGAAGCTGCATTTGCACAAGAACTGGGTGCATGTGAAACCCCCCCCCCTCCTGCTGCTGCCTCCACCAATGTTTCCAACATTGAGAAAGTTTATGTCTCAACTTTACATCCTATAACCTTATCACTGTAGCAGTGGTCCCCAGCTCTTTAAGATGTGTGCACTTCAATTCCCAGAATTCCATAGTAATCTGTCTGGGGAATTCTGGGAACTGAAATTCCACCCCATTTAAAATTGCCAAAGTAGATAAGTATTGCTCTAGGCAACCTAAGCCAGGAATTTGCCTGGATCACATCAATGTTAAAGCAACACTTTGATAGGCCTGGGAATAAAAATAAAGACTAAATTGCTGGGAGGAGTCATAGAAAGGAATATCTTCAGGCAACATGCAGATGAGCTGATCTATTGCTGATCTTATCATAAGGCTCAGTTTACTGCTAAATAAATTGTTCAAGCTGGAAGAATCCATGTCTCTTCCCACTATGGTAAAGAAGGAGGGGTGAGGGGCTTGTGGCAGCAGGAAGTACTACCTAACCCATAACCAGATGCTCCACCAAAGCAGAATGAAAATGGATGTAGTTTGGGAGGGTCAAACTTATAGATCTGTATCTGTTCAATTATAGGGGGCATAGCTGTAATAAATATCTAAATACATTGGTATATGTGCCTAGACATCCATCCTGGTTGCAGAGACTTTAGGGGGAGTTAATTGCACGTGTATTCTCACAGGCTGAAATTCTAAATGCAATTCTGGATTCTTGTAAGGCACTTTGCAAGGCCCCTGGTCTGCCCTAGAGGAGAAAAAAGTGTAAACTTTAGGACTTTTAGGAAGCCTTTGAAGTTATCTGAGATGTGCATGGATATCAGTAAGGTGTGGTCAAAACATTCAAGATAGTGCAATCAAGTTTCACCTGTTTCTGATATGCATCACAACATACTGAGGAAAGTAATAAACATTGTTAGAGGGTCTCACAATAAACAAAACTCAAAAGAAACTACAATAAACCAATAAAAGGGGCAGGGGGAAAATAAGACCAGATGGAATGAAACAAGACATCTCACTTACCCTTGCCAAAGGCCTGGATGAAAAGTCAGGTCTTCACAGTTGAGGAGGGGAGGCAGAGGGGAGGTACTGTCCTCATTCAACAGGGGAGGTACTGCATTCATTAATTGAAGGAACCCAGAAAATGCCATCCAGATTAGATCAGATCAACTGAGTAGACTGTATAGGAGACAATTATTTTAAACTGGTTTGCATAACTAGGATTAGGAAGGATGTATGGAAATGCCTTTCTTATCTATCAGATGTTCATCTGTGCTAAGTCTAATATACAAGCTCCAGAAGTGTAATTTCAGGATGGAGAGTGGAAGGGGTATCGTTTGTTGAGTGATTGTTTTCACAATCTAATTTGACATAGCTAGATACAATCGTTGATACAATGTTGAGTCCGATGTTGCAATATAAGGTACAGCGAGGTTAAAATAAAGGAAAGGCCCTATGAAGCATTTAGACTTATATAGCACTTAGACTTATATACTTAGAATAGCACTTAGACTTATATACCGCTTCACAGTGCTTTTACAGTCCTCGCTAAGCGGTTTACAGAGTCAGAAAATTGCCTCCAACAATCCGGGTCCTCATTTTACCCACCTCGGAAGGATGGAAAGCTGAGTCAACTTTAAGCCTGGTGAGATTTGAACTGCCAAACTACAGGCACCCGGCAGGCAGCTGAAGTAGCCTGCAGTACTGCACTCTAACCACTGTGCCACCACGGCTCTTCTACCTCTTTCAAAGATAGTTATCCATTTTCCGCTTTGAAGCTGGTATGAACTTCTAATGTAAGAGAATATTGTAGACTCAAAATTTCAGTGAATCAAAGTCCCATGGCCAATTTCTAGCTGAAGAAACTTCTTGGATGAGAAACAGAACCTCTTCAAAAAACAATAAGAAAGTCCAGTTGCCTCCTGAAAAAGCACCTTTGGATTAAGGCTCTAGAACAAGAACTATGAGTTCTAATTCTTCCTGAGCATGAAGACAGCTGGATGAAAGTGGACCAGTCACTCTCTCTCAATTCTACTGAAATAGACAATGGCAAATCACTTGCCAAGGAAACTGCAAGGGCCAGTCCAGGCAATCACCAAGAGTCCAAAACCAAGTAGGGGGCACATCCATAGTTGCATCACGCTCTACTAATGGGATCACAGATCCTTTCATCATTGTAATTGTAATACAGAAGGGTCTTGTTTGATGAAACAAGGAGATCCTATCTCCACACTGCTCATGAACCAGTTCCTAGTTTTAGCCTATCTCTGTTAATTTTAATGTTTCTGTATTTTTGTTTTTATGTTGTAAGCCACCCAGTTACTTTATTTATTTATTTATTTAATTTGTATGCCACCCACTCTCAAAGAGACTCCGGGTGGCTTACAAGTAAAAAAAAGGGAAAGGGAAGGACATACAAAAACAAGACAACATTAACAAGACAACATTAACATTACTTTGACAGGCAGGCAGCACATAAATTTAATTAATAAAAATATAACCATTACACAGCATTCTCCTCCCCCCCCCCAATCCCAAGGCTTGGTAAAGACATTTCTTCAGGGAAATCTGAGAATTGCAACAGATATAAATTAAGAATAATCACTTAAACTTATATATGATGCCCAAATGATTCCGCACAGTTCAGAATAATCAAAGAAATTCCAATTAAATCAATAAAACATAAAGATAAAAATTGCAAGCGGAATAAAGTGAGGGTCCGCCAAAGAGGTATAGAATTTTGTTTCATTTAAACAAAAAAAAAAAAATCAGAAGCACCGTAATTGTGCTTGCCTGCCTTTCCTTGCTTACACACAATTAGGAGCTGACACTGCAAAACTGTAAATCCAAAATTGTTAGTGAAACAATTGCACAAAGGAAGAAGGAAAAAACCCGCCTGCCTGTTTCATGAGAGAGTTCTCTAATAAATGAATTAGCAATTCAGTAAGAAGATCGCTCTGGGGCTGATATTGATCAGGCCCAGGCTGCGTGTTTGCTGGGACTGTTGGGGGCATAATTGAGTGTCAGTCTCTGTCTGTGTCGCCCTGCTGGCGCCTGCTGCTTTTGCATTTGCTAATTTTCAGTAACTGTCTTCTGCCTGCTACTCCCAGAGCAGCTCTATCCGAAGGAGTGGTCAGGCTCCTGCTGGTCAAACCGTCCCTCTGAGGAGGCTTTATCGATCCCCAAAGGACGCACGGAGGGGAAGTGGGAGCGCTCCTGTCTCCTTCCCAAGGAAGGGAAGGCGTCGCTGGAACTTCTCCAGGTGGCTGCCCGCCTCCCGCTCCAAACCCCCTTTTCATCCTCCCTACCTCGCCCTTTACTTTTCTTGGCCACCCATTTCATTTTGTGGATTTCTAGGCTATAAAAAGCCCTAGGAGCAACCTGTCTGCTTGCTTTGATTCGTGGAAGCAGGCGTTCCTGGCACAGAACTTGGCGCACTAAGGAGGTTATGACCCTCGCCCCGAAAGTTAACCACTGGAAGATTAAATGCAATGCAAACCAAGAAAAAAAAAGCAGAGCGTGCATTTCCCATATCCCCGGCCGTTTGTTAAACTAAACGTCTCTTCCCATTCGCACGGCTGATTCCGACCCTAAAAACCCAGGAGAAAGTGAGTGGGAACGGTCCCTCTTCCAGGCTCAGCCTTCCAATCCTTCGATCGCTAAACTCCGCTACTTTGAGCGCCACTTCTGCCCCGCCTATGACAATGGCTGTGGGCGGGGCGAGGGGCGGACCGAGGTGGGGTCAGGCGGCGGGGCGGCTGCATTATTTACAGAGCGAGATTGAAGCGCCAGGGAGAGTGGGGACGCTGCACCGTCTGCCCTGCGCACTGGCTTTAAGAAAGTGGCGAGGGACGAGGTTTCTGCGGGGCAGAGCGCTGCAGCGGCGGTGCCATCGGTGTGATTGCAGCTGTGAAGGGGCTTCCTCGCCTTCCAGCCCGGCATTTCCAGGGTCCGGCGGGCCCTGCTGGGATCTGGGACTGGAGGACGGTCGACGCGGGCAAAACGGTTCGTTCTTGGGGAGAGTCGATGCGTTTCCCGATCGGAGCCTTTCCTTGCGGTGTCGCAAGGTGAAGCCATCTCAGGACGTCCGGCGGCAAAAAAAAGCCAAGCAAGGGAGTCTTCAATGGAGCGTCACTCCAGTTTCTTCTTCATCTGGCTACAACTGGAGCTGTGCGCCATGGCCATCCTATTGACCAAAGGTGAGCTCCAGCGCGCCGGAGCGCTTCGGAAGGACGAGGCATCCAAGGAAAGCTGCCCCGATCGTGCGGGGCTGGAAATGCCTCTTTTTCCTAGCCTGGGTCAAGGCTCAGAGTGCGGAGGGTCCGCGGCGGGGCCGTTCTTGAGAGCTGGGAAAAAGCTGGACGGGAAAGAAACCCGCTCGCGGGGCTGGCTCTGAAGAGGGGAGAAGTGGATGGCTGAGAGCCGATGCGCCATTCCCTCTTTAGGGGCGATTCGCCGTTCATCGCGGTGCGTGGTTGGAACGCAAGTCGGCGTGGTTCTTATATAGTTTTGGTTCGCGAGGCAAAGCCTGAGAATTGGATTTAATTCTGCAGAGCGAAGGTAACCCACGGTCTGCAGTGCCAAAGTAGTGGCAGCGCCTTGGTCCAACCAACCTGTCCCAAATTGGGGTTTTTTCGAGCCTTCTGCGCGCGCGTCCGCATGACAGGTACTTTCTCTTTAAAGTGCCAATTCTGCAAAAGGCGCTCGGACCTAGGGCGACCCCTTTAGAGAAAAGGGGACGGACAGCGAGGGTTTAAGGATGAGAATTTATTTATTTTGCCTATGGGCAACCCTAAACCCGATTGTCACTTCCACAGGAGAACTTTGAAAAACGGCTGCGAAGAGTTGACTGGGGAGGTGGGCGGGCGTTTTGAATATGGGAAATGCTTTCTTCCCGTGATCAAAAGATCCCAAGAAACTGGCCACGTTAAGATGTAGGGCGCCTTGGGGCCAGAGGGAGAGTAGTCCCGAGAATCTGAAATCAGGCTCAACCCGCGCCTCCGGTTCTGGGTTGGGAAGCTCGGGTAGGTCTTGCCTCCTTTGTAGACCTGCCCAATCTTGGGGACGGGAGACAGGGAGACTCTTAATACCATCCAAGGGCTTCCAAGGCTGCGGTCCTATCTTCCAATCTTGGGCGCGCAGCGGGACTTGCTCTCAAGGATGCATGAGAGGAAGCGCAAACCCTGCAGCCGCCGACAGCTCGGGATCCTCCAAGGCCGCCTTGCCTAGCGGGACCCGGCGAAGTCACCCAGGCTTCCTTGCGCGCAGTCGTGCTAAGTGGCGGGAGGACCACTACGGCTACTTGGAAAGCTTCGAGGAAGGGAAGATCCGAAGGGGCCGCCGGCCTCCCTCCTCTCCCCTTCAGCCATAAACTTTGGGAGCGAGAGGCCACTCTGGAGGAGGGTCTTCTTAGGAAAGGGTGGTCGCCGCCCTTCCGTGGCTCCTGCCGGGCCAGGCGGAGCTGCCAGTGTGGCGGCGGCCGCCCTCGCAGCGGGTAAGCCCGGTAGCATCCCGCCAGCCGTCCAGCCTCGACACTTTCCCGGGGCGGTTCCCCTCCCCTTGGCCGGCCTGTCCTCTCTTCTTCGGCCTCTCCCTCCCCGGCTGGCGAGCTGCATGTGCTGGGCCCAAGCGCGGCCTTTGAAGAGCTCTGCCAAGGCTTTGTGCGGGTGTCGGGTTTCTTCCCGGGCCGAGGCGCGCAGGCCAGAACAAGCTCGCCTGTTCTTGGAAGTGGTGACGGGGCTTGGATTTCCTGCGCTCCCTCTCCGCCTCCCCCGTGGCTTCCTCCCTCCTGCCCCCCCCCCCCCCGCTTCATTGATGCGAAGCAACCCTCGGGGCAAGCGGTTGTCAAAATGTTTTGCTTAGGCCATCTTTAGTAGTGTGCTTCGGAACTTTTTTAGGCGGGCTCTTTGGAGCTGAGAGTCTCATTCTCTTTCTCACCCATTTCAACCTCCCAAATCAAGCCGAGCAGGAGATTCCTGTCGCGGAGGAGCAACTGGCCAGAAGGCAGGATCCTGCACCCTTTTTCTCTTTCATGGCTTCTCTAAAGAGAGGGTGGGAGGGGGGGAGAGAGCCAAGGGCAGATCCATCTCAAAATCATCTACATTCAAGTTTTGTAGTCAACATAATTTGCTTTGTTTTGGCTTAGGGGGAAGCCCGCCTGCCAAGGATTTATGCTATAAATGGTTGTTTATGGCACAACCACCAAGCAGTGTAATGTGCTTTTCCAGACTGACATCCCTTACCAGTTTCCTTGATGTTGGCTAGCCAGAGGCTTAGCTTGAAATAAATTAACTGCACACCACTCAGCGATTTTGTGAGGCTGGCAGCATTTAAGGGTAAATTGTTTCTCAGACAATCGCAGAAGTTCAGACTTTTGGGGTGTTCCTACAACAGTCAGCACAAAATGTTCCTCCTCCCTTTTTTAGAAATAAAAGGTACTGTTAAAGCAGGGAAAGAGAATGGGAAAGTTGACGTTTCCCATAATTGCCATGTTTCATGGAGAGGAGGTTAAAGGATAAGCAAGCACAGGGTTGATGTGCTATAGTATTTATTTATTTTGGAAAGAAGGGTGTAATTAACCCCAAATAACAGCCCTTGAAGCCAGCGGAGGGAAGTTTTCTGGCCCCATCAAAGAGGGACTAAGAAGGGAGTGACTGGGAATAATGTACAGTTGCAGATACTGAAACTATGTGCCTGATAATGATATAATTAGGGGATCACAGACTTCTGGCTGCTGTCGACTTCAAACACTTTAAGAGAAGCCTGCAGTCTCTCCTGAAGCCACCTTGACTAAAAGCAGACATTTTTTCTTTAATAGCTACATACAGTAACAAGAAGAAGAGGTGAACAGAAAGGGCATTGTTCACTGTTTGAAAATACCAAATACACTCTCTGGCCTTTTGCATAGTTCAGAAAGAATCTTGATGAATTGATAGAAATAAATATCCCCTCCCAAAAACACAATATTACAAAACTTCTGCTCTTTTCCATTGGAAATATATATATTATATATGGTCAAATTAAAAGGGAACTGTAATAACTTGATGACTGCTCTATGGGTTTTGTTTATGAGTCAGCCTTGGGTCAGAGAAAAGATAAGATTTTCAAATTGGGTCATATAAGCTATTAAAACAGAAACAGGGTCTTAGATTTTGTTTGCATGTTGCTTCCTGAGACAGCTTGTGAGAGGGTATTTGTGCAATTTCCCTCTTTCTATATTTATCCATGGTTTGTCAGATGTCTGAATCTCCTTGCTAGATAATATTTGCTTCAATGACATTTTTAAAAAAGGGGAATGCAAAATTGGGAAAACAAAACTTTTGAGAGAAAGAGAAAAATCTAGATAAGTATAGGAAAACTGGACTTTAGTATCAGGACATCAAGAATAAGATCTGATAAATTCTAACTACCACCCACATTGTATACAACCTTCTATTTTTATTCTGTTTTTTCTTATTACAGTTATCCATTTGGGTGAAGAACCTTAAATGTTTGTTTTGCTTACCAATTTCCAGGCAAAGGAGATGGAATGTTTTCTGTAAAAATAGCTCTCCAAATGGTAGTTGTAAGTTTTTGAACTTCATGAATTCAACAGGCAGAGATTTTAGAGCACGGATACAGGACCCCATGGACTTGATATTATACCTACGTACTTCTAAAAAAACAAGTCTGCTGGTGTATTTTCTTTCTGTCTTGTAAGATGTGTATGGATGTGTTCATTGTAATCTCTTAATTGCTTGGAAAATAGAATTCTAAAGCCTTTTTAAAAAAAAAATGTATTGGATGTCTTATGGTTGATTTTTAAAAAGGTTAAAAAATGTATAGTTCTTCAATGATGATAATTTCTGAAAGTTGAGAATAGGCCAGCTTTTCTTCCTACTTCTGTTCATACTTTTTTCAGATTTAAACTAAAATATTTTAAAAAGAGCAACATTTCTGTGTGTAATAAAATGAACCTCATTTTTGAGGACTATGAAATGAAGATGTTTTTAGGAAGGGAATTTTTTTTTAAACTTCCTTTATAAATCTGTGGTTTCCTGTGCATTTTTCTTTTAGTCCAAGTTTTCAGGTTAAGTGTTTACCTTTTTTGACCACATGATGGATTGAGTGAATGAGGAGCTGGTAGTGGTAGAGGAAAGTAATTTTACCATTGCATCCTTCCTTCCATCGAAAGAAGTTGATTTTGGCAAGTAGAAATGATACTTGTAAACAAAATTTCCTGTTTTAAAATGGAGCAAAAAAGCACTTCTACAAAATTTCCTGTTTTAAAATGGAGTAAAAAGCACATCTACATGAGGAATTCCTTTTTGAAAAAAAGATTGCGTGCTGAATCTAATATTTCTCTTTTTTCTCATAGATGAATTTCTTAATATCTCTTTAGGGGCAAAATACTTACTTAAGTTCAGAAATATGATTGTAGATTTTTCTCTATTTTAGAATTTTTTCATGTGTTTACACACCGATATATAGTTGTGAGGAATGCCGTGTCCATTGTGTATATATAATTTTTTAATCCCACCTTTGTTATTTTTATAAATAATTCAAGGTGGAGAACATACCTAATATTTTTTCTTCCTTTTCCTGTTTTCCCCAAAACAACAATCCTGTGATGTGGGATGGGTTAAGAAAAAGTGTCCCAAAATCACCAGCTGGTTTTCATGCTTAGGGTGGGAGTACGGTCTTCTAGCATGGTGCTTTCAGTACTTAAACACTCATATTTTATCTGCTTTGGAATTAACCTAATGGATTTTGGAATTAATGCTGGATACTGTGATGCATCTCCCATGATTGAGAAGTGATATAATAATAAGTAGGCAGGGCATGCAATCCTATGCTCGGACAGACATACCGAATGTTAAAAAGTTGCCTACTTAACAAATTTTGACCAGGAGATTGGTCTGTTTTGTAAGGCATACGATAAGTAACTTGGTCTCTGTATGCAACAGTCGTGAGAACCTAAGCTGCTATTGGGGTTCAACAACTGAAATATATGTGGATGTTTCTAGTAAATTAAATTCTGTTAAATTCTGTTCCTAAATTCTTTTCCTACAACCTCTAATTATTCTGGCATCATTTGTATATAATTCTTTGTCCCATTGTTTGATTGGGTGGTCTATATGTACTGTATGTCACAGATTGGTTTGGAAATTGCAAATATTATCAATATAATCAGCTTCTGTATACTTTGTCTAGTATTTGTACATCATACTTACTTCACGCTAGTATCAGTTTGTTTTCCATGGAGCTCCCCAAGAATGCCTCAAATACTTGGCAACCGTTAGCAGATAGTCTTAATTGTTGACCATCATTAATCCATGCTTGTGTGCCAATAGTAGTACGGTGGAAAAACTGAAATCTGGCATTCCAGTTACGGTATCTTGAAGTTCTAGCATCCTGCTCATACCACATACAGTAAGTCAGTCATCCCCTTGAGTTGCTCTGGATTACAACTCTCGGAACTATTAATTTTGTTGATCAAAAATTCTGAGAACTGTAGGTCAGTGCATCATGAAAGTACCATGCTGGTGTAAATTGACCCAGAAATGTTTCAAAGAGGATAGTTGAATGCTACTTTCACCCTTGGCACACTTGAAACAACTGATTAGGAATAGATAGTCATTATCTATATGGTCCCAGGATTGATGGCTCATAATAACCTATCAGTCAAATTATGCTATACTATTGCAGTACACTTTCATTAATATTTCTGTATTGAATGCAATAAATATCTCAGTCCTTGGCCAAGAGTTTTATAAAATCAAGTACTTCTGAATGCCTGCTGGCTAACTGAGCTTTGCCTTTTATTTTGTAACAGGTGAAATCAGATGCTACTGTGATGCTGCACATTGTGTTGCAACAGGTTATATGTGCAAATCAGAGCTGAGTGCTTGCTTCTCTAGACTGCTTGACCCACAAAACAGCCATTCTCCACTGACACATGGCTGCTTGGACTCCCTTGCAAGCACCCTGGACATTTGTCAAGTTAACATAGCCCAAAACCACTCTGGCATTGCCATACCCACCTTGGAGTGTTGTCATGAGGATATGTGCAATTACAGAGGTCTCTATGATGTTCTGTCTACTTCCAGGGGTGACCCATTGGGTAAGTCACATTCTTATCTGTATTGGCAACAGACAAGATCTTGTCAGCCTACTAATGATTTTAGGCTTAAGCAAAGCGGAGAAGGAAGCATGTGGCAGGAAAACCTTTGCCAAAAAGCTTTTACATCTACATTTGCATAAGACACAAAGCTTTCTTTTTTATTTGTATCTCAACTGGCACATTGCCAGAGGACCCATGTCTTGGGTGGAGTGCTTGCTTTCATCACAATGTAGTGCATTCTAGACAGGATAAAATAAACTATTAGACTAAAATTAATTACAGAATTTTGAAGTGAATGAAAAGGAAATAACCAAAATTTTAATTTTCTAATGGTGGAACTCAGTTTCTTGTAAGTAACTGAAGGAATTTAACAATATAGAAATAATTCCTTTGACCCAACAAATCTTCTGGTGCAACTCTGTTGTTGCTTTGCAGATGAGGAAATCCAGTATCTCATAGTTACTGGGATATCCATTTAATTGATGCTGAATCCCCAGCAACATCATTGCTGTTTTGATAAATGGAATAATATACATTACTTGAACTGCAATCCTCAAGGATGCTTCTTAATTGTTTCAAATTTAGTGACTATTTTCCTCAATTGCATATTCTGTTCTCTAAATGTTTGAATTTGCATGTGGTAACATATTGTTTTACTTAATATCATGAAGAAAGTCACAAACTAAAGTATATCCTGTTGCAAAAAGAGGTTGAAACTGTGTTCTTCATATTATTGAACTGAATATTGCAGCTATGTTAAAAGCTGTTGAATTCAGCAAAATCTAGAGGCTCTTTGTTTCTTGCTAATTATATATTTTTATTATTTTGATCATCTGTTATCAAATTAGTATCACTTGAGAACCACATGCTGTAGATATTCTCTGCAACAATTAGATCTAATTTTATTCAATCCTAATCCTATAAATCATGTAGAAATGTCCTTTTTATTTTAAAAGAAGTCTTAATAATCATAATTGGTTGTCTTTGGGCTAATAAAGCAAAAGCTTAATTTAATTAGGACAATGCTGAACCTTTTAATTTTGAAGAGACACAAATCTGCATTTGTGCTGGTTTACAGAAAATAAAATTTAATAACCTACTATAACACTTCACTCTAAGCTCCAAACAAATAATGCTAGGGATTTTCAATTCCTTTTGTGGTTTTATGCTGTATGTAATTATTTATAGTTAAAGAATCACTGCTACAAGACTTCATAGTGTCATGTTTGAGTTCTTCTAAAATGCAATCTAAAGCTTTCTTAATTTGCAAACCATTCACATATTTAATTTATCATTCTAATCAAATCAGGCTGAGACAGTAACTTGTGCATACTCACTAAATTATGCTGGGTTTCTTGCCTGTGCAGAAAGAGAGCAAGTTGCTTCAGCTTGTTTGTTTTAGGTACATAATTTGTTTGCATTTCAGCAAGTTTTATATAATTTATTGAGAAGATGGAACTGAAATTCCCCCTCCTTCCAATTGCTGTACTTCTACTTACAGGGGTGCATTGTTGTTCAAATAGGACAAACTGGGGTGCAGTATCCTTATCCTGTGTTTCTGGAGCCATATAAGTACTCAAATGATAAGGAAAACCTTTACAAGTAGTCCTTGAGTTATGACCAGTCATGGACGCACACATTCCAAAGTTATGAGGTCCCAGTGGTCAAATTTCAAGTACTTGACACCTGGCCCACATTTGGTCATGGGATTGCAGTTTATGACCCCCCCCCCCATCTTTAAACATTTTATTAGATGATAGAATAAAATACAAAAGCAAATAGGAGGACACAGTGGGGAGGAAGAGGGGGAAAGAAAAGTAAGGTGGAGAAGGAGAAAGAAAAGAAAAAGTTGACTTCCGACTCCCTCTGTTGCAGTAGAGTAACATTGAATCTCAATTTAAGCCGTTTCTGTAACAACAAATCATAGTTTATGATTTTTTTATGATTCACTTCTGGTTCGGGAACAATGGGTTCACTTAATGACCACATCATTTGCCTAATGTTGTGATTCATTTAATAACTGTTGCAAAAAAAAAACCCGGGTCCTAAAATGGAATGATTTGCTTTTACGACTTGTGGCTGGTAGTGTGTAGGCTCCATTGCTGTCATAAATCAAGGATCTCCTGTAATTCCTGTGATTTCAAGTGATGGGGAGTAATAATGGATTTTTTTCTAGAATGTTTATGAACAATGTGGCTTACTAGTTTTTAAATCTCCTGTCCTCTCTCCCCCCCCTTTTTTCTTCTTCTTCTGTGCAGGACAGGGAGTAGATACCAACATGACAACAGCCGAAATCTGCTTCACTAAAGTTCAGGAACTTACTTCCTCAAAAGAATTGTGGTTCAGGGCTGCTGTCATAGCTGTCCCCATTGCAGGTGGACTGATCTTGGTGCTTCTCATCATGCTAGCATTGCGTATGCTCAGAAGTGAAAAATAAACAACTTCAGGACCAGCGGCAACAGATGCTCTCGCGGTTGCATTACAGCTTCCATGGACATCATTCCAAAAAAGGGCAAATGGCTAAGCTGGACTTGGAATGCATGGTGCCCGTCACAGGTCTTGAGAACTGTTGCATGACCTGTGAGAAGATGCGACAGCCGGACTACAGTAATGACAGAATACTTTCACTTGTCCACTGGGGCATGTATGGAGGGCATGGAAAGCTGGAATTTGTGTGATGACTTCTTTTTTTGGTTTTTTTAAAATATCAATATATCTATATATTAAATTTTTGTCCTTAAAATTACTAGGATTTTTTTTTTCAAAGGCTGTTGGGTTCTGCTGGACAGGAGCACTTTATATTGGGAGTGAGAGGGAAGCCTACAGTCATTAGTCAAAAAAAAAAAAAGGACCTCTGCAGATGGAAAATGGATTTGTCTTCTGAAGGATTCCAAAAGAGATCTCTTATTTGCACAGATGTATTGTTTCTTTTAAAATTATGAACGCCAATTTGAGAAGTTGTACATGCTGTTACCACAGTTGTCTGAACTGTGGGGAATGGGTGGAGTAATTATACTATTAAATGGTATGCACATTCCGATGTAAACATTTTTTTCAAAAAAGCACACAAATATATAGATATCTATTTTGCCTGAAACTTATTTTGTAGTGTTGTGGGTGAACTATTACTCTAGAGAGCAGCCCCTCCCCTATACAGTTTCTGTATAGATTTTCCACTCATCTCTGATACAGTTTGTGGGAGTTAAACTCAACGATTTGACTTGTTGAGCCCACATAAATTAATGTACATCCTCTTTTTTGAATGATCAAAAGAGGTTTTATTCCTGCCAGTCACTGATTTTCTGGCTATGAAGATGGATGAATTCATTTTACTATGTATAGAAGGGGGTATAGTTTGGAAGATAAATATTACAATTTCTGCATCATACTGGATACACATTCTAATGTCAAAGAGATATCATTCTTAGATTTCTAGGACGGAATATTTTGTTTAAAAAAAAAACAGGAAAAAGAAAATCCAGGATATGGAACACTCTTAAACCTTGGCATTGCTTGTCAGAAAAGGTTAATGGATATTGAAAGAAAAGGCTACTATGAGTTTACATATAACTATGGTTAAAGAGTACTTGTAAGGTAAGACCAAGACTAAGGCAATGCAGCTTCTCCCCCTTCTCATTCACACACATGCACAGTGACACACCCACGAACACTTTGGGTAGTCCATCTGCTCTTTTCAACTGCCTAATAAATAACATAACCTAGTTGCATAGTATGCTGAACCACAAACTGCATACTCCCTTTTACATTAAAATGTTATGTGAACCTAGCTGCTGCATGATATGAGACTAAAAATAATCTTTCTTGGATGAAGATGGGCCAAACTGAATAAGGATTTTTTCAGAGACAGATGAGTAGGATTCCTTCTTTCCAGGCTACAGTGACACAATTACTGTAATGCAAGAACACTAATTAAATGCATTGCTATGGCAGGACCTGGCCTGCAAGTCATCAGTCAAGACTTATTCCGGTATAAAAAGGTCTGTAAGTCAGGAAGAAAATTAGCCTTGTAGTTCATGGGATTTTTTGTACCACTAGAACAAGAGATAATTGCTCCCAATTGCATCTTGGAACAGCTTTATTGCTTGGTTTATGACACACAATACAACCAGGTTTTTATGGTCTGACTATGTTTATAGGTAGAAGTTGACCAAAAAAAAAACTGCTTTGCTTTTGGCAGATAGGACAATTACATGAGCCGCATGGCTTCAGGTGAATTTCTTGCTCTAAGTAGAGCAGGCCTTGCATCTATTTCAGTGGCTTCTCCTTTTAGATAGGCTGGGATAGGATTGCAAATTTGCTATTCTTTCTTTCTATGTAGTTCACCATTAGCAACAATACTGTAAAAAGCAATACCGAACAGTGGAACATCGTGTGACTCTAGAAACGCAAATAATTTTGCCCCTTTGAACATACAGAGAAAGCTCTAGAATTAGCTGGAGCACTCAGTTATCAGCCATGAGAATGGGTAATCTTGAAGTTTCCTTGACTGAGCTAATGAGAGCTGTTGGGAGTCCCACTTGAGCAACATTTGGAGGGCTGCAGATTCCCCATCTATGTTAAGGGTGCATGGGAAAATGAACGGTTGTTGGGTGGGCATGGCATGGTGGGCGTGGTCCTAGTCAGCCTCCTGCAACACAGCGGGGTGGGGGACGTTTTCACTTTCCCCAAACTCCCAGAGGCTCTCCCCATTTTCAGAACTTCAGGGCGGCCCATTTTTTCCACTCCCAGAGCCTCCGGGCTTTTATCTTGCATCCAAATGGGCCACTTGGAGACTCCTGGGAGGGATAGGGCGGGGCCAGCCAGGGGTGAGATTTGGAGGTTCTCCAGCCATAACGTTAGCTACGGGTTCTCCCAAACAAGGGTGAACCCTTAGAAGCTCACCCCTACTTAGATGTCCCAGACAGGAAATGGCAGCACTTTGCATGGTGATCTCCTTTGTCTTCATCACTTTGGTTTGCTAATATTCGTCCTGTGGAGAAGAACGCCAGGAGTAGAGTAAATAATTAAACTATGGAACTGGAGGTGGAATATTATTTTATTTGCTTTATTAGTATATGCCTAAAATTTCATTTAAAAGAAAGATGGCAAAAAAGCATGAGTAAAATCAACATAATTATTAAAACAGAGACAATCAACCTATTAAAATCCCAGAGTACATAGAGGCGACATTAGTCATTTTAAATATTTCAGAAAATTTAAAAAATAAATGGTACCAAGAAGTTTATATTAGATTTCCAGATCTTGGTCAGTTGTTCCCAACATCAAATTTTTGCCTGAATCATTCCAAGATCTCTCACAGGGGATAGTGATCTATCTCTAGGTGTTTATTTGTGCACAAATCAAGAGAAGCTTGAAAAAACCATGCTATTACACACAAGAACTGCATCACACAATATGAAAAAGAGGTTAATGGAAAAAGGTTACCGTGTGTTTCCCTGGCTTTTTCATTGGCCTTAAAAAACAGCCAATTTTGTGGTTTGTGTAATAATTGTATCCATGGGTTCCACAGACCCAAACCAGTTTAGGCTGATTTAAAAATCTACCATAGGAAAGCTAAAGGATCAAGCAAGATGTAACACGGTTAAAAAGATCAGAGTATACAGCAAATCTTTTCTTAAACACAGACACTTACTAACCTGAATGCAAGGCATAAAATGGGCGATAATCATGAGTTCAATCTAATCTATTAATGGATAAGCCCTCTTAAATAATTTCCTCAAAAGTTAAAACAAGCTGAATTGATCATTGTGCTAGACATCACATACAAGGAGTGAATTTTCGTAGCCATGAGCTAGATATCTCAGCAAAAAGCTAAAAGCTAACTTCATGCATTTTTACTGCCCTAATGAGCTTCTTGGGACTTGCTTGAAAATGAACATAACTGCATGTCTTTTTAGTGTCCCTTCTCAATTCTATCTCTTGTCTTCATTTTCTGTTTTTCTTTCCCAAGGCAACAATACTTGTGTCTGCTAATTCCAGGTTCTTCAGCAGTTGTGTGTCTCTTCTTCACTCCTGTCTAACTGGTTCTGCTAAAAAGCCCCTACGGTGTGTGTGTGTGTTGTGGGGGTGAGATGAGGGTGGGTTGACCTTCTCTGAAATTCCAACTGTGTCTGCTGTGGAAATCACAAAGTTCCCCTCCTCAAAAGGGCCAGTAAATCTGGTTTCAATACAGCACTGAGTGATTACAGGGAGTTTGAAAATAACCAGCCTCCATTGGTAGCTGGGCTGCTGGGCAGACTTATCTGGGTGGCGAATCTGGGGCTTGCTGGCTCTTGGTATTCCAGTGTTTACAGCTGCCAAAGCCAATAAATTCAGTCCAGATTAATTCTCTTGTAAAGGATCAGCATCGGTGCATGAAAGCTTCAAGGTGGAGTTTCTGCTTTTCCTTGTTTTAGGACAAAGAGGAGAGAGAGCTGCCCCCACCCAGGCTCAAGTTTTCCCCCCCCCCTTCCCTTCTTGCAGGCTATTGAACACAAAACCTTTGTTCTTCAAAACATAAACTGAGAGGCATTTTGTTAGATAAATCTTTCAGGATTAATATCGGTGGTATAATTTTGTTTTAAGTATTTATGGTTGCTATTCAAAAATAAAACATTGCAAGGTAACTTATGATCAAACTATGAGTGTACAAACACACACACAGAAAAAAAGGACATAATGTTTACAGACTTTCCTTCTAGAGTAGTGTAGGCACTGCAAAGAGAGACAATGTGAGGTTCATATTTAACTATCTGCTGTGTCAGCTGGATGGATGGAAAGAAGGAAGGAAAAAAAATGGAAGGAAGGAAGAGAAAGGAAAAAGGAAGAAGAGAGATATAGGAAGGAAGGAATGGAAGGAAGGAAGGAAGAAAGAGACAGAGAGGAAGGAAGAAAGAGAGAGAGGAAGGAGAAAGAGAGGAAGGAAGGAAAGGAATGAATGAAGAAAGGAAGGAGTCTATTCACAGGACAAATTAAAGAAAGGATAGAGGTATAAGAGCAGATGAAGTGTCAACCTGAAAACCTACAATCGTTTTATATATAAAAAATTTAGAAATAAATTTTTAAATTTAATTTTTTAAATTTTTTAAATTTTTTTTAGGAGGAGTTGCTGTCGAAGCTGTCAATTTGGAAAGCCAAACTCACGATCAGAACAATTAGGCGATAATTAGAATTGTTTTTGATAAAATAGTCCAAATCCAACATCACAATTTCACATCCTGAAACTATGTTGGAGAACCGCAGCCAGTGGTTTTCTCCAGTTGGATTTCAGGATTCAGCCCTATAAACAAACAAAAATTAAATTATGCAGTGTTTCAATTTCATTTAGAGATTGCTTCACTTAATGCCCAAATTGCCGTTCCAGTTATGATTGCTAAATGAGGATTGTCTGTATTTGTCTTCTCTTACGAAATGATAGAAGCTGCATGTGGATGTATACAGTACTATGTACTACTGAGAACAGATATGCTATTGGAATACTTATTCTAACAGCTTTCTCTAAATGTGGTCCTAGGAAGCATGTGGAATCCTCTTTCTCATCTCAACTGGGAATAACAAGGGACACCCAATGCAGTTAATAGCTCAGCTATCTTGTCAGTTGTCTTTTCCCCCTCTGAATGTATTTCACACAATGCAGGAAATTTTCTCTGAAATGGCTACGTTTCTTAGTACCATCTGTGGAGTGGTATACTTTCCCCCAGAGCCCTTCCCAAGATTTATGCAACTTTGATTTACTAGCTATTTTCCATGGCTATCAGCAGTGAATTATTGTCACTCAACAGGCTCCTTAGGTTTTAATGAACCAAAGCATGTTTCACAAGCAGAGGTTGTATAATGCTAGCGTCTAGTTCCTGCCTCAATCTTCCAAGTGGATTACTCGGTGCTCATGGACTAGCCAGTATGCGCTTCCCATTGGTGCACAAACGCCAAATGGGCAGCAATTGAACTGGGCGAATTTTATCTGTCTTTTAAACTTTATTTTTGTGTGGCTCTTGAGATTGATTTATAGATTTTAATTGTAAATTGCCTGAAGTCCTTTAGACAATGAGATGGGAAGTGTATAATTTGATTAATAAACTCTAGTACCTCTACTAGAGGATAACTGCCACTTCTCTGAGGTAAACAAATAATTGTCAATAGAAGAGAACATATGAAGCTAAGGGTTAAACCGTGGGTTCTCTCTATGATTGGTTATTTCTTCCAGACATTTCACTACCCAACTAGGTAATATCAGTGCTGGTTGGGTAATGAAATGTCTGGAAGAAACAGCCAAGCTCAGAGAGCATTAAGGACCTCACAGATAATCAAATGGATGACAAGAAACCAGAGTAGTTCAATGGAGCACTATTAGTGCAATAAGATAAGAAACAGGCAGAGTTTCAATTGATGAATTTTCTCTACCATCTTGGCTTTTTTTTTTTTTTTAAACACCCCTGGAGACACTCGTGATTAATGTCTGGGCTTTCCAATAAAGATATGCAAAACCTTATTGTTCTGATGAGTTTGTATGGCATGCCAGTATCCTTTACATGACCAGGGAACCTGTCACAAGACCAGATCATATGAGTTGCAGAAACTTCACACTTTTTAAGCCATATAATGCCAACACAGGAAAAAAAAAAAACTAATCTCCATTTCTTTTAAATAATCTTTGGGGAGGAGGTCTTGTAAATGCAAACTAATATATCCAGGTGAAATAATTTCATTTTAGAATTTTAGTTATTTCACAGTTTTAATGACTGACTCATTGTTTCTCCACATCTGGATACTCCAATTTTTCATTCTAGAACCCACAGAGATGTAACTAATGTCAACTATCATTTAACTTTATATGAAATCCAAGCTTTTAATGCTGTACAAGGTAGAAGGAAAGAAAAAAAGAGGGCAACCAGGTAAATGAACTCAGGAACAGACTCAGGACTCGGAGTGCAAGGAACAGATTAGGAAAAGGTCACACCAGGACTAGATGACCTACAAGGTCCCTTCCAACTTTGTTAATCTGTTAAATTGTCAGGAGTCAGGATTGACCTGAAGGCACTTTTCCCAATGAAATCAATAACATTAACATTTAAAGAGGGCTGGTAGCAAATGTCCCATTGCAGTTGTCCTGCACTTTTGTGAATCAGGAAAGATAAGAGGGATGTCTACTGTATCTAGAACAGTGGTTCCCAACCTTTTTTTTGGGCCATGCCCCACCTAAGCATCTCTAAAATCCTGATGCCTCCACTGTGACATATAATTCTTACTTACTGAAAAAGTGAACTCTACTCACACGGAGGAAGTCTAAAAGGCCATTAACTTG
Source organism: Thamnophis elegans (assembly GCF_009769535.1). Lineage (NCBI taxonomy): Eukaryota > Metazoa > Chordata > Lepidosauria > Squamata > Natricidae > Thamnophis > Thamnophis elegans. Next base: position 21,682,212 of record NC_045558.1, on the reverse strand, counting down.
GTTTAAACAAGGTTCAGAATGCCCCATTAAAAATCAAATTGGCCCTCTGTGGGGCATGGACCCCACATTGGGAACCACTGATCTAGAATAGTGTTTGGATCATGATTTGATAATTTGGAGCTCAACCCAATCTGATTTGCCAAGTAGGGTTCAAATACAAGCTTTAGAAATCAAAAGTGTTTGGTTTCCTTTATTTCTTGGCATGGGGAAACCCTGAATGGGCATAACTTCATCCTTTAAAAGTAAATTCAGTGCACTGCAATACTGAGCTTTTCAAGACTGAGGATACCTGAGTGGATGGAAGAATTTAGCTGGGCCAAATGAAGTTGCTTCATGCTGGTTGTATATATCACAGTATGCTTCATTAACTAAAGATCACTTCCAATAGTGTGTGTTTATATAGCAAATATATATTTAGTCACCCAGTAGATTGAGTTTGGTATAGTTCACGTCAACGTCCCATATTTTTTCCTAGAGAAATTTTTGACCAAAGAGCATATATTCCTGAATAATTAACTATCATTTTGCAAATTAAAATTTTAATATACCAGTAACTAGTATCTTCTATAGAGATGTCCACAAAGAGGCCAAAATCTGCAAGATGGCAGGTGCAGCATGTTGGATGAAGTTCTACATGGATAGAAGCTCTGAATAGTCTACAAAGACAGGGCTTCAACCGGTGGTGGGATTCAATTTTTTTTACTACCGGTTCTGTGGGCATGGCTTGGTGGGCAGGGTAGGGTAAGAATACTGCAAAATCCCCATTCCCTCCCCACCTCACTAACCTGCTGTCCAGCTCCGTTCTCCTGTTCAGGACAACAAAAGAAGATCAGCTAGGAGGCTGGGAGGCAGCATGGGTGGGGTCAGCCTATTTGCCGGTTCTCCGAACTTCTCAAAATTTCCACTACCGGTTCTCCAGAACCTGTCAGAACTGGCTGAATACCACTGCTGACTTTAACCACAACAGCACATCTGCCATCTTGCAAATTTTGACATGCTCCCGTGGATGCCCTCATTTACTAGCAGACACTTTAAAGGAGGAGAATGTCTCCTCTAAAACTTTCCAAGAAAAGTTACTTCTGCTTTATTCATAAACGAAACATGCATATTTAATCAATCAACCCATTAAATTCATATGAAGAAGTTAAGATGTTTGAGAAGATTAAATAATACTATTATATAATCCAAAACGCATATCCACCCTCTTCTGTATCTGGCCAAACCTGTGTCGTAAGTAAATTGGAAGTAGATTCCTAAAAATGTTAACCATCATTTCAGGAAAATGAAATATTGCATGTTTATCTAAGGAAAAAGGAAAAAAAAACGGCATGGCAAGGCAATTATGAAAATGAATATGCTTCTATAAAGCAACATGGAAAAAGTAAATACAGGATAATGAGAGAGAGAACAGGAAGCTGAAGAGACACATCAGCAAATCTTGCTGAGAGTATTTCTGTTCTTTCTCTACAAGTAAAAGTTTTTTTGGGGGGGATCCATGCATTCACTCATTAAAGGGGAGGGGGGAGCAATTGAAAATAGAACCAAGCAAAAGAAGACCAAACCCAATCTGAAAATGAAGTGGTTTTGCTGCATGGAATAAATTATTCACATGCTAAATATCTTAGTTCCAAGAACTTCTGTCCAAAGCAGATATTCTTATTCATACTAGAGTAATTCACAATCCGCCTCTCTTCTGTAGTTAAATGAGCCTTTGGTTTCCTTGGAGGGACAACCTGATGTCCTCTTCTCTGGGTTGATAGAGGAAGACATTTTGTTTGTGTGTGGGTATCCTGCCTTTATTATTTTTACAACTAACTCAAGGTGGTGAACATATTCAACACACTTTCCTCCTATTTCTCACAATACTCTTGTGAGGTGAGTTGGGCTGAGTGACAGAATAAGTAACAGAATAACAGAGTTGGAAGGGACCTTGGAGGTCTTCTAGTCCAACCCTCTGTTCAAGCACCATTTCAGACAAGAGCTCTTTTAAAAAGACTTCCTGCGTTGAAGTACCCAGTGATTAAGTGTTCAAATTATCAGGAAATGTCTTTTCAGTTCAAGGTTGCTTCTCTCACTTGATTAGTTTCCACCTATTGCTTCCTGTCTTGTCTTCAGGTGCTTTGAAAAATAGGTTGATCCCCTCTTCTTTATGGCAGCCCCTGAGATATTGGAACACTAATAGTCCAATGTCTTTTCATGGCTAAGATGGAACTTGAACTGACAATCTTCTTCTGCTTTTCAGCCTGGTACCTTAACCATTAGACTACTGATGTCTAACTTTTTCCGGGTGGAGTAACCAAAGCGTGCGTGTCCGAACCCCCCAAATGAATGCGTGCACATGTCCCCACATTTGCCCCCCCTGCACATGCCCCCCCGTACGTGCCCTTCCCCCCAATCACACTTCCCCACATGCCCCACTCCCTGCACATTCACAGTAGCCACACAATGACCAACTGGCCAGGGGTGGCGTGCATGCATGTGTGGCAGAGCTTAACTGGGGCAATGGCTCAGGTGCCCACAGAGAGGGCGCTGCGTGCCACCTGTGGTGCATGTGCCAAAAGTTCACCATCACAGCACTAGACCTCATTCAGATGCAATGAAGTGACATCATGGCATCTTTCACAACATATCTACCATAGTATGTATATTTTGACTGAACTTGATGGGGGCATCTCCACAAGGAACAGAAAGAGGGAAAGTGCCCAACCCAGGACAAATAAGCTTCTCACTTTCCTATTGATTTCTGAATCTCCTGAATTCTGGTGATGGATTTGGAGAAATTATCCTGCTTCCTAAATCCAAAATGTAGAAGCAGCCTACCTTTGTCCAACAAAATGTGTTGGACATTTTAGGATAACTCAAGGCCTGAGGTACAAACAGAGACAGATTATGACTTTTGTTTGTTTGTTATGAGGAGGCACATAGTCTTCCTTGCTGATCTTGAAAAGCTAAGAAATTGGGGCAGATGAGCACCTGGGTGGGAAATTACCAGGAATCCCAGGATTGTGGTTTTAGACCAAGCCATCCAATTTCTAGAAGGAGGCATTGCTAACTCAGAAAGTAACATGAATATGTCAATAAGATTACTAGGAGTTTACTTGAAGAAGCCTTACATTTACATGTTCATCCCTTAAAAAACATAGAGCTCATTAAAAAATTGATAGTTGTTTTAAACAATGATTAACTTAATAACAAGGCACGAATTTATATATAGTATGCTAACCTGAGCTCTAAATATGTTAATTTTAATTTAATGTTAATTTACTTTAACAAAATTATCTTTTCTTAAAGATATCTTTTTATTTACAAACGGAGAAACTAAGGGAAAGATTTGTGCCCACCCACCCAAAATATTGTCATTCATATGATTGACAAATCATATTCGTATTTCTGTCAAGTGACCCATGTCCTTAGAAATTGGTAAGCAAAACAATCATTGGCCATAGAACCATGATGGTAAACCAATGGCATGTGTGCCAGAGGTGGCATGCAGCGCCCTCTCTGATGGTACGCAAGTTGTTGCCCCAGTTCAGCTCTGCCATGCATGCACATGCCAGGCAAGCCCTGGCCTGCTAGTCATTGGGACTCTGTCACACATGCATGGGGGGGAAGTGTGTGTGTGGGCCCCATGCATGGATGTGTGGAGGGGGTCTGCACAATGCAGGTGCATGCACATTGCATTTGGGGGATTGCATTGCATTGCTGAGTGCTTTGGGCACTCAGTTTCGAAAAAGTTAGCCATCACTGCTATACCCACATAATATTAATACCAACAACATGATAACAACAGCTGTCCAAAAAATTTGGGCTGTATTTTCTTACATCAGCTTTCCTTAACCATGTGTGCTCCAGCAATACTTCCTTCATTTCCAGCAATACTGGCATGATGAAGAAACTTTTCATTGGCGCAAGGCTATTTTATCTAGTATTGATTCAGAATTTAATATCTCACTTTGATCATTTGTTCTTGTAATTTTTCCAGACTACGTTTTGCAGAATATCCTATAGACTTGTTTTCTGAAACAGCCAGATATTGCTATTACACATGTAGTTGTACACATGTAGCTAAAGCCATATGTCGGCATCTAAATGGATCCACTTTCCACCATTTTTTAACAAACCCAGGCTTTTTCTCACAAATGTTCTCTTGCTGGGGACATGAAAGGCATGCTGTTGGAAGTCAAAGGATTCAGACCTTGTCTGTAATAAACACAAACACATGTTTAGTGCTAGATGCAAACTACCATAGCTAGAGCAGGCGTTGTAAATTTCAAATGCAAAACAGATGCAAGTTAATTAGCGGCGGAGAGTGATGACAGCAGAAGTGAAACTGTTTTAGAGAGAAGCGAGTGGTTAGTTCAAGCAAAAAGAAATTAATTTGCGTTTAAAAATTTCCCAGCACTCTCCTTTACTTTTGTTACAACTGTTGCATCACCTTGAGTTGGTGTGTATACTGTATGTGTTTCAGCCTCTCCCTTCTGTTGCTTCGGTGCTAGAAAATAAAACACACATTTTCATTTCTGTAACAATGTGATATATATAGAGAAGTGTGTGTGTGTGTGTGTGGTGTGTGTGTGTTGGTTTGGTATTTCCTGCATCTGTAAATTGCATTAACCTACTACATTGCCTCAAAAGCTCATTCCATTGCAAAATATTTATCTTCTCTTTCTGTGCAAAATTAACAAGATTTAGAAGCCAGTGGATCCAGGCTAAAAACACAGCTTGACAATGAATCTCAAAAATGTCAGAGAATCATGTGCTATTGATTTTTCACAGACTTTGGAATGTATATTCACACATTCTTGGCAAAAGTCAATCAATCAATCAATCAATCAATCAATCAGATATTTTCTCAATATTAAGAAAACCCACCCTACTTGTTGAAAAATTTGTAAGCCTGATAGTAAGATTTCAGGAATGGCTGCTATAGCCCAGTAATGGTATCCTATTTTTTTTCACTACCAGTTTGGTAGCAAGAGCATGTGCAGAAGATCCATGATAATGGCTGAGTGGGTGGGTGGAGCCTCACACTGCCGCCACTACCGGTTCGTCCAAACTGGTCCAAACCAGTCTGAACTGGCGGAATACCACCTCGGCTATAGCCCCAGCTATGCTTGTTTAGGATTTTCTGTTTATGGTGTTACAGTCAAAAACAGATTAGATGAGTCTCTATTGCAGTGTTTTTCAACCTTGGAAACTTTAAGATGTATGGGTCCCACCTTCCAGAATTTCCCAGCCAACAAAGTGATTTCGAGATTTCTGGGAGTTGAAGTTCACACGTTTTAAAGTTGCCAAGGTTGGAAACACTGCCTTATGGGATAGGAAGGAACCTATATAGGTAGGGAACAGAACTTGCAGCCAGATAGATGTTGACCTCTGCACAAAACTGTTGCTTTCATCTAAAGGAGAGGAAAAAAAGATCTTGTGGGCTAGAAGTTTTGTCTTTTATTTGTGGACTGTGATGTGATTTGCCTCATGAGGCTTTTTATCATTCTTCATTTCTTGCACCTCTTCTCATGCATGCTGTTGAGTACAGTACATACACACATGCCTTTACCTGCTATAAATGTTCCATCAACTTGATTTGAGGTGTGGCAGTGTCTTTCAGCATCTTCTCCTCTTGCTTCAGCAGTAGAAATAAAATGGATAATCTCATTCCTGAAACAAATTGATATTGTTTTTATTTGGCATTTCCTCTTTCTGTATCCATTCTTCCAGTAGAAATGGCATAAAGAAGGAAAAACAGATGGTGAAATGCATAAATGAAGGGGTGGACTTCAAAATTCAGCAACAGGTTCTCTGCCTGGTTGCCTGGTAGGCGTGGCCATGGTGGATGTGGCCTAGTTGGCCTTCTGCACCATGGCTTGTGTGTGTGGGGGGGGGACATTTTTGCCTTCCCCAGGCTCTGGAGGCTTTCCTTGAGCCTTTGGGAGGGTGAAAATTGCCTCTCAGGCTCCAAAGGCACTCCGGAGGCTGAAAACAGGCGGTTTCCAGCTTTCCGGAACTTCCAGGAGGCCAATTTCCCCCCCTCCCTGAGCCTCCGCGCGGGCCCTGAACTTACCTCACACCAAAACAGGCTGCGTGGAGGCTCCTAGACAGGCCAGGGCAGGGCAGGCCAGGGCAGGGCGGGGTGAGCGGGGCCAGCCAGTGGTAGGATTTGGAGGTTCTCCGAACATTACCGTAACATTAGCTACAGGTTCTCCTGAACCTGGGCGAACCTATAGTAGCCCACCCCTGCTTAAATGGATAAGGGAGGCTTCACTAGAAGGGGAAAAAGAGAAAGGGGAAACAACATTGGGTAGAGAAGAAGCCAAGTGAAGAGGTCAATGGTCAGAGAAGGCCAACATGCCCCCCCCCCCCGATTTATGCCTTTGAAAATTGTTAACATTTACTAGCAGCAGGAACAATCCTATTTCTTTCAAATTGGCTGGGAGGCTAATCCTCCAAAGGCACCCTTAGCAATAATGTCTACAGACTTTAGGTAAATATAGTGTTTGACATTTGCTATGCCATTAATTGTAGTTTTCTTAGGTGGCTTAATTTCTCTTCCCTAAACAAAATTCATTAGAAACTTCACATCTCATCCTTTGGAGTGTGTTTCTTCCATAAAATTAAGGAATCAAGATTGCCACCTGGACTGGGAGATGAAATAAAGCTTAAATTGACAGGCACAGCTACTAATTCTGTACCAAATTACCCCCATTCAGAGCATGATAACATCAAACTATGTTTTTAATGACTCCATGGCATCCTTTGATTGGAAATCTAGAGACAAGAGGCTGAGTGGGGGAGAGGTTACAAACCTATCATCTCGGGGAGGTGGTAAACTTGAAAGAAAATTTAAACAAGAGAAAGGTTGAAATTATTGTGCAAGTCAGCTATTCATTTAATGAAATCACACACCAGCAGAGTGTTTTATAGGAGGGGTCTAGAAGCCTCTATAGGCACCAATTAGAATGAAAATGTACTGCTTTTATTGATATCTTTGAGCTGGGGTTGTTGTATTTTCCCCTTTAATTACTGCAGTCAAGTTGGGTTTTTTCTCTCTCCGCTGACTGTGAATTAACATGAAAGGAAGAGTTAGAAAGCGCTTAAGAATTGGAATCTGTGTGGTACCCTTGCATTTTACATGTGGTACAAAATCAAGATCCCAAGTTTCCCCCAGTAAAAAGATGACAGAGGAGTCTTTGACTGAGTTATAAGGGACATGCTATAACAATTTTCAAAGGCATGCTAGATTTGCTATGGCAAATCTGGACAGCATTCTAAAAAGCAGAGACATCACCCTGCCATCAAAAGTGTGTATAGTCAAGGCAATGGTTTTCCCAGTTGCAATGTATGGCTGTGAAAGTTGGACCATAAGAAAAGCTGAGCACCAAAGAATTGAGTCCTTCGAACTATGGGGCTGGAGAAGACTCCTGAAAGTCCTTGGACTGTAAGGCGATCAAACCAGTCAGTCCTAGAGGAGATCAATCCTGACTGTTCTTTAGAAGGCCAGATCCTGAAGATGAAACTCAAATACTTTGGCCACCTAATGAGAAGGAAGGACTCACTGGAGAAGAGCCTAATCCTGGGAAAGATTAAGGGCAAAAGCAGGAGGGGACGACAGAGAATGAGGTGGCTGGATGGAGTCACTGAAGCAATAGGCATGATCTTAAATGGACTCCATTTAGAGTCCAGAAGACGACAGGAAGATCTGAAAGAACGTTGTCCATGAGGTCGCGATGGGTCGGACATGGCTTTGCAACTAACAACATGGGATATGAGCATTGCTTCACCTTGTGTTTTTAAAATGGACAAAACCACCATTGCTTCTTCATGGGAATTGGTGCCACTATTAAGGATAGAACTAATTCCCTAATGCTCAATTTTGACTTTCTCTTACAGGACCAGATCTCCAAAGACACATGGGTCAAATGTGCGGCATCACATGACATTCTCAGAGCTGGAGTGCGTGTGCCCTGAGTGTGATGCATTCGGCCTGTGTCCTAAGACAGCCTAACAGATTTGGTGTGGGAGGGAGGAATACTAATTTAAACCTCCATCTTCTCCTCCCCCCTGCAATTTATTTTGGTGTTTCCACTTCCATTGAAATCAGTAAACAGGAGTCACATAGGAAACCTCTTATTTGTTTATGAAACAAATTTATATGGCTGCTCTCACACAAGGTCTCTGGGCAGCCTACAGCATTAAAAACCCATAGTATTGTAGGAAGAAATGTCCTTCTGGGTTCAGTTCCAAGTGGGGAGAAAGATACTGGAAACATGGAGGCTGCTTGGAAAGATGGTTTTTAATGGTGGACAGGACCACATGGTTTGAGATCCTGGGGGAAAAGACACATGGGTGAGAGAGATAGAGATATATTTATACCCTCTCCTGGGGCCCACCTTAGAGCTTCCTGTTCCCTGTGTAAGACATGTATTCTGATTGGTCAGACTCACAGGGGGCGGGGTTTTTAAACTAACTCTGTAGGCTGTCTGTCTCCCAGGCTTGGTTGAAACTTTATGGCTGATATAATCTTCCTAGATGCCATGTGGTGAGATGGGTAGAGGGCTAATCCTATCATGTCCTCAGGGCCAGGTCTTTTGTGTTGCAGATGAGCTGGCTCAGACCTTAATGGCCCATTAACAAAGGGTAGTGGGTGGGTGAGTGTCTGCCTCCCTTTTAGGGGAAATATTCTGCCCTTTTTAAAATTTCCAAAAATGTTTCATTTTCCTAGGAGGGGGGGGGGAGAGATACGAACTTCATACAGTATAAAAAACCCTAATCCACACAACCCCTTATATTTGAAACAACTATTGGGATTATGTCTTAATTAGATAGGAGGGTTTTTTTTGTCTTAGGTTGCAATTATTGATCTATCCAATCATTTGAAATATAAGAACCATGTTTGGATGGATTCTTCTACATGTGAGCGTCCCAAAAAACTCTCCCATTTCTTTGGAGACATTTGGATCAAAAGAATTCTTTAGGAAGCAATGCTCACACCAATGAAGCACTACTGTGTTTGATCATTCTACTCCAACAGTGTGAAATCAGTCTTAATTTCCTTCCTATTTACTCCCTCCAGGAGATTGCTGGCAACTAGACCAAAGAAAAGTTGTCTATAGAATTTCTTTTATTAAAGATCTCTCCTCACTGATAGAATGACACATGTATCTTAGAAGGCAGTTGGAGGAAAATTAAGTCAAGGCACCTTTTGTCCTAAATCCTTTGTTTTCTCTACCTTCTATTTTTGTTTTCTTTAACACAAAATACTCATTTCAGCATGTTATATTCTCAATACAGGTGACCTTTAGGTTCCTTAGCTTTTCAATTGATTTGGCAATCAATTTGGAATTTGTTTCTTGATGGGACTACTTTGAACTCCCCCATCCCCCCCATTAAATTGCACAGAGAATCAGGAATGGTAGGAAATTCTCACTTCAATGTGCTGCCTAAATCATGGAAGTAGCTATTCTAAATATAATGATGGCCACCAACTTTGGATGTTATTAAAAATGAATATAAAATTTAATGACTTTATTTAATTTATATGCTATCCATCTGACTATTCAAAGTGAATCTGGGCATTAATCTATCCTATCTATCCTATGTATCTTGTCTGTCTGTCTGTCCATTCATTATCTGTCTGTCTGTCTGTCTGTCTGTCTGTCTATCTATCTATCTATCTATCTATCTATCTATCTATCTATCTATCATCTATTCATCCATCCATCCATCCATCCATTATCTATCTATCTGTCTGTCTGTCTGTCTGTCTATCTATCTATCTATCTATCTATCTATCTATCTATCTATCTATCTATCTATCTATCTATCTATCATCTATCATCTATCTACCTACCTACCTACCTACCTACCTACCTACCTACCTACCTACCTACCTACCTACCTACCTACCTACCTACCTACCTACCTACCTACCTACCTACCTATCTATCTATCTATCTATCTATCTATCTATCTATCTATCTATCTATCTATCTATCTATCCTAATAATGATGGCTATAAATCACATCCAGAATCAGAAGCAAAATATCCCTGTGTAATGTTTGCTGGACAAGATGAGTGAGGGAATACATTTTATTGAATCTTATTCTGCTGGTATACAGTATTCCCATAGTCATTGTGGTTATTATAGGAAAAAAACTGCTGGCTATGTTTATCTATTTATGTGATTTCAATATGACTGATTTCTGAGCTTATTTATATTTTAACAAGCAATTACATAAGTCTTCTATAAGACTTAGAAGAGATGCAGGAAGAAATGCATTAGCAATGCAAATCAGCGTTTTGCCAATATGCTTGTTAAATTTATTCAGAGACGAGACAATACAAATACTGATGAGCAGGTTTTAGGATAAACAGAAGAGATGGGATATTAATGAAAAGTACCTATATTTTTTAATAGGTGTGAGTCAGCCATAGTGAGTACATGATGTACATCTCAGGTATGTATTGAATAAAAGGAGCAAAAACTGAAATATAATCTAAGTTATATAGTAAGACATTCTCAGTTACCTTTTTAAGAACTTATTTGTAACCTAAGGTAATCTACTCACTATGGATGATTCATACACCTGCAACACAGGGAAGATTATTTTGCTCTTTCATGGGCTTTTGCACAGAGTGTTGTATGATAATGTATTCAGTGTTGAATGCTATATTAATGCCAAATATATTTGAAGTGATTATGTAACTGGTACTAGAAGACTAGTTGCTAAAGTTTTACGCTGTTTCTCACAACCTATGTGTTTTGTGTGTTGGACTATGGATTTAAATTTATTTAAATCCATAGTCCATAATTTTTATAATTTCTTCAGGTTGGCTAGGAATTATGGAAGTTAATAGCCAGCAGATCTGATAGAAATCTAGAAGGGAGAAGTCTGTCTAACATCATCATTGTCTTAAGGCACATGTGATAAAGGTAAAGGTTCACCTCACACATATGTGCTAGTTGTTCCTGACTCTAGGGGGTGATGCTCAACTCTGTTTCAAAGCCGAAGAACCAGCGCTGTCTGAAGACATCTCATGTGGCCGGCATGACTAAATGCCGGAAGTGCACGGAACACTGTTACTTTTCCATCAAAGGTGGTTCCTATTTTTCTACTTGCATTTTTATGTGATTTCAAACTGCTAGATTGGCAGAAGCTGGGACAAGTAACGGGAGCTCACTCTGTTACATGGCGCTAGGGATTCGAACTGCCGATCTTTCTGATCGACAAACTCAGCATCCTAGCCACTGAGCCACTACGTCCCTTTGTGATAATTCTTTATAAATTTATAGACATTTTTTTCTTCTATTGGCCTCTTCTGATAAAGGAGAATTCTATTGTCCTCTTCTTCTTCTTTTTCCTGCTGATTACTACTTGGAAGGCAAGAGAAAATGCTATTTTTCCTCTCCAGATTTTGAACTGAAGATGGTATGAGAGATCACAGCACATACAGTAAAATATTTACTCATCTCGTTTTTGCACGGGTAAATAGATTTTGCAGATATTGCTTGAAAACTCTGCCAATCCTGTTTGGTCAAAGACCACAGTCAGCTAAAAGAAATGCATCTTAATCCATAGGAAGTGAAATGTTTCTCAAACCACTTCCAGCTCTCCAAAAAAAATGGTCGTGTCTGTCTATAAAACTTACAAAAAAGGAGGATGAGGGGAGGGAGAACAACCTCTGTTTATAATGAAGTTTTCTACTTTGGGCAGAGTTCCCAAAATATGAACTGTGCATAAAAATTATGAATGGGTGGTAACCCAACTCTATAATTACATTCCAGAACCAGCATTTTAAATCTCCTGATTATTTTCCCAAGTTTGCTGTTATGGGAGTTTGGCTTCATGGTTTGTGCGTAATGGTGTTCAGTTCCCTCAAAATCTGATGAGACACAGAATGCCTGCTGTCAATCATTCCCCCTTCTTGTCTGAATGGGGGTCTCACATGTCTGTGATGAGCTTATTCTAGTGGCTGAGATATTTCAAGGAATTGTAGTGACTTGCCTTCCCTTTTCCTAGATTCAGTTTTTAACAACCGTGAAATAAGTAAGGAAGTAGCATGCTCTAAATCCTTTGTGCTTGAAATAGGGTTGAATAACTGCACAGTTTTGAATGGTGTCACAGACACTAGAATACTTTAATGATTCTTTAAAAATTTCTTTTTCTATAAAGATGGCTAAAAATGGCTTTGGGCGTGTGCGTGTATGTTCCAGCAAAACCCTGGAAAACCTAGAGTAATTTCAACCAAACTTGGTACACAGATAACTTACTCCCTGGAAACAAATACTATGTGGGTAAGACACCCCTAAACCCCCTTGGAGTGTGTGTTCTGTTAATGTACAGCCTATTGTGCCTTAAAATGGCTTCTACTGTACTGCTGTAAAATGGCTTCTGTGCAGCACAGTGGAGTTTCCATGGTAACGGCTTCACAGTACTCCACAAGGGGGCTTCCTGCCACTTACCTCCCAAAGACCAACAAGATCGCACAGGTTGGGCCTCCTCTGGGTGCCGTCAGCCGGACAATGCCGGCTGGCGACTCCCCGGGGAAGGGCCTTCTCTGTTGCTGCGCCGGCCCTGTGGAACGATCTACCTGCAGAGATCCGGACCCTTACCACTCTCCCGGCCTTCCGTAAAGCCGTCAAGACCTGGCTGTTCCGGCAGGCCTGGGGCTGTTGATTGATATCCAGCCCCGCTTAGATGGAATGGGTGATATGAATTTTAATACTGTATTTTTATTTTTTTTTATCTTTATTTTTAAACTAAATGTTTCTTGTTTGTTGTGAGCCACCCAGAGTCCCTATGGGAGTGGGCGGCATACAAATTCTAATAAACTTGAAACTTGAAACTTCCTCTGGTAAGGGGGAAAATCCAATATTAGAAATTACGTTTGGTCCAGTCATTTCCCCCTATAAATAAATACATGGGTTATCTTTAAACAGACCTTCTGCAACCACACATATGATCCTAACATTAAGATTAATAGACTTCAACTCTCATAATTACCCATCCAGCCAGCACATTATCCAATCTGCAGTATGGCTGGCTGAGGAATTCTGGGAGTTGAAGTCCGCAAGTCTTAAAGTTGCCATAGTTGGGGACCCCTGAGCTAGATGTCTTGTGAGAAGTTGTCTCTTTTTGAAACCAGGAGATGCAATTAAATGTATTATAATTGGCCATGGCTAGTAGGTTTAAACTCAACCATTCCAGTATAGGAGCATAAAAACAATGTTGGTAGGAATTAGGACACTTTCCCAAATTAATTGTGATGTTAATTACTCTCCCCAATGTTTTCATAAAAGAACCTTGAAATTTCATAGGGAAATTTGGAGGTTTCCAATCTCGGTGAGCGTCAGACCTGTCCTGATCTGATCCCTTAGGGAAGTAAAACTCCTGGGACTTTTATCCAATTCATGGTTGTTTGAAGGTGCTTTCCCAGAAGGCAATGCTTCACTTTTGTTTCAAGGAGAAAAAACAAGAAATTCCAGTTGCCTTTTGGAAACGAACTTTTGAGACTACCTTTGTAAATTTACTCGGGAGTTTCCTAATTCTGATTTACTGTTTATCTTTCTCCTGTTGTCTTCCAGATCTGTTGGCACACAGATGTTGTCTATGAAAATTCTCAACCATCCAGGTCGTGTTGTCTGAAAGACTTTTTGAGTTCCTTGAGTTTTTCTTTAAAACATTTTGCTTTTCATCCAAGAAGATTCTTTAGTTCTGAACCAAAAAGCAAAACATTTTCTTGGGGGAAAAAAACCCACAAGAAATTCCAGTTGCCTTTCAGAAAAAAAAGCACCTTTGGGATGACTACAGATGTTCAGCACCATTTTGGCTGAACAATTATCTGCATACATAATACTTGACCATTTCTTTCCAAAGCACTTATTAAGTCCCAAATGGACACCTTGCAAACATGTTTTCTAAACACAAAATAATGCTAAAGCATACATTTAAAGCACAGATCTAGTCCTTTCGAAAGAATGCTGGTCCTGTTCTGCATCAGAAGTCAACATAAGCTTGGAAAAAAGGCCAGGTTCTGCTAACTGTATGTTGCCAGTTCTGTCTACACTGGTTGCAATACAGGTTTTTTTTCCTACTTATGCTGAGAAGTTTTATGTGGCTATATCCCCCCCCCCCCCAATTCCATTCATTCTGTTTTTGAATTTTATTTTTGAATTCTTGTGCACAAACAATATAATTGCCATCTTTGCTGGTTAACACTACCAGGACCACTCTCTTAACACTATAGTTCACATGACTATTCGTACAATGCACTACAATTACTTGGCTCACTTTGGACGGATGCTAGTTTAGCAACATTATATACCATAGAGATCAGCGGTGGGATTTCAATTTTTTTTACTAATGGTTCTGTGGGTGTGGTTTGGTGGCGGTGGTATGGCAGGGGAAGGATACTATAAAATCTCCATTCCCACTCCACTCCAAAGGAAGGTTACTGCAAAATCCCCATTTCCCATCAGCTGGGACTCGGGAGGCAGAGAATAGATGGAGGCAGGGACAGTCAGAGGTGGCATTTACCAGTTCTCAAAATTTTCGCTACCGGTTCTTCAGAACTGGTCAGAACCTACTGAATACAACCTCTGATAGAGATGACTCCCATTATTTATTTATTTGGGGCAGTGTTGGACTTCAGGGTTTTGTCATAGTCTACTCTAGATAAAGGTTTTCCTGATGGTCACTAAATCTCAGCCTTCCATCCTTCCGAGGTGGGTAAAATGAGGACCCAGATTGTTGTTGGGGGCAATATGCTGACTCTGTAAACCGCTTAGAGAGGGCTGAAAGCCCTATGAAGTGGTATATAAGTCTAACTGCTATTGCTATTGCTATCTTGAAGCCCAACACTGCTCAACAAATATCAACTGTGAAAGTCTACACCAGCGTCTGTCTGTCTGTGATTATTACTTGCTCAGATTCAATTTGTTCCACCCACATCGTGCCATCCACTGCACCTGTCACCTGGGCTACTTTGAACAGAAGCCATGTTCAAACATAACCTACCTAGCCCACCTGATGGAACTCACCTGAGGAGCCCGCTCTGGATAACTCTCTCCTTGTAACTGAGATCTGTGGTTGTTTTCTTGCCACTTGTTCATGTTTGATGGTACAAGAAACAAAGCTTCCCATCCACCCTTTCCTTTAACCTGGTCTCCAATCAGCTTGTAAGGACAGCTGTGTTGCCATAAGGAAAGGTAATGGGGCAGCATAATGTATGTTGCCATATTTTTCTGCCAACTCAAGGACTGGTACATAAGTAGGTAATATGGCTAAAGCAGCCCTTAGTGTTGTCAAAATCCTCGTGAACTCCAGACACTCTTTTCGAACCACTTTTAAAACAGAATCTTCGCTGAAAGATCTGCAAAAGCATAAACAAATAGTTTTCATTTGCTGGCATTGGTATTATTATTATTTTTTTTAATGCAGACATCTAGGGTAGAGGTGTGAAGAAAAATTGTAAAGAATTTGGGAAGGTTCAAAGGCACACATTATTAAAAGTTTTAATAATCTCCTTTCTGCCTAGACACAACCCCCTGCTAGCTTTTAAATCTCTGAGGAAAATGCAATCTCTGAAGATTACAGTTAATTAATGTAGAATCTTCCTTGTGAAAACCTGTAGAAAGAAGTACTGGTTCATAATTTAAGAAAGAAAAAAAAGAAAAGGCCAGAGAGGTAAATGAAAAGGGAGGAATGGCGTAAATTTCCCCCCCCTTGCATTCACCATTTTAATTTTAAGACTTCAAAGACTCCTGTCAAGTTCCTGAAATGCAGAATGAAAGTTTCCCCCTCCCCACAGCAACAATTGCTGCATTTCAAACTGTACCAGCATTAAATCCCGTCTCTGACATAGGCAAAAGTTGTTTTAATTGGCCTGATCCCCCAGAGCGATTTCATCTGGCTTTCAATGATCCTCTGGACTTTATAAAGATTTGCTTGTAGGGAAAATAAGAACTTTTGCTAGTTTTAGACACAGAGGGCATTTTTATCAGGTCAAACTGCAAACACAAACATTGGAGGATGTACATAAAGGTGCATTTTGGTGTATGTATGTGTGCGCATAAATATTTTGCAGATGCTGATAGATACGATAATGATAACTTCAATTTTTCAATCTTTCTCTACAGTTTTCCTATTTTCTTCCTCTTTCCACTTACATAAAATTTGCAGATGTCAAACACCCAAGTACTTACAGCCAGGGATGAGCTTCAAAAATTTCAACAACAGTTTCTCTGGCCGGTTGCCGGGTGGGTGTGGCCATAGTGGGTACGGCCTAGTCGGCCTCCTGCGTCATGGCGAAGGGGGGCATTTTCACCTTCCCCATGCTCCAGAGGCTGCCTCCCCTGGACTCTGGAAGTCTTCTGGGAGGCCCATTTTTCCCCTCTCCGAGCCTCTGCATGGGCCCTGCACTTACCTTGCATCCAAAATTGGCCATGTGGAAACTCTTGGGAGGGGGGGCAGGAGGGGCAGGTGGGGCCATCCAGGGGAGGGATTTGAATGTTCTTTGAACTGGCCATAACATTAGCTATGGGTACTCCTGAACCAGGATGAATCTATAGCAGCTCACCCCTGATTACAGTTTGGATGGAAGGAACTGATGATTGATTGATAGATAGATAGATAGATAGATAGATAGATAGATAGATAGATAGAGACAGACAGACAGACAGACAGACAGACAGACAGACAATCTATATAACATTTGAAGATGCCAATGTATATGGTAATAATAACTCCTTCCTTCCTTCCTTCCTTCCTTCCTTCCTTCCTTCCTTCCTTCCTTCCTTCCTTCCTTCCTTCCTTCCTTCCTCTTGCACATAAAAAGAAAACCCTTTGGAACTCCTGTAACTGAGAATGCTGCATTGGGCTATCAAATCCAGATACTGCAAATATATCTAGTGTGTTTACCTGGGCATCCTTGGCTTATAGTAAAACAAAAACCTCTTTGATATGATACACATAAAATACAGGTGGAGTATTTTGATCGCACCATTGTGTGGTTGCCATCATGACTTTTGGAGTCTCATCTTGTGGACACCACTGCTTACTCACACACATCCTTTGTTTTCTAAAACTCAGAAGCACCCATATCTCATTCGGAAGACCTTCCACACAGAGGTGGTATTCAGCAGGTTTTACCAGTTCTGGAGAGCCCGTAGTGGAAATTTTGTGTAGTTTGGAAAACTGGTAAATACCATATCTGGCTGGCCCCGCCCACATCTATTACCTGCCTTCCGAGTCCCAGATGATCGGGAGGAAATGGGGATTTTGCAATGATCTTCCCCTGGAGTTGGGTGAGAATTGGGATTTTATAGTATCCTTCCCCTGCCACGCCCATCAAGCCACAGCCACAGAACCGGTAGTAAATTTTTTTGAATCCCACTACTGCTTACACAGTTTGGAAAACCTTTGGGGAGATGTGTGTGGTTGCAGGGTGTGAGGAGAAAGAAAAATGTCTAATTTAAATAATGTTAGAATTACATGAAAATCTGCACATTTGCTATGTCTGGAATCTATCTGTTCAAAAGTTTTGATGGTCTGATTGTTGATTTTGTTTCTTTGCAAAGTGACACTTTGGAGAAAATGTTTTTCCCCAGAAACCCCCATCCCCTGCAAGATCCTTAGTTCACTAATGCAACATTTCAATAGTATATGATTTTCTTCTTCCTTGCATGCTTGATTTAATAGAAGTGATTTTTTTTCCTTTTCTTGCTTTGCAACAAGCAATTAGCAACTGCCTACAGCATGAAGCTGTCTTGGCTGTAATGCCATTTCAACCACTTACTGGAAGCATAAATGAGGGAACTACTAATAACATACTTTTAAAAATGTGGATGTGTTTTTTAGAAGTCATTTCATTCTTACAGTATGAAAAAAAATACATTTTTACAAAAAGCATGAACGAGAAATACTCTTGCCAAAATACAAAGTGTCCAGAATTTGGGGATGTGGCATAACATTTGGAAATGTTTTCCCTTGGTAAGTGATTCCAACATTTTTCTAGCTTTACAATTTACGAGTTTTTGAATAGGATGTTAGTGGAAGTGATCTGAACAGATGCTTTACAGTTCTTACATCTTGGCAGTAACACTGCAGATATTTCCATAAGAGGTGCTTAACATGGTGTTGGTTTTCCTTTCTTCCTTTGTTCCATCACCTCCACCTTCCTTTCTTCCCTCCTTCCTTCTTTCCTTCCCCCTTCCCTTCCCTTCCCTCCCTCCCTCCCCTTCCCTTCTTTCTTTCTTTCTTTCTTTCTTTCTTTCTTTCTTTCTTTCTTTCTTTCTTTCTTTCTTTCTTTCCTTCCCTTCCTTCTCTCCTTCCCTCTTTCCCTTCCTTTCCTTCCCTTCCTTCTTTCTTTCCTTTCCTTCCCTTGCTCCCTCCCTCCTCTCCCTTCCCTTCATTCCTTCTTACCTTCCCTTTTCCCCTCCCGCCCTCCCTTCCCTTCCTCCTCCCCTTCCTCCCCTTCCTCCCCTTCCCTTTCTTCTTTCTTTCCTTTCCTTCCCTCCCTCCTTCCCTTCCTTCCTTCTTTCTTTCCTTTCCTTCCCTTGCTCCCTCCCTCCTCTCCCTTCCCTTCCTTCCTTCTTCCCTTCCCTTCCTTCTCTCCCTTCCTCCCTCCCTCCCTTCCTATAAAGGAAGGAAGCTAACCAAATTGGCTTCAAATTTTGCTACAAATTCTTCTGTAGGTTTGTTCTACATGAGATGCTTTCCCAGGCTCTGCTTGTTGATCTCCTAGGAGGGATAACTTCTATCTCCCTGAGGTTGAATTGTTCCTACTCTAAAATGTTCTTCCTAATGTTTATCAGCAATCTAGACTTGCATAACTTACGTCTGTTCACTACTCCTGCCATTCATATTCCTGGTTAAGCTGGAGAAGACAGTTTGCTGCCCGAGGTGAAGGACAAACTGTCTCTCCTACTAGACAGGCATGTAAATCTTCATTTAACACAGCCTGCTTTCCATGCAACACAACTTTCCTCCTCCATAGGATACATAACAATTGTCTTTTCCATACATGCTGACCCACCTCAACCTGCCTTAGATCTGTTACTTAATGTGAATATTCATTCTATAAAGTAGAGCAATGGCAGATTGTCTTCTCTTAGAACTGTGAGGGCAAACCTATGGCACATGTGCCACAGGTGGCATGTAGAGCCCTCTATGTGGGCACGCCAGCTGTTGTCCCAACTCAGCTCCACCACGCATGTGCTTGAGCCGAGGTGGCGCAGTGGTTAAATGCAGCACTGCAGGCTACTTCAGCTGACTGCAGTTCTGCAGTTTGGCTGTTCAAATCTCACCGACTCAGGGTTGACTCAGCCTTCCATCCTTCCGAGGTGGGTAAAATGAGGACCCGGATTGTTGTTGGGGGCAATATGCTGACTCTGTAAACCGCTTAGAGAGGGCTGAAAGCCCTATGAAGCGGTATATAAGTCTAACTGCTATTGCTATTGCTATTGTGCCTTCTGACAGCCAGCTGGTCTTTGGATCTCTGCCACGTATGCACGGGGGCTGTGGCGCATGAGGGGGGCATGCATATGCATGCGACGAGGACACATGCCAGGGTATGGGTTGCATGCATGGGGGACACTCACATTGCATTTTAGGGGTTTGCCTTTGTTGGTGCAGCTGGGCATGTCTCTAATCTGAGAGACTGGTCTGCCGCCAGCGGCTCTCTGCTGGTGCAAATGGCCCGCACCAGCGGCCTCTTTGCTGGCACGAACAGCCTAGAGCCTCAAAACGCTTTGGGCACCATCACTGGCATAGAAGTTAAATGAATGAATGAGCACTGGGAGACCTAAGACCCAATTCACTATCACGGACCCATCCCTCGGTGACTATGGGACAGTTGCTATCTCTTTATACAGCATACCCGAAAGGATTGTCGAGAGGTCAAAATTGGACTGCTATGTACATTGTGAATTCTCAGATGAATGATGTGAAACAAATCTGAGTAATAAAATAAAACCCATTGTTCTTTCAGCCTGCTTTTCCTGCAGTTTGACTCTCTCTCAAAGTGGGGTATCCAGGAAATTGGCAGACACCCTATTTCAATAAAGTAGAACTATTATTGGGTTGGACTTGTTTGACCATTTGTAATGGTGTGTGGAAATGACACTGGGAGACAGGAGGAGACACTGTAGTCTAGATAATGGCCTGATAAATGGAACCCGGGCCTGATGGAAAGTTGATGTGGACAAAAAGGGACCCTTCCTAGTTTTAAGGAGAGTGAAAATAAGGGAGAGGAAGGGTACTTTCAGACTTTCAAGATTCTATTAATGTAACTTTACAATAAAGTTAGAGTTAGTACTTAGTGGTCGTCCTTCTTGTCTGGGCTACCTCCAAGGACTAATATCCTGGCCTTTCTTCCACGATGGTTGATAAAAGGGATCTTCTCAAATGAACCTGTAAACGGTATTGCTGATTTTCAGATGTATAGAAAAAGTGTTTCAATATCTGCAGTGGTGTATTAACCATTTAAGCAGACTAAGCACCTGCTTAGGGCCCCAGAGGGCATCACAAAGTTGAGAAAGGGGAAAAAAACCCCAATGAAGATTTGTACAGTCTGTAGAAAGGAAGGGGCACCAAGATTTGTCAGTGCTTAGGGCACCAATGAGCCTTAATCCACCACTGAATACCTGTAGTAATGGTCAAAGGAATCTGAACTTGGAATTCAATACATTCTATGGATTTTGTTGTTTAGAAGTTTGCAACTACATTTCCATTTATTTGTGTTTTGAACATGATATTGATTTAATGATCTGAACAGATTCATCACACCCTTATGTTTACACTATGGCTTTGGCAGTAATTGACCCATTGATAAGAAATGCTAAAAATGGTTCCTTCCTTCCCCTCCATCTATCCCTCCTCCCTCCCTCCCTCTCTCCCTCCTTCATTTTTTCTGGTATTTAGAGTGGTGAATTTAAATACTAAAATCTGGGTAGCTATTGTGTTTCATTGGTGTACCTTTTTAATAAAATAAATAAATAAATAAATGTTGTCTTTTGTTTTGCTTCTGAGGACAACTCCCTTTGCCAAAATTTCTCCAAGTCAAGAGTTCACATGCTCATTATTTGACCTTTTTAAATTCAATAATCCTACATGGAATAAAGTACAGAAAATCTGTTTTGCTTTGATCTGCATGCTAATGGCAAAAAAGTTTCCTGGGTCAAAAAGCCATCTAAATCAGTTTTTCAGGTGTTGACCTGATGTATTATCCTGCATAAAGTCCTCTTTTTCAACAGAACTTCTGAAAAGAAAGAGACAAAAACCAATCCCCACTTTTGAACACAAATGTGCCTTCTGGCAAACCAGATCTGATTTTTGAACTTTCCTTGCTTTGAAATACTAGAGTAGCTGCATGATGTAATCTCAGGGGTTGAGCTGGATGAATGAACAGATGGCAACCAGCCCAGCGGGAGGCTTCGCTGCTCACTTACTGAGGAAATATTTGCACCACTAACCTCAGCAGCCCATGCCTTGCACAAATGCACATTCTTCTCACAAGAAACCAGGTATCATTCACACATTATTACAAAATACACGAATGCCAAATTTTGGATGGATTCAGATTAGCTAGAGCAGATTGCTATTTGTTAAAAGAACCTCTGGTCAAGTTGGGAGATTCTTGTCTCCAACCCCATTGCAACTTTCCTTAGTGCCACAATCTGCCAATTGAGAAAGATCTATAAGAATTAGAATGCCATCATATCACTGGTGTCATATATATATATATATATATATATATATATATATATATGTGTGTGTGTGTGTGTGTGTGTGTGTGTGTGTGTGTGTGTGTGTGTGTGTTCCACATAACTCTGGAACGCCTTGAGCAATTTCAACCAAACTTGGCACACAGATGACTTACTCTCTGGAAAAAATACTGTGGTAGTTAAAACACCCATAACACCCCCTGGGATGTGTGTTCTGTTAAGATACAGCATGTTTTGCCTTAAATGGCTTCTACTGTACTGCCGTAAAATGGATTCTACTGTACAGCACAGTGGAGTTTCCATGGTAACGGCTTCACAGTACTCCAGAAGGAGGCTTCATCTGGTAAGAGGGGAAACTCAACATTAGAAATCATGTTTGGTCCATACATTTTCCCACTATAAATAAATACCCGGCAATGCCGGATTATCATCTAGTCTTGAATAAAAGAACAAGGCTGTAAACATTTTGTCAATGTGTTGTTAACAGAGGAAAAAAGTGAATTGTGTTTTTAATATTGCAGTTTGTAATCGTTGATACCATGCATGAATTCTCCACATTTTTATCCTTCTCTTCTGAAAGAGAACTTGTTCTTTTCAAAAATTCTTTCCAAAGGAAGAGAATGTTGATGAAATGCTCTTAGGTGGAGTTCATGCACAGATTTCATTATAGGGTGTGTACGTGAGTTTTCTGTCTTTCTTGTTCAATCGTCATCTCAGCAGTCTTAGCTTCGTTGGCTTCCCACATTTCACCTAAAGCTCAGGGGAAGGGATGGGACGATGTGAAACAGAAAACAAGTGTGCGGTGCAAAGTGCCACCAAGAGAGGCTCTGAAAAGTTGCCAGTGTGAGAGTCCCCTCTTTGAAATGTAAAAGAAGCGCAGCCTTTGCAAGGTTCACACGGCTGCTTCAAAGACAAACTCTGTCTTTGCAAAACCTCTGGAGATGCACACTTATACAGACAATTGGGCATAGGCTTTGATGGGAGCGTGGCACGACGAAGCCCTTATCCGCGGAGACATAAGCACGTCGCTAAAGCCACGATGTCATTGCGTGTCATCACCACCGCGAAAACAGTGCGGCAACAGAAGGGCGCTTTAAAACAGCGCTGCGGCAGAAAGCTGATTTCCATTAAGGTAAGGGTTAGGATTAGGTTTAGGGGTTTGTTTTAGGGTTTGTTTTAGGGTTTGGTTTAGGGTTAGGTTTAGGGTTAGGTTTAGGGTTAGGGTTAGGTTTAGGGTTAGGTTTAGGGTTAGGTTTAGGGTTAGGTTTAGGGTTAGGTTTAGCGTTAGGTTTAGGGTTAGGTTTAGGTTTAGGGTTAGGTTTAGGGTTAGGTTTAGGGTTAGGTTTAGGGTTAGGTTTAGGGTTAGGTTTAGGGTTAGGTTTAGGGTTAGGTTTAGGGTACTGAGTGCTTGGGAATGTGCGGATTTGCCCTCCGCAATTATGTCATCGCGGTAAGGTCGCATTTTTCCTTAGCGCTTTGAACGGCGCGAATTAGTCTTCGCGCTTATGTCTCTGCGGATAAGGGCTTCGTGGATTTGTGGTGGAACCTGATGGGAGAACCTTGCAGATAATATAGCTGTTCTAACACTTCAAGCAGGAAGAGTAGTGAATGTATACTACAGGTAGCCCTTGACTTACAAGTGCAATGGAGCCTGCCAATTATGGTCATTACTATGTATCAAATTCAGTCTTGATTTTGTTCCTTTTTGAACAATGACATTGCTGATAGCACACACAGTCAATCAACGAATATAGAAAGTGATTCCCTATTTTCTAGGGAATATTTTCTAGAAGATAATATACCCCAAAACTACTTATGACCCAGTTCACGTCATAGAAAATAATGGGTTTGCTTAATGACTGTGGCATTTGTTTAATGACCAATGCAAAAGTCACAGCCATAACGCAGGACATCCTGTGACTGAACCAATTTTATGACCCCCCTTTTTTTGCAGTGGTCATTAAACAAATGCCACAGTCATTAAGCAAACTTATTATTTGCTATGGAATGAATGAGGTCATAAGTAGTTTATCTTGTAGAAAATATTCTAGAAATACTACACTCTAGAAAATATTTCCTAGAAAATAGGGTATCGCTTTCCATATTTGTTGATTGACTGTGTGTGCTATCAGCAATACAATTGTTCAAAAAGGAACAAAATCAAGACTGAATTTGATACATAATAATTTATAATTATTTCTTTGATTGTTTTCTTGAATACAGGTACTCCTTGATTTACAAACATTCATTTAGCGGCTGAAGTCAAAATGGCACTGAAAAAAGTTTATGACTGGTCCTTGTGCTTGTGGCTTTCATAGCATTCCCCATGGCCAGGTGATCAAAATTTGGCTACGTGACAACCATTATGCATTTATGATGATTGCAGCAACCTCACAATCATGCGATTGCCATTTGTGATCTTCCCAGTTAGCTTCCGGCAAGCAAAGTAAATGGGGGTAGACAGATTTGTTTAACAACCATGTGATTCACTTAACAACTGCAAAGGTTCATTTTACAACTGTGGCAAAAAAGGTAGTAAAATCAGGGATTACTCACTTAACAACCACCTAGCCTAGCAATGGAAATTCTAGTCATAATTATGGTAATAAGTTGAAGACTACTTGTAATTTCCTGATATAATACTATTTTTCTTATAAACGTATGCAGCGGTCATCACCATTACCCTAGATCAGGGGTGTCAAACTCAAAGTCCGTGGGCCAGGTGCAGCCCATGGGGTGTGTAGATCTAGCCTGCAGGGCCGCCCTGGAAACAGTGAAGGACTGGCCCATGGTGTCTCTGCCAGCAAAAATGGAGCTCCTGAGAGACACACCTGTGGCCCTTCCATGCTCCATTTTCTTTGGCAGAGGGCTGCACGAGGCCATTATGGTCAAAAATGGAGCTTCAATGACTGACATCAAGCTAGCCATACCCACCCTGGCCACGCCCCCATCCCTCGAGATCAAAAACAAATCTGATGCGGTCCACAATCAAATCGAGTTTGACACCCCTGCCTTAGATCCTACTTTTTCTCATCTGTCAAGGTAGAAGTTGCTTGGCACCAAGAAGCACCCAATATAGTTAAGCTTCTCCTGTTTTACATTCAGTCTTAAGATTCTGGTCATGCTGAGCTCAGGATTTCTGAACTACATACCCTCATGCTTCACTCATTTTATGGCCTGTATTTCTGGTCCAAAGTCCTACCCATTAGTCTTGCCATCTATTATGTATGGCCCCAGAAGCCAAAGTAATATGATCCAAAAAAATAAAATAAATAAATCCCAACACCAACCAAACAATGGAAGAAATGTTTATAGGTAGAAGACAACATTAGTCCTAAGTTTGGAAAGATGGGGAGAACTTGACTCTTTGAATATTTGAAATGATGAATGATGGGAAAATATGTAGTTCGTGATATCGTGAAGGGTGAGTAGAGCAAAAAGAGGAAATCATTAACTATGAAAAGCTCCAGAGTGGTTTCATTATTGTTGCTTTAAGGCAGAATAAAAAAGAATCCTAAAGAAGATTTGAATGGGAATAGAAGTTAAGAAATGCATTTGTAATATGCAACTCATTGGAGGTTGAGTCTGAGAGACCAATTAACTAATTGATCTATAAGACACAAGAGAAACAGAAATAAGAGACTTCAGACAAAACCAGCATGGGTGCAGGAAGAACTCTCTAACAAATTCAGAGAGAGAGAAAAGGACAAGTATAAAAAAATGGAAAAAGAGAGACACATAACCAAATCAGCATACCAACAAATAGCTTGAATCTACAAAGACAGTCAAGAGGGCTAAGGCTCAGAATGAAGTAAGGCTTACAAAAAATATAACCCCCCCCCCAAAAAAATAATGTAAGGAACAAAAAAAAAGTCAAGGAGATGATTAGTCCACTACTGGGAGAAGATGGCAAGAAGCTGACAGATAGGAGGGAGAAAGCAGAACTGTCTTCATGCAAAAGGAAAAAAAATAATCTAAAGTATCAAAAGCATCACAAGGGAATAACAGGAATACAGGTCAAAATAGTCAAGAAAATGTTGAGAAAACACCTATCCAGTCTAGACAATTCAAATCACCAGGATCAGATGGTTTACATCCCAGGATTCTGAAGGAGCTGTCAGATGTGATCTCAGAACTACTGAACAAAGTATTTCACAGTTCCTGGAGCACAGAGGACCTGTCTGAAGACTGAAAAAGAGCTAATGTGGTTCCAATCTACAATAAAGGGGAAAAGGTGGACCCAGAAAACTACAGACCCCCTCAGCTGGGCATCAATATCTGGGAAAATTCTGGAAAAACATAATCAAGCAACAGATTTGGGAACTTATAGAAATGAACAACGCAACTACTAGAAGCCAACATGGTTTTGTTGAAAATCGATCATGCCAGAGAAACCTTATTGCCTTCTTCGATAAATTGGCTAAATTAGTGGATCAGGGAAACACTGTGAGTATAGTGGGTATAAAGACTTCAGTAAGGCATTTGACAAAGTAGATGCGCTATTGAATCTACTTTTTGTAGAATGGAGCCAGTGGTGGGATTCAGCCAGTTCGCACCTATTTGGGAGAACTGGTTGTTAACTTTCTAAGCAGTTCAGAGAACCAGTTGTTGAAAGAAATCTCCTTTTGTTTTTCCCCACTTTACAGGGCTAATCCTGTAAGGAAGGCAGGAAAGAAACATTCTGGTGTTGTTTCTAGCCTAATCTTTATTGCCTTGCTTACAGAAACTGCCTCTCTGGTTAACCTTTATTACATTATAGCAGCTAAGGCAAAGCACGCATTGACATGAGTGACATTGAGTTTGCCATGCCCACCCAGTCACATGATCACCGAGCCATGCCCACCCAGCTGGTCATTAGGGCAGAGAACCGGTTGTTAAATAATTTGAATCCCACCACTGAATGGAACCATATGGGATAGCCAGATCGATTCACAGTTGACAGTGGCATGCACTGGCATACCTCAAGTATCTTTTGGGGGGACCAGTTCTCTTCAACATTTTCATAAATGATCTAGTTGAGGGGATAAAAGGAGAGCCCATCAAATTTGCAGACAACATCAAGTTGGCGATAATTGCTCACACTCTGGAGGATAGACTCAAGTTTCAGAAAGATTTTGACAAACTTGAGCATTTGGCCCCAACTAGCTAGATGTAGTTCAGTGATGAGAAAAGCGAGGTCCTGCACCTAGGCAGGAAAAATCAAATGCATAGATGTAGAATAGGCACTACGTGGCTCAACAATAATAACTGTGAGAGGAACTAGTGAAAACCTACATACACCTTAAGTATGAGCCAGCAGTGTGCTGTAGCTAGCAAAAACTGCTAATGCAGTCCTACACTGCATCAGCAGAGGGATATCGTCAAGATCACGAGAAATAATACTACTGCTTTATACTGCACTAGTGAGGCCACACTTGGAATACCACACCCAGCTCTGGTCACAAAAAATATGCTGAGTTCCTAGAAAGAATGCAGAGAAGAGCAACTAAGGTGATTAGGGTGTCCACAAGATAAATTGTACAAGGAACAGTCAAGGGAACTATGTATATCTAGCCTAATGAGTAGAATTAGCTGCCTTCTGGTATACGAGGGATTGCCACAGAGAAGTAGGAAGCGGCTTATTTTCCAAAGTTGCCGAGGGTGGGACAATCAGCAATGGGTGGAAGCTCAGTAAAGAGAGATGCAACTAAGGTACATTTCCCGACAGCGAGAATTAATTAATGGGATACCT
The DNA here is from genome assembly GCF_009769535.1 of Thamnophis elegans. NCBI lineage: Eukaryota > Metazoa > Chordata > Lepidosauria > Squamata > Natricidae > Thamnophis > Thamnophis elegans. The sequence continues at coordinate 21,654,759 of NC_045558.1, read as the reverse complement.
TGCTTCCTGAAGTTGTGGGTGAACTATTGCTAGAAAAGATTAGACGACCATTTGGTTGGGATGAAATACAGTTTCCTGCCATTGGCTGATGCAAAAAATTCTCCAAGGTTTCTTCCTTCGTACGATTCTATGAATCTTCATCATAGCAATGGCACTATACTCATATACTGATTCACAGTGTTTTATAGTGCCCCCAAAAATCTGGGTCATCATTTTAACAACCTCTGAAGGATGGAAGGCTGAGTCCACCATGACTCGGTGAGACTCAAACTGCCGAACTGCTGGCAGTCAGCAGAATTAGTCTGCAACACTGCCTTCTAACCACTGCGCCAGAGTTGGGTTCCTACCGGTTCGGACCAGTTCAGCTGAGTAGGTAATAACTCGGCCACCCACGCCCCCGAACCTGTTCTTGCTGTATGCACTACCATCTTGTTTTTTTGTTTCTGCACATGCGCAAAATCAATTTTTTACTACTGGGCTTGCGTGTGAAGCGCATGTGTGCTCGAAGCGTGTCCCTGAGTGAACTGGCAGTAACAGAGGCCAGAATCCACCCCTGCACTGGGCCTTCATAGTCCATCAACCAGTCTGAAATCAAAGGAAGCTTTCTCTTTCCATGGAATCTTCTATCTGTGCTTGAAGAAGATGTTTTTCCTCAGTTCTTTCTTTCTATCCAATTATACGATATCTGCTAAACGTGACTCATCTTATCGGAGAATCCTTTTCCCCTTTCAGCAGGACAGGTAATGCGTTAGTCCCTTTTAAGTGGTGACCATCAGGGCATCATTTAGCTTCACACACAAGTCATGTAATTAGAATTAGATGCCCTACAGCTATGCTTAACATCGATTCCAAGAATTGGTTTTTTTGGGTGGGAGGGGGAGGGGGAGGCAATTACAGGAACAACCTTAAGGCAGAGGCACACAAATACATGTTTAGGATTGTACTCACCTTCCTCTACAAAAAGAGCCTTTCCAAAAATTACTGCCAAATTATAATTTAGAATGTGATGCAAGAAGAAAATTATTAGAAATACATGAAGGAGGGCATGTTAATCATATTTAATTAAATAAAATTAACATTTATTAATGCCAAGTGGGAATTCTAAATGTAATAGGAGACAGTTATTTAAAACACAAGAAGTAATCATACTAACTTATTGTTGATCAGATGTTCAATCTGCATTTGGCATTTTTATCCACCTATCCAGTCCTTCATAAGGATATGGGCTGGGGAGATGATGTTGTTTAATAACATTAAAACTATTGTCCCAAGATACAAGTTGTTCCAAGTAAAACTGCCTTTTGCAATTGTCTGATGGTGATTTTCAAGTGGCGCTCCAGTTATTTTGAGATTACATCCAAGGTACTTATTATTATTGGTACTACTTTTCAGGTGAAGTGAAAATTTAACAGCATTTGTATGTTTGATAAAGTGCTACAAGACACCTTATTTTGGGCTGCTACAGGCTAATTTGGCTTTCCTATAAAATCATATGAACCATCATTAATAAGGCAAGATGAAATGGTCATTTGGATTCCTCACAGATGTTCCACTATCACATAGCCAGACCCTAGATATAGAGTGAAGCATCTGTTTTACCACTGTGGATAGATAATTTGTCTTGAGATAAATCTAAGGAATCTGGAAGTCATATCTTCCTTTCCTTAAATTACAATCTTCTCCTGGATCCATGTTATTCAACTCATGATTACTCAGAAGAATTAGTAACTTCATAAGGCAGGGCCTTTTTAGTGGTAGCATCTCCATTTTGATACTTTTGCTTTACAAAGATCTGACTGGAGTCAGCTTTAGGCCAGCTGGCTTTAAATGAATGTTTAATATTTCGCTCTGCTTTTTGGCTTCTTATAGATGACTGCTCTACATTTTATTCCAGAATAGTTTTTAAATTGTCTGTTGTCTCTAAGGTCTCTTTTATGCTCAAGGAAATTCATTTATATTTTAATATAAATCAATTAATTAAAACTGGGAGAGACAGATGAGGACCTGTGTCCTTAGTGGAAAATCTGTTTTGCTTCTCTTGCACAGCCTCCAGCAAAGGGAAATAAAACTGATTTTTATTGGTCACACACATACATTTTTGTAATTGCACCTTTCCAGCACGATCTTTATTGATTTAAAGGCAGCTACTTCTCTTATTGTACTTCAGATGATGCAAATGTGCTATCAATTTGAGGTTAAAACAAATCACAGTTGTAATCTGGAGTAAATGCAGGTATAGCAGCCCTCTAGAGAAAGTTCATGGGAACCTCATATTTGCAAATTTCAGGATTCTCCCATGAAGGAAGAAGGCAAAGTCAAAGCAAGAGTGTTAAATATTCATGAGCTACACTAAGGCCGATCCAATCCTCTCCCAGGTCGCTTCCTGGGTCTTGAGGGGATGGCCCACAGACAAGGTGGCAGAGGGCTTCCGGCCCTTTAAATCTAGACAAGCGGAGCTCTCCCTCCACGGGGGGTGCCTCGTTTGGGGGGATCGAGTAGTGATCCCCGAAGCACTTCGGCCACAAGTTCTGTCTCTGCTCCATAAGGATCACCCCGGCATAGCACGGATGAAGGCATTGGCCCGTAGCTATGTCTGGTGGCCCTTGCTGGACTCAGAGATAGCGGCCTATGTAGGCCACTGCACCCCATGTCAACAGTCCAGGCCCAACCCCCCCGCCAGGCCTGCTTGCGAGTGGGAGGCTCCGAGAGGCCCATGGTCACGCCTCCACATCGACTTCGCTGGTCCCTTCCACGGCCAGAATTTCTTGATTGTGGTAGACGCCTACTCCCGCTGGGTGGAGCTGGTCTTGATGCCCTCCACCACGGCCGAGAGGACGGTCCGGGCCTTGAGAAGGCTCTTCGCAACCCACGGGTTGCCAGACCTAGTAGTTTCGGACAATGGGCCCCAATTTATGTCCACCACATTTCAAGAGTTCCTGGCCGAGCAAGGGATCCGGCATGCGCCCATAGCCCCGTACCACCCGGCCAGCAATAGCCGGGCGGAGCGGGCGGTCCGCTCAGCGAAGGAGGCCCTGGGCCGCATGGACCGGGGCGACTGGCAGGCGAGAGTGGCAGCTTACCTGCTAAGCCAGCATTCCACTCCCTGCCCAACGACCAACCGAAGCCCTGCGGAGCTCTTGATGGGCCGGCGTCTGCGGACTCCCCTGGATAGGCTTCACCCGCTCTATTCAGGGGATCAGCCGAGCAACCTGGGGGTTCTCCCTCCCCGTTCGTTTAAACTGGGGGACGCAGTCTGGGCCCGTGCATTCTCAGGGGCTACTCAATGGGTTCCGGCCACCGTAACCGCCCTGACAGGCCCCTGTTCTTTTAGGGTCGGACTGGCTGACGGATCCCAATGGAGGCGCCACCTGGATCAATTAAGGAGGCGCCTCCCGCCACCGGCCGGCAACCCGGACTCTGCCGAAGACAACACCGCCCTTCCGGGGTTGCCAATTGAGGCCTTCGCCAGACCAGGCCTCGCCTCTCAATTGCCTGGAGCTCAAACCGAAGAAGTGCAATTTCGGGCCTTCACCACACCAGGCCCGGCCTACCCGAGCTTCCCCTGCAGGGAGCTCCAACAGAACACTCAAGCCGCCGCAGAAAAGGGCCCACCTAGTGCTCCAGCCTTCCCCAGTGACTCTCCTCCCATGCCTAACTCTGTTGTTATGGACGCGCCACCTCGTCCCTGCTCACCAGCATTGTTGAGCCCGCCTTCTGGGCCTTCTCGAGAGGGCGTGCCTTGGAGCTACACCCCCTTCCGGGAGGAGCTACTACAAGGAGGTCCACCTCCGCCGACAACTCCTGTGGAACTGCGAAGGTCGGGGCGGGTCCGGCGCCGCCCCGCCTATTTACAGGACTACGCATGCTCCACCTGGGGAGCATGCGCGGAACTGGGGGGAAGGGGTGTTAAATATTCATGAGCCATGTAAAACAGGCTCAGATAGTTAATGTTGCTTCAGCACTTTCTTGGAGGCCAGCAACAGCCTCCTGCGTCCTGATTGGCCAGGACGCAGCAGGAGGCTGTTGCCAGCCGAAAGTTACCTTTAATTGGACCAGGGACTTGACAGCAGTTGCTGGCCAAGTCCCGGGTTCCTATTGGTTGCCTAGTTAATATATATACCGTGGCGCGCACCGCGGCCATTCGAATCGCTGTCATAAGTTGCCTGTTAATAAAGGAAGTTGTTGCTCACCCTGTTGTCGCGTCCCTCCTTCCAGACCTCAAAAAAGAGAGGCAGCCATTTATACACATAATGATAAACCTGCTAGTTTGAACATGATTTAATGTTTAAATTACAAATGACTGAGTTCAGGGGTGGAATTGAACATTTTTAGCAACTGGTTCTCTGCCCAGTTTCTGGATAGGTGTGGCCATGGGGGGGCGTGACCTACTCGGCCTCCTGCACCATGGCAGGGGGGTGGTTTTTTCCTCCCCAGGCTCCTGAAACTTTCCTCAAGTCTCCAGGAAGGCGAAAATGGCCTCCCCTGGGCTTCTGGAACTTCTGGGAGGCCTGTTTCTTGCAATTCCTAGGCCCCAGGCTCTAGGCTTTCCTTGAAAATGGCCTCCTCCAGGCTCCGGAAGCCATAAACTTCTGGAACTTCCGGGAGCCCCCTTCTTTGCCCTCCCCAGGTTCCAGAGGCTTTCTTCGAGCCTCTGGGAGGATAAAAATGCCCCCCCCGGGCTCCAGAGGCCCTCCGGAGGCCAGAAACAGGCCTGTTGCTGGACTTCTGGAACTTCCGGGAGGCCTATTTTTCGTCCTCCCAGAGCCTCTGCATGGGTCGTGCACTTACTTGGCATGATGAACGGGCCACATGGAACCTCCTGGGAGCGGCAGGATGAAGAGGGCAGGGCCAGCCAGCCCTTCCAACTACTGGTTCCGGTGAACCAGTTGTAAAATTAGTATCCGGTTCACCCAAACCGGTGTGAACTGGCTGAATCCCAACCCTGACTGAGTTCAAATAATAGCTGATTATGCTGAAAGATTCCTTTGCAGAATTCAGTGGCCATGTTCACACAACATGCTAAGCAAAACCATACTAACATTACAATTTAATATCTCTCTGTGTGTATGAAGCAAGCAGAGAGCAAAATCCCAAGTGGTTTGGAAGAGATAGCTCCCACTATGGGACCAGTCATTTGCCAGAACAATTTTTATAATTTATCATGTAGCTTTGTTTATTAGAGGGGGATGTTGATTATTTTAGGAGTATGTGGTATCATGATGTTGGAGAAGCACCAAATTAAGGAATTGGGTTTTTATGAGGCTGCATAATGTTCATAAGGATGTCCTTAGAGGAAGCCCATTGTTGCAAAGGAAAATCATATATTACCCTGATAAATTCACCTGCCCACAATGGCCCAATAAGCCTATCTATTCCCAACAATTTAAAAAAAGATTCTATCTCAGCAACTTTGGAAATGTTAATTAATTTTTTTTGCTGGTCAGATTTGTATCTACAATACATGAGCAAATAGGGTTTGCTTGTTTACAAACTATCCGTGGGAACAAATAACTTCATTAGTCTTAAAATTAGGACCTAGAAGTGGTGTTATAGTGTGAGATTTTAATCTGGCCTTTGAATAGCAATCTAGGTTTAAAGTCACATATATAAGTATGCGCTTGCACGTTTAAAACGTGTTGTCCAGAGAAGTAGGGTTTGTTTATATGAATAAATATAATCTAGTACAGTCTTCTCTTTCCAAAAAGATATGCTGTGATGATGGGGCCTAAAGTCCAACCTACTTGGAAGGATAATATCCAGCCTTACTCCAATTGACATCACTATTCTTTTTCTTGAGATGAACAAATCTCATCTAGGGAACCTCCCATTCTGAAGATTGTTGCTTCATAATACACCATGGATAAGTTGTTCTTATAGAACAGGGGCGTCAAATTTGTGGTATCATGGCAGTGTCACATGATGTATCGGAACTTTACTTCCCTTTCTAAACCGGGCGTGGCCGTGGCCAGGGCATGATGTATCTGGCCCATGGCCCGGGAGTTTGACAGTCCTGTTATAGAACAAGAGACCCTTGTTTTTTTGTAATTGAAACTAGCTATGTATGGGCCCAGAATAAGGCAGGCAAAGTTGTGAGGACATGAGAGAAAAATGTTTTTAGAGATAAGTTCATGCGAGGAATGTGGGGAAGGCCTCTCCCATTTTTTTTATCATAAACTTCTTGTTAATTTCTACATGGAGAGACATGTTTATTTTCCTTCCCTAAATGTATATGAATCTTTCTCCCACTTGCAATCTGACCGTGGCATAGTCCAGATTTCCACCATCACATAATGGATGGAGTGTTGATTGACTTCCAAGTGAGTTAAAAGCAAAGGAACTCCTACAGATTCTTATTTTGTCCTGGCCATGCATAAGTCTATCATATTCCACATTACAAAAACATGAGATAAAAATATCCTGTTGGTGCCTTACCAGTATTTTGGATATTTTCTTGAGTTCAACTTTCTCTGCCATTTCATTCTTTCTGATAATAATCAAGGGACTCAAACACTGGTAGGCAGAAACACAGGTTAGAAAACACTTGAGAAATAGTGTGGTTAAAATGGAGGATTTGGGTTGGGGAAAGCTTAATTAACAGTTAACCACTGAAGTTCATTGCGTAATGTGTTGTCTTTCTTTCTCTTTCAGCCTAAACTACCTTATGCTATTGGGAGAAGAAACAAGGATGTGAAAATAAAAATATATATGAATGACTTGAATTTCGAATAGATAAGAGATATTCATTCTGAGCCTTGGTACATTTTGGATTTGAGACCCATTTTTTAACGCATCTGGTTCAAGAGATTACCCCATTTTGGAACAATCTTAATGCTAAAATAGTGTTTTTGGGAAAGAATGGAAACAAACACTTATTCAGAAGTTTAAGCAATTAAACAATGAGCCATGGTGGCGCTGTAGTTAGACTGCAGTATTACTGACTAATTCTGCCCACAGCCAGAAGTTTGATCCTAAATGGTTTAAGGCTAACTCAGTCTTCCATTCTTCCAAGGTCTGTAAAATGAGAACCCAGATTGCTGGGGGCAGGATGTTGACTTTGTAAACCACTTAGAGAGTGCTGGAAAGCAGTGTGAAGCAGTATATAAATCAAGGTGCTAGTACTATTGCTATGATGTAAATTAATAGAATGATAGGAAGGAAGAGACTTTGGAGATACATCAAAAATAAAAAAATAATTAAAATAATGTATACATGAATTTAAATATAATTTTATACAGGAAAATCTCAAAGGGTAGGCTTGATTGACCACTGGGTCTTTTTCTGCTGTCAGTTTTTCATGTTTCTAATGTGATTGTTGAATTATGTAAAGTCCAGTTCAAATTAACCCAACATCCAACAACTTGATGACTGTGGAGATTCTCAGGCATCCATATAACAATTGTTCTAAAATTGTTTTTTCAAGGGACAACTGGGCTTTTTTTGGTTTTCCTCAAGATATTTTGCTTCTCATCCAAGGATTCCAAGAACTAAAGAAGCTTCTTGGATGAGAAATGAAATGTCTTTGAGGAAAAACAAAGAAAGTTCAGCTGCCTCCTGAAAAAGCACCTTTGGAACAACTTGGAGGATGTTATGGAATGTGGATGTTGGATGTTGAAGGAGAGGAAGGTTCTCACATTAACTTCTTTGACTACTCATTGTCTTTTTCAGAGATATCATTTGTTTTATTCTCTGCTTGGCCCTTTTCCCCCCCAGAAGGAATCCTTTATATTGCCACAGTGAATAACTTTTGTTTCAGAATGTGGAGGAGGAAAAATTCTGAAGTTTTTGTTTAACTTTCCTGTTTGGATCAATGGATGCACCATAATTTCTTTTGTCAAGCAATCATCTCCCTTGCATTCCATTATTTAATTAATAGAGGGAGATAGAGGTTTAATTTCATATGGTCTACAGTGTGCTTAATTTGTTCAAGAAAGCAGCTTTTCATGATTTAAAGGCATGATTTGAAAGCCATGCAGTTCTAATGGCAAAAAAAGAACTCATGACAAAGTTATTTAATATAACTGGGGATGTTTCAACAGTGCAATTTTTTTTTATTAAAAAGAAACGATAAATGCAGTGTGATAATTTAGATTTTAAGAAACTCACACTTCTCCCCTACTGAAAAGTAAGCATAATAATTATTTAAACATTATAGAAAATGTTTAGCTTATTCATAAAAGATTATGTTATCAACCGATACAATTAATAGTTAAAGCATGTATAAATGTACTCATTAAAAACAGTATATGGAGATCATTTCCCTCCCAAAAATCTACTTCTGGATGGGAACCATTTACTTTACTTTACTTTAATAAAATTTGTGTGCCGCCCACTCCCAAAGGGCAGCTCACAGCAAAAAATAAAGGCATTAAAAGATTAAGAAAAGATACAATATTAAAAACCAATACACCATCCATTCAATCAAGTGGGGCTGGAAATTAATCAACAGCCCCAGGCCTGCCGGAACAGCCAGGTCTTGGTTGCTTTATGGAAGGCCGGGAGTGTAGTAAGGGTCCGGATCTCAGTGGGTAGATTGTTCCACAGGGCCGGTGCAGCTACAGAGAAGGCCCTCCCCCGGGGGGTTGCCAGCCGGCATTGTCCAGTTGACGGCACCCGGAGGAGGCCCAACCTGTGCAATCTTATTGGTCATTGGGAGGTGAATGGCAGGAGGCGGTCTCTCAGGTAGCCAGGTCCAATACCATGTAGGGCTTTAAAAGTAACAACTAGCACCTTGAAGCGGGTCCGGAGACCAACGGGGAGCCAGTGCAGCTCGCGGAGGATAGGTGTAACATGGGTGTATCTAGGTACACCCATTATCGCTCGTGTGGCTGCATTCTGGACCAACTGTAGTCTTCGAACACTCTTCAGGGGCAGCCCCATGTAGAGCGCATTACAGTAATCCAGTCTTGAGGTGACGAGGGCATGAGCGACCATTCGAAGTGCCTCCCGGTCCAGGTAGGGCCTCAACTGGTGCACCAGGCGAACCTGGGCAAAGGCCCCCCTGGTCACAACTGACAGATGGTGTTCTAACATCAGCTGTGGATCCAGGAGGACACCCAAATTGCGGGCCCTCTCTGAGGGGTATATAACTTCACCCCCCAGGCTAAGAGGTGGAATGTCTGGACCATCCTTGGGAGGCAACATCAATAGCTACTCGGTCTTGTCTGGATTGAGTGCAAGCTTGTTCGCTCCCATCCAGACCTTAACAGCCTCCAGGCACTGGCACATCACTTCAACTGCTTCGCTGAGTTGGCACGGGGAGGACAGATACAATTGAGTATCGTCCGCCTATTGATGATATTTAATCCCATGCCGGCGTATGATCTCACCCAGCGGCTTCATGTAGATATTAAATAGGAGGGGGGACAGGACCGAACCCTGCGGCCCCCCATATTTGAGGGGCCTAGGGGCCGATCTCTGTCCTCCAACCAACACCGACTGCGACCTGTCTGAGAGGTAGGTAGGATGAAATGGAATGTGGTAGAAATAATGAAAAGAAATCTAAAGTGTTCTTTGTGAACAAATACAGGTGTCTATTATACAGAAGACTGTTAATTTATATAACAGAGATTTTTACATTTTAAAATTTATTTTTATTGCTTTGAAAGTCATGACAAAAAATTAAAGGAAAAAGAGCAAGGTACAAAAATAATAATGATAGAAATGCATACATTGGTAAAAAAGAAGAGAAAAAAGCATTTGGAAAGAGCTTTTAAATAAGTAAGAAACATACAACAAAGGAAACGAAAAATAGCATAGCATATCATTCTTAGTGAATACCTTCAATTCTACATTTACCCATCTAATGCCAATATTGGCGATGTAATACAGAAAATATGTTTTTACCTTGTCTTATAATTATTAGATTTTGAGAAAACATAGTAGTGGATTATATAAATATGGTTTGATTATATAAACCATATATAAGAGCCGAGATGGCACAGTGGTTAAATGCAGCACTGCAGGCTACTTCAGCTGACTGCAGTTCTGCAGTTCGGCTGTTGAAATCTCACCGGCTCAGGGTTGACTCAGCCTTCCATCCTTCCGAGGTGGGTAAAATGAGGACCCGGATTGTTGTTGGGGGCGATATGCTGACTCTGTAAACCACTTAGAGAGGGCTGAAAGCCCTATGAAGTGGTATATAAGTCTAACTGCTATTGCTATTGCTAAACATTTTCAAAAGATAATAATCTCTTGAACTACATACTAGCATATGGAATTTGCTAACTGGACAATATGTAGGTAGTCATTGACCAAAGACAATTGCAACCAAAATGTCTATTGTTAGGGAGATGGTTACTAAATGATTTTTGCCCTATTTTATAATCTTTTTTTTTGTTATAATTGTTAAGTGAATTACTGCAACTGTTAAGTTAGTAACTTGGTTGTAAAATGAATCTGGCTTCTCCACTGACTTTCAGAAGATTGCAAAAGGAGACCATATAACCATGAGATAAATAAATACGAATCAGTTGCTAAGCATCCACATTTTGACCATGTGACCAATTTTTTCACTGCCGTTTTAATGTTGAGTGGTCACTAAATGAATGGTTGTAAGTCGAGAACTACCTGTAAATGGATGCTCTATGCCTTACTATGATGAAAGTCAGATCTAGCAGCATTGATAAGATAAATGTGAGGCTCCTTTCACTATGTAATTGCACTTGCTACCTATGAATGGATAGCCTACAGACATAGACTTTGTATGAATACATATAATGAAATATGGGACCCATTTAGACAAAATACAGTGTTAAAATGTGATAATCATATTAGAAATGTAATTAAATAATATTTGCATTATATAGAGTTGTAATGATTTTCTGTTAAAATGTGAAAGCACAGTATAAGTTAGGAAATCAAAATAAGGCTTTGGGAATTCCATAATTGGTGTGATTGAGTGATCAGAAACAACTCAACATTGAGCATATCACAAGAAAAAATAAAGAAGACAAACATATCCCTGTCAATTCATGTGTAAACATTAAAAGATAGGGAATATTACACTTCGTAAATGTTAAAAGAGCCAATATATTTGGGGGTAAATGTACTTTTTATGGATTATAATGCTTCACTTCTCTTGAAGTAAGTGAAAGAACACAACTGGAATTGGATGGATCTCCTCCTGTAGCCCCATTTATGCCATTTCACTGATATCAAAATGTAGAAACAACACAGAATGGTATTAGGGGAAGAACTCACACTTCTTTCACGGGGGTGAGATTTGTGAAATGAATGCAGGCTAATTCTTTTCCATCTTGGATTTGAGGACATAATACTTTCACAATACTTTCATGATACTTTTATATTTCTATAAAATAATCCTGTCCCATACACCTGACAAACCAAAAATTCTTGCTTGCAGCTTTTTAGAGATACCATCACCAACACTGGTAAGTGTTGATTTTGGTGTGTACATCCCTTTCTGCTCCCCCGCCCCCTGGGATTTTTGTACTGGTTTAAAAATGATGTTTGTTTCAAAAATATGTAATAATAGAAGACACTCCTGATCCATTCTTTCCAAAAACATATTCTGTCCATCTATACTGCCACAGCTCAGAGAAATATGATTAACTACTGAGAACAAGGCAAATAGCAAACCTTCTTGTTGAAGGTGTCAAATAGTCAGGATGGCGGCCATGAAAATCCCATCCATGTTTCTTGTGTTTGTCATTGAATCGTGAACAGTAATGGTATCCAGTTTTCTTCACTACTGGTTGGGTAGCGGGAGCGCATGGGCAGAAGGTCCATGATGACGTCTGGGTCGGTGGGCGGAGCCTTGTGCTGCCACCACTTCTGGTTAACCCAAACTGGTGTGAACCGACAGAATACCACCTCTGATTGTGAAAGAAGAAAAGAGAGCAAAGGATGCAGACTTGAGGAAAACCAAGACGTAAAAAAAAAAACATTCCATCCATGGGTGTATAGTCAAGATGATATCATTGCTTAATCAAACTATCTCTGCCTCAAGTACCCTGATATAAAGGGGCATTAGAAGCCACATTTTGAAACAGAACACATGCCCCTGCTTTCCTTCCCCTCCCTTTCTTAGTTCCGCTTGACATCTGAGTAAAGACCACAACTGCATACCAATCTGAGATTTGCCTGATTAAAAACAGTTCGCTGTAAGTCACATCATGTATAAGACACAAGGTTTCTGTCAAGAGTCTTGCTACTTACAAAAAAAATGGGGGGGGGGAATGAAAACAAGAAAAAGAAGTTTGCTTTTATTGTTAGTAAGGAACTAGTAACTAGATCCACAGCCTGCTTCATGCTAGCTTTGTAATTATACTATTTTAGTGGTAAGCCAAACATTTTAGCCAAGCGCAATTTAGACATTCTTGAGCTATATTCATTTTTCCCCCCTTTGAATTTTCATCTTGAGCCTTTGAACAACATATAATCTCCCTGCATTTCCCTCCCTTCCTATGGTTTCCTCAACCTTTTGGTCTAACGAAACAAATGCATCTTATTTGGCATAATTTTATGAAACCCATTGGAAACAGGCATTGTTTCATAGAACAAACCTATTTTTATTCCAAGATTGCTTCCTGTGGTTTCATTTTCTTCGCGCAGCTTTGAAGTTAAGTCTTGCCTGAGTGAATAGCAATGAGCCAGAAGGGTGCCTTAGGCCACTTTCCTTAACCCAGTATCTTTTAGACATCTTCATCTTGGCTGGGGATGATGGGACATGTAATTCAACACAGTTGGAAGATGCCAGCTTGGGAAAGATGTTCCAAGCTTGGGGAAACTTTAGTGGTGATGTGGCCGAGAACTACAACAACTATTTCAATAGACTCTCTCAATTCATATTACAAAATCATCACAAAAAGAAGAGCATATGTAGGAGCTTAACATAACAAGGAAAAATGAACTGGCTCCAATGTTTTATATCTGCCCTCCGTTTTTTGGAGCAGTGCTGACTTTTGTTTATTTTTAGGTAGACATCAGCTGAAACTTCCTGGTAACCTGTTCTTTCAAAGTATCTCATGAATGGTTAAAACAAATTATAATCATAAAATGTCAATCAATTGAACTGTAGCACAAAGGTACAGACAGGCAGACACGAAAGAATCATTAAAAAACATATATACATTTAATTAATGTGTTAAAATGTGGGAAAACAATCTTCCTTTGTTCTATTGTGTTACATATATTGTGTTCTTTGTTCCTTATGTTTACTTCTATTTTTTTCCATTATGGGATTGTATTGCCTATTCAACCATTGATCATGGTTCAGTCCAATCCAAACATCAATCACTGATCACTTCGAGATCTAATTCATTTCAAAAACACAAAGATGTTTTGTACTTTCAACTAACAGTCTCAGATTTGGGATGGTCCTATCTAATCTTGATAGTCGCAAACAATTTTGGCTACAATCTTCTTTTTAAATTATACATAGTGTTAAAGTTACTATTTGTTAGATAACCACATCCTTCAGTGTCTCTAAAAAGAACAATAATTCAATCTTTGAATTTTAAAGACAGAAGTGTGAAATGGAATCAAACAAATTCATTGTATTTTTCCTGGAGCAATTTCTCCAGAATCCTATAGGAAGAAGATGGGATTACTTTAACTTTAATCAAGACTTTAATATTAGCCTTTCAATAATATTTGTAGCATTAATTCCCTGTTTTGTCTTGAATTTGATAACTGTTTTGCAGTCTAATTTTTTGCATGTTTGTTCGGAAATATTCTATATACTAAGTAGGGGATGCCTAGACTCTAGTGTTTTTTAAAATAAGTAATAAAAAAAGAGAATAAAACAGTTATAATGAACTGTAAAATTAGTTCTTTCATTTGGTGGCTTGCATCATTGAGCAACACTTATAACTGTTCCATTACTTTATGGCATTTTTAGAATTGTTTTAGCAAACATTTCTAATTTGAAAGATAAAATAGAAGACAACAACAACGATTTCATGAATTATACAGAATTATATTAACTTTTAACATGAAAACAGATTACTCTGCATCATTGTATAAATAGAAAGAAAACATATGTTTCTCTGATTGTATTTATTGTATATAAAATAATCCAGCTTTCTTTGCCTTTTAATGCATTTTCTGTGTTGTGTCCTCAGAGATACGACCGGCGACTGCCAAGGGACACAGGAAGAGCACTGATTGGTTGAGATGCGCCAGTTGGCTGGCGGGACAAATACAGTCTTCCCATTGGTTCTCCATATGACATCTCTTATATAAATAGCTGTCAGATGGGGTTTGTTCATCTGTTCCGTTCTACTTGTGTTAACATTAATAAATAGTTCTGCTGCAGCCAGTTGCCTCCACAGTTATTGAATATGCTGGTAATGGCTACAAAACTGGCAACGAGAGAGTCTTCATTGAACCCGCACAATCTTTCTGCTATGGCCGCCACTACTGAATTTGCCGAATTCTGCCCTGAAGCAGAATCCTGGGACGCTTTCCTTGAGCGTTTCAAATGTTTTCTTCACGCTCATGATCTAACTGGGCTCTCCCTTGAGAGGAAACAAGGGGTTTTCCTCAATTACTGTGGACCCGACATGTTCGCAAGGGCTCGGGCTTTGGCCGCGCAGACCCTGGTACACACAATACCGTGGGACCTATTGCTAACTAAACTGAAGTCTCATTATGTGCCTATGCCCTCCCGTTTTGCTTGTCGGCAGCTGTTTTGCAAATGTACTCAGGCTGAGGGGGAAATCCATCAGTCATTACATTGCCTCCCTCAGGGCTGCCGCCATCAATTGTGGGTTCGGGGACTTGGACGAGGGACTCCTAGAGCAATTCATTTATGGCCTCAAAGATATGAGACTTCAACGGAGAATCCTAGCCCTTTCAGAGCTCACTTTGAAAATCGCAGTGGATGAGGCACATGCCTCAGAGATGGCCGAGAAATCTACCTCAGAAATTCACCATTACTAACTGGCCACTGCTGCTCCTTCTTTAGTGTCCTCGGTCCACCACCAAAATGAGGTGGATGACCTCAAATCTGAAGTGGACCTCGCCATCGACTGCCTCAAACTGCTTACCTAAAATAGTGTAGCTTTGCAAAAGGATTGAAGAAGCTGTTTGAGTTGTGGAGGAAAACCCTTGCGTTCCACCAGCAAATTTAAATTGGCCATCTGCTGCTGATGCGGGAAAAAGGGACACATTGCATCGGTCTGCCGTACCGTCCCACCGAGTCCACTAGTTCTACCCGCCGCAGTGTTTTTCCATCTGCCAGGAGACGGCAGAACTGTTTCGCCATCGGAGACAATGAAAATGCCCGTTCTGAATGGGCTATTGACTCTGCTTCTACCTCCCTGTGTGGTCATGGTAAGATTTACCTCAAGCTATCTTTAGGCCAGCTCTGCACGATGGAACTGGACACTGGCTCTGAGAAGTCTATTATGTTTTGGGACACTTTGCACTGCCTTATTCCTCACCTCCAATGCCATCAGCTGCTGCCTTCCCACTGCCGCTTGAGAGACTATCAAGGGAACCC
Source organism: Thamnophis elegans (assembly GCF_009769535.1). NCBI lineage: Eukaryota > Metazoa > Chordata > Lepidosauria > Squamata > Natricidae > Thamnophis > Thamnophis elegans. The sequence continues at coordinate 21,639,293 of NC_045558.1, read as the reverse complement.
TATACCTGTTTTGGGCTACATATGTTTCCTTGTCCAATATGGCCAATTCAAGGGGCATCTACCTCTTATAGTTTGTACAGAACCCTCTTGCTTCCTTACTGAGACTTGATTGGTTCCGTGCCTTATGGCTTTCTATATCTGGGATTCATTCAACCCTACTGGGGAATGAATTTGACTCCTTACTGCAGGAATTCACTGATGTTTTCGACCCTTCCTTGGGCACTTATAAGGGCACCCCTATTTCCCTCAATCTTGACCACAAGTGGCGCCTGTACCCTTTAAAGCATGAAAGGTGCTGCTTGCATTAAGGAAAAAAGTCGATGCGGAACTTGACAAACTACTGGCGCAAGGTGTTTTGGAGCCGGTAGACCACTCCAGGTGGGAGACGGCTATTGTGATTCCGCTTAAGTCTGATGGTTCCATAAGAATGTGCGTGGACTATAAGTCGACTGTCAATAGGGCTTTGCAGGTTCACCCTTACCCTGTGCCAGTCGTACAACACATATTGCACTCTCTAGGCCAGGGTAAGGTGTTCGCCAAGCTGGATCTGGTGCAGGTCTACCAGCAACTTCCAGTTGATGATGAAACCGCAGCTGTGCAGATGATCATCACGCACCACGGCACTTTTAAATGTTGCCGCCTACAGTTTGGCATTAGTGTGGCTCCGGGAATTTTTCAAAGCTTAATGGAGCGCATGCTCCATGGCATCCCCGAGTTCATCCCTTATTTCAAAGATGTCCTAATTGCCATGGCTGGCTGGTCAGGACTCGTCGAAAAGCTACGAGCCGTTTTGAGCCGTTTCTGTGCTTCCGGCCTCAAACTGAAGTGGTCTAAATGTCAGCATGGTGTGCCTTCAGTGGAATTCCTGGGGTTTTTGATCGAGCAATATGGAATTCACCCCACACCGGCCAAAGTCAATGCTATCACCTCGGCTCCTGTGCCCTCCAATAAGCCGAATTGCAAGCCTTTTTGGGCCTTCTAAATTTCTACTCCACTTTTATCCCTCATAAGTTGTCAGTGGCTCAGGCTTTGGCCGTGCAGATTCTGGTACACAGAATACCGTGGGACCTATTGCTAACTAAACTGAAGTCTCATTATGCGCCTACGCCCTCCCATTTCGCTCGTCGGCAGCTGTTTCGCGAATGTACTCAGGTTGAGGGGGAATCCATAAGTCATTACATTGCCTCCATCAAGGCTGCCACCATCCATTGAGAGTTCGGGGACTTGGATGAGGCACTCTAGAGCAATTCATTTATGGCCTCAAAGATATGAGACTTCAATGGAGAATCCTAGCCCTGTCAGAGCTCACTTTGAAAATCGCAGTGGATGAGGCACGTGCCCTAGTTCTATCATTTGATGGCTTGTATCATTGAGCAACACTTATAACTGTTCCATTACTTTATGGTATTTTTAGAATCGTTTTAATAAACATTTCTAATTTGGAAGATAAAATAGAAGACAACAACGATTTCATGAATTATATAGAATTATATTAACTTTTAACATGAAAACAGAGGCTTTTACTCTGCATCATTGTATAAATAGAAAGAAAACATGTTTCTCTGATTATATTTATTGCATATAAAATAATCCAGCTTTCTTTGCCTTTTAATGCATTTTCTGTTTTAAGATTTGGATGTTATGCAATGTTCAATGTGAGTCTTTTGAGAGTTGGTTGATGCTCTTTCTGGATTAGTTGCATTAACAGAGGGATACAATCAATATCAAATGAGGTACTAATGCCCATTTCTAAAGCGTTAGTGAGACCACATCTAGAATAATTCATCCAGTTTTGGTCACCACACTATAAAAAGGTGTTGAGACTCTAGGAAAAGTGCAGAGAAGAGCAACTGGGATGATTAGGGGACTGGAGGCTAAAACATATGAAGAACGGTTGCAGGAACTGGGAATGTTTAGTTTAATGAAAAGAAAGACTAGGGGAGACATGATAGCAGTGCTCCAATATCTCAGGGGTTGCCACAAAGAAGAGGGAGTCAAAGTATTCTCCAAAGCACCTGAGAGAAGAACAAGAAGAAATGGGTGGAAAGTAATCAAGGAGAGAAGGAGCTTAGAACTAAGGAGAAATTTCCTGACAGTTAGAACAATTGGAACAACTTGCCTCCAGAAGTTGTGAATGTTCCAACATTGGAAGTTTTTAAGAAGATGTTGGATAACCATTTGTCTGAAGTGGTGCAGGGTTTCCTGCCTAAGCAGGGATTTGGACTAGAAGACCTCCAAGATCCCTTCCAGCTCCATTATTCTATTCTATTATGTTATATTATATTATATACACCTGGCCCCTGAACTGAACAGTTTCCCCAGATTGCTATATTATACAGAAGAGGCCTTCATTGTAGAGCATTTTATGAGTAGGAACCCTAGTGATTCATCCCAAGCCTTTCAGAACCATTGCAATGTCAACAAATAAAATAAGTAGATAAACAGAAGCCTATGAGCAATGAGAAAGAAAGCAATGAATTATTGGAGACATTGTTTCTCCTCCCTTCCTCTACAAGAAAAATCAGATGAAGAAAAAGCTCGAAATGGCAAATGAGCGTGTTGAATAGGCCCTGCATGCTGATTAACAGAATACAAAATAGACATCCAATAGTGATAGGGAGATGGGCAGAGGTGGTATTCAGCCAGTTAGGACTGGTTCGCTCGAACCAGTGTTAGAAATCATGGGACCAGGCTCTATGCCACCTATTTAGGGATGTTTTCTAGCTGAGCATATGTGTGGATGGGGTGTGGACCAGTAGGGATCCTAATACCACCCCTGGAATTAGGGTCTCCACAAGCAGTTGATCACAAAAGGGGGCAGCTTTGTTATAACAGTGTTACTAATTTTTTTACAAAACATACAAATAAAAACAAACACAAACTAAAAATCTAGAAGAGAGATAAGGATAAAGAAGATAGAAATCGAAATGCAGAAAGATATAAAGAAAAAAGAAAGGAAAACATAAATATATACAAAGAATGACTTCTGCCTTCTTCTTCCAAGGATATAAGAAACACATTCAGCTCTTAATTCAGCACTATAAAATAGTGGCCTTAGCAAAAAAAAAAAAAAAAAAAAAAAAAGTTTAAACAGCCATCAAACTCATATGTCATAATTTGATTTTTCCCATCTCTTGCAAAATGTCCACAAAAGGCTTCCAGTTGTAGATAAATCTCTCAGTGACTTTTCGCTCACAAGAGCTGTTAATTTAGCCGTTATTGCTAAATTAACAGCTTTGATTGTAGCCATTGACTTTTCAATCCACATTCCCCGAGGAGACCCATGCATTTCTTCCTGCATTTCGCCATCTTAATTCACAACTGTATCAATATTGCCATCCTTTTTGGCTTTGACTTGGACTGATTTTTTTTAAAAAAACTTGGAGACTAGTCTTGGCAATTATTGGTCCGAGTAATCAATTGGGTGTTGTTGTATATGGTATGTTAGATGAGCTTGCTTGGTTGAGGATGTAGAATTTTGATTAGGAAAGTATCTATTGGCATAATTAAGTACCTGAGATGATTTTTCAGTAATATTTATCACACAAACATGAATTCAAATTAATTATATTAGAACTAATGCTATTTCAATTAAGTATTTAAAGATAATGTATGAAGAGATCTTTTTCCTTCACATTATATCATTTTAGTAGTGGTGTTTCTAAGAGTATATTTTTTTTCAATTTAGTGCTTTTGTTTAAGGGTACTATGTACCAGTAATAAAATAAAATAAAATAATAAAATAATAAAATAAAATAAAATAATAAAATAATAAAATAATAAAATAATAAAATAATAAAATAATAAAATAAATAATAAAATAATAAAATAAATAATAAAATAATAAAATAATAAAATAATAAAATAATAAAATAATAAAATAATAAAATAATAAAATAATAAAATAATAAAATAATAAAATAATAAAATAATAAAATAATAAAATAATAAAATAATAAAATAATTAATAAAATAATAAAATAATAATAAAATAATAAAATAATAATAAAATAATAAAATAATAATAAAATAATAATAAAATAATAATAAAATAAATCATATCATATCATATATCATATATCATATCATAGTTGGAAGGGACCTTGGAGGTCTTCTAGTCCAACCTCTGCTTAGGCAGGAAACCCTACACCACTGCAGACAAATGGTTATGCAACATCTTCTTAAAGACTTCCAGTATTGGAGCATTCACAACTTCTGGAGGCAAGTTGTTCCACTGACTAATTGTTCTAACTGTCAGGAAATTTCTCCTTAGTTCTAGGTTGCTTCTCTCCTTGATTAGTTGTCCTGCACTCAGATGCTTTGGAGAATAGCTTTGCTCCCTCTTGTTTATGGCAGCCGCTGAGATATTGGAACAGTCCTATCATGTCTCCCCTAGTGCTTCTTTTCATTAAATGAGACATATCCAGTTCCTGCAACTGTTCTTCATATGTTTTAGTCTCCAGTCCCCTAATTACCTTTGTTGCTCTTCTCTGCACTCTTTCTGGAGTCCCCACATCCTTTTTACATCGTGGCGACCAAAACTGAATGCAGTATTCCAAGTGTGGCCTTACAAAGGCATAAAGTGGTATTAACACTTCACGTGATCTTGATTCTAGGGGTGGGTTTCTCGCCCCGTTCCAACCGGTTCGGTTGGAACAGGGCTGGCAGCGTCCTCGTCCACGCGCACGGTGCACGCATGCATACTAGCATCTGTGCGAGGCTCCAGCTGCTCCTGGAGGATCGCGCAGGCGCTGTATGCGTCCTGCACATGCGTGGAAGCGCAGAACTCGTCAAAACCGGGTAAGGAGCGTGGGCGGGCGGGTGGGCCCTTCGCCAATCCCGGAAGTTACTTATTTCCGGGTTCGCCGACCAACTAGTTCGCAGGGACCGCCGCGAACCGGTTGAAACCCACCCTTGATTCTATCCCTCTGTTTATGTAGAAGAGAATATCTGTAGAGATGAACTCTGGGGTCCTTGGTGCTTTCTGAACTTGCTTGTTTTCTTGAAGACACTTCAGGTGATAATTGCCTCGAGCCAGTTGAAGGTTCTTTGGGCTGGAGAATCATAGCTGGAGCCGAGCTGCTTCTGTTGCCTCTATCTACTCTCCAAAGTGATCTATCCACCACTTTCTCTGGAGACAGCTGTTTTCTATTTCAAGAGCCTTAACATTGCGGCTTTGTTGATTGTCTTTTCACCTCCAGATTTAGTTTCAGTTGCAGCAAAAACATAACGAACCATTTTCATAAGTTATTTAGTGCCACTGCTGGATGGCGTCCAGCAGCTCCGTGTCCTCCTGATGCTTCACTGCGGGGGTGTGCGGGTATGTTTAATCATGAAAGATAGTATCACAAGTGAATTGTGCAAATATACATAGAATAAATCAAAGCAACATTTGCCATAAAAACTTGGGCAGGGGGAGGAGAAGGCTCAGAGCATTACCATTATAAATAGCCTTTAGAGAAAGTTGGTGTTCCGATTCATTTGTAAAGCACACACAAACATACACATCCCCACACAACTGACTAAGGGGAAGACAGAGCTTAATGGTGAAAAGGACTATTTAATAAGGAACGTTACTGTACATTTAACTTATTTGACATCTTTCCCGGATGCATCTTGATAATGGTGTCTAGGTTATTTCTATGCTGTTCTTAATCTCCGTTACTGTCTGTATTCTCTTTTCAGAGACTTTCCTTTTCAAACAAAGAGGGTGGCTTTGCAAGGTGATGGACGTAATAGAAATTCATCATGTTTCACACAACGAGGAGAGGATGTCGATAGTTTTTTATCCTTATCCTTCTATCTGTTTGCCTGGAATTAATAGGATGAAGTGGCACATGGTCCAAGGATTTCCTGTTTACAAAATCCATTACCACTATTCATTTTCATCCAGAGTAATCTGGGATGAAGATTTTGACCCATTTGTGGTTTATTTGGGGGTCTCCTTTGGAAAAACAAATCTTGCAGAGAAATGCACTTACAGAACACTTTAAAAATCCAACTTCTCTTTAGCTGCCAGTAATTATTTCTCAACCTTGGCAACAGGAAAATATATGGATTTCAACTCCCAGAATTCCCCAGCCAGCCAGTTCTGGGAATTAAAGTCCATGCATCTACAAGTTACCAAGGCGGAGAAACACTGATCAAGAGGAACATTAAGTTTTAAGCACGTTGTTGTTCCCTGATTTCATATCATTGCTCACTTCAGTAGATAAGAGAGGCTGGTGGATTCATTATTAAACATCACTGCAAATGTTTTACATGGGGGACAAGCTCACCATTGCCCATTGTTACACTTTTGACTATTACTAGACAGAAACTGAAGCAGGCAAATAAAAGGTTTGGTCTGTTCTATTCATGGAAGTCCTTGCATGTTCAGGATTCTGGATTCCATTTTGATTAATATTTGATGAAACGTATTATATACTCCACAACACACTCCAATGTAAAGAGTTACTTTGGTGGTTGAAATCCAGGCAGTCTATTAATAAATCAGGTTGTATAGCATATTTTTTAAAAATATACTACAGATTGTCCTAGACTTACAACCATTTGTTTAGTGAACACTTGAAGTTACGACAGCACTCAAAAAAGTGATTTACAGCCCCTTAGCCAGTTGGTCAAAATTTGGGTGCTTTGTAAATAGCATATATTTATGACAATTGCAGCATCCTGGAGACATCTTCCCAGAGACCTTCTGATATGCAATGGTGCCTATCTTAACGCATGTCGCATGATTAGCAACTGCAGCTAAAGAGTTTGTAAAATTGGATGCAATTCAATAATTGCATCACTAAGCAATGGAAGTTCTGGTTCCCAACTGTAATCATAATTCAAGGACTACCTGTAAGCAGGAGAGTATATAGATACTTGCAAATACACTCACAGAGTATGGAAAATGTTCACTTCAGTGTGCCCTGGAGTTGACTTCCCATATAAATCTTGCAGCATGTCTTCAATCCTCAGCATATATTTTCTTTATATAAAAAAGAGGTTAACAAAACTGAGGCCAAGTGGAATGTGTCATGAAGCTAATAAAACAGTGGTTCTGCTTTGAGGCTGTGGGCCAAAGATTGTAGCTTTACTTCTTTCAGTGACACAAGATACTTTTAAAACATTCAACCTAGAAAAGAAAAATCTCTAACCTGATATGTATTCAATTTTACATTTTAGTCCAACTGATCTGCCCCATTCCTGGCTTGGCAACTGTAATTTAACACGAGAAGCCATGCTGAAGTTCTCATTCGGGAAGCCACAGCTTGCCCAATTGTGAGATGATGGCAGATCGGGGGTGGGTGTTAAGAAAACTGCCAGACATCTAACATTCATCTTCATGAGCAACTATTAAACAGCAGGAGGATTAAATCTGAAATATTCAATTCCTGAAACCAACATGCTGCCAAGCCAGCAAGGGTTCATTCTAAGATGAAAAAACATGGAGGAAAACTTCCTCAAAAGGTTAAAGTCCTTGTAAACCAAATTTCCCACATTCCCCCCCCCCCCAAACTCTTACTTTGAGAATACTTGCTTGGCATAAAAATGCAGAAACAGATTTACCATGTGGCCTGCGTTTTGAACAGAAATACATGCATGTTTCCATTTAACATATTTTCTTAAGAAAGTCCCTTATTTGAAGGAAAATATATGAATAAATCAGATTTTGAATCTTTGGACAATATATATAGTGTATATATATACACACACATACATACATACATACATACATACATACATACATACATACATACATACATACACACACACACACACACACACATATACCAAATGTACAGCTCCCATATCTGGATTTATCCCTTACTCCGTTGCCTTTCCAAATAGGGATCAAATTGATCAAATCAATTTTTTAAAATCCTAGTTTTATTTGTTATATTTCAGGATGGTGAGCATGCCTAATATCCCCGTTTCCTATTTTCCCCACAACAACCCTGTGAGATAGATTGGGCTAGGAGACAGTGAGTGGCCCAAAGTCATTTGGCTGGCTTTCATGCCCAAGGAAAGCCTAGATATCATAGGCTCAGAGGTGGTATTCAGTAGATTCTGACCAGTTCTGGAGAACCGGTAGCGGAAATTTTGAGTAGTTCGGAGAACCAGCAAATACCACCTCTGAATGGCCCCACCCCCATCTAGTCTCTGTCTCCCGAGTCCCAGCTGATCGGGAGGGAATAGGGATTTTGCAGTAACCTTCCCCTGGAGTGAGGAGGGAATGAGGATTTTGCAGTAACCTTCACCTGGAGTGGGGAGGGAATGGAGATTTTACAGTATCCTTCCCCTGCCATGCCCACAGAACCTGAGGTAATTTTTTTTTTATCCCACTACTGCATAGGCTCCTAGTTCAAGGCCAGCAATTTAAACTCATCAGGTGGCACACTGAGGAAAGCCATGATATATCAATGATCCCCAAATGTGCTGCAAAGATGTGGTTGGCCACCAAAGGACAAATACCATTGAATGGCCTGCCATCCAATGATTACCTGGGTCTTTGCAGCCAGGTCTGGTAGCCTTAGTATTTCCCAGTTGATAGAACACATAAATAGGTTTGGCTTTTTCCCAGAACATTTTCAACAGATTGGTTTCAGATTCTCAACTGCTAAATCAACAACCTGGATTGGCAATTTGCAAGGAGCACTAAAGAGTGGCAATGTTTAATTTTTTTGCTCAAGTTGGAAGCATAAGGAGCAGTAGAAGCCATTGGCTCTATGATTAAGAAAGAATTAGCTGATAAGTGACTTTTCCTTCTCCCAACAAAATTTTTAAATTTATTCCAAATCCTCATTAAAGTTCCACTTGGACTTAGCCCTTGGAAAGTCAAACTGTTGCATGCACAGCATGCATTTTTTTCTAGTGTTTCAAATATGAAACTTCTTCCCATGTTTGACCCTTTCCCTCCCCCAAAAGTTTGAGATTCTTTTGGGATTGGAGTTTCTGAAGAAGAGAAGCATATTTATTCCGTTTTCCTGTTTTATTCTCCATGAGAAATCACTCTAACGAGTCCATTCATATGTCTACGGAGACTCTCAGTCATCCAGTCATGTTGCCCCAAAGGTGTTTTTTCAAGAGATAACTGGACTTTCTGTTTTTTCTTTGAAGATGTTTCACTTCTTATCCAAGAAGCTTCTTCAGAGCTGAAGAAGATTCTTGGATGTGAAGGGAAATGCTTCTTGAAAAAGCACCTTTGGGACAGTCCATTCTTAGATTTTTTTTCTATTAAAAATCACAATATACAGGATGTAGCAAATAAGTCATTAATATTATTGCTGGAGAGAAAGAGCTAATCTTCTCCTCTACTCCAATCTCTTGTATACCCAGTTTTTTAAAAAAAATGCAGTTTTTTGACTTGACTTGACTACAAGGCATATAATTAATGAACTTTTTTTAATTAAGCCCTTAATTAGTATAGAACCTGCTCTGCATGAATTTCTAGGTAGGGCTGTAAAAGTCTCTCTTCTCTTTACCTCTGAAGAGCTGTCACCAGTCAGTGCAGATATTTTCAGAAAGATTCCTTGTTTATGTGAATAAGAAACCTGTTGCACAATGGAGGATGGGTTCTCCTTTTGTTAACTGGTGTCCCAAGTGTTTGCTGTACCTGTGATAAGAACATGCTGGGACCTCCTGTTTATCTGCCTCTCCTTATATATGCCAAGGATAAAGTTCAGGAAGGAGGGAAGATGTAACTCTTCATGGTAATACGGACAAGAAACCAAAACTATGAATACTAACAGTAGCACTAATGATGTTACTTAGTTTGAGTAATGAAACATCTACAAAAAAACAGCCAAGCCCAGAGAGCATCAAAGACCCCTCACTAACACTGATTTAATTGTAGGTTACAGTACAGGAAGTCTATAGACTCTGCCCATAAGGGGCAAAAGTTGTGATAGTTGTAAAATGGATTAGTTCACATGATTGATTCGATTTACCACCTTTTCTGCAGCAGTCATTAAGCAAACCCAACGCTAAAAGAGGCCACTGTAGTTAAGGAGTTTGGAGTTTGGAGTTTATTCAATTTGTAGGCCGCCCTATTCCCCAAAGGGACTCAGGGCGGCTGAACAAAGCCAAGGGAGGGGAAATTACAAAAAGTAAGACAAAGACAATCAGACAATATGAACAATTTAAAAGCACAACAGACACAGCAAATTTGAGTAGGGGGGGAACTCAACCCCAGGCTTGCTGGGACAGCCAGGTCTTCACGGCCGTCCGGAAGGCCTGAAGGGTGGAGAGGGTCTGAATCTCCACAGGGAGCTCGTTCCAAAGGGCCGGGGCAGCCACAGAGAAGGCCCTCCTCCGAATAGTCGCCAGCCGACATTGGCTGGCAGATGGAATACGGAGGAGACCTAATCTGTGGGATCGAATGGGTCTGTGGGAGGTAATCGACAGAAGGCAGTCTCTCAAGCTAATGCCACAGTCTTTAAGCAAACTAATTGTTCATTATGGATACAATTTTGCTGAAAACCAGAGGTAAGTATCAGTTTGAGATAAAACCAGTAATGAAATTCAATTTTTTTTTTACTACCAGTTCTGTGGGGGTGGCTTGGTGGGCATGGCAGGGGAAGGATACTGCAAAATCCTCATTCCCACCCCACTCTGGGCCAGCCAGAGGTGGTATTTGCCGGTTCTCCGAACTACTCAAAATTTCCGCTACCGGTTCTCCAGAACCTGTCAGAACCTACTGAATTTATGTTATGTATATTGAAATGGAAGTATAAATACCATCAACACAGAATGGAGTTTGCTCAGAAGCTGAAATACACCAAGTGAATGAGAGGAAGAGTGGGAAGCAGAAGAGAGAAGAAAGATAGGAAGAGAGGGATAGGAGAGAGGACGAGGGGGGGAAGATGAGGAGAATAAGGAGGAGTGGAAAGAGGAGATGGGAGAAGGAGAAAGGAAGGGGAAGTAGACTAGAAAAGGATGATGGAGGGAAGAAAGGAGGTAGGGAGGGGGAGGAGATAGGCAGAAGAAAGTGGTGGATAAGGCATAAACACGGTGTATGGAGAGCAGAAGAGCCAATAATTGGTTTCTATTTTTTTTTCCTGGGAGTTGATGGCAAGAAGAACTGATGTAATTAATAATCAACACAATGTGATATTGGCTATGTAATAGTATACATGTGATTATATGTTATGAAAATGGAAAAAATAAAAAAGTTTTGCTTGAAAAAGAACCTACTGAATTTCACCCCTGGGCAAAACCATTGTAAAGTATATCGCATGATCACAGAACACTGCAAATAGCTGTAAATATGGGCTAGTTGCTGAGCAGCTACATGACCGGGGGTGGGTGGGGAGGGAGCAACTGATGTAACTTCAATTGATCGTGAAACAGAGGAAGAAGAGGTGGTATTCGGGCTGGTTTGGACTGGTTCACTAGGTAGCGGAAATTGGGGGATTGCCGGGTCTACGCCGTCCTATTTAGGCACGTTTTTGAAGCCAGGCGAATGTGCGGAAGGCATGCTTGGAAGCAAAGCCCATGCGCGAAGACAGGGTGCATGCAGGCACGCATGGGGTGAACCAGTGGAAACAAAATGTGAAACCCACCACTGAGAGGAAGCTATTTCTGAGGTGCTTTTTTCACCCCATTCCATCTGTGGGCTGAGATATTTCTTGTCCAAGTATTTCCTGGCTGTAGATTTTCCACTTTCTCTCTGCCTGAATTACTCCAACAGTCCATTACGGTGGGTTCCTTGACTCATGCATTCTTCAGTGTGGCAGCAATTTGGAGAAAGAGAGCTCCTAAGGTAGGGCAAGGGAGGAGTACATTTTCTAAGGCCATTTTTGTTCCTGAGCTTTAAATCCAAAACTCATTATGTGAATAATTACAGGAGAGAGAAAGTGGTTAAGCTAACTGCTGTTGCAGAACTAATTTCATCTCCTTTTTCGTTCTTTTAATGAAGACTTGCTCCTACAGTATCTGAATAAAAACAACAGTCATGGCATATTGCTCTTAAAAAAATTGTGGATTCTTAGTTCTGACTGCATTTGATTATCGAACATCAACTCTTGGCCAGATGAAATTTCAGTAGGCAAAAAAGTTCAAAACGATCAAAACTGAGCCGTAAATGTATATTCCACTAAATACTATTGATTAAAGATGTGTCAAGTTGGGAACATCTTATTTTGTTTTTCCTCTAAAAAAAAACATAAAGGGAAAACTACAAGGGAACAAATCTGCTCTGAAGTCTGAAGCATCTGAATTTTTACTAGTTGTGGAGAGGCAAATATAACCCATACAGTATACCTATGCCTAACACCAATTTAATGTGAGTTGGGAAGGGAATAAATAAGATACCTGTTTTCCTGGACTGTAATATTGATTAAATTGTGGTACACGAAACCGCTTTTTCAGAAAGAACTAAATATCTGGAAGTTCATTTATGAAGCGCCTGTGTAATATACAACTAAGCTCCTAGCCAATGTGTGAATAATGCTGTTATGTAGGATAGTAACTTGGTGCTCAGTTTCTGATTTGTTTTTACTAAACAGAGATGTCAAAGTTAGCTTGATGCCTGATCTTATTCTCTAGAGCAGACTGCATCTATCTTCTACACTTCAAAGTACGGACTCCAACTCTCAGAAGCCATAGCCAACACAACCAATGCCTGCTAAATATTATGGAAACTGAAAACAGTGTTCTGGAGAACATCAAATATGCGGACGCCATCAAAGCTGTGTTCCACAACAATTGGTCCTAACATTGTGTTTCATAATTTCTAAAGCAGATTCCAAAGGATGGCTAATTTAAATTGATTCTCACATTTGAGTCTTGAAAAAGAATCCATGGATATGCTGCCTTTTTAATCCCTTTCTTTTCAAAACCAATCTTTCTATCTTGAACCACAAGATTTGGAGTTTATCCAAACGTGTATTACATTGGATTGTCCATAGCTACTTTTGCAGCACTACAATATTTTTTTTCAGGAGTCTGGGAATTAAGTGACACTGTGCAAGGCTTAGAAGACTGATTTTTGCTCCACCTATTCTGGTTGTATGCTTCCATGTGACAAATACCAGGACAGACAATATTATTTGCCTACTTACATAGAGCCTTCATCTGGATAAAGGTAAAGATAAAAATCCTCCTCGCACATATGTACTAGTTGTTCCTGACTCTAGGGGGCAGGGCTCATTTCCGTCTCATAACCAAAGAGCCAGAGCTGTCCGAAGATGTCTCTGTGGTCATGTGGCTGGCATGACTAAACGCTGGAGGTGCATAGAACGCTGTTACCTTCCCACCAAAGGTGGTTCCTATTTTTCTACTTGAATTTTTTACGTGCTACCCAACTGCTACCCAACTGCTACCCAACTGCTAGGTGGGTAGAAGCTGGGACAAGTAACGGGAGCTTAATCCATTACACGGTGCTGGGGATTCGAACCTCCAAACTGCCAACCTTTTTCATGACAAGCTCAGTGTCTTAACCACTGAGCCACAGCATCCAAAGAATTTCTTTGGTTTTTAATTTTTTTTGGGGTAAAAAAAAAACTACCATCGGTTGTGTCATCACTAAATTTTCAGCAGCATTATTTGAGGAAGCTATAAACTTGGGAAAATAAATGCTACCAGTGGTCTATGGTGCCATAGATTGTCCACCTCTGGACTTATTACATGTCAATGAAACAAGAATAGAATCTGTGTCCTCAGGGATAAACCTCAAAGTGTCTCAATGACCTTCTAAAAGGATGCAAATGACTAGCTGTCTGCAAGGAATATAAATCCTTCCATTTCCCACTGTCCTGTCAGAGCTGAAGAAGCTGCTTGGATGAGAAGTCTTCAAAGAAAAAACAAGAAAATCCAATCTTTTTCAATCATGGGACAACCATGACCTGGATGACTCAGAATCCCTACAGACTTTAAGAATAGTTCTACATATTTTTATCTTCTAATATGGTGATTCTTCTCTCTGCCCCTTCTATATTGATGCTCTTACGTAGCAAGCTAACCCAAAGAGGTAAACTGTGTTGGAAGCAATCCCTGAGCAAATAAATTACTCATTCCATGTCAAAGTTAAGGGCAGGGAAATATGCCAGCAAAAGAAGTGAGAACCGGATGAGGCACTGCCAACCCTCTAGGCTTAATTGCCCCACTTCTTAACAGCTTTATCCTTTTTCATTCTAAACTTGGTTTCCAGTCTCACAAACCAATTTTAGAGCCCTGAGGGAAAGTAGGAGGTTTTGGATTAGAGCAGCGACAGAAACATTATACATTTTCCTTGCTTTGCTTTTTCTTGAAGCTCTACAATGGGGAAAAAGGGAGGGGAGTTAGTCTGATCTAACATTTAATTTGGCCCTCTCGTTTCCAGGATTTAAGAGTTTCAGTATCTTTTCCAGAACCAGCTGTGCATCGACATCACACCTTTTATCCTTTTAATGCATATGGACATGCTTTCAAGATCCAGATGCCGAAGGCAACTTGCAAAGGCACTCAATACCTGGATCCAGAGCTGTTCTTTATAAAGTTTGTTTGAAGTCTCAAGCAAAAGCAAGGTGCTCCCAGATGGAGTTGGATAAGGCAATTTATGAGGGATAATCCTGCCTGGTAGCATGATAGAATCTGGCTTTCTTTGTATGAAGGGATGGGAAGTCTTGATTCTCATCAGAGCCCTCCTACAGTGGCTTTGTATTTTAGACCTATCTTAAAAATGCTGTTGTACTGCTAATATTTGCAATAATTTTTATTTTTGGGTTAGGTGTGTTGAATTTACTTTTTAAAAATTTGTTTTATTCATATAGTGTTTCCCCCACAGGACCTTATATGAGAGGCCTGATATGGCATTTCTTTCGCCAGTCCCCCCCCCCCCCCCGATCACAGAGAAAAATTAACCTGAGACGTAGATTGGGTTGAAATGTTCCAGCAACTCAGTAGACTTCCAAGGACTTGATCCTGGCGTCCAAGGGTTTCTAATTTTGAATTAGAATTTTTGAATTAGAAACACCCCTCAATTTCTCAATTTCTCCAGACTGAAGAGTATTGATTGCCTTGCCTTCTCTGCTGATGTTCATCTCAGAGGCCTACAAACCATTTGGTGATCAGGTCTCGGCTTAATCGGCTTCGGGGGGAGGAGCCTGCCGCCGTCGGGAGCTCAACGAAGCTCCTGTCAGGATTCTGGTTCGTATATCTTATAAGATCTATAGATATCTCCCCTTTCTGGCAGAAAGGGGCAGGGAGAAGGTCAGTCGTTAGGATCTCTTTGTAATTCATAGCTTTTTTTTGCTGTGAATGGAGAAGAGGTTCAACATTAGCTGAGCCTTTACTCCGGCCAGTTTTCCGCGCTGCCTTTTTTGCAGCCCTAGGCAGATTGCCCCCCCCCCAGGACAAAGCTAAGCTATTTAAAAGTCAATCCGGGCGGGGACCATTCCTGAGGAATTTCTTCTATTACTATCTAAAATACCAGCTTCAATTTCGCAAAAGGCTCCCTTTCTTTTTTAGCTGCGTCACAAGATGGCGATCTCGTAGCTTTTGTGTTTGATGTGACGTACTTAGTCAGCCCTACCCTCCTGAAGGCTTCTCCGTACTAATTGCTAAAAGATTAACTGAGGGGAGCAGAGACTTTGATTTTTGGCTCGCTTGATTGCTTGTCTTTTATTTTTACTCTGGAATGGCTCCCAAATCTAAACAGAAGCGCTTCCTTAATAACATATCTCCAAAAACTGCTATGAAGCCGCTACCCTTGCCTCCTACACCCTCCACGGGAGATTTGTTAACACAAGAATTTCTTCTCAAAACGCTTAATGATTTCAGACAGGAAATTAATCAACTGATATCGGATTTATATGATCAATTTGATGCTAAAATTGCTCAGGCAAAGAAGGATATGATCGGAGTAATGACAGTCATGACAGATTATATTGCTGAAACGGAGGACAAATTGGAACTTTTGGAAGAAACTAATCTTAATTTGATATCCAAAATTCAAACGTTACAACAGGAAATTGAAAATGCTCAAAAACAACTTGTCATGATAAATTATAATAAGACTGCCTTTGCAATTAGAGTTAGAGGATTGCGTGAAAACCAACAGGAGAATTTGAAACAGATCTTCTTTGAGGCTATCAGCCGCTTGGTGGGAAGTCCGGGATTTAACTTTGATTGGCAGATTCAAAGAATTTACCGCCAGAATTCGTGGGTAGCAAAACAGCGACAGCTTCCGAGGGACATAATTATATACTTTACCACAAGGGAATCCAGAAATGAGATAATACAGAGGCTTTACAGCAAGAGGTTGAGAATTGATGGACAGGACTTGATTGTTTTTAAAGAGATACCATCTCAAATATTAAGAACAAGGAGAGAGTACGCTTTCTTAACCGAAGAACTCAGAAATTCTCAGATTCCATACAAATGGGAAGTCCCAGCTGGTATTACAGTTACATTTGGCAACCAAAAACACCGCATTAATTCTGTCTGTGAAGCCCGAGAATTTTACTACGAGACCCTGAAGGCGGGACTTCCTGATTCATCCGGACCTGGAGAGAGACAAGGAGAAGGAGAAGACAAACAGCGAGACACGTGGCTACAAGGCGGAGGGTGTTGCTTTCCTCTTCCGGAAGGGCAGAAGACTAAAGAATAAAGACTTAGCGATGTTCTTAAAGCTTTATGATTTCCGTCTGGGATAAAATGGGAAAGTTGTATATCGATGATGAGACATGGAGACTGAAAGAAGCGTTGCTGATTGTGGACACATATTGTATATAAGATTTGTCTGAACTCTAACTCAAATTGCACATGAATTATTTTCCTAGGCGAGGAGAGCGGAGATTGCGATCTTTTTGAGTTGTGGTCTGGGACGAACGGAGTTGGGAGGCGCGTGGGAGAGGGAAGGGTAGCGAAAGCTTAATTAGACTACCTGGGGCTAGAATGCAAGCTGATGTTTGTTTGAGTTGCTATTTCAATATAAGGTCAAGAAAGATTGGTCGGAGAGTCTTCAGGAAAGTGGAGTAAATATGGGAGGAGCAATGGATGCGGATAAAATATATATGTGGATATGGATAAAGGCAGGGTGGAAGGTAAAAAAATTTACATGTGGAGGTGGGTAAGGATAGAAAGGGAGGTGTTGGAAATGAAAAATGAAAGAAGTACTTGAGTTTAATGGTTTTATAGAAAGGTTTGGATATTCGGATAAAAAAGAGATAAATTAAAGGTCTGAATAGATAGACAAAGCAATGAGACTTTTAGTTGGGGAATCCTAATTGATCAACTTACCTGGCTCTAATACAGTTTGAAACCCTGCAAGTAGTAAAATAACCGAAATTTGGAATGAGCTACATTGTTTAAGATTTACAGATAATGGGAAGCTGTGTTAACGTAGTGGGTTTATTGACCCTTCTTGTTTCTCCTTTCTTTTTGTGTGTGTGTGTGTTTTTTTTTTATTTTGTATTTTTTACTATTCTCTTTTTTTTTCTTTGGCTTTACTTTTATTTTATTTTTTTAATTTTAAAGTTAGCTGGCCTTATTATACTCAAATGCTTGTTAAAGAATTATGCCGGGTATGGGACCTGCGAAGCCGTAAGGGGGTTAGGGAGGGGGGATTATAGGGGGGAGGGGGGGAGGGTGGAATTACAGTTTCAATTCTTAGAACAATAAGAATTCACTTGTATACTGTGGCTCGTTTTTCTTTTTTCTTTTTTTCTTTTTCTCTTTTATTTAAAAAAAAAAAACAAAACAAACTGAAATGTATGGATACACCAAAGCGAGGAGAAGAGGGAAAGAGGAGGGAGAAGTAAAGAGGGAGTGAGAGGGAATGTAAGGAGGGTGAGATGGAGGGAGGGGGAGATGTCTGAGGGGGAAGGGAAGTAGAAGAGGGGAATGCTGGAGGGGTGAAATGAAAGTTGGAGGGGGAGAAGAGAGGGTGTATGGGGGAATGAAGTGTCATGTTGGGGTTTTTTTTTTTTCTCTTTTTTTTTACGCACAGTATATAAGTGATTGTATAAAATGAAAATGAAATGAAATAAATAAAATGTATTGATAAGGTCTCGGCTTAATCATGGGACATAGGTGAGAATACAATAAGTGGGACTCATCATACATATAGGCTGGTATCTATGGAGCTTCTCAATCATCCAGGTCATGGTTGTCCTAACGGTGCTTTTTTAAAATACTTTTTTGAGTGTATGTGTGTGTGGGGGGAGAACTTCACAGAAAAAAACCTACAAGCTTATATCCCAAAGGTGCTTTTTCAAGAGGCAGCTGAACTTTCTGAGTTTCCTTTGAAGATGGTTCACTTCTCATCTAAGAAGCTTCTTCAGCTGATAAGAAGCAAAATCGGAAAGTCCAGTTGCCTCTTGAAAAAACACCTTTGGGATAAAAGCTTGTAGTTTTTTTTCCATGAAGGTCTCCCCCTACCCCCCACACTCAAAAAGTATTGAATTAGTTTAGGAATCTATAGGTAGTTCTCTACTTACAACTTGTTGTTGTTGTTGTTGTTGTTGTTGTAGTTTATTTATAGGCCGCCCTTTTCCCTGAGGGGACTCAGGGCGGCTTACAATCAAAAAAGGAAGGGGAGTGTAGGACAATACAAAAAAAGAAATGTGCACAAAGTAAATTAGACAATAAAACTCAACATTCACTCAGCATTCGGGAGGGGCGAAATAAGATTATCCCCAGGCCTGACGGGTTAGCCAGTTCTTGAGGGCTGTACGGAAGGCCTGGACGGTGGTGAGGGTACGAATCTCCACGGGGAGGTTGTTCCATAGTGTCGGAGCCGCAACAGAGAAGGCTCTCCTCCGAGTAGTCGCCAGTCGGCACTGACTGGCGGATGGAATACGGAGGAGGCCAACTCTATGCGATCTGATGGGACGCAGGGAGGTAATTGGCAAAAGGCGGTCTCTCAAATAGCCAGATCCACTACCATAGAGCGCTTTATAGGTGGTGAGTAAGACCTTGAAGTGCACCCGGGGACCAACAGGTAGCCAGTGCAGCTCACGGAGGATCGGTGTTATGTGGGCGAACCGTGGTGCGCCCACGATCACTCGCGCGGCCGCATTCTGGACTAGCTGAAGTCTTCGGATGCTCTTCAAGGGCAGCCCCATGTAGAGCACATTACAGTATTCCAGCCTAGAGATCACAAGGGCTCGAGTGACTGTTGTGAGGGCCTCCCGATTCAGGTAGGGCCGCAACTGGCGCACCAGGCGAACCTGGGCAAATGCCCCCCTGGTCACAGCTGAGAGATGGTGGTCAAAAGTTAGCTGTGAATCCAGGAGGACTCCCAAGTTGCGGGCCCTTTCTGAGGGGTTTAAATTTTGTCCCCCCAGCCTGAGTGATGGTATGGTGGTCAAATTTTTGGGAGGGAAACACAACAGCCACTCGGTCTTGTCTGGGTTGAGTATCAGCTTGTTCGCTCTCATCCAGTCTTTAACGGCTTCCAGTCCCCGGTTCATCACGTCCACCGCTTCATTGAGTTGGCACGGGGCGGACAGATACAACTGTGTATCGTCCGCATATTGGTGATATTTTATCCCGTGCCTTCGGATGATCTCGCCCAGCAGTTTCATGTAAATGTTAAATAGTAGGGGGGATAGGACCGACCCCTGCGGCACCCCATAGGTTAGGGGCCTCAGGGACGATCTCTGCCCCCCCACTAACACCGACTGCGACCTGTCCGAGAGATAGGAGGAGAACCACTGCAAGACAGTGCCGCCCACCCCTATCTCCCGCAGTCGTCGCAGAAGGATACCATGGTCGATGGTATCGAAAGCCGCTGAGAGGTCCAGGAGAACTAGGATGGAAGCATGGCCTCCATCCCTAGTTCTCCAGAGATCATCAGTCAATGCGACCAAAGCGGTTTCTGTGCTGTAACCGGGTCTGAAGCCAGACTGGAAGGGGTCAAGATAGTTAGCTTCCTCCAAGGTACGCTGAAGCTGGAGAGCCACCACCTTCTCAACAACCTTCCCTACAAAGGGAAGGTTGGAGACTGGACGATAGTTATTAAGAATAGCTGGATCCAGAGACGGCTTCTTCAGGAGGGGTCTCACCACCGCTGTCTTAAGCGCGGTGGGAAAGTACCCCTCCCGAAGAGAAGCGGTAACAACCGCCTGGATCCAGCCTCGTGTCACCTCACTGCTGTTGGCAACCAGCCAGGAGGGACACGGGTCCAGTATGCAGGTGGAGGCACTCACAGCTCGCATAGCCTTGTCCACATCCCCAGAGGCAACTTCCTGAAACTCAACCCAGAGATGGTTTGCCAAGTTTTCTCCTTGTGTCTCGGCTGGATCTACTGGGGTGGAGTCCAGGTCCGCTCGAAACCGGGCAACTTTGTCCACCAAGAACAGGACATATTCCTCAGCCTTACCCTGTAAGGAGTCCCCCGTCTCCCTCCTATTTAGGAGGGAGCGGGTTATCCTAAACAGGGCGGCTGGGCGGGACTCGGCGGACGCTACTAAGGAGGCAATGTATGTTCTTTTTGTTGTTCTTAGGGTCCGAATATACTCCTTGGTGCATGCTGTCAAAAGTGCCCGTTTCGACTCGGACCTATCGGACCTCCACGAGTGCTCTAGGCGTCTCCTCCGGCGCTTTACCTCCCGGAGCTCCTCAGTAAACCAAGGAGGCCTCCGGGGGCCGCTGACCCGGAGGGGCCGTAGTGGCGCAATCCGGTCGAGAGACTCCGAAGCTGCCGAGTGCCAGGCAGCGATGAGAGTCTCCGCCGAACTGTGGGCGAGGGTATCAGGAATAACCCCAAGCTCCGTCTGGAACCTAACAGGATCCA
Organism: Thamnophis elegans; assembly: GCF_009769535.1. Taxonomy (NCBI): domain Eukaryota; kingdom Metazoa; phylum Chordata; class Lepidosauria; order Squamata; family Natricidae; genus Thamnophis; species Thamnophis elegans. The sequence continues at coordinate 21,618,583 of NC_045558.1, read as the reverse complement.
TCAGTCGCTTGGGGCGGAACCAGCTGGTCGGTTCCTCCTCCCTACGGTGGAGGTTTGGCCTCCGGAAGTCTAGCCTCAGTAGGTAGTGGTCTGACCACGACAGGGGTATGATCTCATTACTCCTCAGACCAAGATCGTAACTCCACTGCTCCGAGAGGAATACGAGGTCAAGCGTGTGACCCGCTGAGTGAGTTGGGCCTCGAATTACTTGAGTCAAGCCCATGGCTGTCATGGAAGCCATGAACTCCTGCGCTCCATCAGAGTGTTCACCGAGCGAAGGCAAGTTAAAGTCCCCCAGAACTATAAGTCTAGGGAACTCAACCGCTAGCTCGGCTACTGACTCGAGGAGCGAGGGGAGGGCTGCTGCAACGTAGTTGGGAGGCAGGTACGTAAGCAGCAAACCCACTTGACCCTTGAGGTCCAGCTTCACTAGCAGGGACTCACACCCGACAAGCTCCGGAGCAGGGATCCTACGAGGTACTAAAGACTCCCGGACTACAATAGCCACACCGCCACCCCTTCCCTGGGCTCTCGGCTGGTGTAGCACCTGAAATCCGGCTGGGCACATCTCGACGAGGGGGACTCCTCCCTCAGGGCCCAGCCATGTTTCAGTAATACATGCCAGGTCTGCGCCCTCATCAGTTATCAAGTCCCGGATGAGGGGGGCCTTATGAACAACAGACCTGGCATTTAGCGACAGCAGCCTGAGACCAGGGTCCTGAACACCCGCGCCATCTGACCTTGGAGTGGGACTCCTAGGGCCGGAAGGAGGGATCTCTATGACACAGCGAGCCCTCCTTCCCCGATGATGGCCTGCCCTAAAGTCCCCGCCGTATCTGCCTCTCCCTGTCATGACCGCAATGCTCTGACCCTCACCCGTGGTTGTGGTCCCTCCAACCACCCCGATGACCCCCGTATACCCCGGCAGGTCCTCCGAATCAGTCATACCCAAACTCTCACTCAAACAATCCTCACGAAATAATTAAAACACAAAGTTACAACAGTAATAGTAATAAAAGTGAGATCATTCATATCATCCCAAACAGTCCCATGCACTCAACATACCGTATTAAAGTAAAATTTAAAATTTAAAAGTTTAAAAATTGCACGGGCTCATAGACACAATGTTCAGTTTAAGGTAGTCCAGAGGTGTCTTCTGCCCTCTCCTAAGGGAGGGCCTACCTTGAGGGGGGGCTCTTCTGAAAAGTTCAGTGTAGTCCAGGGGGGGGAGGGGCTGGGGGGTAAAGTGAGTTCGGGAGTCAGCTGCAATGGTACGAACCGGGGAGTTAACCATAGTAGCAAGAAGTCTGGTAAGTGTGTTCATTTCAACAGCTTCTTTTGATGACATTTCCAGGATCAAAGGAGTCCAAAGAGTCCAAAGAGGGAGGGAGGGAAGCCTATCTCTGGTAGAAGGGGAGGGGGGGGCGCTCCATTCAATAATCGGGCCCGACGTTCTTGGGGCCCAGCGCATCAAAAACAAGTCCAAGGTGGTCAATTTCATTAGCCAACAATGCTGGCGTCTATGGAGGCTGGCAGCTCGGAAATTAAAGTTTGCCGGTCCGCTGCCAGCTGTGAATCATAGGACTCTCCACCTTCCCTCAACTCTGTCCCAGGGGCCAATTTCCCCCTCAGCAACTCTCTCTTAGTTCTCCTTTAATCTCCACGGTCTCCACCAGTTCCTTCTGTTCAAGCTGCGATGTTAGGCGGCATTAGATGGTAACCACGGCCGGCAATGTCGGTGGCCAGCAACAGGCAGCGTCCCTCTGCGTCCCTGACGTTTCCCAAACTCCCCTCTCTCACCAGCTCTCTCGTTGTTTGTTGTTTAAGTTAGTTCCAATCTCCACCGTCTGCTACGCTCGTTCATTCGAGCCGCGATGTTAGGCGGCTCAGATGGAAAGAGACACAACGCTTCCACAACCAGCGAGCCAACAGACAACGGGGGCCGCGGCACCAACAATAGTCGGGGGAAGATCAAAGTTT